>NC_079190.1:323622274-324290607 GCF_029499605.1 Hyla sarda
TATCTACGAAAATCACCTTATGGTGGGTAACCCCTTAAGGACCCAGCCATTTTACACCTTAGGACCGGCGCGTTTTTGCACATCTGACCACTGTCACTTTAAACATTACTAACTCTGGAATGCTTTTAGTTATCATTCTGATTCCGAGTTTTTTTCGTGACATATTCTACTTTAACATAGTGGTAAAATTTTGTGGTAACTTGCATCCTTTCTTGGTGAAAAATCCCAAAATTTGGAAAATTTTGCATTTTTCTAACTTTGAAACTCTCTAAGGAAAATGGATGTTCCAAAATATATATATTTTTTTTTAATTCACATACAATGTCTAATCTATGATTACATCATAAAATTGACGAGTTACTTTTGGAAGACATCAGAGGGCTTCAAAGTTCAGCAGCAATTTTCCAATTTTTCACAATTTTGAAACACTATTTTATTTTTTTTTTCAGATTTGAAGGGTCTTCATATTAGAAATGCCCCACAAATGACCCCATTATAAAAACTGCACCCCCCCAAAGTGTTCAAAATGACATTCAGTCAGCATTTTAACCCTTTAGGTGTTTCACAGGAATAGCAGAAAAGTGAAGGAGAAAATTCACAATCTTCATTTTTTACACTCGCATGTTCTTGTAGACCCAATTTTTTTATTTTTACAAGGGGTAAAAGGAGAATTTATATCTGTAGCCCAATTTCTCTCAAGTAAGCACATACCTCATATGTCTATGTAAAGTGTTCGGCGGGCAAAGTAGAGGGCTCAGAAGGGAAGGAGCGACAAGGGGATTTTGGAGAGTACATTTTTGTGAAATGTTTTTTTTTGGGGGGCATGTTGCATTTAGGAAGCCCCTATGGTGCCAGAACAGCAAAACACAAATGGCATACCATTTTGGAAACTAGACCCTTTGAGGAACGCAACAAGGAATTGAGCCTTAATACCCCACAGGTGTTTGACGACTTTTGCATATGTAAAAAAAAAAAATTTCACTAAAATGTCCGTTTCCCCCCCCCCCCCTCCCCAAATTTCATTTTTGCAAGAGTTAATGGCAGAAGAGATTGAGTTACAAATTTAGTGGGATCTTTTCTGAGTATGGAGGTACCACATAAGTTGACCTGAAGTGCTGGGTATGAACTACAATGCTCAGAAGAGGAGTAATATTTGGCTTTTTGAGAGCAAATTTTGCTAGGGGGCATGTCGCATTTAGGAAGCCCCTATGGTGCCAAGACAGCAAAATAACCCCCACATGGCATACCATTTTGGAAACTAGACCCCTTGAGGAACGCAACAAGGAATTAAGCGAGCCTTAATACCCCACAGGGGTTTCACAACTTTTGCATATGTAAAAAAAAATTGACACTAAAAATTTTTCACTAAAATGTTTCCCCCCCCAAATTTCACATTTTGCAAGGGTTAATAGAAAAGACCCCCCCCCCCCAAATTTGTAACACAATTTCTCCAGAGTACGGCGATACCCCATATGTGGCCCTAAACTGTTGCCTTGAAATACAACAGGGCTCCAAAGTGCGAGCGCCATGTGCATTTGAGGCCTAAATTAGGGATTTGCATAGGGGTGGAAATAGGGGTATTCTACACCAGTGATTCCAAAACAGGGTGCCTCCAGCTGTTGCAAAACTTCCAGCATGCCTGGACAGTCAACGGCTGTCCGACAATACTGGGAGTTTTTTCAACAGCTGGAGGCTGTTTTGGAAACAGTGGCGTACCACATGTTGTTCGTTTTTTATTGGGGAGGGGGGCTGTGTAGGGGTATGTGTAGTGCTTTTTACATTTTATTTTGTTACTGTAGTGTTTTTAGGGTACAGTCACACGGCAGGGGATCACAGCGAGTTTCCCGCTGGAATTTGAGCTGCCGTGCAAAATTTGCTGCAACTCAAACTTGCAGCAGGATACTTACTGTATACCTCCGCCCATGTGAATGTACTCTGTACATTCAAGGGGTGGGGGGGGGCAAACCACCAGCTGTTGCAAAACTACAACTTCCATCATGCCCTTTGGCTGTCTGTGCATGCTGGTGGTTGTAGTGATGCAAAAGCTGGAGCCCCAATGGTTGCAAAACACTGAGTTTGTTACTTAACTCAATGTTTTGCAACCAGTGTGCCTCCAGCTGTTGCAAAACTACAACTCCCAGCAAGCAGACTGTCCAGACAAGCTGGGAGTTGTAGTTCTGCAACATCTGGAAGGGCGCAGTGGTCCCAAAACTCTGGACCTCCAGATGTTGCAAAACTGCAACTCCCAGCATGCTCAGATGCCAAGGGCTGTCTGGGCATGCTGGGAGTTGTAGTATACAGGGTCCCAATACAGCAATGCATGTTGCTTTACGGCAACATGCATTGCTGTAAAGGGCCCGACCGGGCTGAAGAACTCGCCTGTCGCCGCCGCAGTCTTCATTGCCGGGATCCGGGTCTTCAGGGACGAGGTAAGTACCGGTGTCGGGAGGAAGTAACCTCCCTCCACCCCCCCCCTTGCAATTGGTCGCTTAGCTAACCGACAGATCGCAGGGGATAGGAGGTGGCAGGATTGCCACCTCGCTCCTAGCCTTCAGCATGGTCCCGGCTGTCTGTGACAATCGGGATCATGCAAAATTACTGGGCGGTCGGGTCCCAGAGACCCGATCAGCCCAGTATTGCCGCAAATCGCTAGCACGATTTCGCCGGCCATTTGCGGCAATCGCCGACATGGTCCCCCCTCGGCGTTTGCCCTGGGTCCCTGCTGAAGGATTTCAGCGGGGATCCGCTTCTGATCTCTGCCCGGCGCATGGCAAGGACCAGAAAACGCCACAACGTCCTGGGATGTCATGTGTCCTTAAAGCCCAGGGTGCCATGATGTCCCAGGACGTCATGTTTCCTTAAGGGGTTAAAAGACTGCAATGCATTTCTGAGCAGAAACAATGAACAGGTTCTGCCATGTACAGTGCAGCAGAAGTCCATTAAAATCAATGGGACACTGCTGCAGAATTTCCTAACCATATAATTTTATGTATTAGTGTGTGAAATTTTCCAACGCAGTAATTACATTTTTGTTTTGATGGAGATGTGCAATTCCTAGTCTGTACATAAAAAAATGGGTGGAATTGCAGGTAAAACTATATAAAAATAACTCTTAATGTCACATTTTCAGGAACAGCTGAAGGGGCCATACCTTGAGAAGCTTCCTACTGTATTGGCAAAGTTCTCCAAATTTCTAGGGGAAAGACAATGGTTTGTTGGTGACAAGGTAAATATGTTTTATGTACTCCAAGGGGGAGGTTTATCAAAACCTTCCTGGAGGAAAAGTTGCTGAGTTGCCCATAGTAACCAATCATATTGCTTCCTTTTCCATAGGCCTTTTAAAAAATAAAATAAAAAACGGCACCTTTTTTCTCTGGACAGGTTTTAATAAATCTCCCCCTTAATGTTAGCATGCTTTTATACTGTATAGTTGTAATCTGGTTTCACATTCCACCTCTCATACATTGAATTTGTCTTTTTACTAAAGATTACATTTGCCGATTTTCTGATGTATGATGTCCTGGATCAGCACCATATGTTGGATCCTTCTTGCTTGGAAAAGTTCAAGAATCTTAAGGACTTCCATGCAAGATTCGAGGTATGTTCTATTTATGCTAGACTGCCTATTATGATGTAAAGGAATCTTTGTGATGCCTATAAAGTTTACATAGCAGTGGGCAACCTACCCTTAACCCTTTCTTTGCCACAGCAGTTTTCTCACTTCTAATAAACACTATAAACTAGGGCTGCAATATAATTGCAAAGGGTTTAAGCGCTTTATTGCAATCTGCAATGACCTAAGCACTACTGGGAGGAGAAACCGTGGGCCACACAATGGGGTTGCTGGGCCACGCCACACAGGAGCTGACAGTCGGGTAAAAACACCTTCAGTGTGTATCCTACAGTTTCTCCTCCCAGCAGTGCCTAGCACTGGGAGGAAATGACTTTACTGCTTCATGACTGGCTGCCATTAATGTGGCGCAGCCATGCGGCAGGTCTAAAGTGAGCTCAGCTGATGAGCTTGCTTCATACTGGCTAATGCAGGACATCACCAATCAGGGTTATGGCTGCCATTAACAGTTTAGACACCGCAATAAAAGTTGATTGTGGCGTCTAAAATGCAGAAGCAAGTGCCAATACCTCAGTGGACCTGATTGGAATACCTGCAGCAAAATGCCACCTGGTCTCAATCACCTGAAAGGGCAGGCGGAGGGTCCCTACTTGCCTCCTTCCCAATACCAGCTCTATACAGGCTCTGCAGACTGTTTTTTAAAGGAAATCTGTGATCCGTGTCGCCTGCACTAACATGTTGGTACATGCTTGTAGTGCAGGTGACACTGACAATAATAACACTTGCCAACAACTGATCCTTTGCTCTGTTAGCATGTTATGCTAGCAGGCCGAAGAAGAAACCAGCAGCTGTGATGTCAGCTTGCTCCTGGAGCGGGCACTCGTACACACAGCCTGCTGATTGCAATCAACCCAAATAGGAGCATAATGGTTGAACAGATTGGCTGGTGTCACCTGCTCTACAAGCCTGTACAACAGGTTAGTGTGGGTGACACTAAGATTCCCTTTAAGAAGTTGCATCCAGTCAGTGCTAGGACCGCACAGATGTTGCCATTCCCATAGACTAAAGTGTCTGCAAGTTCTGGTGGAACTTTTTTGTGAAATTTCCAGCTAGAAAGTCCTCCTCAAACTCGTGTGCACTGTGCAGCCAGCAATGGGACACTGCTGCACCAGAATTTCCAAGTGGAATTTCAAAACTGAACTCTGCTCAGAAATTCTGTAGTATGAACCACTACCCAAAGTCCCCCAAAGTAATTCCTTTCTTGGTGTCCTGCATAGTGAAGAAGTGAGTAATTAGAGTGTACCTGTCACTAATTTCACCTTAACTTACTTATACTGTAGTTTACTGTTTAATGTGCATGGCATGCACAGGCCTCACCTCGACAGGCAGAGAGCTAAAGCTGTGTAGAGCCGATGTCCCTCCCTGTCTATTTTTGGAGTTTGGTCTCTTGCCAGACCAGCAGAAGACCAAACCATGAACCATATGAGACACTGAATGTGGCAGGACTGCAAGGGAGATCCCTGGTGGCCAGGATTTCATGGCTGAAGAAAATATATATAACTTAAATCTTTTTTTATATTTTTTTGACTGCACATGCCCAGTATGTAGACTTTCTCTCAATTCGGTAAATTCCTCAGTAGGTAAGCATCTTCTTGTCTGACCCAAGCAGTGCCTGAGCTGCACAGTACTTGATGTACAGCATTCAGACATTTCTTGTATGTCTGTGTAAATGCACCCAGCTTTTTCAACAGAAGTATGAAAGGATTAAAGTTCCCTGTTGCATATGTGGGTATTGAGCTATATATCTGTTTTAAATTAGCCACTAAAAATCTTCAGCATCTGAAATGTCTAAGAATTTCACAAAACCCATACTTTTTATATTCTTTCAGGCACTTCCTGCTATTGCTGCATACATGAAAACACCCCGGTTTATAAAGACTCCCATTAACAACCGAATGGCTTTATGGGCCAACAAAAAGTAATGTTATACAACCTATTTGGCTACTAAAATGCTTGGAGTCTTAATCTAGCTTTTTGGAATTCTTAGCTATTTGTTACTGTTATCTCTACCTGTACTCTGTTCTGTAAACTTCTTCAGAATTGTATAAATGCTATTAGTGATCTCTTAATTCACCAGTTTAATTTTCACAAAGGCTAGCAGTCACAGTATATTGGAAGCCTACAGACTGAGTCACAACATTGCCATTATGTGTTAAATGCCTCAATAAAGACTTTATGGATGTTGGTAAGGTGTGTGGCAGTCTTTTTAATTTTTTTTTTTTTTTTAATAATATTGAGCCACATGTTGGTGGTGGTCTTACTGTGCATTCCTTTTGTGCTGTTGGAGCTACACTTAAAGGGGTACTCCGCCCCTAGACATCTTATCACCTAGCCAAAGGATAGGGGATAAGATGTCAGATTGCCTGGGTCCTGCCACTGGGGACCCCTGCAATATAGCAAGCAGCACCCACCTATAACTGCTTCCAGAAACGCTGGAGGCTCTCGGGCTAATTCCTCCTGACCATATGACATCTTATCATCTAGGGTCAGAGTACCCCTTTAATACTTGAACAATAATTTGCCAAACTTTAAGTCCACCCTGGAATATCTGTTCTAGTCTCCAAATCAAAACTTCTGCTGCTGTGACTTGCTTCAGCGGCTAAGTTTCCACGAATTTTTTTTTTTTTTTTTTTTTGGCAGTTTTTTGGAAAACTGCCAGTGCAGTTTTTGAGCCAAAGGAAGGCCTTACACTTCTCCCTTATGGATTCACTTCTGTCTTTGGCTCAAACTGCAGTGGCAGTTAACCAAAAACTGCCAGGAAAAAAGCAAATGGAAACTTAGCCAGACACACACTTTATTAAATGAAATTGAACTTCCAGTGCAGGTAATTGTGCAATAAGCTTTTTTATTTCCACCACAACATAACAGGCTAAAAGTAACAAGTTGCAGCCAGTCTTACTCATACTATGAGTAAGGCTGGCAAGACCAGCTAGAACACGTTATGTTGTGGTGGAAATAAAGTAACGTGTTCTAGCTGATCTTGCCAGACTTAATCATAGTAACAGGAGAAGTGTGGTGGAAATAAAGACAAAGCTTTTATTGCACAAGTACCTGTGCTGGAGGTGAGCTGAGGCCTTACTTTTGTTCATAAAAAAAAGAGCTAATTTTATTACACAATATCTTGGCCCAAAACCCCCAGAAAACACTCCCTGCATTTTTCTCTTTAAAAGTCACATGGTTTGCAGTATGAACTTCAAGGATTTCTACTGAATTGGTGTGCAAAAAGGCAGAAAATATCCCACGTAAACTTACTTTGCTGGTGTGTTGTGTAAAGGGCAATTTTGTTTAAAAAAAAAAAAAACCTCAGCTCACCACCCAATGTGGACATGTTCAAGACTGACATATATTGTTAAGATCTTGGACTGGAGGTCTCACAACCTGAAATTGCTTAGACTGGTGGAATCTGGCTGCCAGGATGCTTGTCGTCCTAGGAGTACATGGACCCTGAGGAGAAAAAAGAAGCGGAATGCCCTGAGGAGTACCTCAAACAACGGAGCAGCCAAAGTGTGAACTGGTGGAAGCCCTTGTAGGGTGAGTAAGCCCCACATCCTTGAGATGCTCCAGGTGACTAGATCGGAACAAAAAAGTGGGGCACAGAAACACTGCCCCACAAATAAGATTGCAGATAAGTCAGTGCAGGAGCCTGGCACCTACAGAAGACCGCAACCATCATTAAGTCCCTGAGAACCAGGAGCGCCGAACTAGAGAACAGGGCACACCACCACTGCCCAGGAGGTTGCCCTTGGACCCTGGCTGTCCGAACAGACCAGCGTACGCTGAAGCAACATGCTGTCTGGATGGGAAAGGACAAAGGGAACCCATTTGGGACTCCCGAGGTGTTGGAAACATGAAAGCTACCCAGAAGACTGTTGCAAGAGTGCCACTGAAATGACAACATCCAAAGGAAAAATTTACATTCAGCCAGCGCTGAGCCACACATTATTGCATAGACTCCTCCAGCATAGGAGTGTGCCCTGGCTGCATGAGCAGCAGTAGACAACCAAGAAACAGGTTGGTGCCAGGCTGCAAAAAGTGGGCAGTGAGCACCGGGGCATAGCTGGCAAAACACACTACTGATTGCTCTCATCAGAACAAGGACCCAGTCAGGTACCCCACCTGTTGCCATCTTGGCAGCAGAAAGCGCTCCGCGAGAGGGGAAAAAGGCAGTCGAGGCAAAAGTCAAGTACTGACCATGCCCAACCCCCGATCGCTGTACTCCCTTTTGAAGGGGTACTGCCAACTAATGGAGGAGAATGCAAACGCTGCCCTGCAGTAATGGGTTAAAGCACTGGGAGAACATAGCAACCTCAGGAACCCCCTTGACAACAAACCAAGGTATGGAGAAGACCTCTGAGTCCCTGACGGGATCATTAAAAATACAAGTCCCAGACAGGAAAGAACTGATAAAAAAAAAAACGTAGAGAAAAAGCTGTAATGGCTATAATTGGTCACCACAAGAGAGAGCAGTCTTAAGGGAATGAAAATTAGGGGCTGACAATATAAATAATGGCCACATGAGGGCGCATATACAGTTGGGATCAAAAGTTTGGGCACCTCAGGTAAAAATTTGTGCATAAAGAAGCCAAGTCTCCAAAAGGCATCAAATTACAGATTAGACATTCTTATAATATGTCAACAAAAGTTAGATTTTATTTCCATCATTTACACTTTCAAAATAACAGAAAACAAAAAAATGGCGTCTGCAAAAGTTTGGGCACCCTGCAGAGTTAAAAGAAATGCCTTTCGGAGCTCCGCACGCAGCGTCCGGAAGTTCATTACTCCGAACGCTGTGTGCGGGCTTCCATTTTCGCGGCCGCCGGGCGTGACGTCACGCCCGGCCCCCTCGTGACGTCATGCCCGCCCCCTCTACCAAAGTCTATGGGCTGTCACGCCCCCTTCCCATAGACTTTCGTTGAGGGGGCAGGCGTGACGTCACGCCCGGCGGCCGCGAACACGGAAGCCCGCACACAGCGTTTGGAGTAATGAACTTCTGGACGCTGCGTGCGGAGCTCCGAAAGGCAGGGCAGCGCACAACCCCTTTAATATCTTGTACTGCCCCCTTTGCAAAGCTGAGACCTGCCAGTGTCATGGATTGTTCTCAATCATCATCTGGGAAGGCCAGGTGATGTGAATCTCAAAGGTTTTAAATGCCCAGACTCATCTGACCTTGCCCCAACAATCAGCACCATGGGTTCTTCTAAGCAGTTGTCTAGAAATCTGAAAATGACAATAGTTGATGCTCACAAAGCTGGAGAAGGCTATAAGAAGATAGCAAAACGTTTTCACATGTCAATATTCTCTGTTCGGAATGTAATTAAGAAATGGCAGTGATCAGGAACAGTGGAAGTTAAAGCAAGATCTGGAAGATGAAGAAAAATATCAGACAGAACAGCTCGCAGGATTGTGAGAAAAACAATTCAAAACCCACGTTTGACTGCACAATCCCTCCAGAAAGATCTGGCAGACACTGGAGTTGTGGTACACTATTCCACTATAAAGAGATAATTGTACAAATATGGTCTTCATGGAAGAGTCATCAGAAGAAAACCTCTTCTACGTCCTCACCATAAAAATCAGTGTTTGAACTTTGCAAATGAACATATAGACAAGCCTGATGCATTTTGGAAACAAGCTCTGTGGACCAATGAGTTTTAAATTTAACTTTTTGTCCAGAATGAGCAAAGGTACTTTTGGAGAAGAAGGGGAACCGAATTAAAGGAAAAGAACCTCTGTCCAACTGTTAAGCATGGGGGTGGGTCAATCATGCTTTGGGGTTGTATTGCAGCCAGTGGCACAGGGAACATCTCACAAGTAGAAGGAAAAATGGATTCAATACAATTTCAGCAAATTTTGGATGCTAACTTGATGCCATTTGTGAAAAAGCTGAAGTTAAAGAGAGGATGACTTCTACAAATGGATAATGATAAAAAAAAAAAAAAAACTCGAAATCCAAGAGGTGTAAACTGAAGGTTTTGCCATGACCTTCACAATCTACTGACCTCAACATAATTGAAAATCTATGGATAGACCTTAAAAGAGCAGTGCGTGACAGACAGCCCAGAAATATCAAAGAACTGGAAGACTTTTGTAAGGAAGAATGGGCAAAGATACCTCAAACAAGAATTGAAAGATTCTTGGCTGGCTACAAAAAGCGTTTACAAGCTGTGATACTTGCCAAAGGGGGCAGTACACCTCTGCATGGTGCCCAAAGTTTTGCAGATGCCATATTTTTGTTTTCTGTTATTTAGAAAGTGTAAATGATGGAAATAAAACCTAACTTTTGTTGATATATTATAAGAATGTCTAATCTGTAATTTGATGTTTTTTTGGAGATTTTTCCATCTTTCATTGGCTTCTTTATACACATTAATACAAATGTTTACCTGGGGTGCCAAAACTTTTGATCCCCACTGTAGCCAGATGCCCACACAGGAACACTAATAATAATTTTTTTTTAAGCCCAATACGAGGGGGAAAAGAGGCCACTGCATGAGCGAGAGGCGTGGACACCGGAAAAATAAGCATATATACATATGTGCAGTATGCCTGGAGCAGCGATAGTGCGGTAGAGGCACCTGCCGCTCCAGTTCAAACTAGGGTTAACTGTGGGCCTCCCGAAAACTGGGGGGGGGGGGGGTGGAGAATGGGCCGTGGCCGCAAACAGAAGTAAAAGTCCGACGGCTGTGGCTACAAAAGCCAGTGCAGGACAACCTGCGCTGCGTTAGCCCCTACACTGTGACTGATCCCGGCAGCACGCAAAAAGTGAAAGGAGGATCTAGCTCGCCTCCAGATTTGCGCACTGAGCCCGGGAAGAAGGGGTACGGAGCTACATATGTCGTAATGGCTCGGGCTGGCCAGAATAAGGTTAGAGCCGGGGAAAGCCGTGAAGTGACCAGGGGAAAAAGATGTGGCCGTGTGGAGCAGGGAGCTGCCGCAAACAGCCGACAGCGGCCACTGCAGGTCCCATCCGCCAGGCTAGCCTAGTCTGCAGGCAGGAAGATAAGGGGGACCCCCACAGAGTCGGGCGCCCCAGACAGGACCAGGAGATCCCCTACCGCAAGTGTCGGTCCACCGAGTGGCGGCCCTGGTACAGAGACCCGTAATAAAGAGCAGTGACTGGAGTCCTACCATCACCCAGAGAAGTAACAGAGCTCCATTGCCATGTCGGAGCTCTGCAGGCTACCCCCACTGAAGCCTGTTTCAATAAGGGATCCCCTACTAGTGGGGGGGGGGGGGGGGTGCAGCGGGATCACATACTCACCTGGCTTTTGGCAACCATACTCACCCTGATGGGTGTCTTCAGCCAGCTTAATGCCACACTGCATCATGCCAGGCTGCAACAGCAGGGGCAAGAGGGGACCCGAGGTAGTACCCTGGCGCTGGCTGTTGGCAAGAAGGGGTTGGCGGCCCATACTTTTATGCACCGTGCCCCTTCATCGCAGAAGGGGGAACAGGTAGTGCCATGCTCCTGAAAACAGAAAATAAAAGAAATGAAAAAAAAAAATAAAATATGTAAACATCCCTAACTATAAAACAAGAAAAGGACCAGGTCTGGAGAACTCCAGAAACCTGTGTCTTGCCTCCTACTGACACTAGCTAAAACTGATTACCTCACTTTCAGTGGGTGAGTATTTCCTGCCAGGGAGGAGCCGACTTTTTTTTCTATGTAGTGTTAGCGCCTCCTAGTGGCAAGAGCATATACCCATCAGTATCTGTGTCCCCCAATGAAGAGCAGCCAAGAAAAGAAAACTGTCCAGCTCCCAGGGTGAAAGTGTCTGACATGGTTAACTTCATATTTAATGAGTATGCATAAAAAATATGGACAAAAGAAAAAAATAAAAGGAAAGTAAAATGCCAATGCATTGTGAGCTCTATGTAGCTCTTAGTCATGGCAGTGTGCAGGCAGCAGATGCTCGCTTATATACCATCATAGAAAATGAAACCTGTTTGGACAAACTGTAAGGATTTTCTGACGTATGATCAGGTAAGTACAAAGCGACTGAGAAAACATGGACCGGAAATATGTCACAACAGGTACTAGATGTAAGTAACTAATGTTCTGTGCACAACTAAAATCTGTGAGTATACAGTTAAAGAGGAACTCCGGTGGAAAACAAATGTTCAAATCAACTGGTGCCAGAAAGTTAACACCTTAAGGACCAAGGATGTACCGGTATGTCCTGAGTCTTTTCCCTTTCTATAACGCATCATAGCGGGTCGGGCTCGGCCTCTAACAACGGCCGAGACCCGTGGCTAATAGCACGCGGCAATGATCGCAGTGCCGCGCACTATTAACCCTTTAGACGCGCGTTCAAGGTTGAACGCCGCATCTATAGTGAAAGTAAATCACTGCCGGTTAGCTCAGGGGGCTGTTCGGGATGTCCGCGGCAAAATCGCGGCATCCCGAATAGCTGTGGGACACGAGGAGGGTCTCCTACCTTGCCTCCTGGTGTCCGATCGCCAAATGACTGCTCAGTGCCTGAGATCCAGGCATGAGCAGTCAAGCGGCAGAATCATTGATCACTGGTTTCCTATAAGAAACCAGTGATCAATGTAAAAGATCAGTGTGTGCAGTGTTATAGGTCCCTATGGGAGCAATAACACTGCAAAAAAAAAGTGAATGAAGATCATTTAATACCTCCCATAATAAAAGTTTGAATCCCCCCCCCCCTTTCCCATTTAAAAAAAAAAGTGTAAATAAAAAAAATAAACACACCGTATTTATCGGCGTATAACACGCACTGGCGTATAACACGCACCCCCATTTTAACAGGGAAATTAAAAAAATAAAATATAAAATAAATGACTTGGACTAAATGCCACATCATCCCCCCAACTTTGTTTTCTTCTGCACCTCAGTTTGGTCTCATCCCCTCCAATGCCACATCATTCCTTCCCTTTTATCAGTCCCTGTGCCACATTTACCCCTCTAATCGCCACCCCCCATGTCTCAGCATCCCCCCATGTCTCATCATTTCCCCCTGTCATAGACCACCACTAGCCATACAGACATTAAGCATTTAGTGCCTCCCCCCACCATAATTTCCCCGTCTCATCATCCCCCCCTGTCTCATCATGTCCCCCCCATCATTCCCCCCTCATCATTTCCCCCGTCTAATCATCCCCCCAACCTGTCACATCATGTCCCCCCCCATCATTCCCCCCCCTCATCATCCCCCACCCTGTCTCATCATGCCCCCCATCATTCCCCCCTCATCATTTCCCCCTGTCTCATCATCCCCCACCCTGTCTCATCATGCCCCCCATCATTCCCCCTCATAATTTACCCCTGTCTCATCATCCCCCACCCTGTCTCATCATGTCCCCCATCATTCCCCCCTCATCATTTTCCCCTGTCTCATCACCCCCCCACCCTGTCTCATCATGTCCCCATCATTCCCCCCTCATCATTCCCCCACCCTGTCTCATCATGCCCCTCATCATTCCCCCCCCTCATCATTTCCCCCTGTCTCATCATCCCCCACCCTGTCTCATCATCCCCCCCATCATTCCCCCCTCATCATTTCCCCCATCATTCCCCCCTCATCATCCCCCCACCGTCTCATCATCCCCCCCATCAGGTTCCTCCTATGATATTCTTCCCCTTTCCTTACCTTGCTTCGCTTCAGCTGTCTTGCGGGCTGTGGTCAGTGAAGCAGATGAGTGACGTCCTCTCATGGCTCCTCTGTGCGGCATCAGGGATGTCACTTTTCGGCGGCGACTACAGGAAATGAAAAGTGACGTCACTGATGCCGCGCAGAAAATCATTCCCCCCTCATCATTTCCCCCTGTCTCATCATCCCCCACCCTGTTTCATCATGTCCCCCATCATCCCCCCACCCTGTCTCATCATTCCCCCACCCTGTCTCATCATGCCCCCCATCATTTCCCCCCCATCATTTCCCCGTCTCATCATCCCCCACCCTGTCTCATCATGCCCCCCCTCATTCCCCCCCCTCATCATTTCCCCCTTCATTCCCCCCTCATCATCCCCCACCCTGTCTCATCATCCCCCCCATCATGTTCCTCCTATGCTATTCTTCCCCTTTCCTTACCTTGCTGCGCTTCCGCTGTCTTGCGGTCTGCGGTCAGTGAAGCAGATGAGTGACGTCCTCTCATGGCTCCTCTGCGCGGCATCAGGGATGTCACTTTTTGGCGGCGACTACAGGAAATGAAAAGTGACGTCACTGATGCCGCGCAGAAAAGCCGGCAGAGGATGTCACTCATCTGCTTCACTGACCGCAGCCCGCAAGACCCCCCGCCTGACCTGACCTG
Organism: Hyla sarda; assembly: GCF_029499605.1. Lineage (NCBI taxonomy): Eukaryota > Metazoa > Chordata > Amphibia > Anura > Hylidae > Hyla > Hyla sarda. The sequence continues at coordinate 323,636,181 of NC_079190.1, forward strand.
CCGAAGCGCAGCCAGGTAAGGAAAATAAAAAAAACTATAAAAAGCGGGGGAAAAGGGGGAATGATGAGGGAGGAGGGAGGTAGGGAAAAGTAAAACTGTCACTTGTTTTCTCCCGCACTATCCACAGGTACTGGTGGATAGTGTGGGAGACGCTGATTAAAAGGTAGGGCAGATCCGGACAAGATGGGGCTCATTTTAATCAGCGTCTCCCGCACTATCTACCAGTACCTGTGGATAGTGCGGGAGAAAACAAGTGACAGTTTTCCAGAGCGGGGAGGAGACGCTGCTGGTCACTGATTTAAAGTGGGGCGGCCGTGCTGCTAATACCTAACAAGCAGCCGCTGCTGCGGCCGCTTCAAATCATTGACCAGAAGATTTATTGGCGTATAACACGCAGGCAGGCTTTTTGCCTTAAATTTAAGTTTTAAAAGTGCGTGTTATACGCCGATAAATACGGTATGTGGTATCGCCGCGTGCGGAAATGTCCGAATTATAAAAATATATAATTAATTAGACCGCACAGTCAATGGCGTACGCGCCAAAAAAATTCCAAAGTTCAAAATGGTGTATTTTTGGTCACTTTTTATATCATGAAAAAATCAACAAGCCCTAATACTGCCCCATATGCAGAAAAATAAAAAGTTATAGGGGTCAGAAGATGAGAATTTTAAACGAATAAATTTTCCTGCATATAGTTATGTCGTTTGAAAAATCAAACCTATAAAAGTAGGGTATCATTTAAATCGTATGGACCTACAGTATAAAGAGAATGTGTCATTTTTACCGAAAAATTTACTGCGTAGAAACAGAAGCCCCCAAAAGTTACAAAATGGCGTTTTTTTTTTTCCAATTTTGTCTCACAATGATTTTTTTTTTCCGTTTTGCCGTAGTTTTTTGGGTAAAATTACTGAAGTCATTACAAAGTAGAATTGGTGGCGCAAAAGATAAGCCATCATAAGCCATCATATGTGCAAAATTGAAAGAGTTATGATTTTTTAAAGGTAAGGAGGAAAAAATGAAAGTGCAAAAACCGAAAAAACCCTGATCCTTAAGGGGTTAAACAGATTTGTAAATTACTTCTATTTCAAAATCTTAATCCTTCCAGTACTTATCAGCTGCTGTATACTACAGAGATATTTGTGAAGTACTTTCCAGTCTGACAACAGTGCTCTCTGCTGACACCTCTGTCCGTATCAGGAACTGTCCAGATTAGAAGCAAATCCCCATAGAAAACCTTTCCTGCTCCGGACAGTTCATGACACGGACAGAGGTGTCAGCAGAGAGCACTGTTATCTGACTAGAAAGAACTTCCAAAATTTCTCTGAAGTAGATCTGTAGTATACAGCAGCTGATAAGTACTAGAAGGGTTAGGATTTTTTTATAGAAGTAATTTACAAAACTGTTTAACTTTATGGCACCAGTTGAATTGAAAATGTTTTTTCCCACCGGGATTCCCCTTAAAGGTGGAAAGAAAAAAAAGTACTAGATAAGGAAAAATGCACATATTGAGTGTAATAACTACAGATGACTGTACGTCAGAGCTAATAAAAGTGAAGGTATGTGACATAAAACAGTATTATATCTATATACATGTGTTTATCTTATGCATTTTCTAACATAATTTAGTTTAATTGTGATGCACCTAAGCTGACCAGGTCCATTTTCTGCTCAGTCTCACAGACTGAGAAGGGGCATTACCAAGCAGGTGTGACATTATCTGAAGCCATACAGGGGAGAACCTTCTTCCTTACTCTGCAACCAACAGCAAACGCCAGTTAAGTGTGAGAGGAGCTATGAATGGAAAAGGCTGAACACACACCCTCAGCACTCCATACCACATTTCCTTGAACATGTGGGGTACAGCATGCAGGGGAGCAGATGGACTAGACGCGGGGGTAAGGTGCTGGCGACGGGCCGTTTTCGCGCTGGAGCTCTTCGTCAGGTCAGGTATAATTTTACCATAAGGAGTGCAATAGCAAAAAATGTTGAATGTGAGTGCCCATTTAACTATACACAACACATTGGATGCTGAAGAACATGGATGCTTAACCACTTAAGGACACAGGGCGTACAGGTATGCCCTGGCTCCATGGTACTTAAGGACCCAGGGCGTACCTGTAGGCCCATGGGAATCCGCTGGGACCGGATCGGGATGCCTGCTGAAATCATTCAGCAGGCATCCCATGACAACGCCTGGTGGGGGTCCTGAGACTCCCAATTCAGACCGGTGATCTGCTGCGATTCCGGGTCATACACGTCTCCGGTGACCAGGAAAATAAGGAGTATCTGGGCTGTCCAAGACACTCCCGATCCCCCTGAAGGGATAGGAGTGAGGTGGCAGGGGTGCCACCCCTCCTATCCCTGCTATTGGTCGGTCAGAAGCGGGGGTAGGGGGGTTAACCCGATAACGACCACCGACGAGTATAGACGTCCAGGTTGGCGGCCGTTCCCGCACCTGGACGTCTATACTCGTCCATTATTCTCGTGGGTGCTGCCCAGTGCACCCACGAGATCGCGGCAGGGACTCGGCTGTATCACACAGCCAGGACCCTGCTGCACTGCCAGGACCGAAGTAAATTTCGGTCCCGGCAGTTTTAACCCTTACAGCCACGGTCGGAAGTGACCGCGCGCTGTAAGGAGTTCTGACAGAGGGAGGGGGCTCCCTCTGTCTCCTCTGCAGCACCCCGCAGCGCGATTGCGGGGTGCTGCTGCATACCTGGGCAGCCGGGGGTCCTACAAAGACCCCCAGGTCTGCCCTGGGTATTGCCTGAAAGGACGTGCCAGAGGCACGTCCTAATATGCTGCCTGCTAGTGGAAACTGGCAGGCAGCATATAACTGCAATGCTTTGGAATACTAAGTATTCCAAAGCATTAAAAAGTGTAAAAAAAAATCAATAAATAAGATAAAAGTGTAAAAATCAATAAAAATGTAATAAAAGTGTAAAAAAACAAATCAATAAAAATAAAAAATAAATATATATATATATATATATATATATATATATATATATATATATATATAAAAACATTTATTAAATGAATCTAATTTAAAAAAATGCATAATGTGTAGGATCGCATTGGCGGACATCCGCAGCATGTAATATGCTGCGGATGTCCACCATGTGATCCTACACATTATGCAGCAGTCACGGTAATGAGCTCCCTGCTGCGGCTGGGTAGCTTTGAGTGTCCACTCATAGCGGCGGATTTCCCGCCGGCAGTCATGAGCAGACACACTGAGCTACCCAGCCGCAGCAGTGATGGATATATTCGCCATGAGCGGGTGCTTATTCCCACAACATGGCGGATATATCCATCAGGAGCCTTAACTGTCACAGACAGATGCGTTATACTGCCAGCCGACCAAGGACCAATCAGAGTGGTCCCAGGTGCAGCCAATAACTTGTAGGGGTGCGGTATATAAATGGGGTCACTTGTGGGGGTGGGGGCACTGTTCTGCCCTGAAAGCCAAATGGCGCTCCTCTCCTTCTGAGTCCTACCACGCGACCAAGGAACCATATATGGCCAAAGCGGGGGTATTTCCGAACATGGGACAAGCAGCTAAATAAAATATAGGGTGCATTTCTTTCAATATCAGAAGTTATGTACAAAAAATATGCCCCCCAAATGATGCATTTGTGAAAAATTGCAAATTTCGAATTTTTAACACTGACTTTGTAATAATTCCTGCCAAAAAACTATGGTGTTAAAATACTCACTGTACCCCTTAGCGAATACCTTGAGGGGTCTAGTTTTTAAAATGGGGTCATTTGGGGGGGTTTTCCTATGTTCTACTACCTTTTAATTTCTGCAAACCTTGCATAGCACACAAAAAAGATGTACTTTTCAAATTTTCAAAATTTCAAGTTAAATTGCTAGGCTTCTAACTAATTTAAAATGTTAATTAAAAACAAAAAAATGATGTCAAAATAAAGTAGACATCTGAAAGTATAAGTTTCATAAACTATTTGGTCAGTATGTATAAATATATGCAACCTATTAGTGTTAAAATAGCAAAAAATCGTAATTTTTTGTAAAAATGTCATGATTTTTTGCATTGTAAAAAAAAAAAACTACAAATGATATTGGCTTACTTTTACTATGTACATGAAGGACTGCGTGACAAAAAAATAATGTCAGAATTATCGTGATTGGCAAAACGTTACCAGAGTTATTCTCTAATAAAGACAGACATCCCCGATTTGAAAAAACGGGCCTGGTCTTTCAGGGGCGTACAGGTTTATTTGTATTGGTCCTTAAGGGGTTAAAGTTTGGTTCCCCCGCTCTGCCCTCCCACAGTAGTCCAAGCAGAGCAGGGGAACTGTGCTGGGATCGGCACCCTAGGTTCCTTACCAGCGATGATCCTCCTCTCTGCGGCAGTGAGCCTTCTTTCTGGCAACGGCTACGGTGATCCTTCAACTGACGGGTGAGTTGTTGCCTAGCAACATCTGGAGGGCCACAGTTTACAGTGGTCTCTAAGCTGTAGCCCTCCAGATGTTGCAAAACTACAGGGTGGGCCATTTATATGGATACACCTTAATAAAATGGGAATGGTTGGTGATATTAACTTCCTGTTTATGGCACATTAGTATATGTGAGGGGGGAAACTTTTCAAGATGGGTGGTGACCTTGGCGGCCATTTTGAAGTCAGCCATTTTGAATCCAACTTTTGTTTTTTCAATAGGAAGAGGGTCATTTGACACATCAAACTTATTGGGAATTTCACAAGAAAAACTACGATGTGCTTGGTTTTAACGTAACTTTATTCTTTCATGAGTTATTTACAAGTTTCTGACCACTTATAAAATGTGTTCAATGTGCTGCCCATTGTGTTGGATTGTCAATGCAACCCTCTTCTCCCACTCTTCACACACTGACAGCAACACCGCAGGAGAAATGCTAGCACAGGCTTCCAGTATCCGTAGTTTCAGGGGCTGCAGAATGGGCAAAACAAAAATTGGAACAGGACCCTCAGTTTACCCAGAAGATTTTGTTCAGTGATGAGGCAAACTTTTATGTGAATGGTGAAGTTAACAAACAAAACCACCGCTATTGGTTTGACACTAACCCACATTGGATAGATCCCTCCAAGACTGTTGGAACACAAAAATTGATGGTATGGTGTGGTATATGGGGTACAAAGATAGTGGGGCCATTCTTCATCAATGGAAACCTCAAGGCCACTGGATATGCAAAATGGCTACATGATGATGTGTTTCCCTCTTTATGCACTGAAGCCGGCACGTTCCCTGAGTTTTTCCAGCAAGATGGTGCACCACCACATTATGGGTGTCAGGTCCTAGCATTCCTAGATGAACAGTTTCCTGGAAAGTGTATTGTTCATCGTGGGCCAGTTGAATGGCCCCCAAGGTCTCCCGATCTGACCCCCTTAGACTTTTATCTTCGGGGTCATCTGAAGGCAATTGTCTATGCTGTGAAGATGCGAGATGTGCAGCACCTGAAACTACGGATACTGGAAGCCTGTGCTAGCATTTCTCCTGCGATGTTACTATCAGTGTGTGAAGAGTGGGAGAAGAGGGTTGCATTGACAATCCAACACAATGGGCAGCACATTGAACACATTTTATAAGTGGTCAGAAACTTGTAAATAACTCATGAAAGAACAAAGTTACGTTAAAGCCAAGCACATCATTGTTTTTCTTGTGAAATTCCCAATAAGTTTGATGTGTCACATGACCCTCTTCCTATTGAAAAAACTAAAGTTGGATTCAAAATGGCCGACTTCAAAATGGCCGCAATGGTCACCACCCATCTTGAAAAGTTTCTTCCCTCACATATACTAATGTGCCACAAAAAGGAAGTTAATATCACCAACCATTCCCATTTTATTAAGGTGTATCCATATAAATGGCCCACCCTGTACAACTCTCAGCATGCCCAGACAGCCGTTTGCTGTTTGGGCATGCTGGGATTTGTAGTTTTGCAAGATTTAGGGGGGTACAGTTTGGAGATCACTGTGCAGTGGTCTCTAAACTATGGTCCTTTAGATCTTGCAAAACTACAACTCTCATCATGCCCACACAGCAGTTTGCGATCTGGGCATGCTGGGATTTGTAGTTCTGCAACATCTGGAGGGCCACAGTTTGGAGATCACTGTGCAGTGGTTTCCAAACAGTCGCCCTCCACATGTTTCAAAGCTACAACTCTCAGCATGCACGAACAGCAAACGTCTGTCTCAGCATGCTGGGAGTTGTAGTTGCGTGCCTTCAGCTGTTGCAAAACTACATCTCCCAGCATGCCCTTTGCTGATCAGTACATGCTGGGAGTTGTAGTTTTGCAACAGCTGGAGGCACACTGGTTGAAAAATTGTTTAGCAACAGCTGGAGGCACACTGGTTGGAAAATACAAGGTTTACCAACCAGTGTGCCTCCAGATGTTGCAAAAGTACAACCCCCAGCATGCACGGTCTGTTAGTGCATGGTGGGAGTGGTAGCATTGCAACAGCTGGAGGTTTGCCCCACCCCTCAATGTGAATGTACAGGGGCGGGGATTTACAGTGAGTTTCCTGCTTCAAGTTTGAGCTGCGGCAAACTTTCCACCCCAGCTCAAACTCCTAGCGGGAAACTCACCGTAAACCCCCGCCAGTGCGAATGTACCCTAAAAACACTACACTACACAAAATAAAGGGTACAACACGACATATACACACACGTACACTGCCCCCCCCCCCAATAAAAATGAAAAATGTTTCGTACGGCAGTGCTTTCAAAGCCGAGCCTCCAGCTGTAAACAACTTCCAGTAATTCTGGACAGCCACTGACGGTCCAGGCATGCCGGGAGTTTAGCAACAGCTGGAGGCACCCTGTTTGGGAATCACTGGCGTAGAATGTTTTTGGTAGCGGATTGTCGCATCTTGTACATGCTTTTTGAAGCCAGCCAAGAGTCTTTCAGTTCTTGTTTGAGGTATCTTTGCCCATTGTTCCTTACAAAAGTCTTCCAGTTCTTTGAGATTTCTGGGCTGTCTGTCACGCACTGCTCTTTTAAGGTCTATCCATAGATTTTCAATTATGTTGAGGTCAGGAGATTGTGAAGGCCATGGCAAAACCTTAAGTTTACGCCTCTTGATGTAATCCCCTGTGGATTTCGAGGTTTGTTTAGGATCATTATCCATTTGTAGAAGCCATCCTCTCTTTAACTTCAGCTTTTTCACAGATGGCATCAAGTTCGCATCCAAAATTTGCTGAAATTTTATTGAATGAATTTTTCTTTCTACTCGTGCCACTGGCTGCAATACAACCCCAAAGCATGATTCATCCACCCCCATGCTTAACAGTTGGACAGAGGTTCTTTTCATTAAATTCTGTTCCCCTTCTTCTCCAAACGTACCTTTGCTCATTCCGGCCAAAAAGTTTAATTTTTACCTCATCGGTCCACAGAACTTGTTTCCAAAATGCATCAGGCTTGTCTATATGTTCATTTGCAAAGTTCAAACGCTGATTTTTGTGGTGAGGACGTAGAAGAGGTTTTCTTCTGATGACTCTTCCATGAAGACCATATTTGTACAAGTATCTCTTTATAGTGGAATAGTGTTCCACAACTCCAGTGTCTGCCAGATCTTTCTGGAGGGATTGTGCAGTCAAATGTGGGTTTTGAATAGTTTTTCTCACAATCCTGCGAGCTGTTCTGTCTGATATTTTTCTTGGTCTTCCAGATCTTGCTTTAACTTCCACTGTTCCTGATGACTGCCATTTCTTAATTACATTCCGAACAGAGGATATTGACATCTGAAAGCGTTTTGCTATCTTTTTAAAGCCTTCTCCAGCTTTGTGAGCATCAACTATTTTCAGTTTAAGATTTCTAGACAACTGCTTAGAAGAACCCATGGTGCTGATTGTTGGGGCAAGGTCAGATGAGTCAGGGCATTTAAAACCTTTGAGATTGACATCACCTGGTCTTCCCAGATGATGATTGAGAACAATCCATGACACTGGCAGGTCTCAGCTTTGCAAAGGGGGCAGTGCATGCCAAAAATTCTGCATGGTGCCCAAACTTTTGCAGATGCCATTTTTTTGTTTTCTGTTATTTTGAAAGTGTAAATGATGGAAATAAAATCTAACTTTTGTTGACATATTATAAGAATGTCTAATCTGTAATTTGATGCCTTTTAGAGATTTTTCCATCTTTCCTTGGCTTCTTCATGCACATTAATAAATTTTTTTTACCTGGGGTGCCCAAACTTTTGATCCCCACTGTAGATATATATATTCCCCCCCACGCTATCATATGCCCTCCGCAGCACATGTGTGTATATATATATATATATATATATCCCCCCACGCAGCGCTATCATATGCCCCCCGCAGCGCATGTGTATATATATATATATATATATATATATATATACCCCCCGCAGCGCTATCATAAGCTCACGGCAGCGCTATGATTTACAAGCATTCTATCACCAGTGCATCTGGCCGGGAAGCTGGCTGCCCGATGCGCTGCTTAAAGAATACTTGTCATTCATAGCGCTTTGACGGCATATGTGTATAGAAGCACTGTGGGGGCAAGATAATGCTATTTGTCTGGTCCCCACATCGCTTTTATAATCATATGCCTCTGCAGCGCTATGAATGAAAAGCATTCTATTAGCAGCGCATCTGTCCGGAAAGCCGGCTGCCCGATGCGCTGCTAAAAGAATACTTGTCATTCATAGCGCTGCAGAGGCATATGTATATAGAAGCGCTGTGGAGGCCAGACATATAGCGTTATCTGGCCCCCACAGCGCATCTATACACCTATGCCGCCACAGAGCTGCACAGTTCTGCAACAGCTGGAGGCTTGCCCCCCCCCAAGTGAATGTACAGGGTACATTCACATGGGTGGGTTTACAATGAGTTCTGCTGCAAGTTTGAGATGCGGCAAATTTTCCATCGCAGCTCAAACTCCCAGCGAGAAACTTACTGTAAACCTCCGCCCGTGTGAATGTACCCTAAAAACACTACACAAAATAAAAAGCAAAACACTACATACCCCTACACAGTCCCCCACCACCCCCAATAAATAAAAAATATATCTTGTACAGCACTATTTCCAAAATGGAGCCTCCAGATGTGGAAAAACAACAACTCACAGTATTGCCGGACAGCCACTAACTGTCAAGGCATGCTGGGTGTTTTGTAGCTGCTGGAGACACCCTGTTTGGGGAACACTGCTGTAGGGCATTTTTGTGGCGGATTCAAATCCCCAATTTAGGCCTCAAATGCGCATGGCGCTTCTCACTTCAGAGCCCCGTCGTATTTCAAGGAAACAGTTTAGGGCCACATTTTGGGGGGCTTTTTCTCCTTTTACCTCTTATGAAAAGGTAAAGTTGGGGTCTACACCAGCATGTCCCTTTAAGAGACGTAGCTGTTCTTTAATCTGGAACTTGAGTGTGTAGATCTCGAACTTGAGAGCGCTAATTTGGAAATTGAGTGCGTAGATCTCGAACTTGAGAGTACTGGTCTGGAAATTGAGTGCGTTGAGCTGGAGCTAGAGTGCGACGATCGGGAGTTGAATAGAATTCAGCCAAGATCTTAAAGGAGTAGTCCAGTGGTGAAAAACTTATCCCCTATCCTAAGGATAGGGGATAAGTTTGAGATCGCGAGGGGTCCGACCGCTGGGGCCCCCTGCGATCTCTCTGTACGGGGCCCCGGCTCTCCGCCGAGATAGCGGGTGTCGACCCCCGCACAAAGCGGCGGCCGACACGCCCCCTCAATACATCTCAATGGCAGAGCCGGAGATTGCCGAAGGCAGCGCTTCGGCTCTGCCATAGAGTTGTATTGAGGGGGCGTGTCGGCCGCCGCTTCGTGCGGAGGTCGACACGCCCCCTTCCCGCGGGCTGTCGGGGCTCCCTACAGGAGATCGCGGGGGGCCCCAGGGGTCGGACCCTCCGCGATCTGCAACTTATCCCCTATCCTTAAGATAGGGTCACCACTGGACTACTCCTTTAATTTAGCGACCTGGCGCTTCAGGGTTTTACACCATGTTGTCCCTTTCAAGCTTTTGGTCTTCTGCCATGCTCTGCGTTTCCTTGTCGTACTAGCTACGCTTTTCCGCAGGTTTTATGTCCGAGGCTCCGCCAAGATGGCTGCCGCGGCTCCGGAGGCTTCGGTGGGCGGAGTTTCAGGATCGCACGCGCGGCAAGGACTAGCTCTGCCTTTAACCCCTTGCGCTGAGAATTGCGGCTCCGCAGTACTTTTCGCCTCCCCCCTTACTTTACGTGCGCACTTCCTGCACACAGCACCAGCAACACAGTCCCGTAGTTTAGAAGGAGATTCACAATACATAAATAATGTCTTTTATACAGGGGGAGTACACTTTACTTGGTGGCAACAGCTGGAGGAACACACCCATATCCTGTTCGTGAGACGCCAAAAAGCTATGATAGCCTGGGGGGAGTTGGGTGTAGGGAGTGTAGCTGTGCGGTGATTAAAGGGTGCTTGTTAACCCTTGCCATTTGTGACGCCAGGGTGAGGGCTCCTCAGTAATGCTTGTCCTACCGCCATCCTTCCCAAGAGCGATAGGGAGGTAGATAATAATAGAATGTCCACAACCGGAGAGTTTTCTGAAACAGGTATAACTTTTACTGAAGATTTTCTGCATATATTTTCTGATATTAAAATGGATCAGGGTGTAGGGCGGCACATGGACCAGCGTGGCACGAGAAAAAAATGATACACCCAACTCCCCCCGGCACTCACTTATCTTCGTATAATGCTGAATCTTTATTACGCAAGACACGTTTCAGCCGAAACGCGTCTTGCGTAATAAAGATTCAGCATTATACGAAGATACATGAGTGCCGGGATTCATTCCAATTTTCCTTTTTATATGAAAATACTGGCAATGCAATGACTGGTATTTATCCAACCAATCCTCCAACTCCTGGTATGTTGCACCATAACCTATACCAGTGTTTCCCAACCAGAGCGCCACCAGCTGTTGCAAAACTACAACTCCCAGCATGGCCGGACAGCCAACGGATGTCCAGGCATGCTGGGAGTTGTGTATGTGAAAAAGCTGGAGGCACCCCTGGTTGGGAAACACTGACCTATACTATATAGTCCAAAATGCTGGGAGTTGTTTTTTTTTATTTATTATTTGGTGCAGCTGCCGAGCCACAGGCTGTATCAGGGCATGCTGGGAGTTGTAGTCAGTAACTCAAAAAGTCATATCAAAACAAAAATGATACTGGTAAAAACTACAGATCGATGCGCAAAAAATGAGCCCCCATACAGACCCTTATAAGGAGACATAAAAAGTTTTAGGGGTCAGAATAGGACATTTCCCCCGCATGTGTATCCTGTGATGTTACGCATATATAATTATGCAAATTAACAAGACCGGTATTTTTTTTCTTTTTGCAAGAAAGGTGGCAACCCTATGCTGTGAAGGCTTGTCTCACAATCTCAGAAGTAGTAACAGGTGGTGAGGAGTCAGGGTCTGGAAGGTGCTAGAACTGAAGCAGGGTGGGTGTTTTTACTGCACACTCAGCATTACACATAGACCCAGATTTATAAAACTGTGAGAGAAAAACTGGAGGGATTTTCCCATAGCAACCAATCACAGCTCAGCTTTCACTTTACCACAGCTCATTAGCTGAGCTGTGATTGGTTGTTGTGGAAAAATCTCTCCACTTTTTCTCTCACAAAGTTTGATAAATCTGGGCCATAGTGTGTGTGGAAAGTGATGGATTAAAGATGGATAATGTTACAGCCTAGGTAATGGCCGTGTTGAGCTCCTAACGGGCACGCCTCTCCTGCTTCCTCATAACCTCAGAGCAAGCGTGTGAGGGGGTGACCTTTGATTGGCTGGAATCTCAGACGTAAGTCACGTGAACGGCAGGGCTTGGCGGTAAGCTGTGAAGATCTTGGACTTGGATCTTGTGACAAAGTCTGAGTTTGGTGAGCGGCGCTGGTTGTGTGACGCTTGAGGAGAAAATGGTGGTGATTCTCGGCTACTGGGACATCCGCGGGGTGAGCGCTGTATCTGGGGGTAATGGCCGGGGTGTGAGGGAGAAGGAGGCCGCTGTTCTCTTTACATACTCTATTATCTTCTAGCTCGGCCACGCCATCCGCCTGCTGCTGGAGTACACCGGGACACCGTATGAGGAGAAGCGCTATGCGGAGGGGGATGGTGAGTTCTTGTGTATGGCGGGACAGGTTCAGTGACCTAATGCGGTAGGACTGTTATGTGTACGGGTATAAACTAGGACTGTTATGTCCCGGGATATAAAACAAGTCCTGCACGGAATGAAAAGTCCGCGATCAGTTGTAGCCTGTGTGAGGGAGAAGGACCTGGGATACACTCACCTGTCCACAAAGGGCAGAACATGTATAAAGAAATAAGTCTACCTGACTGCCAGTGAGTGAAGGTGACCTTGTGCACCACAGGAGATGTTTATCATTGTGGATCTTCAGAAAGTGTGTTTTAAATTCATTTACTTTTAACTTTACTGGTGTGGCACATATTTATTATAATATCGCACGGGGGTTGATAAATTGGTGAATTTTAAGCAGAAATCATAAATCTGCTCTGTAGTTTTCCTCCTCTTCATTCACATCTCGTTTTTGTAATATTGGTTCCCGTCACAGGTGTTTTGTAAAGAAACGTATGTCTCAAAACCGGACCGAACCGTGTACAACTGTATATACCTCTGTACGGTTTTAAACCGTATACGGTTTGAAAACGGATGTCCGGTTGCATACGGCTTAAGTTTTTTGAAAAAAAAAAAAAAACTGAGTTTTTTTTATGTTTGACCTTTAAAGTTTTTGTTCTTTGTGGGAAGAACTTTTGGCATGCACAGCAGTGCAAAACCTGTGCAAACCTGATGAACCCCATAGACCACAATTAAAAAATTAATAAATTTAAAAAAAACGCATATGGGTTGTTTCCGGTTTTTCACCCTGACATAATTGTGTACGGGGAAAAAATCGGATAAAACTGTAAGTGATGCAAACGTACACAACCGAATGTTGGCATACGGTTTTCTATGAAATGTCTACATACATACATAAAGATTTGAAATATGGTTCCATACGGTCTTTTTTTCACTGAAACAATACGGGAACCGTATTGCAAAAACAAGATGTGAATGCAGCCTAAGGGTGCGTTCACACTACGGAATTCCGCAGCGTGAATTTAACATTAGCGAGGCCCGTTCACACTGCAGAATTTCCGCGGTGGACAATTCCGCCGCTGAAATTGTTCCGCTCAAAGAAAGAACATGTTCATTCTTTGCGTGGATTCCGCGAGCACTGCATAGCCGTCAGTGGTAACGGTCAGTGCCCTGCGGCCCTAGCGCCGAAGTATCTTCGGTGGTGGCTGCCAGGCGGAATCTCCGCTCGCGGAATTCAGTGAGCGGAGATTCCGCAGTGTGAATGCACCCTAAGCCAGATCTGGGCTGGTGTAGATTTGCGACAAACGCACGCTATCTAAATCAGCAACCACTACAAAGTGCAAAACCAAAAGTGTGTACCATAATATTTGTCAAAATCTCTACAGCAAAACAACATTTTGTGCAAACAGACATTTGTGACTTTTCTACATCAAAAAAGCCTCTAAATTCAACCCTCCCCCTGTGTAACTTTATACTAGCAGTGCCACTTTCTGCAGTACATTTTGTTCCCTACATGTACTGGACAGGGTCACAGCTGCCATCATACACCAGTATCTACCTACTTCTTGTAATACTACTGAATTCTATTTGAGCCTCGTTATGCCTTTTTACTAGGGCTAGATCATTGGGCGAGATTTATCAAAACCTGTCCAGAGGAAAAGATGCTGAGTTACCTATAGAAACAAAGCAAATGGCTTCTTTCATTTTGCACAGGCCTTTTTAAAAATGAAAGAAGCGATCTAATTGGTTGCTATTGGCAACGTTTCCTCTGCACTGGTTTTGAAAAATCCCCAGTGATTTCCAAACAGTGTGCCTTCAGCTGTTGTAAAACTACAACTCCCAGCATACTGACAGCGGAGCACCGGCAGAACACGCCAGCACTAGGACCGATTGGAAATGCGCCGTCTCCTAGACGGCAACGCATTTCCGTTCGGACTCTGCAGAAAGAATAGACATGACAATGGAATCTGAATTTCTGCTGCACTGTTTACATGGCAGAATTTCTGGAAATTCTGCCATGTGAAAAGTGCAGTAGAATCCCATTGAAATCAATGCTGCAGAATTCTGCACGGAAATTCTGTCTGGTTTGCATCCTGATATTCTCAGTAACGTGTCTTTACATCTACCAACCAGTTTGTAGGGGTTGTGTCTGACAATGTGCTAACAGCAGCAGTCACCAGCTGTTCTTTCTGTTTGTGACAGCTCAAGCATTTAGCCCAACACAAATAATAAAGCAATTTATCCTGGGTAGAAAATGCTGCAGTCTACGAACTACTGAATAGCAGTGTTTTTACAGGGCTGGCTTCAACCTGTTTTGGTCCATATTAGAGATGAGCGAACTTACAGTAAATTCTATTTGTCACGAACTTCTCGGCTCGGCAGTTGATGACTTATCCTGCGTAAATTAGTTCAGCCTTCAGGTGCTCCGGTGGCCTGGAAAAGGTGGATACAGTCCTAGGAAATAGTCTCCTAGGACTGTATCCACCTTTTCCAGCCCACCGGAGCACCTGAAAGCTGAACAAATTTATGCAGGATAAGTAATCAACTACCGAGCCGAGAAGTTCGTGACAAAACGATTTTACTGTAAGTTCGCTCAACTCTAGTCCATATTGATAACCTGTACAGTATAGATTTGTATTCTTGGGCAATAGCAGTTGGCAGCCAGCTGCAATAAAAAAGTAGATAAAAGGCAGACTTCAGCCTCCAATGTGTTTTTGGTTGCAAGGTCCATTCAATAAAACTTAGTATTGCTGATTCCTTGAATAGATGGGGTTTCATATTACATATTTCTAAACTCTGACTTTTAAGGAGATGTTCACGTATACCTGGCACGGTACAAAAGCACCTTAGTAAAACAGATGATAGAACCAATCATATGATGATGTGATATTAGATGTTGCATCAATTGTTGTTCTTGACCAAACAAAGCAAACATAACGAGCAAAAAATGTTGAATGCAGTCTTGTGGCTCATGGACATATATGGTGCCATACCCCTGAAGCACTGGAGACGACACTTGTTGCATTGACCCAGCATTCTCTATCTGTGGCAGCTTGTGGTTTAGTACAGTTGACTTCTGCTAGATGCCACTGGACCTTGTTGGTTCTCTGTCTCCCTGAAATCAGAACAGACCCAGGTTCAGACCAGACACCAAGTAGCATAATATAACCCAATGGTTGGGCCACCAAAACATGTGAATGAACAAATTTTGTCTAGTCGCTTCTCGGACTTTTGGCTAAGAGCAAGTATAGTATCTGTTATCAGTTTAATATCTGATACATCCCCTATTTGGGGATCCTGTATAAACCCTTTAACGATGCAGGATGTAAACGTACGTCCTGGTGAGGTGGTACTTAATGCACCAGGATGTACATTTATGTCCTATACATAACCGCGAGCATCTGAGCGATGTCTGGGTCATGTGCGGCAGGTCCCAGCTGCTGATAGCAGCCAGGGACCCGCCGGTAATTGCTGACATCCGCTATCGCACGGATGTCCGCCATTAACCCCTCAGAAGCCATGAACAATACAGATCACGGCATCTCACTAAAATGGATGATCGGGCGATCCGATCATCCATAACGGCAGACGGAGGTCCCCTCGCCTGGCTCCGCTGCCTTCCACGGGTCTTCTGCTCTGGTCTGAGATCGAGCAGACCAGAGCAGAAGATGACCGATAACACTGATCAGTGCTATGTCCTATGCATAGCACTGAACAGTATTAGCAATCGAATGATTGCTATAAATAGTCCCCTATGGGGACTATTATAGTGTAAAAATAAATAAATTAAATTAAATTAAAAATAAAAAAGTGAAAAATCTCCCCCCCCAATAAAAATGTCCCATTTTCCCCATTTCACCCCCCAAAAAGCTTAAAGGAGATATCCCATGCAGCAAAGAAAAAAAAATAAAATCCCTACCCATTCCATAGTATATTCACCTACCACCTCTCTGACATGTTTGTGATTTTTTTTCTGCCCCCCATTCAACGGCTATTCAGCTCATAAATTCCAGATACTTCCTGGTTATGGTGGCTATGCCTGTGATCTCAAAGACTACATTTCCCTGCATGCACTGCTCACATTTCCTGCTCTCAGCTGCCTGAGCAGAGAGCTTGTTACCACCCCTAACTTATGTTAGTCACTCCCACAGCTCTGCTAGCTCACTCCCACATAACACTGAGCTCCAATCATAGCCCTATAACACTGAGCTCCAATCATAGCCCTATACAGCAGGGTGGCCACGAGGAAACAAACTAATCTCAGTGCTCAGAGAGAGGGACCCTGGAGTTGAAGCTGCAGTTTTACACTGTAAAATCACTCCCTCCCCCTCCTCTTCTCAGTTAAACAGCTTTACACTGGCACAATCACCTCCCCCTTCTCTGCCCTGCACTCCTCTCTCCAGTGCTCAGTGTGACAGCTCTACTCTCCCTCCCCCTCTCCTCCGTTCTCAGTGTAAAAACATTAGCAAGGAGAGGGGAGAGAATCAGCCTGTTTGCTGGGGCTGCTATGATCTGAATCAGCCGGCATATAGGCAGTGCTGCTCAGCCAATCACTGCAGAACAGAGGGAGGACAGTGTGAATATTCATCAGATGGGAGGGGCTAAGGCTGAGCACAGGGAGCTCTCTGCAGCACAGGGGTTTTCTGGGTAATTGTCATGTCACGGCCCCTGGATGCTGCTGATAACAGCCTGAATAGGGGGTCGCAAGTCATGAAAACCTGGAACAGCTGAATTTCCTGTCAGACAGAAGAATGCAGATAAAGCTTGTTTCTAAGCAGCATTGGTAATGGAAGTGATTTACAAACCTGTATAACTTTACCTTCTGCACTAAAAGCTGAACATTTTTTTTACTGTGAGACTTGTCCTTTAACATTTTTTTTTTAAACGTATCTGGTATCGCCGTGTGCGTAAATGTCAGAACTATTAAAATATAATGTAATGATACCGTACGGTGAACGTAAAAAAAGTCAAAAATTGCTGTATTTTTTTTTTTTTTTAATATATATAACACTTCCTTCTAAAAGAAAAATTTATAAAAAATGTATTAAATTTTATATATGCAAATATGGTATCAATAAAAAGTACAGATCACGGCGCAACAGTAATAAAGTATGTAATCATGGGTATCAATTTTAATCATATTGACATAAAGAACACATTTTTACCGTAAATTGTACGGCGTAAAAACGAAACCTTGCAAAATTGTGGATTTCTTTTTAATTTCCCCACACAAATAGTATATATATATTTTTTTTGGTTGCGCCATACATTTTATGGTGAAGTGAGTGATGGCATTACAAAGGACAACTGGTCACGCAAAAAACAAGCCCTCATACTAATCTGTGGATGAAAAAATAAGTCCTTAACGGGGTACTCCGGTGCTTAGACATCTTATCCCCTATCCAAAGGCTAGGGGATAAGATGCCTGATCGCGGGAGTCCCGCCGCTGGGGACCCCCGTGATCTTGCTCGCGGCACCCTGTTTGTAATCAGTCCCTGGAGCGTGTTCGCTCCGGGTCTGATTACCGGCAACCACAGGGCCGACGGCGTGTGACGTCACACCTCTGCCCCCATGTGACGTCACGCGCCGCCCCTCAATGCAAGCCTACGGGAGGGGGCATGATGGCTGTCAGACCCCCTCCTGTAGGCTTGCATTGAGGAGCGGAGCGAGACCACACGGGGGCGGAGGTGTGACGTCACACGCAGTCGGCCCTGTGGTCGCAGGTAATCAGACCCGGAGCGAACACGCTCTGGGGACTGATTACAAACGGGGTGCCGCGTGCAAGATCACGGGGGTCCCCAGCTGCGGGACTCCCGCGATCAGGCATCTTATCCCCTATGCTTTGGATAGGGGATAAGATGTCTAAGCACCGGAAGTACCCTTTTAAAGGGGTACTCAGGTGAAAACCTTTTTTCTTCTAAATCACCTGGTGGCATAAAGTTAAACATATTTGTAAATGACTTCTAATAAAAAAAATCTTAATCCTTGTACTTAGCTGCGTAATACTACAGACAAAATTCTTTTATTTTTGGAATGCTCTCTGATGACATCATGAGCACAGTTCTCTCTGCTGATGTTGTTATAATAATGCTTTATTTATTGTTGTCCTTAGTGGGATTTGAACCCAAGTCCCCAGCACTGCAAGGCAGCAGTGCTAACCACTGAGCCACCATGCTGCCCTTAGCATACATCTGCTATGCATGGTTGCTAAAATGGACAGATGTCAGCAGAGAGCACTGTGTTCATGATGTCATCAGTGTTCCAAAAAGAAAGGAATTTCCTCTGTAGCATTCAGCAGCTAATAAGTACTGGAAGGATTAAGATTTTTTAATAGAAGTAATTTACAAATATATGAAAATACAAGGAGGATGTAGAAAGTAGAAGATGGCACTCACCGGATTTTCAGGCTTGCAGAAACTTTCTTTATTGCATAAGCAAAAGTTGCATAGCGGTGCGGTGTGAAGGCAGGTATCCGGCCAGGACGCCGGGGAACGAATGCAGCGTGATGGTTACAGCTGTGTCGTGCTTTCGCACTTGGTCTGAGGAAGTGCGGAAGCACGATACAGCTGTAACCATCACGATGCATTCGTTCCCCGGCGTCCTGGCCAGATACCTGCCTTCACACCGCACCGCTATGCAACTTCTGCTTATGCAATAAGTTTTTGCAAGCCTGAAAATCCCGGTGAGTGCCGTCTTATACTTTCTACATCCTCCTTGTATTTACATATATTGTATTTTTGGACTGAGCACCTAGTTGTGTTGGCTTGTGTTAGTATCCACCTGTGTCCTCGTGGTTCATCGCAGTGATCGCTGTTGCAGTGCCGGACTCTGTATCTTCAATATTTAATTTACAAATATGTTTAACTTTCTGCCACCAGTTGATTTTAAAAGAGAGGTTTTCACCGGAGTACCCCTTTAAGGCCAAAATGGGCTGAGTCCTGAAGGGCATTGACCCCATATGGCAGTATGTTCGGGTACAGTGCACAAAAAAAGCGTCCAATACATCTGTATTAACCCCTTAAGTATGAAACCTTTTTTGTCCTTAAGGACCAGGCAAATTTTAGTTTTTGCACTTAATTTTTTCCTCCTCTCCTTCAAAAGTCATAAGTGATAGCCACCGGGACCACCCTGCTATGATTCGGGGTCAGCTTGTGACCTTGCGTCATAGAAGGGGAGTGGGACGAGGGCATTCATCCTTAACCCCTTAAGGACTCAGCTTTTTGCCGTGTTTGCATTTTCGTTTTTTCCTCCTTACCTTTAAAAAATCATAACTCTTACACTTTTGCACCTAAAAATCCATATGATTGCTTATTTTTTGCGCCACCAATTCTACTTTGTAATTACATCAGTCATTTTAGCCAAAGATCTAGGGCGAAATGGAAAAAAAATCATTGTGAGACAAAATTGAAAGAAAAAATGCCATTTTGTAACTTTTGTGGGCTTCCGTTTCTACGTAGTACATTGTTCGGTAAAAATGACACCTTATCTTTATTCTGTAGGTCCATACGGTTAAAATGATACCCTACTTATATAGGTTTGATTTTGTTGTACTTCTGGAAAAAATCATAACTACATGCAGGAAAATGTATACGTTTAAAATTGTCTTCTTCTGACCCTTATAACTTTATTTTTCTGCGTATGGGGCGGTATGAGGGCTCATTTTTTGCGCCCTGATCTGAAGGTTTTTAGCTGCACCATTTTTGCATTGATAGGACTTATTTTATTCATTTTTTTTCTTGATATAAAAAGTTACCAAAAATGCACTATTTTGGACTCTGGAATTTTTTTGCGCGCACGCCATTGACCGTGCGGATTAATTAACAATATATTTTTATAAGTCAGACCTTTCCGCACGCACCGATGCCACATATGTTTATTTTTATTTACACAGATTTTAATTTTTTATGGGAAAAGGGGGGTGATTCAAACTTTTAATAGGGAAGGGGTTAAATGATCTTTCTTCACTTTTTTTTTTTTTTTTTTTTTGCAGTGTTATAGTTCCCATAGGGACCTATAACACTGCACACACTGATCTTTTACATTGATCACTGGTTTCTCATAGGAAACCAGTGATCGATGATTCTGCCGCTTGAATGCTCATGCCTGGATCTCCGGCACTGAGCAGCCGTTCGGCGATTGGACAGCGAGGAGACAGGTAGGGACCCTCCAGCGGTCCTGTAAGCTGTTCGGGATGCCGCGATTTCACCGCGGCTATCCCGAACAGCTCCCTGAGCCAACCGGCATACTTTCACTTTAGATGTGTCATTCAACTTTGAACGCCGCGTCTAAAGGGTTAATAGCGCGCTGCAGCGCGATCAATGCCGCGCGCTATTAGCCACGGGTCCCGGCCGTTGTAGATCGTTATAGATCGGGAGCGGACTCATGATGTACCGGTACGTCATGAGTCCTTAAAGGAGTACTCCGGCACGCACTTTTTTCATTTTATCCTGTCCGGGCTGCAAAATAAAAGAAAACACACTTTCTCTTACCTGCCAATGAGCCCCCGTAGCTCCGGAACACTCCTGTACAGGTGTTCGGTCCCCGGGCTGTATTCTTCTTACTTCCTGTTAGCCCAGCACGTCACACGGAGCTTCAGCCTATCACCGGCCGAGGCGGGACATCGTGCTAACAGGAAGTAAGAAGAATACAGCCCGGGGACCGAACACCTGTACCGGAGCTCCGGGGGCTCGTTGGCAGGTAAGAGAAATTGTGTATTCTTTTATTTTGCAGCCCGAACGGGATAAAATGAAAAAAAGTGCGCGCCGGAGTACTCCTTTAAGGGGTTAAATGGGAACTCTCATTAAAAAAAAGAATTCTATTGCACTTGTTATGGTAAATAAAATGAAAACTCTCTAATATACTTTGTTTAAAAATGTTTCTATGTTTTATTTGTGTTGCAGCCACTAGGTGTCTCCCTACTTGTCCAGAGCACATCCCCCCCCCCCCCCCCCCCCCCCCCCCATCTTTTGCACAGACTGGCAGAAGTCCAAAATCAGGAAATGCTGAGGGGGGGGGGGTGTCCAGCCTTATCCAATTATAGCTTCTCTCACTTAACTGCTGTTGGTTGCAGAGTGAGGGAGGAAGTTCTCCCCTGTATGGCTTCAAATGATGTTCCAACTGCTGGGTAACGCCCCCTTCCTAGTCTGTGAACCTGAGGCTGAGCAGAAAATACAGAGCAATATCAAGGTAGAAAACAAAAATAAATATAAAAGGCAGGGATGGTTTATCATGATGAGGGCAGTGAACTGGGAGGATTATAAAATGTATCCCCAGTTAATGAGGTACTCTTTAACCCCTTAAGGACCAAGGACATACTGGTACGTCCTTGGTCCTGCTCTGGTGATATAACGCGGGGTTACACGGGACCCGCCGATCGCGGCCCTGCGCGCTATTAACCCTTTAGCCGCGCGCTCAGACCTGAGCCGCGCGGCTAAAAGCGAAAGTGAAAGCTGCCAGTTAACTCAGTGGGCTGTTCGGGATAGCCGCGGCGAAATCGTGGCATCCCGAACAGCTTACAGGACAGCGAGAGGGCCCCTCCTGCCTCCTCGCTGTCCGATCGCTGAATGACTGCACAGTGCCTGAGATCAGGCATGAGCAGTCAAGCGGCAGAATCATCGATCACTGGTTTCCGATGAGAAACCAGTGATCAATGTGAAAGATCAGTGTGTGCAGTGTTATAGGTCCCTATGGGAGCTATAACACTGCAAAAAAAGTGAATAAAGATCATTTAGCCCCTCCCCTATTAAAAGTTTGAATCACCCCCCTTTTCCCATTAAAAAAAAAAAAAAGTGTAAATAAAAAAAAGCATATATGGCATCACCCCGTGCGGAAATGTCCGAATTATAAAAATATATCATTAATTAAACCGCTCGGTCAATGGCGTGCGCGCAAAAAAATTCCAAAGTCAAAAATAGTGCATTTTTGGTCACCTTTTTTATATAATTTTAAAAAGGAATAAAAAGCGATCAAGAAGTCCTATCAATGCAAAAAATGGTACCGTTAAAAACTTCAGATCACGGTGCAAAAAAAGTGAGCCCTCATACTGCCCCATAAAATACAAAAATAAAAAAGTTATAGGGGTCAGAAGATGACAATTTTAAACGTATAAATTTTCCTGCATGTAGTCATGATTGTTTTCAGAAGTCTGACAAAATCAAACCTATATAAGTAGGGTATCATTTAATCGTATGGATCTACAGAATAAAGATAAGGTGTCATTTTTACCGAAAAATGTACTACGTAGAAACGGAAGCCCCCAAAAGTTACAAAATGGCGTATTTTATTTATTTTTTTTCAATTTTGTCGCACAATGATTTTTTTTTTGTTTCACTGTAGATTTTTGGCCAAAATGACTGACGTCATTACAAAGTAGAATTGGTGGCGCAAAAAATAAGCCATCATATGGATTTTTAGGTGCAAAATTGAAAGAGTTATGATTTTTTAAAGTCAAGGAGCAAAAAACAAAAATGCAAAAAACGGGAAAACCCCCGGTCCTTAAGTGGTTAAGGAGTTAAAAAACTGAAGACTTGATTGGTTGCTATAGGCAACTATGTTTTTTTATTTTTTATTTTTTTTAAACCTGTTTAAGGACGAAGGGCGTACCTGTACTTGTTGGCATTTCCGGTCACTGCCGCACGCAGGGCAGTGATCGGAACATGATGACTGCTGATATCTATCAGCTGCCATCCCAGGACATTGCCTAGGGTGGACCTGAGACAAAGCGCCCCCCCCCCCCCCCTTGTTGATCGCCGTGATTGACTGGCGAATCACAGCTTTTCCGCGCCAGTCGGTCTCTAGTGACCTGATAGCCTGGAAAATCAGGGTGATTGGTGGCAGTGAAGTTCAGAAAGTGATCTTCAAACTGTTGCCCTCTAGAAGTTGCAAAACTGCAACTCCCTGCATGCCCAGACAGTCCAGGCATGCTGGGAGTTGTAGTATTTCAACATCCGGAGGGCAACAGCTGTTGCATAACTACAACTCCCAGCATGCACGGTCATTCAGTGCATGCTGGGAGTTGTAGTTTTGCAACAGCTGGAATTTTGACCCCGCCGTGCCCGTGTGAATGCACCATAAAAACACAACACTTACACGAAATACAGAGTAAAACACTACATATACACACACGCTTACACTGTAACCCCCGTAAAAATTTAAAACGTCTTGTGTGGCACTGCTTCCTAAATGAAGCCTGTTGCAAAACAAAAACTCCCAGCATTGCCGAACAGCAATTGACTGTCCAGGCATGCTGGGAGTTTTGCAATAGCTGGCGGAAACGTGTTTGGAGAAACTCTGCCAAAGGGTATTTTTGGTGGCAGGCAAATGCCATGCTTGTATCCGGGTCTGTCCCTATGCAAATCTCTAATTTAGGCCTCAAACGCGCAGTCTCACTCCGAAGCCCTGTGGTATTTTAAGGCAATAGCTTAGTGCCACATATGCTAACAATTTTGGGTTGACTTTTTCTCCTTTTACCCCTTATGAAAAGGAAAAGTTTGGGGGCTTCCATACTTTTTTCATTTTCTCGGACCAATTTTATGATGCCAACATAAAGTACACATATTGACCCTGATTTACTTAGAGTGGAGTGTAGTTTTCTTTGAGGGTTTTTACTCCCTTCATTTATTTTTCCACAGTATTTATTAGGGATGTAAGAAAAAAATCGATTTGTGCGATTATCGCGACTTTTCACTTGGCGATACTGAATCGATTCAAAATATTTTTGAATCTATCCTTTTAGGGATGTGGAATTTGTATCTCCTTACGCCCGGAACAGCATGTCTCGGGCGTCAGGCGATACAAATTCCACATTTGTGGAGCCGGGCAGGTGAATTTTTTCCGGCTCGTGCAAGCAGGGCCGGATCTGACACGGCGGCGCTCTGGGTGTATGGAGCGGGCTCCCGACTCGTTCCCGCTCCATACTCTGCGGCCCCCGGCTGATTTCAGTAGCCGGGGACCGCTGATGCATCACCGCAGCTAATATCCAGCATGTGGCGCTCAGAGGGGTGTATGGAGCGGGCTCCGGACTCCTGCCCTCTCCATGCTCTGCAGCCCCCAGCTGTTTTCAGTAGCCGGGGGCTGCTGCTAGTAGCCAGCATGCAGCGATTGCTGCGGCTGGCTATTAACCCTTTAGATCGCCACGGTCAAAGCTGACAGCGACGTCTAAAGGGATCTGTGAATGCTCCCTGGTGGGGTGGATCGCCATCCCCCCCCCCCCCCCCCCCCCGCAGCGTGATTGCTTACCTCTGCTTCCTGCTGTCCTGTGGCTGTCATTGATAGAGCCTGGCTTGACTAGGCTCTATCAATAGAGTTCAATAGAACTCTATTCATCTGTCTGAGGAATCTAATGATTCCTCCTAAAAGTCTAATAGTGTATTAAAAAAAAAAAAGTTTTAATAAGTGTAAAAGACATTGTTTTTGAGACAGAATCGGGATGTATCGTCACCTAGACGGTATCGCGATATATCGAATCGCCATACTGGCATCGCGATTTGAATTGTATCGCCAAATTCTTGGCGATTCACACCCCTAGTATTCATTAAGGTTTCCCTACATTTTTTTTTATTTTTTTATATAAATGCTCTGATCTGATTAGGGATGTAAGAAAAAATCGATTCCCGCGATTATCGTGATTTTTCATTTGCCGATACTGAATCGATTCAAAATATTTTTGAATCGATTCTTTTAGTGATGTGGAATTTGTATCTCCTGATCCCCGGAACAGCATGTCCTGGGCATCAGGAGATACAAGTTCCACATTTTGTCAGCCGGATCTGACGCGGCGGCGCTCTGGGTGTACGGAGCGGGCTCTGACTCCTGCCCGCTCCATACTCTGCAGCCCCCGGCTGTTCTCAGTAGCCGGGGGTCGCCGCTAATAGCCAGCATGCGGCGATCGCTGCGGCTGGCTATTAACTCTTTAGATCGCCGCTGTCAAAGCTGACAGCGGCGTCTAAAGGGACGTGTATGCTCTCCATGGCTCTGTCATTGATAGAGCCTGGCTGGACCAGGCTCTATCAATGGATCGCAGATAAATGGAGTTCAATAGAACTCTATTCATCTGTCTGAGGAATCTAATGATTCCTAAAAGACTAATAAAGTGTACAAAAAAAATAAAATAAAAATAAAGTTTTAATAAAAGTGTAAAAGACATTGTTTTTTAGACAGAATCGGGATATATCTCGCCACACTGGTATCGCGATTCGAATCTCCAAATTCTTGGCGATTCACACCCCTAGATCTGATAGGTTTTCCTCAGCTGAAATCCACCACATTTTCTGTGGAAACCTTAGTAAATATGTTGGGGTTTGTGAAAATGTCAGGGACCTGTCCCTTTGCAGTGACCATGCCCCATTTCCCAGTGACCACGCCCCTTTTAAATCGGGGCCGTTGTATATGTGAATCAATACATAATTTATTTGGAATGTCAATTTTCCTTACAAGCAGAGAGTTTTAAAGCTAGAAAAATGCAACATTTTCAAATTTTTCATAAAATTTGGGAATTTTTCACAAATGTATCATCGAAAATGTAACATTAACATATAAAATATGTCACAAAAAACTATCTTGGGATCAAATTCATAAGCAAAAGCATCTCCGAGTTATTAATGCATAAAGGGACAGAGGTCAGATTTTCAAAAAATGATCTGGTCATTTAGAGTACCTCTCATGATCTTGTTAAAGGGGTACTCCACTGGAACAGATTTCTTTTTCTTTTTTTTTTTTTATTATTTTTTAATAAACTGGTGCCAGAAATATAAACAGATTTGTAAATTACTTGTATTAAAAAAAACTTAATTCTTCCAGTAATTATCAGCTGCACAGGTCAAAGTTCTGGGTGAATAAAGTGGTGCTCCAGCCGCAAGTAACATCCCCAGTGTACAAAACAGTTTTCTACACAACTGGGCATTGCAACTGCATAACAAGGGTATCACTTTTTGCATTACAAGCTCTATTTATTAGTGACAGTAGTATCATATGGGCAAAGGTAGTGTCTGTTTCCCTTTAAACAATCAAATTTTACTTGCAGATTTTGCCAGTATATATTACCTAGTACCTAATCCTGATCATGCAATACAATTTTTGTGTGTCTAGCACCTTTTTTAGTTCTTTCACAAATTCCTTCTATCTGTTGCTCATTTGCTTTGTCATTCTGTGCTTTGGAGGGGGTGTTTTCTCACCCTGCATGACTCCTATTCCTTCCTGAGGGTATGTTCACACTTAGAAATTCCCGTGGAATTATGCGCAGTGAGCATTAACATCAGTGTGAATGGGTCTTCCGGAAGACCCGTTCATACTGAGGAATTTCAGCAGCGGACAATTCCGCTGCTGAAATTGTTCCACGCAAAGAATGAACATGTATATTCTTAGCGCGAAAGTCTGCTAGCACTGCATGGTGACGGCGTAGTTCCATATTTCGGTGGTGGCCGCCAGATGGAATCTCCGTTCGCGGAATTCTGCGAGCGTAGATTCTGTCCAAGTTACGTAGTTTGAACATGCCCGGAGTCTTCTGTGCTGGGTCTCTTTATCCAACTACTGCAGGCTGCTCTGTAACCCCCTCTTCTGTTTTCATGCTGCAGTCTCATAGAACAGGAGTGCTTGTCCCACCCTCACTTACTGGACTTTGTCCATGCCTGTGCTTCAGCTTGTAAGCGAGGTTGGGTTAGCATTGCTCTGTGCTATTCCCTGTCTCATAGTACTCCTCTGTGCTCTCTCTCCTGTCTGATAGCACTCCTCTGTTCCCCCTCCGGTCTGATAGCACTCCTCTGTGCCCTCTCCTGTCCTATCACAGAGGAGTGCTAGCCCACCCTCACTTACTGGACTTTGTCCATGCCTTTGCGTCAGCTTGGACAAAGCTATGCTTTCTATAAAAAGGAAATTAACCTTTCTAATATACTTCATAAGAAAATGTTGTGTTTCTCCAAGATGTACACCATATAAAAAGTTTTTGCATCTGACAGTGCCCGTTTTAAACAATTACTGAGTGCCAGAAATCATTACATCACATTTTGTTGCAATAATATATCTGTATCTCTTAACAGCTCCAGACTATGACAAGAGTCAGTGGTTGGATGAGAAGGAGAAGCTGGGCTTGGACTTTCCAAATGTAAGTGGAAGAAGATAAACAGCCACTTGGACATGTGATTAAAGAGGTTGTTTAGTTTATCCCAAGTTTAAAGGGGTATCCCCATCTCACAAATTCATATATAAAATATGGCCAGGGACTATTGAGAAGTATTCAGACTAGATGGGCCAAATGGTTCTTATCTGCAGACACATTTATGTTTCTAAGGTGTGGCCCTGTAGCCCTTTAAGCTGGGTTTACGCTGAGAAATCTCCGAGATAATGAGCAGAATAATTATTTTGGTGGTGGAATTTCAGCATTACTCATTGTACATCCAGACAGCTGTGGAGACGGGGCAGTGTCATTGAGAGGGTGGAGACATCATGGGAAGTGTAGCTCTTTAACCCCTTAACGACGCAGGACATAAATGTACGTCCTGGTGAGCTGGTACTTAACACATGAGGACGTACATTTACGTCCTATACATAACCGCGAGCATCGGAGCGATGCTCGGGTCACGGGTGGATGTCCACCATTTAACCCTTCAGATGCCGTGATCAATACAGATCACGGCATCTGCAGCATCATGGTCACTAAAATGGATGTTCGGATTGCCCGCAGAGATCCAATCGTCCAGAACGACAGACGGAGGTCCCCTCACCTGCCTCCGCTGCCTTCCACGGGTCTTCTGCTCTGGTCTGCGATCGAGCTGACCAGAGCAGAAGATGACCGATAACCCTGATCAGTGCTATGTCCTATACACTGAACCGTATTAGCAACCGAATGGGGACTATTAAAGTGTAAAAATAAGTTAAAAAAATTTGGGGAAAAAACCCTCCCCCAATAAAAAGGTAAATTGTCCCATTTTCCCTATTTCACCCCAAAAAGTGGAAGAAGAAAAAAAATAAAAATTATGGTATCGCCGTGTGTGTAAATATTCAAACTATTTAAAATAAAATGTTAATGATACCGTACGGTGAACATAAAAAAAAATAAAAAAAAGAGTCCAAAATAGCTGCTTTTTCCAAAAAAAATAATAAAAAAAATGTATTAAAAGTTTTATATAAGCAAACATGGTATCAATAAAAAGTACAGATAATGGCACCAAAAATGAGCCCTCATAACGCAACTTATACGAAAAAATGAAAAAGTTATAGGCCTTCAAAATAGGGGGATTTTAAACATACTAATTTGAATAAACTGTTTATATTATTATTATTATTATTAAGCGCAACAGTAATAGAAAAGTATGTTATCATGGGTATCATTTTTAATCGTATTGACCCAAAGAATAAAGAACACTTCATTTTAACGTAAATTGTACAGCGTGAAAACGAAACCTTAGAAAATTTGCTAAATTGCGGTTTTCTTTTTAATTTCCCCACACAAATAGTATTTTTTGGTTGAGCCATACATTTTATGGTAAAGTGAGTGATGGCATTACAACGGACAACTGGTTGTGCAAAAAACAAGCCCTCATCCTAGTCTGTGGATAAAAATATAAAAGTTATGATTTTTTTTGAAGGCGAGGAGGAAAAAACAAGCGTAAAAATAAAATTGGCTGAGTCCTTAAGGGGTTAATGGGTAATGTTGTCTGCATAAGCCCTGGTAGCATAAAAACAGCCATGTGGCCCAGAGTTGGGAAGAGAATAAAAAATTACTTCTGAGCAATGGTGGCACCACCAGGTTAGGTTTGGGTTCTTCTCTGTATTTCCAATTCTATAGGCTCAGAAATCTCTTTATGTAATAGAGAATTAGTGACTGGGCCAATTTCATTTGTTACATTATAGTATGGAGAAGGGTTTATGTATTTTATTCATGGTAATCATTTAAACTGGTCACTATGTTTTGAGTCGCTAAACCTCAAGCATGTCTCAGCATCTAAAGTTGTGTCCTAAAACTGGCTATATGACCTGCACCTGTTCCCACAGCTTCTAACATTTACTTTTGAATGGAAATTACTTTTGGACTAGTCTTCAGGGGCATCATGTGCAGCTGCATTAAGACATGCTGATGGAAGTGTCCCAAAATGTAGTGACAGGTTCCCTTAAGGATAGTGCAAAGTTGGTGATAAAAGTAAATTTTGTATTACTCAGTTGCCCTACCTCTTGGATGGAGATGTTAAATTGACTCAAAGTAACACAATTCTGCGCTACATTTCCCGCAAGCATGGATTGTGTAAGTATTGAATTTTAGTTTATTAAATGTAGATTTAGGACATTTAATGGCAGTGCCTTTTTCATGTAAATTTCCTTCAGCCTTGGACATAATGGACAACCAAAATAAGTTGTGATCTGAGTGGTAACTGTGTTGTGAGCTGCTGCATTGGCTTTGCATAATTAGATCCAAGAAGGTAGAATCGCATGTGAGGCTTTGGTTAATAAATGATTCTATTTTGGCTCAGGAAGCTTGTATCCGCTTCCAGCCCAATACCTACACCACAAAATTTTAAAAGGGGTATTTCAGTGTGATCTAAAAATGTATATATTGCTAGTGCTATAGAGAAACAAGAAAAAAAAAAAACTATGCTTACCTAGCGATAGGAAACTATATAGATTTTTCTTTTGTCAGACTCTGCAATAAAATTATTTTTAATTTTTTTTTTTGCTCACGCTGTGTAATATTCCTTTAACCCCTTAAGGACCAAGGACGTACCGGTACGTCCTGGGTCCTTTGCCTATCTTTAACCCTTTAGACGCAGCGTTCAAAGTTGAACGCAGTGTCTAAAGTGAAAGTAAACCATTGCCGGTTAGCTCAGGGAGCTGTTCGGGATCGCCGCGGTGAAATTGCGGCATCCCGAACAGCTGTAGGACAGCAGGAGGGTCCCCTTACCTGCTTCCTGTTCGAACGCTGAATGACTGCTCAGTGTCTTAGATCCAGGCATGAGCAGTCAAGCGGCAGAATCATTGATCAATGGTTTCCTATGAGAAACCATTGATCAGTGTGTGCAGTGTTATAGCCCCCTATGGGAGTTAAAACATTGCAAAGAAAAAGTGAAAGAAAAAAGTTAATAAAGATCATTTAACCCCTTCCCTAATAGAAGTTTGAATAAAAAAAAAAATTCCAAAGTCCAAAATAGTGTATTTTTGGTCACTTTTTATATCATGAAAAAATGTATAAAAAGCGATCAAAAGGTCTGAATTATACAAAAAATGGTACCGCTCTAAAAATCACGGCTCTAAAAATTTGCCCTCATACTGCCCCGTACGCGAAAAAATAAATTATAGGGGTCAGAAGATGACAATTTTAAACTATAAATTAAAAATTTCCTGCATGTAGTTATGATTTTTTTTCCAGAAGTACGACAAAATCCAACCTAATATAAGTAGGGTATCATATTAATCGTATGGACCTACTGAATAAAGAGAAGGTGCCATTTTTACCGAAAAATTTACTTTGTAGAAACGAAAGCCCCCAAAATTTACAAAATACTTTTTTTTTTTTTCCTTCAATTTTGTCGCACAATGATTGATTTATTTTTCCATTTCCTCGTAGATTTTTGGGTAAAATGACTGATGTCATTACAAAATAGAATTGGTGGCGCAAAAAATAAGCCATCATATGGATTTTTAGGTGCAAAATTGAGAACTAATTTTTTAAAGGCAAGGAGGAAAAATTAGAGTGCAAAAGCTGTAGAGCCATTTAAGAACTATTCATGTTTACTCTATTGCTGTCTTTTACAGGTGGTAATACTGAAAATGAAGAGACTTTTGTATCGCTGTTTGAAAATGAAACAATGGATTTCAGAATGCAGATTGCTTCTCTTGCATACAATTCTCAGTTTGTAAGTGAAACTTAATTTGGACAGGACTGTTTCTCCTTTATACAAAAGACTCTAGCTTTGGTTTTTATAGACACATACATTTACATCAATAATTATGGACCTGTGACAGAATGAACATGGAATCTATACACTAAAACAGCATCTAAATACTTCTGATAGTAAACCAAGATTTCTATTATTGGAAATCTGGGGAAATGTAAACGCTAAAGCACCACTGATTTTTGAGAGCCTTGTTTTGTATATGTACCTAATGATCAAAATATTGGAAAACAGTCAAATATCCTGTGTCTGATGTTAAGCTATTTTTAACTATTTCATAATTAATGCTTGCCAGTGCTGCAAATATATAGAAATGATCCATTATCTTTAATTCTCAGGAACAGCTGAAGGGACCATATCTGGAAAAGCTACAAACTGTTTTGG
Organism: Hyla sarda; assembly: GCF_029499605.1. Taxonomy (NCBI): domain Eukaryota; kingdom Metazoa; phylum Chordata; class Amphibia; order Anura; family Hylidae; genus Hyla; species Hyla sarda. The sequence continues at coordinate 323,667,561 of NC_079190.1, forward strand.
CAAGATACTCTAGATTTTTGGGGGAAAGACAATGGTTTGTTGGGGACAAGGTAAATATGTAGTAGTGTGTTTTTATATACACTGTAGATGCTATTTTTATAATGCATAGTCCTACCCTTCCATTCAGTTTATAAATCTCTAATTTCATAATCAATGTAGATGCTAGAATACCTATATAACATATCTATCCCCAGTTTAATATGCTGTATTCATCTTTCATAATCATCATCTTTCTCAAAGCTCACACTTGCAGATTTTCTGGTATATGATGCCCTGGATTCGAACAAAATTTTGGATCCTACATGCCTCCAAAATTTCAAAAACTTACAGGACTTTCTGACACGTTTTGAGGTAAATGTGTTTTTTTTTTTTTTAATTTATTTTTTTTTTTTTTAAAGGAAGATTTTTGTGAACATTTATGGAACTTCAGTCATAGTTTTGGGAATCTACTGCATTCATTCATTAGATCCGAGCTCTATTTGTACCTTCTGCTGTAGGCAGGGTGTATCAGTAGCAGTGTTTTTGCAGCCACAGGGGCCTAGTAAAGGCCTCAGGCTGCCTTGACAACAGAACGGCTCCCTTCAATAGCTCCCAGGCGTGAAATAATCCAATAAAACTTAGCTTTTAATAGTGCATATTAAAACCAAAAAAAGGATAGCCACGTGGTGGCAAGTGACATGTCACTCATAAAAAAAGGAGGGTGAAACGCTGACACGTTTTGAGCTGTCGCTCTTAGTCATGGCCATGTCACTTGCCACCACGTGGCTATCCTTTTTTTGATTTTAATATGCACTATTAAAAGCTAAGTTTTATTGGATTATTTCACACCTGGGAGCTGGATCCTTTCCTTTGTCTTCTCAACTATATGCTACAAGGAGTGGCGGCTCCTTGCATCCGAGCTCCGGGACTATTACCAGATGCATACTACATATGGACTTTATGGTGAGCTGATCTAAACTCTTCCATGTTTCCTCCCTTAGCATTACAGGGAGCTAATATAAACCACTGCACCACCAGCAGTATTTAAATGGTTAAGATGCCTGCATTGGAAATCTTTAATTCTAGGTTATAAGTCTCAAGTCCCAAGCCCGATCAACAGAAAGGAGTTAAAAGTATTCAAAAACATATGCAGAAAGACAAATGCCTGGCACTTCGGGAATGGATAGACTGTCCCTTCTAAACAGCATACACAACAGGGTGGAAATGATTATACAACTGATCACTGGTGGTGCACGGCACTCAGGAATAGAGCATATGCATTGTCACAATGTCGGATAATAAAGAATGAATCAGAAGGTACATAGGTCAGTATTGCAAAGAGCACCTCCATGGAGGCACACTCTGCAATACTGACCTATGTACCTGCTGATTCATTGTGAATAAAGATGTCTGAATATGACCAGTGATTTTGGCACAATCTTTATTCTGACAATTTGTGTGTGCAAGCCAAATTGGTGTCAATGAAAGCTACAAATCTACCTGCAAAAAACTCCTACAGCTACTTTAATTAAAGCAAACCTGTTGTTAACATAAACTTTTTATATAATGTAGATAATACCATTAAAATGTGTATATTTTTGTCCCTGCAGCTATTGCCTGTGTGACTATGAGAAGTCCGAATACAGGAAGTGAGGGTGGACAAGTAGGACAGTGTGCACTGAGGCTCTGTAACATGCTCCTGGCTCACACAGCTGCCTGATTGACAAGCCAGGAGCCTGCTCAGAGACCTGCTTGTTCTGCCCTCACTTCATGTATTTGGACTTCTCATAGAGACACACAGGCAATAGCTGCAGGGACAGCATTTTTTTTCACCCAAAAATATAAATTTTTTTTTTTTTTTTTTTGTCAATGCATATTACAAATACAAAATGTAGATAATATATGTATATCAAAAGTATTTAACGACAGGTACACTTTAAAGGTAAGTGAGTAATGAAACTTGTAATATTTTTAACTTAAAGACCTCTATCAAGGCTCCTTTTGAACTCTTTCAAGGAGTTCAGGATGACAAGTTCCTCTGGCAGAAAGCTCCAAAGTAGAGATGAGCGAAGTTACAGTGACTCGATTCGTAACGAACTTTGTGGCTCGGCGGTTGCTGACTTTAGCCTGCATGAATTAGTTCAGCTTTCAGGTGCTCCGGTGGGTTGGAAAAGGTGGATACAGTTCTAGGAGACTCTCCTAGGACTGTATCCACCTTTTTCAGCCCACCAGGGAACCTGAAAGCTGAACTAATTTATATAGGCTAAAGTAAGCAACCGCCGAGCCGCGAAGTTTGTGACCAATCGAATCACTAACTTCGTTCATCTCTACTCCAAAGTAGGGACCGACCGATTATCGGTATGGCCGATATTATCGGCCGATAATCACGATTTTGGCCATTATCGGTATCGGCAATTACCTTGCGGATAATGAACCGCCCGCCGACCCACCGCACCGCACCCTTCACCGTTGTGCTGGGCGGTATACCGGTATGGATTTTTGCCCATACCGCTATACCGGTCGGGCCCCTCCCCCACCCTCAGAGTCAATAAATAAAATAAAACTTACCCGTAATGGGGGTAGTCCGGGCCATCCATCCTTCCTTCCTGTAGTGTCCGGCGGCATTCCGGGTGGAGGGTGAACCGGTCCGGGTCATCTTCTCCGGGCAGGCTCCGGCCTAGTACGCTGCATAGACGCTGCTATGCCATGACGTCGGGTGCGTCGCTGCGCACGGGCGTCTATGCAGCGTACTAGGCTGGAGCATGCCCGGAGTGGAGATGACCCCCGGAGAAGGACAGCCCGGACCGGTTCACCCTCCACCCGGAATGCCACCGGACGCTACAGGAAGGAAGGCCCGGACCACCCTGACAGGTAGGGGGAGAGAAGCAGGTGGCGGCGGCGGCCTATGGCACCGCAAAAGCCACTGCAGTGCATTGATTTAAAGCGCCCGCTATAAATCAATGTTCTGCAGCGGTGTATCTATATAAGTTATCGGCTATCGGCCCTAAAAAAACAATATCGGTCGATCCCTACTCCAAAGTCTCACTGTTTTTATAGCAAATAATCTTTAAGATTTAGGGGATGCACCCTTGTTATAGATGAAGTATTGACTTTAAATAGTTCCTGGGAAAGATCTTTTTATGACCTTTTTGATCATATTATATAACTGACCTCTTCATAAAAGCTTTTTAATATATTAGACCTGGGTGAAGCTGTGGATGATTCATGCTTTCTCACACAAATGGTTATTGCATAAAATGAGGATGCTGAGACTAGGGGAGGATATATGTAAATGGATTAGCAACTGGCTCAATGATGGGAAGCAGAGGGTGGGTATCAATGGAACTTACTCTGGTTGGGTCTGAGTTACAAGTGGGGTACAGCAGGGGTCAGTACTGGGTCCACTTCTTTTCATTGTTTATTAATAACCTTGTAAAGGGATTAGGCAGTGTTTACTTGTTGTGATACTGTAGCCAATGAGAAACCAGTGATCAATGTGAAAGATCAGTGTGTGCAGTGTTATAGGTACCTATGGGACCTATAACACTGCAAAAAAAAGTGAATAAAGATCATTTAACCCCTTCCCTATTAAAAGTTTGAATCACCCCCCTTTTCCCATATAAAAAAAACCTGTGTAAATAAAAATAAACATATATCGCCGCGTGCAGAAATGTCCGAATTACTAAAATATATCGTTAATTAAACCGCACGGTCAATGGTGTGTGCGCAAAAAAATTCAAAAGTCCAAAATAGTGCATTTTTGGTCACTTTTTATATCATGAAAAAATGAATAAAAAGCGATCAATAAGTCCTATCAATGCAAAAAGTGGTACCGTTAAAAACTTCACATCACGGCGCAAAAAATGAGCCCTCATACCGCTCCATATGCGAAAAAATAAACCTATAGGGGTCAGAAATGACAATTTTAACCCCTTAAGGACACAGGGCGTATCCATACGCCCCCGTTTCCAAGTCCTTAAGGACACAGGGCGTATGGATACGCCCTGCGCATTTCCGGCCGGATCCGGTGCCGGATGCCTGCTGAAATCGTTCAGCAGGCATCCCTGCATATCGCCCAGGGGGGTCATTATGTCCCCCCATGTCATTATGTCCCCCCATGTTGGCGATTGCCGCAGATCGCTGGACAATTCAGTCCAGCGATCTGCGGTGGATTCCGTGTCAATCGGGACTCCAGTGACCCGGAATTACTGGCTGATCTGGGCCGTCAGATGGCCCCGAACAGCCATAGCTAGCAGGGGTGAGGTGGCACTGGTGCCCCCTCACGATCGCCCTGATTCGTCGGTCGGTTTCCCGGCCGACCAATCGGGGCGCCTGCTGCGGGTGTCGCTCCCGCAACCCGCTCCGCCCCTCTTCCGGAGGACGTGAGCGGGAAGAAGACCCCCGGGTGCTGGGGACCCCGATCCCCGGCGTCCCTGTTGGGATCGGGGCCCCAGGAGCAACGGCGGCGGCGAGGGACTGACCTGCGCGGCGGCGGCGTGGATCTGCAGTTGGAGGTGAGTGACAGCCTCCTGCTGTTGCTTAGCAACAGCTCCCAGCTTGCAAAAAGGGCATGCTGGGAGCTGTAGTTATGCAACAGCAGGAGGCAGACCACCACAACTCCCAGCATTCCCTTATGGGCATGCTGGAACTTATAGTTTTGCAACAGCTGGAGGCACACTTTTTCTATGGAAAAGTGTACCTTCAGCTGTTTAACTACAACTCCCAGCTTGCACAATCAGCTAAAATGCATGCTGGGAGTTGTAGTGGTGCATCTGCTGGTTGCATAACTACAACTCCCAGCATGCCCGTTTGCTGTCGGTGACTGCTGAGAGTTGTAGTTTTGCAACAGCTGAAGGCACACTGAGTTAAGTAGCAAACCAGTGTGTCTCCAGCTGTTGCATAACTACAATCCCCAGCCAAAGTAGTATGCCTCCTGCGGTTGCATAACTACAAGACCCAGCATGCCCTTCCGCTGTCCGTACATGCTGGGGGTTGTAGCTTTGGCAACAGCTGAAGGCACACTGGTTGCAAAACATTGAGTTTGTTACCACTGATAGACCGTACATGCTGGGAGTTGTAGTTTTGCAACAGCTGGATGTTTCTCTACCCCCCCCCCAATGTGAACGTACAGGGTGCACTTACATGGGCGGAGGTTTACAGTAAGTATCCGGCTGCAAGTTTGAGCTGCGGCAGCTCAAACTGCCAGCGAGAAACTACTGTGAACCCCCGCCCGTGCGACTGTACCCTAAAAACACTACACTAACAAAAAATAAAATGTAAAAAACACTACAAATACACATACCCCTACACAGCCCCCCTCCCCAATAAAAATTTAAAACGTCTGGTACGCCGCTGTTTCCAAAACGGAGCCTCCAGCTGTTGGGAAACAACTACTCCCAGTATTGCCAGATAGCCACTGACTGTCCAGGCATGCTGGGAGTTTTACAACAGCTGGAGGCACCCTGTTTGCGAATCACTGGCGTAAAATACCCCTATGTCCACCTCTATGCAAGTCCCTAATTTAGGCCTCAAATGCGCATGGCGCTCTCACTTTGGAGCCCTGTCGTATTTCAAGGCAACAGTTTAGGGCCACATATGGGGTATGCTATGCTAAACGCTCTCACAAGCGTCATTGAGGGTGTTTCCTTGGACTCATCCCCAGAGTCTTCTAGCAGATGCAGGCGCTCCCCTCACAGGTGTCTCCCCTCTGCTCCAGCTTCCCGTGCGCGTCTCTTCCAGAGGACGCTCCTCTGGTCACCATTCTGGATCTCCAGATCAGCGTACCAGGTCAGAGGTGCCTTCTTCCAAGGCTACCTCCACTCGTTCCCACTCTCCTGAAGAACTTCCCGTTACTGGTTCTCTGCTCTTTGGTAAGCGCCTAGATGAAATTATCTCAGAGGCGACCAGGGGATAAAGTTCCTTACTACCACAGAATGAGGCTCGCAGTACTGCTTCCCGTTGCAAGTCGACCTCCTTTTGGTCCTTTGGTGCTAATAAGGGGGCCAGGCAGGCGCCTTTGCGGGACAAGAAGGCTTCCTCCTTCCAAACCCGTCCCTCCTGGAAATTGTACAACCGTTTCGGCCATTTTGCGGCCAAAGCGGGCACCCGCAAACCTACTTTTCTCGGGTGGGAGGTCGTCTGTTACTCTTCCGGGATGTCTGGGCCACACATGTTCAGGACTCCTGGATCAGGGACATGGTATCCAATGGTTACCGGATCGAGTTTGCCTGCCTTCCAAGGGATCGCTTTTTTCTGTCCCGGGCCCCTCGGTCCCTCTCTCTAGCGAAGGCTTTTTGAGGCGCACTACAGTCCCTTCTCATCCAGGGAGTAATTGTCCCGGTTCCTCCAAGGGAGCGTTTTCGAGGTTTTTACTCCAGATCCAAGATTGTGCGTACAGAACCCCCTTACTTGAGTACCACAAAGAGGTTGAAGCGCCTCAACCAGCATTTCTCCTTCGCTATTTCTGCATGGAGTCTCTCCGATCGGTCGTGGCGACCGTGGATTAAGGAAAGTTTCTTTCTCCAGTGGACATCAAGGATGCCTACCTCATGTTCTGATTTTCCCAGGACACCAGCGGTACCTCCGCCTTGCTGTTCCGGAAGGCCATTTTCAGTTTGTGGCTCTCCCCCTCGGCCTGGCCACTGCTCCAAGGGCCTTCACCAAGGTCCTGGCGCCAGGGATCGGCCTCCTACGGACCAGAGGTGTCTCGGTGATTCCTTATTTGGACGTACTCCTGATCAAGGCACCGACCAGAGCCCAGAATCTAGAGTCTCTCCCTCACCCTTCAGGCCTTTTCTCGCTTTGGCTGGATGGTCAATCAGAAGTCGTCCAACCTCTCTCCTACCCAGTCCCTGATATTTTTGGGACTCCCGTTAGACATGGCTGACTCTCTCTTGTCGGGGGTTCAAACACTTCGGTACCCCGCCCAGGTTTCCATTCGCTTTTGCATGGAAGTCCTGGGTCGGATGGTGGCTGCCATGGAGGGCGTTCTGTTCGCTCATTTTCATTTCTGGCCCCTTCAACTGGCGATTTCTTTCCCGGTGGGACAGGTCTCCCTTGTCTCTCGACAAGTGGCTTCGCTCCCCCCTACTTCAGGGGCAGTCCTTTCTGCCCCTCCACTGGCAGGTCATTCCGACGGATGCCAGCCCCCCCCCCCCCCCAGTCAATGTATTGGAGCTGAAGGCAATCTATCTCTGCCTGTTACACAACATAGTTATCATTATTGCACTTTTACAATATATATACTGTTCTGGGCAAATGCCTTAGACCTATGGACTCAAATAGATCTTGGCGTTTTTACTGCAGACAGGTTAATAAAGCATAATGTCCATAATGATCAGATATATTATCTTTCATATGTTTTTATTTAAACAATCTTCACGGTATTTTCATATATGCATGTATTCAGACATGTAAATGGCATTTTATTCACTGTGCAAGATGTAAACAAAAAAAACGGCATACCTCGGTCAGGTGAAGAGAGACAAGAGTACAAACCTGCCGCGCTACGTTTCAGGGGCACGCACCCTTAGTCATGCGCGATTACTAAGAGGGCGTGCCCCTGAAACGTAGCGCGGTAGGTTTGTACTCGTGTCTCTCCACCTGACCGAGGTATGCTGTTTTTTACATCTTGCACAGTGAATAAATGGCATTTACATGTCTGAATATGTGCATATATTAAAATACAGTGAAGATTGTTTAAATAAACGTATGAAAGCTGACATATCTGAACATTAGTATGGACATTATGCTTTATTAAAGGGTACATATCAAAAAAACTTTTACTATAGTGTAGATCAAGCCTTAATGAATATCTTTCTAATTGGTTTGTATTCATTTTGCATCCTTATTTATTAATTTACCATTCAAAAAGTGACCACTAGGGGTCTTGCCAGCAAGCCTATGTACGGATTTCGGACTCATACTGGCATGAGCCCAAAATCAGACTGCAGGCAAGACACAGGCCAGCTCAGCGCTGCTCCCCGCCTGTCAATGCGGGAACAAGTGCTGTGCTCGTTCATCAGCAGGGTGTGCTCCTGACTCGGCCAGCCGCATCCTCAGGCTCTGCCCCCTGACAAGGAGAGCCTGCCCATGCTGGCCCTGAGTCAGTGGAGTGCTGTTCTTCTTACTGGAAGGATCGTGTCTGCCTTCTGAGCCCCGGCAGGCATCTGGTGACGTTGCGCCTGCTGTGACATGCCCACTTCCTCCCCTGGCACAGGGCAGCCTACTGAGCTATGACGAGAGAAGACCTCAATAAAAAGGTATTTTATAGGGGGTTTTGAATGAAAAAACGGACAGGGATAGATTTAGAGTTGGGACAGATGGGGATGGGGAATTGGAGAGTTAGGATGATGATAGGTACTCTTTAACCTCTCTGCAATAAGAACGCCATGATCTATTGAGTACATACATTCAAGCCAGCCCCGTGATTGATGTCTGCAGAGCTGCTGTTGTCTCCTGGGAAATGAGCGATCTTATGAGTAGTGCATATGTCTGTAATATGCCGCTTCTCGGCCTTTTGGCAAAGATCAAGTGTAGTATCTGTTCTAATCAGTTTCATGCTGGTGGCAGGCGACGCCAGTGTTGAGCTGGTGGGGATGGGTGCTGCATGGTAGGGAGCAGGTGTCGGGGCTGGTTCTGAGGAATCAGCCTGACGGCTGCCCCGATGTGACCTGTTTCCTCCAGGTCTCACCATGAGGCTTAGAGGGTCTAGAGCCGAGGTACTTTTGTGCCTCGGGGAGTGGTGATCCCGAGGTGCCGAAACTCGCTGGGTGTACTGGCTCACTGAGTGGAAGCACGGGCACCATAAGCTCTTTTTGCACTCGCACCTTTTTGCACTCGCCTCTTGATTCCGGGCCTTCTGGCTAGGATCAGAGAAATTTTTATAGATCCAGCTGGATGTCCGGGCAGTATATCTGCACTTATTTATTTATTTATTTGTCTCACTGTGTCACTTTTTGCGTGTTGTGTGTCCACTGGATTTGTCAGGATGCGGTAGCCGTTCTGGGTGTCCCTCCTGGTTGTCTAGGGGAGGTGTGTGTGGCCATTAGGTTCCGCACCTCCCTGCAAACACCCCGGGTACTCCTGCTTTGGCAGGGTGCCTACTGTTATCGGCTCTGGGGGCAGATAACTTGGCTAACCCAAGGGGGATGCCGGGAGCATTTGTGGTCCCTTAGTAGCTTCGGCGAAAAGGGACATCGAACCTGGAACCTCGCAGGTGCCTTTTGGTCCGGAGGCGAAGGGTAAGGTTTGTTGGGGGGCGCCTCTCCCTTTGGAGAAGGGCTTGCGATATGCCGCATCCTCTGTGCACTTTTTTTTTTTTTTTAGTGTAACACGTTTGCACTTTTTCTTGTACTTTGGGTGATTCGAGAGCACGTTCCTCTGCTCTTAAAAAAAATAAAAAAAAACAAGCGCATATGTCTGTAATGTTTGATAGAATGTATACAGTATGTGCCAAGGAATATGGTGGCGCTATATAAATATTATGATTGATTATTGGCCACAGCACTCTGTGCTGAGTGTACAGATACTTAATTGGGGACACGTCTAGCCGGAATTAGGAGCAAGCATTGGGTTATTTTTTATGTTTGTTTTTTTTTGTTGCCGTACAGTTTATTAATTTTAGGAATTTTTTTTTTTTTATATAAATTTTGACTTTTTTTTTTTTTTTTTTTTTTTTTTTCAGGCTCTCCCTGCTATTGCTGCATACTTGAAAACACCCCGTTGTAAGAGAATTCCTGTTAACGGCAGAGAAGCATTTTGGTCTAACAAATGATCCTGCACAATAGTTTTTCATTGACAGATGTGCAGCCATGTGAACGATGGTTATTTGTGTAAAGGACAAACTTTAAAAATTCTGTTTGTAAATTCCTCATCTGAGCTGCTGTTTCCCCTGGTCCCACCAACTTTTAAAACCTTTATATGAGCTGGAGCCTTCCACTTGGTCTCCTTGGTAACTGTGACAGCGGTACACCCAGTGCTGTAGGAATGTAATAGTACTGGGTTTTAACTGATATGGTTACCAAGGAGACAAAGTGGGAGATTCCAGCTCATATCTTGTTTTAAAAGCTAGTTGGACCAGGGAAAGTGGCAGCTCAGATGAGGAATTTAGACAGGTTTTTATTTTATTTATAACTCCACCAATAACATATGCAAAATCAGAGTAACATGGCACTAGAGATGAGCGAACTTACAGTAAATTTGATTCCTCGCGAACTTCTCGGCTCGGCAGTTGATGACTTAACCTGCATAAATGAGTTCAGCTTTCAGGTGCTCCGGTGGGCTGGAAAAGGTGGATAAAGTCCTAGGAAAGATTCTCCTAGGACTGTATCCACCTTTTCCAGCCCACGGGAGAACCTGACGAATCGAATTTACTGTAAGTTCCCTCATCTCTACATGGCACCACTGAAATAGACAATCAAGGAGATCCGTGCCCAGCCAACACCAAAACAGTAGACATAAACACATACAGAACACACACACACACCCCCGGAGTTACCCACCACTTCCCAGTCCATGATAGAGTCAATCATATTGCCCAAGAGAACTGACCCATTCCATGACTACCATGACTACCAACTCTCCTATCATTAGCCAGGGCATACAGACAATAGGGGAGATTTATCAAAACCAATGTAGAGTAAAAGTTGACCAGTTGCCTATCAATCAGCTTGCTTCTTTCATTTTTTAAAAGGCTTATGAAAAATGAAAGAAGCAATCTGATTGGTTGCTATGGGCAACTGGTCAACTTTTTCTTTACTTGGGTATTGATAAATCTCCTCCAAAATGTATAAAGTTTGTCCTTTACACAAATGACTATGTGCTCATGACTGGTCATAAATTGGCTTATCCAATTTACAGTAGAGAAGTGTTAGAGACCAAGTTTATGGCAACTCTTCTGATGATTTGAAGTCAGAAACTTTCATCATCCACTGTATGTGAGAACTTGCAGGCTAGAGAAGAGAAATTGAGCAATGTTCCTAATAAAGCCATTCTAAAAATGTATTTTTTTTTGTAAAATATTTTGTGATCTAAAGTTCAGCCTATATGCTTTTTGTATAACAATTTTCCACTGCTTAGGTTAAAGAGGTTATCTGGGATATCCAAAAACTTTTAATTAGTAAGTTGCTGGCCTGCCCTTTCCCTTACTTATTAAATATAAGTGTCCAGTTTTTTTTGCCTGATGGCTCTGGCTTGCTGTTGAGTCAGGGGCTGCTGTCAGTGATGATTCGTCTGCTCAGCTGAGCAGAGTACGAAACACCACAGATCATGTGATATTTCCCCTTTGCTTCCCCTCTGTGCATTTGAGTAAAATGTGTTGTGTATATGATGCATGTGGATACAGTATATATGTGATGTATGTATGTGTAATGTGTACTTGAGTACATTATATGATGCATGCGCATGCTCCTTGGGGGACCCATGGCCTCCCTGAATGCCCATATTATGCAAAAGCACCCACTCTAGCATTCCAGGCAGGGGTGAGATATAGCTGGTTCTCTTCCCAATTTGTCAGACAGTTGTTATAAATCAGTTCTGGGCACCAGTTCTTTGCCTACATTAATTGTAAGCAATCTTTAGGATGCACTTACAGATGAAGTATCCATGTCCAGCAGTCACCACTTGCTGCTCCTGGCAGGACATAAGCTGCGTGAATATGTTATCATTTCCTTCATACTTATGTAGGTGCCAGGCCTGGCTACCAGAGACCAGCAAGGACAGGGCGGGAGCGAATGCTGGAGTGTAGAACTACTTCATTTGAGGGCATAGCACATATAACTTAATATATGGGGTACAGCACATATAAATACATATGTGGGGGCACAGCGCTGTTTGTACATTCAGCCAAATACATATGTGGGGGCACAGCGCTGTTTGTACATTCAGCTAAATTTTGTATGGGCCATTTATATACTTATATACGTTTATCATATCCCACCTTAAATGTCTCTTCTCAAGACTAAACAATTGTAACTCCTTTAATCGCTCCTCATAGCTAAGATGTTCCATGCCCCATATTAGTTTAGTCGCGCATCTCTGCACCCTTTCCAACTCCGCAGTGTCCCTTTTATGAACAGGCGACCAAAACTGAACAGCGTATTCCAGGTGAGGCCGTACCAATGCTTTATAAAGGGGGAGTATTATGTCCCTGTCCCTTGAGTCCATGCCTCTTTTTATACATGACAATATCCTGCCGGCTTTGGAAGCAGCAGCCTGACATTGCGATATCTCTAACTGCTTCCTAGTTCCTGGTCCCTATTCATCCAATGATATTATGTTTATATACTTACGTCAATGCCGATTGTCCATGTTGTGAGCTGATGTAATCAATCTGTGCCCGTTCCGTAGCCTCTTTCATTATACTGTGCTGCGCATGTCTAATAAAGTGCATGGAGAGCTAAACTTCTCCCGTATCTCATCTTGTAGTCTGCGGATGCGTCCGCACTTTATGTTGGAATCAGTGAAAGGACTGTATTGCACATGAGCTGGGACTTAGAATATTCCTGTTGTGTCACTTGTTATTAGTCTATCTATCAGCTCATTACTTGTATGAGTGGAGTGGAGTCATATGTATTGTCTATGAGTTTATTAGAGAGTGGTTCATCCCGGTGAATGATGAAATATATATAAATGATAACACAGGAAACATCATTTATGGGTTTAGAATATAACATATACCTTTATTAATTCAATCCACTGTGTAAACAGTAGGGCTTAGTTCCCTTTAAGATGTACATATTACAAGTCCAAACTTGGAAATACTTACCTATTAAATATAGGTCACAGAGGCTCATACAAGTAATGAGCTGATAGCATATTTCTGTTGTGTCACTTGTTATTTATCTATCTAAGTCCCAGCTCATGCGCATTACAGTCCTGTCACTGATTCCAGCACAAAGTGCGGACGCATGCGCAGACTACAACATGAGATACAGGAGAAGTTAAGTTCTCTGTGCGCTTTATTTGACATGCACAGCGCAGTATAATGAGAGAGGTGCTGAAACAAGCGCAGATTGATTACATCAGCTCACACCATGGACAATCGGCACTGACGTAAGTATATAAACATAATACCATTGGATGAATTGGGACAAGGACCCAGGAATCGCAATCTGATTGGTACAACTTGATAGGGACTATAGGATTGGAACAGGATCAAGGTCACCTTGTGATGATGTCATCAGGGTGATTATAAATAGCCCCTCTGCCATTGTTACACTGTCATTGCCACTATTTGCCTGTTGAGAACGCCATTGTAACAGCAAGACATGTAAAGGGTGGCAGTATAGTGTGATTTTAAGCGATCTCAGATGGGCATCTGGTAACTGCAGTACCGATACCTATTAATTGGAGTGAATATCTCCAGTGTTATATATACACAATATTGCCCACCTGGCATCCATTTTAACCATTTTCTGGGTTCATCGTTTTATATTGGATACTAGTAAAAGGTAAATTTTAGGAGTGTTATACCCCGGGCTGCAGCACTGGAGTTTAGTGATTAACTATGTTTTTAAATTCACACCTTTTTCCATTAATTTGTGTTGTTTTAAATAATATACAAATACTGTACTTCTTTGGGTACTTATGAAGAAAGGTTTTTTGTGCCTACGAGCCTGGGAAATTGCTAGTTTAGAGCCATACATTCAGAAAAGAATTGTTTATAGAAGGCTATGGATAAACACTACACCCAACTCCCACACTGAAGATGTTAACTTTCTCAGGGGTTGGGAAGAAATATTAAAAGAAAATTCCATACGGATGACGTCTTATCTACTGAAAAAAAAATAGTTTTACAATAAACACATTGAACAACTTGAAAAAGAGATTAATTAAATACAAACCTTTTGAATCCTTACTGGATTTTTCTCATTTAGAACAGAATTTACAGAGGAATTTGGAGACTTATAGAGATTAGAGATTTTAAGAGATATGTAAAAGGTTCTTCAGATTTTGATACTGGGTGGATATTTAATTTAAAAAATAATATTTATCATCCAACTAGGGGTTCATATCAATCTGAGGTATTCAAAGACTGAGGCATCTGAAACAGACAGATCAGTTGGAGGTGATACCAGTACCCAAAAATTTGGGTCTAAAAACAGAAAGGAGACCCTAGGAATTATTTAAGGGCAGTAGCAACACAGGGCTAATTTCTTCCAAAAACAGCTTCCACACCTGTCTGCAGGTTATGTGTGGTATTACAAATTGGCTCCATTCACTTCAATGGGGCTGAGCTAAAAATGAATGTTAGGCTGCATTCACATGGCCATTTAGACCCGTCCTGTCCATCTCCTGTCAAAAATAAAAACGGACTTTAAAAAGTGGACAATAACAGATGCAAACGGATGTTATCTGTTTGTATCCATTATTGTTCAGTTAATAAACCAATTTTTTTTTTTGTTCTGAGCAAGCTCAGAAGAAAAAACGGATCAAAAAACAGATTGAAAAAATGGATGCAAACAGATGACATTAAAGGTTCATCCTTTTTCCATAGACGGGTACAAACAGATGTCAACGGATTGTAAAAAAAAACCATTGACATGTATGGGATTTTGTAAAAACCATTTTAATCCGTTTACAGCCTGCAAGAACGGAACCGAAACGGGGATAAAAAAAACTTGCCACTCTTTGGTTTCCAGCCTGAATTCTCTGATTGCTAAGTGCATCCTTGGTCTCCTTATCCTCTGCTTTGCCAGGCATACCGACTACCCTTGTGATGGAGGGGTAGTTGGTATGCCTGGCAAAGCAGAGGAGGAGTCAGAGTGGGCTCAATATACCATTGCCCTCCAGTAATAACATCAAGTTATACAATGGCATTGAGTGGATCTGTCCTGATAACTTATTTAGGCTAAGTTTTCACTTGGTTTTTTTTCTGGCAGTTTTTGGAAAACTGCCACTGCAGTTTTTGAGCCAAAGGCAGAAGTGTATTCAAGACGAATAGGACATATAAAGGAAGGACTTACACTTCTCCTCACTTATGGATCCACTTCTGACTGGCTCAAAAACTGCAGTGGCAGTTTTCCAAAAACTGCCAGAAAAAAAACCAAGTGGAAACTTAGCCTTAGGAGTGAGGAGACAACTGTAAACAACCTCGGTCCAATCCTATCAGGGACCTCGGTACAATCCGATCAGGGTATAAAGTGATTCACTTCATATTATTAATTTGTCTAAAATAATGTTTCATACATCTCCCTTGAATCACTCACTAGGAGATTGAAATTAAAGGGGTATACCAGGATCTTTTTTTATTTGGCTATGCTACAGGGGCTGTACAGTTAGTGTAGTTCATAATATAGTGTCTGTACCTGTGTGTGACGGTGGTCTCGCAGTTCTTCTGTGATTATCGCCCCAATATTTATTTTTAACAGCATACAAAATTACCCATGTCTCGTGATTTCCCAGGTTGCAGTGTGTGGAGTACTGACATCACAAGTCAGGGGATCAGAGGGAGCCTGTCCTGCTTCAATTTAGCAAAAGCTGTAGGCCCCCTTTTAGAAAACTCTGTGTTTCAATAGGTGTGGTAGCTGATGTGTGGGAGGGAGGAAAGTGATCTCAAACTTTCAGGCATGGAACTGTGGGATGTGTAGTTTAGCGAACAAAATCCAACAGGAAATACCCAGTTCTGGCAGGTAAGTACTAAAATCACCTTATGCCATCTGACAAGGGTTGCAACATAGTTGTCATGGATACAGACGACAATGTTGCCATGGCCAAAAGGATGCTAAATGACTCGGATACCTATGATGTAAAAATAGCGCTACAGGTATAAGACTACCATACTCACTTACCTATGAAGTTCAACCAAAAATACTTGGTTGAACTTAACCCTTTTCTGCAGAATGCCGCCTATAAACGACGCTGTGGCATGGCAGGAGCTAAGCTCGCATCATACCTGCACGTTCCTGGCTGCTATCAGCAGCCAGGACCCGTGGCTAATGCCGGACATTACCGTTCAGGCCGATGTCCGGCATTAACTCTTTAGACGCTGTGATCAAAGTTGATCTTCGCGTCTAAAATGTAAAAAAATGCTTCCCGGCAGCTCAGCCGGGCTGATGGGGATCATTGAGGTAAAATCGCGGTGTCCTGATCAGCTGAGGACACATGCGGAGGGTCATTACCTTCCTCCTCGGCGTCCAATCAGCGATTGATTGCTCCATGCCTGTGATCCAGGCTGGAGCAATGGAGTGTTGATAACACGGATCTATGCTATGGCATAGCATTGATCAGTATATGCAATCAGAAGATTGCCTGTTATAGTATCCTATGGGGGCTATAAATGTGTTTAAAAAAAAATGAAAAACTAAAATATAAGTATATAATATAAGTATAAACATATGTGGTATCATCGTAAATGCGTGCGTAAATGTCTGAACTATAAAAATATAATGTTAATTAAACCGCATGGTCAATGGCATGCTTGTATAAAAATTCCCAAGTCCAAAATTGCGTATTTTTGGTCACTTTGTATACCATAAAAAAAGTATAAAAAGCAATCAAAAAGTCCCATCAAAATAAATATGGTACCGATAAAAACTTCAGATCACGATGCCCTGTATGCAGGCAAATAAATAAGTTGTAGGGGTCAATCAGAAGATGACAATTTTAGACAAACTAATTTTGGTGCTTGTAGTTATAATTTTTATTAGTAGTAAAATAAAATAAAACCTATATAAATTAGGTATCCTTGTAACCATAAGGATCTAAATAATAAAGATATGGTTTCATTTTTACCAAAAAGTGCACTGCATAGAATTGGAAGCCCCCAAAAAGTTTCAAAATTGAATTTTTTCCAAGTACAATTGGTGGCGAAAAAAAGAGGCCCTCATATGGGTCTGTAGGTGCAAAATTGAAAGAGTTATGGTTTTAGAAGGTGAGGGGAAAAATAATAAAGTGCAGAAACCAGTGGTCCTTAAGTGGTTAAAGATATTTCACTTAGCCAAATCCAAAAAATTTGATTACAGAGAAAAATTTTTATATCTTGTTTAATTCCACCTTTTCTATGCACTACCAAAAATGCATAAGAAGGTTATTCCCATTTCTGTAAGACCTATTGTATCTCAAAACATCAACCTAACCAGGAATGTAGAAGATGCATCAATCTTAAGATTGGATTGGCAATAAGGTTTCCTTGCCTTTCATCATGTCATATACAGAGGCTATAAAAGACGTGACAGTCTGTTGATATGCAGTCACTAGTCCAGACCTCTGAAGAAGCTCTACGGAGTGAAACCTGTTAGAGGGGCTATGTGTGTCTTAATCTTAACCCCTTCCCACAGATTGACTTATATAAATGTCAGGTTATGCTGGTAGTTCGCGCATCATGATGTTTCTCTAAGTCATTCAGTTAACCCTGCGATGTGTGGCATTGCACGGCTTAACGGGTAGAAGTCTGTGAATGGTCCTGGTCAGCAATCACTGTGATTGGACTAATCACAGTGTCTCAGCTGACGGGGGGGGGGGGTTGCTGTGAAAGTTCAGATCCCCCGCTCTGCCCGCCACTAGAAGTCAGGGCAGAGCGGGAGAAGAGTACCCCGAGAGCTGCTGGGGGGAAGGACCACAGCACATACCTGGGACCGGCGGCAGGCAAGTGGAGGAGGCAGCGTCGGCATCAGAGGCAGCAGTGAAGATCGCTGTAAAGAGAGCTGGGCTCGTTTTAGAGCAGTGAGTGTTGGCTAAAATCAGTAATAATTTAACCCTTTCGTCATTGATCACGGCATCTAAAGTGAAAATAAACATCTGTGGTAGCTTAGAGGAGCTTACAGAACCCCCGCAACGTGGTTGCTGGGGTTCGGTAAGCTAAAATGGTGGAGAAGGGTCCCCTTATCTGCCTCCTGCCGCTAATTCACCGATGTAGCCAGGCCACCGCTTGGCCAGGCTATATCAGTGGATCGCCAATCTCACTGTGTAATGGTATGCCATAGGCATAGCATTACACAGTGAATGCAATATAATGACAGCATCTAAAAGTCCCCTATAGGGGCTTAAAAAGTGTAAAATAAAAAATAAAGGGGGAGATTTATCAAAACCTGTCCAGAGGAAAAGTTGCTGAGTTGCGCATAGTAACCAATCAGATAGCTTCTTTCATTTTTCAGAGGGCTTTTCAAAAATAAATTGACCAATCTGATTGGTTGCTATTGGCAACTCAGCAACTCAAAAATAAATTGACCAATCTGATTGGTTGCTATTGGCAACTCAGCAACTTTTCCTCTGGACAGGTTTTGATAAATCTCCCCCAAAGTCTTTAAAATTATATAAAAAAAAAAAAACTCCCCTAATAAAAAATTAAATGTTTTTTTTTTTATTTCAACCCTTATTTTCCCATATTACAAAAATAAAAAAGTTACATATTTGGTATTGCCGCAAGCGTAAATGTCTAAACTACTATAATATAATGTTTATGATCCCACACAATAAACAGCATAAAATTAAAAAAATACCAAACACCAAAACTACCGATTTTTATAATTGCATCATATATCAGAAAAAAAAGATCAAACAGTCCAAATAGAACAAAAAATGATACCGATAAAAACTACAGATCAGTGCACAAAAAAATACGAAAAAATAAAAAAGATATAGGGGTCTGAATAGAACCATTTTATGGATTCCATAAAGTTTGCAATTTTTTATCAAGTAGTACAGTAATAGAAAAACTCTATAAATTGGGTATTGTTTAAATTGCATTGACCTACAGAATAAAGATAATGGATTATTTTAAACATAAAGTGCGCTGTGTTAAAACTAAACCCCCGGAAAAATGCTAAAGTACAGTTTACTTGTAAATTTCCACCCACAAATAATAATTTTTTGATTTTGCGGTACATTTTATGTTAAAATGAGAGGTGTCATTACAAAGTACAAATGGTCAAACAAAAGCAATCGCTGATGTGGATCTGTAGGTAGAAAAACGAAGAGATGGATTTTAAAAGGAAAGGATGAAAAAACTAAAACGCAAAAATAAAAATTTTCTGAGTCCTTAAAGCCAAAATGAACCTTAAGGGGTTAAAGGAAAAAAACAAATTGGTGCTGTAGCACTAGTGGTGGTGAGTGGGCCTGATATAGGCAAAAAACAAGCAGAGCTGGAGTGCTTCTTTAACCTCTCAAGGTTCCAGTGTTTAAAACTCCGTGACCCCGCATCACACCGGGTCGGTCCCGGCTGCTAATCATAGCCGGGACCCTGGGCTAACAGCGGGCGGCATCGATCATTGTGCCGCACGCTGTTAACCCTTCAGACGCAGCGATCAAAGTTGGCTGCCGTGTCTGAAAGTGAAAGTAAACGCTGCCCGGCAGCTCAGTCGGGCTGATCAGGACATCGCGATAAAACGCGATGTCCCGATCAGCTAGGACGCAAGCGGAGGTCCAAGCCTGAATTTTTAACATATAAATTTTCCTGCATGTAGTTGTGATTTTTTTCTGAAGTAATGCACAATCAAACCTATATAAGTAGGGTATCATTTTAACCGTATGGACCTACAGAATATAGATATGGTGTAATTTTTACCGAAAAATGCACTGTGTAGAAACGGAAGCCCCCAAAAATTACAAAATGAAATTTTTTCTTCAATTTTGTCGCACAATGAATTTTTTTTCCATTTTGCAATTAATGTTTGGGTAAAATGACTAATGTCACTGCAAAGTAGAATTGGTGGCACAAAAATAAACCATCATATGGAATTTTATGTGCAAAATTGAAAGCTTTATGATTTTTAGAGGGTGATGAGAAAAATGAAAAAGCAAAAACGGAAAAACCCTGAGTCCTTAAGGGGTTAAAGGGGGGGGGGGGGGTTACTTCTCTGGAATACATTTTCTTTAAAATCAACTTGTGCCAGAGAATTAAGCAGATTTGTAAATTACTTCTATTAAAAAATCCCAATACTTCCAGTACTTATAATACACAGGAAGTACTCCAGTATATAATAATCAATAAGTTCTTTTCTTTTTGAAGTTCCTTTCTGCCTGACCACAAGTGCTCTGTGCTGACACCTCTGTCAATTTTAGGAACTGTTCAGAGTAGGAGAAAATCCCCTTAGCAAACCTCTCTTGCTCTGGACAGTTCCTGACATAGACGTGTCAGCAGAAAGCACTTGTGGTCAGGCAGAAAGGAAATTCAAAAAGAAAAGAACTTCCTGTGCCCCGGCAGCGAATAATAAATTGATCCAATTGAACATTATACACTATAGTTATATCACTCCTTTAAGGCTCCATAGAATGGGTCGTTCAGACTCCGATGCTTGTCATCGCTGTAGCGCTGCCAGGGCAGACTTTTGGCATTTGATATGGGCCTGCCCCTATATCGCAGCTTTCTGGCATGCAGTGCTCACTTTTTTAGCTACTCTGGCTCAACCTTCCCTATCTCTTGATCCTTTGATCTGCCTTTTTGGTATCTTAGATGAAGAGATATGGACACATCACGTACGTACGTTTTTGCGGGAAACTTTGTTCTTGGCCAGGAAGGCTATTGCTCTTAAATGGATGGGACCCCGGCTCTCCTACCCTGACTCAATGGAAGGCTATGGTAAATGCTACACTGCCTTTCTCACACATAGTGTACAAAAATAGGAAGTGCCCGGGTAAATTTTATTCTGTGTGGGGTGGTTGGTGTTCCTCTCCCTTGACTCAATGCTCGTACTCTGTGACCTCCTCTGGGACAATGTAAGATACATTGATGCTATGCTTGCTGTCTGTTGTCTCTACTAACCTTTGTTTCTCTTTCTGTGTACGTTTGTCGATTCTTTTTCTCTTCCTTGGATGCGTGGGTTGCCTTTCGGGGTTATTTATTATGGGTTATTTGATGGTACCACTAACTAGTGATAGTATTGTTGCTCCTCGCGGGATGGTATACGATTGCTAATTTTGGCGAATGTTCGCCTTCTTGTTCTATTTTGTTTTCAGTTTACCTACCTCAGTTGGGTAGTGTTTTATGACTTCGATGTATACCATGTGATGTAACCTGGAGTATCCTGTCGCTTGCATTCTGTATTTTGATGTATGGTCTCATGACCCTTTTCTATGTACTGTAGAAAAGTTTCACTTTAATGGGCCTGTGGTCTAAAGTTATTTACTTTTCAATAAAACGAATTTAAAAAAAAAAAAGAACTTCCTATGGAAGCAGCTGATAAGTACTGGAAGGATTGGGATTTTTTAAAAGAGGTAATTTACATATCTGTGTAAAGCCAAAAAGAGCTGAGAACTCGAATATCAGAAACCCAAGTTGCTACTTTTATGCAAAACTTGGAGAAGCAAATGTTACAATTACAAGCTACTGTGAAAGAGATCAAACGTGACAAATATATGAGAGACAAACGTGATTTTGAAACCAATACCGAATTTACCTGGTCCAAATATAAATATTATCTAGGTCAGAGAAAGAGGAAAAAATAGATATCAGAAGAAAACACAATCCAAAAAAAGAGTTCAGACTTTTTCACTACTGAGTCAGAAACCAATGACAATGCAAATACAACTAAAGCAAATTCTCCTCCTCCGGTCACTTCCCTTTAGGAAGAGACTCCGCCGTGGAGGCAGAATGAGAAAACCAAAGGAGACAACCCTGGAGAAATGTCAGGAAAAGACTGTAACTTAGAACAACTAGATGCAGATTTATTGGTCGTGAATACTGACTGTTTTGAGCACAATTCACCAATTACTAATCTTACTGATATTGCCCTGACGAATCTTGTTTCTCTGCTCTAGAGAAAGGGTTCACTGAGCCCTTTAAGTTTGAGCAATTTGAGATAGATTTTTTCCAGGGCAATACGTAAATTGAATTTAAAGAAGTTTTTTTGTTTTGGGCAATAAAGATGTACACACTGAGCAGACAAAAGAGGGGGAGTCACCTTGTCATATAGGTCCCTCAGGTTTTCTGTGCCTACGGAGTTCACACAAAATGACATTGATTGTACTAGAATGCTAGTTGAGTTATCTGATGGTGACTTTGCCTCGTCCATGGCTATGGGATCTGAATCTTTTCGAGGGGTAATAAATCTATGTTTAACCAACTCCCCCCCCCCCCCAACTATCCCTGGCAGTCCAATTGGCATTTTTAGTAAAACAGTGATGCGCAAGGTAAAGGCTTTGAAGTATCCCAAACCCATACGGAATTTATCCAATAAAGAAAGGAAAGAACTTACAGCATTAGCAAGTAGGGAAGATGTCCTTATTACAAAGGCGGATAAGGGGGGGGTCTGTAGTAATCTGGAAGAAGGAAGATCATGATTATGAGATTCATAGGCAGCTAAACGACACTGCTACATGTCAAACACTCACTGGAGATCCAACTGAAAGGAATATTAGCAACCTACTGCTGAGAAACCCATCCCTCGACTTCCAAGAAAACCTTATCTATATATTCATAAGTCGCTGAGCCGACCCCTAGGACGTCCCATTGGATCATCTCAGCGACTGAAAACTAGAGATGTTGTGAATTGTTCCCCGGTGAACAGTTCCCGGCGAATTTAGCATGTTCGCATTCGCATCACCGGGCGAACATATGTGAAGTTCGATCCGCCCCCTATACTTTAAGATTGCAGTAAACTTTGACCCTGTGAGTCAGAGTCAGCAGACACATTACAGCCAATCAGCAGCAGTCCCTCCCTTCCAGACCCTCCTACCTCTTGCACGGATGCCATTTTACCCCCATTCAGCATGCTGCAGGCTTAGGAAGTGGAGGGTCAGAGAAGCTGCTCCTGCTGTATAGGGAAAGCAATAGCTAGGTTGCTGCTTGGTGGTATGTTCAGGGTCCAGTTTATTCCTAAAGCACTAGTGTAACATCTGCTTTAAGGACAGCACCCAAAAAAGCCCTTTTTAGGGCTGAAAGATATCAGTCCGTGTGTCTTGCAACAACTGGAGGCACCCAGATTGGGAGGGAACCGCTGGTTAAAAGGGGTACTCCAGTATAAAACTTAAGTTCCTTCAAGCAACTAACTACTACAGTATTCAAAGGGCTGAAAGATATCAGTCCGTGTGTTTTGCAACAGCTGGAGGCACCCTGGTTGGGGACCACTGCTTAAAAGGGGAACTCTGCTGGCAAGCTTTTTTTCTTTAAAGCAACTAACTACTACAGTATTCAAAGGGCTGAAATATATCAGTCCGTGCGTTTTGCAACAGTTGGAGGCACCCTGGTTGGGGACCACTGCTTAAAAGGGGAACTCCGCTGGCAAGCTTTTTTGCTCATTGTCACACTAGTGCAAATCACATTTGGTATGACAGTTGTGCAAATAAAAAAAAGAAATACCTTTTTTGGCTGTTAAATAAAACCAGTCGTCACTGTCAGTTCACGTCACAGTTGCCAGTTTTTTTGCCTGCAAGGCAAATTGTGTCACCCTAGTGCAAATCACATTAGGTGTGACAGTTGTGCAAATAAAAAAAAGAAATACCTTTTTTGGCTGTTAAATAAAACCAGTCGTCACTGTCAGTTCACGTCACAGTTGCCAGTTTTTTTGCCTGCAGGGCAAATTGTGTCACCCTAGTGCAAATCACATTTGGTGTGACACTTGTGCAAATTTAACCAAAAAAATGACAGGCAGAGGAAGGCTACCCCGCAGGGCCATCGTGGTGCTGGGATTCCCTTTGGCCCTAGAATGGCCAGTGTTCAGAGGCCACGTACTCTGAACCCCCAAAGTTCTGAGGACTTAGTTGACTGGCTATCACAAGACACCCAATCTACTGCAGCTTCCGCTCGGAACCTTGATGCACCATCCTTCTCCTCCTCTAGCTTAGCTTCGGGCAGCTCTCATGCTACCACTTGCCCGCCTGCCGCCACCACCAACACTAGCAGCGGCTGCGCCAATACCAAATTTTCCAGCCAGATGGACATGCCTAATTTTTCGGGCCTCTGCTGCTGCACTTGTTATGGTGCTGCAATTTTTCTGGCCGCTGCTGCGGCTGCGACAATACCCAATTTTTCATCTATATGTACATGCCTAATTTTTCTGGCCTCTGCTGCTGCACTTGTTATGGTGCTGCAATTTTTATGGCCGCTGCTACAGCTGCGACAATACCAAGTTTTCCAGCCAGGTGTACATGCCTAATTTTTCTGGCCTCTGCTGCTGCACTTGTTATGGTGCTACAATTTTTCTGGCTGCTGCTACAGAAGCGGCTGCAACAATACCAAATTTTTCAGGCATGTGTACATGCCTAATTTTTCTGGTACTCTCTGCTGACATCTCTGTCCATGGACATTAAATGTATGCTAAGGGTAGCATGGTGGCTCAGAGGTTAGCACTGCTGCCTTGCAGCACTGGGGCCTGGGGCAATTACCTTCTTTTTTAAGAGATACTAGTGATCTCATTGCCTCCCTCAACGATTTTGTCTGGTGTGAGCATTACAAGCTAGCATCAATTGTCTTGGATAGCCTGTACACCCGCATCCCTCATGATGTGGGTGTGCAGGTTATCCATGAATGCCATTCATTTACTGACAAATCTTCATCTTACATTTCTTTTATTCGTGAAGCCCTGTATTTTGTCTTAAAAAATAACACTTTTCAGTACGATGGTAAATGGTATGCCCAGAAAAATGGTACTGCGATAGGTACTCTGGTATCCTGTAACTATGCGAATATTTTTTGTCAGTTTTCGAGTGAAAATTCATCTTTCACTTCCTCCATTCCCTTTGTTAGGCACATTAAACTTTTTTACATTTTGTTGATGATATTTTTATCATTTGGGATGGAAGTGAAGACAATTTTTCAGCTTTTGTATCTCACCTCAATACTGTTAACGATGTTAACATGGTATTTACTTCACTTTTCGGGCATAACTCCCTGGACTTCCTTGATGTCAACATTTCAATTAAAAACAATACCATAACTACATGCTCCTTTAGGAAACCTGCCTCCAAAAATGCACTGTTGCACTCTAAGAGCTCTCATCCAGTCCATATAAAAAAAAGTATTCCGTATGGACAATTTGTCAGTATTAAGAGAATAAAAAACAATAGAGATACTTTTCTAACTCACTACACCAAAAAGAAAAGGATATGCACAACCCAGCGCACACCCAATTTTATCTATACCTCAAAGTTTATTAAGTATTCCATGTACAAAAACAGACAGAAACAATTAAAATAAATCATATCATGCTTTTGGCACATAAAATGGTGTTCTTGGTATATAATATTGCTATATGGGCCATGAAATTCTTCAAGGATTGATATGGTGAAAGATACGATATGGTGTTTTGGTGCAGATATTATAAGAATTCATGGTGTTGGTACACTATTATCACGGGTCACACTATTGGTCTGGATTGCCCAAGGTTTGAGTATGGTCTATGTGGATGCTTAATATGGGATTGACTTATGTCTTTTATGTGTAATTTTATATATAAAAGACCTGTATAAAGTATTTAATAACTTTTGAGTTTATGGAATATGGCTGTCAAAATGTATGTGGAAGGTTTTATTCATGCCGCATGTTTATGTATATGATGGTATGCCGTATTTTTGTATATATGATGGTTCCTTTTTGATCCATACGATCCTACTGCAGTGATTTACATTGTGTGCAGGTATAATAGTTCACATCTGTTGAGGCTTTGAATGTGGTAAGCGCATGAGCAGAATGTCAATGTCATTGCCATTGGGGTTTGTAATGCTGTGTGCGCATGTGCAGTGCGAGCCTGATGTAAAATCACAAGCAAGAATTGAAGGGCTGATGCGCAGGCACTGAGTAGCGCAGGGATCGCCATTGGCGTGTGCACACATGACGCTTGAGTAATGATGAGAGAATATTGGTGCATGCGCACACGGCACTCTAGATGTGATGAGTGAGTAGCATGGGTGTGTGCTGTGCATGAGTGAGAATGAAATGATGGGACAGATATGGCCTGTAACAAAACCGGAAGTATTAGCGGGGTCAGAGCCCGGATATAGAAACATGTGTTAGACGCCACGGACCACCAGGTACCTCCTGCTGTTAGTAATGAATGCAATTGTGATGTGTATAAAACACAGGAAATGTTGTACTATTGCACAGCACCCCTGAGGAAGTCGCCGACGGGCAACGGAATGCGTGGGGTTTAGGGTGGGCACCTGACTTGTATACTCCTCCATCTACTGTCCTCTGTACCTACCATTATTCCCTGGATGCAGATTGTATTGATCATTATGTTCAGTGATGCTATGTTGTTTATTGTACAGATTAGAGGAATAGGTTCTATGATATTGTGAGAGGCAGGTGCCCTAAGAGGAGTTCCTGGTGTGAATCCCTTCCTGTTTTGTGCAGTGGCCTTTTGGCCTGTTTTAAGTGATTTTAAATGTTTCTGTCTGTTTTTGTACATGGAATACTTAATAAACTTTGAGATATATATAAATTTGGGTGTGCGCTGGATTGTGTATCTCCTTGTCTTTTTGGTGTAGTGTCTTTGTATTGATGCATTTAGCAGCACCCCTGGTATAGATTGTGTAGGTGTATAACGCTGAGCCCACTTGCTTTAGAGTGTTTACTTTTCTAACTCAGGCACAAGGGGTACTCCGGTGCTTACACATTTTATCCCCTATCCAAAGGATAGGGGATAAGATGCCTGATCGCGGGATTCCTGCAGCTGGGGACGCCCGTGATTATGCACACGGCACCCCGTTTGTAATCAGTCCCCAGAGCGTGTTCGCTCCGGGTCTGATTACGCTCGACCGCAGGGCCGGCGGCGTGTGACATCATGCCTCCTCCCCCGTGCGACGTCACGCTCCGCCCCTCAATGCAAGCCTACAGGAGGGGGCGTGATAGCTCCGGGGACTGATTACAAACGGGGTGAGGCGTGCATGATCCCGGGGGTCCCCAGCGGCGGGACTCCCGCAATCAGGCATCTTATCCCCTATCCTTTGGATAGGTGATAAGATGTCTAAGCACCGGAGTACCCCTTTAACCATGTGTTTCTTGTAATGGGGGTATCCAGCGATACTAGTGAGAGAAGCATTTAAGTAAGTAGAATGAAAAACTAGAGAAGAACTCTTATGTAGTTACAAAAAGAAAAATAAATCACTCAGTCAATCTGACAGATTCACTTTTTAGTTTAATAATTCACCCATGAACAAAACAGTGAAAAATATCATACACCGCAACTGGTTTATATTACAACAGGATGATGATTTAAAAAGTGTCATCTCTCAACAACCTATTGTCACATATCGCAGGAACAAAACCCTCCGCAGCCTAATAATTCACATAAAGAAAGAAAGAATTGGAAGAGCAATTGGTTAAACGATTTTCGACTATAGGCAACTTCAGATGTGGAAACTGCTCTTTATGTCTGGCTAAGGCTGCATTCACATCTCGTTTTTGCAATACAGGTCCCGTATCCCGTTTCTGTACAAAAAACGTATGTCTCCAAACCGGACCGAAACTTATGCAACTGTATATGCCTCCTCACGTTTTTAAACAGTATACGGTTTGAAAACGGATGTCCGTTTGCATTAGTTCTTCATTTTTTATAGAATTTCCCCCCCCCCCAAAAAAAAGAAATAAAAACAGTATTGTGCAAACCGGATGTAACCGTACGCACATGGTTCAATACGGTTACCATAGAACTCCATTTTAAAATAACTGTATACAGGTTGGATACAGTTTTTCAACCGGACTTCAAACCGTGGTAGACTACGGTTTTGGGTGCGGAAAAAAACCGCATACAACTGTAAATGAAGCAAAACGTACGCAACCGTATGCTACGGTTGTCATACGGTTGTCAATGTAATGTCTATGCATGCGGTTTGGAATATGGTTCAATACGTTTTTTTTTTTTGCTGAAACCGGATACGGCAACCGTATTGCAAAAACGAGATGTGAATGCAGCCTAACATTTCCAATAATATCCTTAAATTAGGAGGTGAATTCAAGTGAGACAGTTTATAACTTGTAAAATGACCTATGTGGTATATTGCCTGCTTTGCCCTTGTGGCTTTCTTTATGTCGGGAAGACAAAGCGACAAATGATGGTCAGAAGTAAGGAACATTTTTGTTCTATACAGTCCAGAGTAGGCATCCAAAAATGTATACAGCATATGAGACAGATCCATGCAAGTGATACTTCATGTTTTAAATTCGTCGGCGTCAAACGGGCTAATATGCCAGATTGGGGCGCAGATAGACACAGCGCTTATGCAAGCAGAAGCCCGTTGGATCATGAGACTAAATATCGTTGGGTCCACTCTGCTTTAATGATAAGCATGAGTTAGGAGTTTTCATTGAAAATAGTAACAAACTGAGTAATATTTGGTTTTAAGCATTGTTTGATTATTGCACATGTCACTTTGATTTGTATTTTTTTTATGTATTCACACTCACCTGACAGTATTCATTATGAGTGATGTTACCTGGTGCATTTAAACGTGCTGCCACGCGATAACATCAGTTTGGAGCCAGAGGAAGCGCTACACAGCGTGAAACAATTGTCGCTCCTCCACCTGTCTGTTTACCTCCGCCTCATGTCTGTACCCGAATACCCTGCTCCTCATCGTGTACTGTGATGTCCATTACGGAATAAAGCTACTACAAAACTATCTTTTGAGGTGAGTTCTCCATTTTTTTCCTGCATTTTCTCTCTTGAAGAATGATATGAACTATATTTCTATATGTGAGCACCCTCATAGTGTTATGCACAAGCCATTTAAGCCTTTTACCTGATCGTGTGGTTCTCCAAGTATCTAAATATAGAGACAGTGGTGTCAGTGTCCGACTCTTTTTGCTGATGTAATTTACATATCTTTTTAACTTTCTGGCACCAGTTGATTTAAAAGAAAATGTTTTCCAGCGGAGTACCCTTTAAAGACTCACCTCTTCCCAGCTACCATCAAAGTGAATTGAAGTTGCATTTACCCAGCACTACCACTATATAATGGATGGTGTAGGGCTTCCAGCACAGTTCACTGTACAATGTGAGGAAAACCCTTTCAAGGCTTTAGGACTTTGCAAGTAGATTTGTGCACTTTCCAAAATTATCACTTCAAGGTAGTTATAGATAATTTATTTAAATTAAATTGTAAATGCTAATCAGAAATCAATTACTATAATCATGGATAGCTTCAATAGAACATTGTGCTTATATGGAATTAACTTGACTTCCATTAGATACGTCTAGTAGAAGCTTCCTGGGTCACTCCATGCTTCATGAGCTTTTATATCTAAATGAAACAAAAATCAGGTACTGTTAAAAATTGTTCATGATAAATGTAACTTTAAAGGAATTCCCCAATTTAAATAATGAAAAAAAATGAAATGACAGCCTGCTAAGGGTGTTAAAAAATAAAAGACTTCACAATCCCCTTGCCATGCTCAGTGCCGACACCGGCACTTTAGTCTGTCTGGTGCTTCATTATACTTCTCCTGTTAATGCACTTTTCTGGCTTTCCTGATGACATTCTTAGTGATTGATTGCACAGTATTTGTAAAATGTCCTCAGAAGAACAGGGAGGGTACGTCATCAGGGTAAGAGTAAGCAATGTCACTGGGCTCAACAAGGTGAGTATGCCTTTTTTATGCAAACCAGATAGAATCATGAAAAGAGCAGGTGCACTCACTCACTACTGTAGTAAAATCCAGTGTTTTTTTTTATTGAAAGCACAGTTGGAGTATATACCAGGTAGTATGAAGAGAACAAACACTCTCAGACAAGACCATAAGTGGTGTATGGATAAAAAAAAAGTAGCATTTTGAAAAAAAAAAACTGGAGATCCCCATTAAGTAGCTTTATGCATTTTACATGTAAATATATGATTTTCCAGCACACCAGAGAAGTAGATTACCGATAATACTTATCAGTGCTATGCATAGCACTGTTCAGCATCTGCAATCTAGGGACTGCTATAGCCCCCTATGGGGACATAAAAAATGTAAAGAAAAAGATAAAAAAAAAATGTGAAAAAGCCCCTCCCCTAATAAAAATTTTAATGGCCCCTTTTTCCCCAAAGAGCATAACAAAAAAATTATTAAACATATTTGGTATCACCACGTGCGTAAATATCCTAACTATCAAAATACAATGTTAATGATCCCATACAGTGAACAGCATAAACGTAAGCTCACATTCCCCAAAAAATTCATAAAAAGTGATTAAAAAGTTACATATATGCAAAAGTGGTACTGATAAACTACACATCACTGTGCAAAAAATGAGCCCACGTAAAGCCCCATATATACGAACTTTTTTAAAGTTATAGGTGGTCAAAATAGGGTGATATTAAACATACTAATTTTGTTAAAAAAAAGTTTTTAGTTTTTCTTAAAGCAGTACAATAATAGTAAAGTATGTAATCATGGGTATCATTTTAATATTTGGAGTCGGGAAGGAATTTTTACCTCGAGTATGAATGTTTTTTGCCTTCCTCTGGATCAACTCAGTAGGGACTCATTAGGGTTATAGTTTGAACTTGATGGACTCTGGGGTCTTTTTTCAATCTTATGAACTATGTTACTATGTTAATTGTATTGACCCACAGAATAAAGAAAACATGTCATTTTTACTGTACAGTGTACAGCATGATAACAAAGCCTTCCAAACTTTGCAAAATTGCCGTTTTCTTTACAATTTCCCGACACAAATAATATTTTTTGGTTGCGCCATACATTTTTGGGTAAAATTATTGATGTCATTACAAAGCACAATTGGTCATGCAAAAAACAAGCCTCATATGCGTCTGTGGATGGAAGTATAAAAGATTTTTGATTTTATTCATCCAGAAGGTCAAACCCAGATAAATATCTAAGGAACTATAATTTGCCTCAGTTAAATTCACTGCACACTATTCCACAATAAGCAAAATACTGAGCAAAATAGTGTCCAGGAGCTGGAAGGTACAAACTATTACTAACCAAAAAGAATATAACAACTTGTTTCACATTTGAGAAAAAGACAAACAAAGTTGTGAAGTCCTGTTACAGCTGGCAAAAAGATAACGCCAAATTCCACAATAAGATTGTCATACCAACTGTCAAACATAGGGGTGCTAGTGTGATGGCCTGGGGCTTCTTTGTTTCTGATGTAGCCATAAATTCTTCTTTTTGTGCCACAAATATTAAGTGCAGTTGGGTCATGTAAAAAGGACAATGAACGAAAGAAAACAAGTCGACTAACATCACAGTCAAAAAATACTCCAAACAACTTTGGCATAGAATTTTCCACTAGAGACATTTGGTCTTATGAGACCAAAATTTTTATCTGCAGAAAAACTACCAGAATTTTTTTTTCATATGTTCATGTAAGGAACAACAATTTGTTAAATAATTACTCTTAATTATCAACTTATTATGTCAAAAGTGTTAAATCTCACCATTAAGACAGCTTGAACTCATTGAGTTGAGAATATACCCGACCACCCTCTTCAGGACAAACCATTTTCAGGTCTTCGCGACTTAATTCCAATAGTTGATCCCCTGTTAGAACACCAAGGCACTTTACTGTGCTGTAAAAGAAGAATGGGAAAAATCTGAAAACAACAACCATACATCTGTATAGAATCAGGGCTAAATACACTGCTCAAAAAAATAAAGGGAACACTTAAACAACACAATAGCCCTTATTTACTAAGAGTGTTGTGTAGGTTTCCTTGTGGGTTTTAATTCCCTACAATTTATTTTCCACGGTATTTACTAAGGTTTCCCTACATTTTTCACTTTCCCTACACTTTGCTTTTTTTTTTACACATGCTCTGATCTGCTCTGATCTGTTTGGTTTTCCTCAGTTCAAATCCATCACATTTTATGTGGAAACCTTAGTAAATATGTTGGGTTTTTGGGAAAATGTCGGGGACACGCCCCTTTTGAAAACCATGCCCCTTTCCCCAGTGGCCACACCTCCTTTTCTGGTTTTCTTAGCAAAATGGAGAGTTAGTCGGGGTTTTTTCAAATTTTGGAGCAAATTCTGAAGCAGGCAGAATTTCTGGCGCAATGCGACAGCATCTGGCGCACAACCTGACAAAACCTGTCGGGTTTGCAATAGTAAATGAGGGCCAATGTAACTCCAAGTCAACCACACTTCTGTGAAATCACACTGTCCACTCAGGAAGCAACACTGATTGAGAATCAATTTCACATGCTGTTGTGCAAATGGAACAGACAACAGCTGGAAATAATAGGCAATTAGCAAGACACCCCCAATAAAGGAGTGGTTCTGCAGGTGGTGACCACAGACCACTTCTCAGTTTGTATGGTTTTCTTGCTGATGTTTTGGTCACTTTTGAAAACTGTCGGTGCTTTCACTCTAGTGGTAGCATGAGACGGAGTCTACAACCCACATAAGTGGCTCAGGTAGTGCAGCTCATCCAGGATGGCACATCAATGCAAGCTGGGGCAAGAATTAGGAACACCCCTGTGCTCTAAGCTCCTAATTAGCAAATTTAGGAAAAGAATATCAGCGAAAAGAAAGCACGGCTCGGGAGCGGAAAGCATCATTTTCATCAGAACTACCTGCACTGCAAACCTATACCAAGAGGTTAGTGCAGATGATACTGATGACAGATTCCCTTTAAAAAAAATCTATATAAATTCAAGAAACTGTAACCTACATCCTTGAAAAACCTTTACTTTGTAGCCATTCAGTCACTTCCTCTGGCGTAGAGCTTTGCTGCAGGGTTACTGTTTGTATTCGAACCTGCTATTACAATAATAAAAAAAATGTCCTATTGTTAGACTGTTTTATTACTTTATCCTCACTTTTTCCATTTTTATAAATGGCTTTTCCTAATGTGTTCATTTACCTGGTTATAATTTGTACTCTCCAATATGTTGTTTGGTACAAATCCTCTTTGTCCCTGAGCATTTTCAACCATCCACCATTGCCGACTCTGATCTAGAACCTAAAGACAATCAATAAAAGAAAATACATAAAATACAATAATAAGTAAATATGTTTCATCTGTGGTCTGGAAAGATTATAAGGTCACATGCCCATACAGTGGTAATAAAGGGGTATTCCAGGATTTGTTGTGCGCAGACATCTGGGAAACATAAGGAAGTATCCTTGCTCCCATGCTGCTGCGCTGTCACAGAGCCCTGATTCCGATGCACAGCACTTCTTGGATCGGGGTCAGCAAAAGACATTGCCACTCAGCTTATCAGGAGTGGTCTTTCAAAGAAAAGGACAATATGCATAATGTATGGTGGTATGACACCTGAAATCTGGCCTGGACAAGGTAGTGGTCTTTCTCAAAGTTATGGTTTTTGGAGAGGTTTTACTGTACTTGTCATCACGGGTGAGTTGGGAAAAAGGATTAATCACTTTATTGTCTGACCTGTCACAATTGTTTTGTAGACTTCTCCTTACCTTTACACTCTCGCCTTTAATCACTGTAAGTTCCTGTTGATTTCTGGCTTCAAAATCATAAGCAACTTTCGTTTGATCTGGCTGGAAGTGTCTGTAAAATATAGTTTTCTTGTCAGCAAGAGGTGAAAGTCATTTGTAATGTCTTCCAATAGTTAAACCGATCCACCAGATTGTGACTGCTGAACCACATTGTCTTATTGTCCAGACAGGGCTTTGTTAAGGATTACATTTTTTGGCAAGAATTGTGATATATGCTGCACTATTCTTGCCTTCAAAAGTGACCAGACTCCCAATAGAAGTTCCTAATTTAAACGTGAACAGAGAAGGCCATTGTAAAGATGTGTCTATAAGGTCTCACAAAAGTTAACTTTTACGGTAATAACTAAAACTAGCCAATTCTACATGTACACATTGGGGGTGGGTATTTATCAAGACTTGCATCTCACACACTGGTTTAAATGAATCCTCTGCAAGTATACAGGCTCTGTGGAGAGGTATACGCGCATCTAAGCCTGTGCACCCTCACAGAAATTTCAAGTACAGCTTTTACTCACTAGCAAGAGTACACTGTAGTAAATTCTGCCCTTGGGGGTGAAACCACAGCTATTCTAAGAGCACAGCTCAAGAAGGGGAAAGTTCGTAACATTTTTGCACACAGCTGTAGCTTGCACAAAAATTATGCAGATTTTTCCAGATTTTACTAGGCACACTTTTGATAAATTAGTATGGTTATAGTAGACTTTAGCCCTATGTCCAGTATGTAATTACATTTATTTTATTGCAGAACACAAGAAAATCATTTGTTTTACATACCGATTGATGGGTGGTGTTTTGCTACTTTGAATCTGGAGATTAAATAACAACATATGTAAACATTAAAAAAACACAAAAGACATAACCTTAAAACAAGAGTGTATCTGTTTCTGGCTCTCTTATGTAGTTCAGACAGCATAAAAAGTAGATTATGTAATAAACTGAAATTCTGGTCATCCTGTCAACTAATGAGTTGATTATTTCTAATAGTTGTATTAGACAAAGCATACAGTTGTGCAATTTCCATAAACAAATACTAGTGGTACAAAATGCTGTATTAATGACTAACAGTCATGAGAAAAAGAAAGTGCACCCTGTTTGAATTATATTGTTTTACACATTCAGACATAAAAACATTTTTGTGCAATCAATTTTGATTGGGGACTACACACACAAGACAACTGGAACAAGGGATATCCAGCACCACGGTCTCGGTATTTACGGTATTTAGCAAAAATTAAGCCATAAAGGAAAAGTCATTTATGAAAACATAAGTTCACCAAATGAATAGCTAATTTTCCATTCCAGCAAACTGAAAAATCGTCTCCTTAAACAAAAGCAATAGAGTATCCAGCTCAACAAACCGCCACGTGTTCACGGATGCGTGGGGACTACACGCACAAGACAACTGGAACAAGGGATATCCATCACCACGGTCTCGGATTAAGAACGTTGCTCTTTATTGAAGAAACATCGACAGGAACAAGGAACACAGATAGCATGGACCAAGGAGTGACGCATTTCGGTGGATGTAGCCGCCTTAGTCGCACTACACAAACCCAGGTATCCATCCCCTCTATATAGGAGAGGGCTCCACCCACCGCCAGGTGTAATACCTGTGTCGGTGAGGGCAGGACACTCCCACTAAACAGATGGGGACTCACATAAGTTAAACACCATCAGTGCAACATCAACCACTATACATATTAACATACATAATATATTTATAAAACAGCAATGTTTTATATGTTAGTAATAGTATAAGTGTTATACATGAAATATACAGAAATCAAACATCATGGTGAAAAGAAGAAAATGGTTACTATGGAAATTAAGTCCTAATACCAGTGTCACGGACTTTAATACATGGTGGAAAAAAATTAATAACAAGGAAAAATAAATAAAGATGAATATGCACAAATGAATATAAATATATGCAGTGAATCACCAAAATGTAAGTAATATATGCAAAATAATGAAAAACACAAAAGTGTGATTATAAAAATCTGAATAAAAAGACCATAGTTATATGTGCAAGGGGTGGGAGCATAAAGAAGTATAAGGAAAAAATATGCTATATATTAGGTATCCCAGAGTCAGGGACTGTCTGAAGGTGATTTGTAGCTCAAAAATGTATAAAAAGCTACACATAAATATATAAATATATTTTGACTACCGCTTTTTGAGAAATTCCACAGTTGCATAAGTCAAAGAGAGAGGAAGGATAAACGGATAACAATTTTAGAAATAAATCTATTCTAAATATTAGATTGAAACACATGCAATCCTGTAGGAGAATTCACAAAAGTAGCCAAGGAGCAAATAAAGAACTGAAAATTGGTTAAAAAATTAATAGTGCAAAATTACATCTTGTCTTTTGTTAATTCCTGCCGGAAATCTAATTTCCTAGTTTGAGTATCCAAAAGACCTCTCAATCAAGGAATTTTTTTTATGGTCGTCCCCACGTACAGGAATGTTGACTCGCTCAATGCCCTGAACCGAAATATTAGAGAAGCCACCCTGGACATATGTCGGGATTCAAAATGTGGGATGTTGAACAAATGCTTACGAACCCTCACCTTTAAAGCATTTGTTGTACATCCCACATATTGCAAGCCACACTCCCGATATGTGACCAGGTACACAATAAATGTGGTATTGCAATTGATGTACTGCTGAATTTTGTGTCTGTCGCCATTGGCGGCCGAGACAAATTCCATGCTGTCATTCATTACGGAACAGCAAGTACACTTGCGATGTCCACACTTGTGGGATCCTGGACACACAAGCCAATTGGGCTTGGATTGAGTCTGGCTAGAGAAAAAGCTGGGTGAGATGGTACTAGCAATGGTAGGAGTCTTTTTAGAAACACAGCGGACACCATTCCGGAATATGTTAGCATAAGCAGGATCCCCACTAATCACAGGGATATACTTTTAAAATAATCCTTCGTATGGCCGCAAAATCTTCACTCTATTGTGTGGAAAAAACAAGAGGCTGGTTACCATTGTCAGATTTATTAGATTTAGCACCACCTTTGAGGAGGATGTCTCGTGGTCGTTTTTTGGCTATTGAAATTGCCCGATCCACAAAGCAGGGTCTATAGCCCCGATCTTTAAGGCCAGTTGCAATGTTTTCAGCTACAGTTGCAGCGGGCGCCTATCATCTCCCCTTCCGGCAAATTTTTTATCACGTGGGGCGGATGACACAAGCCCGCGTGAAGAATAGAATTAACAGCGGTATCTTTATGATATGTTCTCGCGGTGATAGTTCCCAAAATACTGTCGCCCATCAGTAAAAAGTCCAGAAACGGCATGGTCGATGCCTGATGGGCAACAGTGAAGCTGAGATTCATGGTATTGTGATTGAGAAAGGCAGAAAAATCTTGTATGGCCGCTACATCAGACTCCCATATAAATATGAGATCGTCGATGTAGCGGCCATACTACCTGATTGAAGTGGTGAATGGATTTGTGGGGGCGAAGAGTGTCCCCCTCTCCCACCAACACATGTATATGTTAGCGAGAGAGGGGGAGAACCTCACCCCCATGGACGCTCCAGTAATCTGGAGGTAAAAATTATTATCGAACATGAAAAAATTATGAATAAGTATTCAACAACCAAAATGATATAATTTCGTAAACTCTCAGTGTATTGTGAATAGATTTCAAGGAACCAAGTCAAAGCAGTCTTAGCCTGTGTGTGGGGAATGATAGAATAAAGAGATGTAACATCTGCTGTAACCCACACAGAGCGATCATTCCATGTGATATGTTCACACTTGGAAAGAACATGGGACATATCTTTAATGTAGCCCGGCATCTGATTTATGAGCGGCTGAAGTAAATTGTCAACCCATGGGAATAATCTTTCATTTAATGATGAGATGCCGGCTACAATCGGCCTCATGGGGGGCGGAAACTGGTTCTTGTGAACCTTGGGGAGGGAGTGGAAGATGGCTACTACAGGACATTGAATCAAAATTAATTCAGCCTGTTTAATGCTGATGTGTCCATCTGCCACCCCAAGGTCCACAAGATTTTTCAGAAGCTGTTTAAACTGTGGAGTGGGATCCCCTCGCAAGGGCCTGTATGTGCTGGAATCGGCCAGCATATTCATGTTGAGTGCACAGTACAGGCCCTTGTCGAGGATCACCACTGCCCCCCCCTTTGTCCGCTTGTCAGACGATAATATCGTCCGACTCACCAAGGTTCTTCAATGCTTTTCTCTCGAGTGCAGAGAGATTTTTCCGACGGACAATATATTGCTGTGACAATTCAACTAGTTCATGTTCTACCGCTTCCTGGAAACATTCTAATATGGGTGTCCTAGACATAATAGGATAGAACGAGAGGTTTGATATAGCAAACTCTGGTGTATCATTTCTTGGATCTATATTATGCAGCTGTTGAAGTTCAGAGAGCACTAGAAGGTCTCAAAAGAAGAACCTGAGCGCACCCCGAGTATCAACAGCTGCATATGAGTTACTATCCATATTGCGGGTGGAAATTTTCTCATTATGTGTGTGATCAACGGAAAAATCAACATCCTCAACATCATATATAACATTATTATGATCCACTATATTATCTCCACCCGTCACATTAGAAAAATGTTTCCTAATAGTAACATTCCTTATGAAATTGTTAGTGTCCAGCAATGTCCTAAATGAATCAAATCTACATGAGGGAGCAAAAGTTAGCCCTCGTGATAATAGGGAAAGTTCAACAGAAGTGAGGACCTTGGGAATAGATCTCACCTCCTCCGGTAATGTCTTGGTCGATCTGTGCTTCCTCCCCGTTCCCCGCTCTATGTTTTTTGATGATGGAGCACGGCTGGTCACTGCCCGAGATGACGTCAGCAGTGCGGAAGATGAAGCAACAGGTGCTCTACAGCTAAATCCCTCCGACGGTTCCTTGCTTTCGGCAGCAGAGTCTCCATACTCAACGTCAGTGCAGGTAAAGCTCACCTTAGAGTCCTTATGATTTTGGGACTTATTTCTACGCCTGCATTCGGGGCCTTTCTTTAGAATGTAGCGAGGTGTAAAAAGTGAGGAATGGTCATGTATAACACTTATACTATTACTAACATATACAACATTGCTGTTTTATAAATATATTGTGTATGCTAATGTGTATAGTGGTTGATTTTGCACTGATGGTGTTTAACTTATGTGAGTCCCCATCTGTTTAGTGGGAGTGTCCCGCCCTCACCGACACAGCTATTACACCTGATGGTGGGTGGAGCCCTCCCCCTATATAGAGGGGATGGATTCCTGGGTTTGTGTAGTACGACTAAGGCGGCTACATCCGCCAAAATGCGTCACTCCTTGGTCCATGCTATCTGTGTTCCTTGTTCCTGTCGATGTTTCTTCAATAAAGAGCTATGTTCTTAATCCGAGACCGTGGTGATGGATATCCCTTGTTTCAGTTGTCTTGTGCGTGTAGTCCCCACGCATCCGTGAACACATGGCGGATTGGTGAGCTGGATACTCTATTGCTTTACAAACCTTGTTTAAGGAGACGATTTTTCAGTTTGCTGGAATGGAAAATTAGCTATTCATTTGGTGAACTTATGTTTTCATAAATGACTTTTCCTTTATGGCTTAATTTTTGCTAAATACCGTAAATATGTGTTTTTATCTGAAGTTGTAATTTTAAAACCTTTTATGAACCAGATTTTTTTTTATGTCCTGATATGTAAAACCATAGAATTCAAGGAAGGTGTACTTTTCCTCATGACTGTATGTATGCCTCAAATGTGGCATCTTAACCTGTCACTTTTTAGAAAATCACTGAATTTTTTTCTCAGTTAAGCTAGCCTTAATCATACATTGAGGAAAATATTAGGCGGAAAAAGATAATAAAATTCCTTGAGGCAAGTCCACAATAAAAATACCATGGATGCAAATTATGTCATTTTAAAAGTATTATAGTCCTGTGAAAAAGCTGCCACAAAACATGTTGCTCAGTCATGCTGATCAGGACTATCACAATGAAGTCGCTGTTTCCCGATGAGCGGAGAGGATGGCGGGAGGGCCCTCACTTGCCTCCTCGCTGTCCAATAAGCACTTTAATGCTCCAGTCAGCCATGGCAGGCTGGAGCAATGGATCGCCAATAACACTGATCAATGCTGTTCTATGGAGCAGCATTGAACAGAATATGCAATCAGAAGATTGCATGTCATAGTCCCCAGTGGAGAATAAAAAATAGTAAAAAAATTAATTTTAAAACATTGTTAATAAGTGAAGTTTAACCCCTTCCCTAATAAAAGTTTGAATCACCCCCCATTATCAATTAAAAAAAACAACATGTAAATAAAAATAAACAGTTATATATGTGGTATTGCTGCATGTAATATAATGTTAATTAAACCGCACGGTCAATGGTGTATACGTAAAAAAACAAACTCCAGAATTGTGTATTTTTGGTCACTTGTTATACCATAAAATTTTTTTTAATAAAAAGTACCAATAAAAATGGTACCAATAAAACTACAGATCACAGCAAAAAAATTATTTTACATATACTATTACATACAAGAAGTTATAATTTTTAAAAAAAGAAGTAAAACAAAATAAAACCAATATAATTTGAGTATCATTGTAATTATATGGACATAGGGGGAGATTTATCAAAACCAGTGCAGAGGAAAATTAGCCCAGTTGCCCATAGCAACCAATCAGATCGCTTCTTTCATTTTGCGGAGGCCTGGTTAAAAATGAAAGAAGCGATCTGATTGGTTGCTATGGGCAACTTTTCCACTAGGCAGGTTTTGATAAATCTCCCCCATACAGAATAAAGATAAGGGCCCTTATTTACTAAGAGTAGAATATAGGTTTCTTTATGGGTTTTAATTCCCTACAATTTATTTTCCATGGTATTTACTAAGGTTTCCCTACATATTCCACTTTCCCTACACTTTGCTTTTTTTACACATGCTCTGATCTGTCGGGTTTTCCTCAGCTGAAATCTACCACATTTTAAATATTTTGGGTTTTTGTGAAAATATTGGGAACATGCCCCTTTTCGGAGACCTTGCCCCCTTTTCCTGGCGACCACGCCCCTTTTTTGGTCTTTCTTATCAAAATGGAGAGTTAGTCGGGTTTTTTCAATTCTGGCACAAAATCTGGTGCAGACAGAATTTCTGGCACAATGCGTCAAAACATGTCGGGTTTGCAATAGTAAATGAGGGCCAATGTGTCATTGCATAAAAACGAAATCCCCCTAAAAGTTGCAAAATGGCTTGTTTTTTTTTCAAGTTTGAACCACATATAATCATTTTTTTGTTTTGCTGTAGATTTTGTGGTGAAATGACTGATGTCATTACAAAGTAAAATTAGGGGTGCAAAAAACAAGGTCTCATATGGGCCTGTAGGTGGAAAATTTAAAGTGTTATAATCCGTAGAAGGGGAGGAGGAAAAAAAACTAAAGTGCGAAAATTAAGTCTTCAAGGGGTTAAAAAAGATCATCTTTTTATGAA
The DNA here is from genome assembly GCF_029499605.1 of Hyla sarda. NCBI lineage: Eukaryota > Metazoa > Chordata > Amphibia > Anura > Hylidae > Hyla > Hyla sarda. Next base: position 323,708,307 of record NC_079190.1, read on the forward strand.
TATATAATTGTGTGCTTTGGATTACAGGAGTTTTTTTTTTTTTTTAAGTAAATGCCTAACCAAAAAAACAAGGATATTCTATCCAAAGTACCTTATAAGTTTCCACTTGTTATTTTTTTTTTTTAGATCCGCAAAAATGCCAGAAGAATTGACAAAAAACCTGACACAGCTTTTTCCTATGTTTTGGCAGTTTTTCAGACATTTTTTTCTGGTGTGTGCCATTTTTGTACCATGTGGCAGTTTTTTGCTGCCTTCAGGGTACCACTACATGGGTTGGATATATTATGCCTGGCCCACAGAGTCTAAAGGAGGTAAGGAGTGATGTACAGTATCAATACTCACCTCCGCCGGCTGTATAGTATACATACGTGCATAGTGCACTGCTGCTTACTATACAGGAGGTGGGAATCATGTCACTTTACTGACGGAACTCCCTGCTCCTAGCCGGGTTGAACTGTGCAGCGCAGCTCATGCTGGACAGAAAATATATAATGTATATCTACTACCCAGCATCAGCTGTGCTTGGGGCTGTGTATGGACAGTTTCCATAGTAACTATGTTGTGCTGGATACGGTATGGCAGAGGAAGGAAGTAGAGATGTTCTGCATCCCTACTTCTGCATCCCTTAAAAAACGCCATAAATTCAGCATGCTGCAATATGGCAAAAGTGCCGAATCGCAGCAGCAAACTGCTGTGGGGTCAGGGAAATAAAAACACCAAACCCCAAAACATTTCCCTATTGACTCCCCGCTAAAGTTGAAATAAGAAGAAAATTATGCAAATCTCAAACTTTTTTTGGGGGTGAGATTGTTTTCATACCACTTGTTGTGCAGTTATACTGATGTTAATAGAATAATAGAATGTATTCTACAGATCAGTACATTTACAGTGAGGTGACCAAAAAAAGGTAAGGCGTTTATTAGTTAAAATATGTCCTCACATTATATATATTTTTTGTAGATATTCTTTTTAGATATTTATTTTTTAATGATAAAAGCAGAGGGCTAGAATTTTTAATGGGAGACTATACTTTTAGTGCACATAGGGGCATGTTCCCTAAAGGTGGTTGACTTGTCTGCAGTTGATAGCAACTGGAACCTGCTTTGTACTTTCTTAATGCTGTCATGACACACTTGAATGTTATAGAGTGTTAAGAGTTTTAAAGCTATTATTATTTTAATAAAAAATCTGATTTTTTAAATTAAAATAATAATAATAATTATTATTATTATTATTGTTATTTGTCTCCTGAATACAAAATGAAGCAACTTTCAAAGTAGTTTTTTTTTTTTTTTTTTTTTTAGAAATGTACTCCTTTTTTCTGCTTCTCAGAGAAAGATACGTCTATAGAGGAGGGTTTATATTTCAGCTCAGATAGTAGACAAGGGTATGTGTAGTATGAGTAAGCTAACCTTAAGGTCTGTAATTGTTGTTGTATTATGGTTTCAGTTCTTTGTCTAATGAAGCAATCATCCATATATTCAGGTATTCACAGAATCTTATGTAGTACCTTTGTACAGGTACTACATACATTTAAAGAGAATTTATGGCCAACCCCCCCAAAATGTTTATTTTATTATCATTAAATAGCTTAGGGTGCCCTGACAATTCAGGGAAACGGCCTGGTGGGCATGAATTTTATTTTGTTTTACAATGGCACTGTTTTACAATTTTGCATACCTCTGTTTGTCCATTACTGGATATGGTTGCTGGAGGAACCCACCCATCAGAGAAAATTGGTACATATGGGGGAACATTCTTTCCATTTGGCCAGTCTTCTCTATAATGTAAACATATAGTAGTGAGAAAAAAATATATAATACAGTGAAACCTCTCGACAAGACAATCCCTTTGAAAAGACTCCACCTCCATCTAGACAGATTTTTTTCTGTGAACAATTTTCCTCCAATTATAGTTCATGAAAGAAGCGCCTCTGTAAGCAGACCACCCCCTTTACCAAACGATTTAGTACATGTTCCAGTGAGAACCACATTGAAAAGACCACACATTGGACAAACATGTGCTTTGAATCTTCTGGATGTAGATTAAGGCTGGGTTCACACAGCGATAAATGTGCGAGATGTCTGCACGGAAAACATGTATGGACATTCTGCACATTTGGGCGCTAGGACCACTCAGAAATGCACCATCTCATAGACGGCAATGCATTTCCTTGCAGAATGCACAGAAAGAATAGACATGTCTTGGTGCGCCAAGTAAATATGAAGGGACAGTGTCCATGAAACCTGACACATTGGAAAGACCATCCGCCAGCTGTATAAGTATAATACATATTCAGTCATTCATATTCATTAGTTTATATTCTCATTAAGGTACATCACAAAGCTTTCAAATTCATGTTAAGTTCCCTCTCACACTACGAACACATCATCTTCAATTCTCAAAGATACATTTTCTCTCTAGAATTGTAAAGAATATATTAGCATAAGTACAATAGACAAGTGTCCCCATTGCGGCACTAACTGTTGAAACCACTATTAGTCCGGATAAAACTCAAAGAATTAGTCCGGATAAAACTCAAAGAATCAAATGTAAAGGGAGGGATACCGCTGCAATGAAGTAAGAGGCCATAGATGTCTTGGTATAGTCTGCTGTCATCAGGAGACATTATCATATTTGTCTGCGCTAAATGGAGAACAAAGAGAACATCTACAATCAGAGGAGTAATGACGGTCTTGGCTAGATGGAGAAGAGAAGGGGAAGTGAACAACTCTAATCAGAGAAGACATCACCTTTGAGTCACTGGATGTAACTGCTTTAAAATCTCTTGTATGGTCTGTATAGTCTATAGAAAGAAAATGGGGTCTTGAATCTGGTGGAGAGACTCTGCATTAAGGTTCAGTCTGTGTTACTTACCCCTCCAGTTATATGCCTCACTGTCTCTATTCCAGTCATATGGCTCTCTTTCCCTACTACTGCCCTTTCTATCACATGCCTCACTGTCCCTAGTACCACTACCTCTCCTATCAAATGAATGCCTCACTGTCTCTAGTACTACTACCCCTCCTGAAATATGCCTCACTGTCCATGATCCTCTTATGTTCAAGGGACCCAGCAGTTATTAGTCCACCCCTGTTCCATAGTGGTAATGTTCTATATAGTAAACTCAGGTGACAGGCTGACAACATTATTGTTGTTAAAGATGTATTCCCACAATTTAAAATTATAACTAGGTGATCGGTGGGGGTCTGACAGCTAGGACCAACACTGATCACTAGAATGAGGGAGAAATGTCCCCTAAATAAAGGGAGCGGATTAGCGTTTTATTCATTCTCCATGTAGAGAGTGAGAGAATATTGAACCTGTGAAGGAGGCTGGGTGTGCTGGAGGGTGACCAAGGGTGTGGTTATGGGTGTGGCTGAGAGTGGGGTTAGGGGTGTGGGTGGAAATCTTGGGTAAGTTCCCACACTTTCTTTCAGGACTTGACTCCTACTCATGTAGAAATGTTTTCAAAACTAAATATTTGCTTTTTCTATTCATATGAAATTGTTTTGCACATTACTGTTGTTATGGCTATATTAAATGTCTTTGTTGCACACACATTATTATTATTACCTTGTTCTTAACCATGAGTCCCCTAAACTCTCCCACAATTTCCTCTCTTTATCTGTAACACATGAGCTCAAAAGCAGTATTGCTCTTTGTGTAAGAAAAGGAGACAGCACGGAGCTGGAAGTGTTCTTTCCTGGACATTTTGATACTATCTGTAAAAGAGAGTAGTATTTATTGTACTGTATGTTATTTTGTAGATTTCATGTGATAATACTGTATCAGAAACTTATGATCTTTACCGTGGGAAGGATGTCCATCAATATGTGAACTAATTCTGGTGCAGTTGGCTGATACATCTGGTCTTGGACTTTTGCCTGTTGGCATAAAATTTAAAAGATCATAAATGAGGCATGCAGATAACATGTTATTAGTCTGTCAAGTACACAACACAAGATGCCTCATGCACATTGCAGTAGGGCTTCACAAGTATAATCTAGTATAATCATACCTTTCGTGTATGTATGAAGAAAAAAGCTTTTGCATGGCATCCAGGGCAGTCCGGGATTGGGGACACAATGCTTTTCTCTGCTTACCTCATGGCCACTTGTCCTCTTGATCGACACACAGGGCTCGCCTGCCCGCAGCGGTCTTGTGTAGTTCTACCACGCATGCACCATCAAAGTGTACAACAGCACCATGTGGACATGGCGTAAGCGGAGTAAGGCATTGTTGCTCCGGACCCTGGGCCCTGCCTTCCTGTCTGTCCTTGATACCTTATAGGAGCTTTTTATGGATAGAACTCACCATAATGTCTCACTAAAGGTATGACTGTATTATACTTGTTAAAGGGGTAGTCCAGTGGTGAAAAACGTATCCCCTATCCTAAGGATAGGGGATAAGTTTGAGATCGCGGGGGGTCCGACCGCTGGGGCCCCCTGCGATCTCTCTGTACGGGGCCCCGGCTCTCCGGCCAGATAGCGGGTGTCGACCCCCGCACGAAGCGACGGCCGACATGCCCCCTCAATACATCTCTATGGCAGAGCCGGAGATTGCCGAAGGCAGCACTTCGGCTCTGCCATAGAGTTGTATTGAGGGGGCGTGTCGGATGCCGCTTCGTGCGGAGGTCGACACGCCCCCTTCCTGCGGGCTGTCGGGGCCCCATACAGGAGATCGCAGGGGGCCCCAGCGGTCGGACCCCCCACGATCTGCAACTTATCCTCTATCCTTAGGATAGGGGATAAGTTGTTCACCACTGGGTCACCACTGGACTACTCCTTTAAGTCCTACTGCAATGGGTGGGCAGCTTGGACAGATGTTCTTTAATAATTATGTGGCCCTACTGTTTGCTAGGTTCAAATATGTTCAGCTCATTGCATACCAATGCTGGCAGTATCATTAGCAAACTCTGTGTAGCATGATCCTGTAACTGTAATTTTATTTTATCTCTCCTTTTCTTCTTGATACTATTCATACTCCATTTTATCTGTCCCTTACAGATACCATGGAGGGGCATTTTTATGGAGTGTAGCAGCAGGATAAGACTATACAGAGTCTGCTTTTTATCTGTTACCATGGAGGTACATAGGTCTGCTAGGAGCAATAATAACAACACATTTGGAAATTCTTAATTAAGATCTATTGAAAAATTGCCTCATAATTGTAAATTTGCAACAATTATACCAAAATTGTTTCCCACACAAAAAAATACACCAAGAAGGCCCCTTCCACTAAAATCTGAACTTCACTGATATGCTACGTTGTAAAGGTGTGCATTTGCTATTTGCTACATTTTTTAGGTGGCGTGTTTGTAATAGGTAAGGGGTTACTCACCATAAAATTGAAGCAATATTTTATCTTCTGAAAACATTCAAAAAATTCAGATTCCGGAATGGCTAATTTTTCTTTTAAAAGTCAAATGGACAGGACAAATTGTCAGTATACAATCATATTATGTACATTTTTATGTTGTTCCCATATAATGTAGTATATATTCATATATATTTTTCATAATTTGTTTCTGACCTTTTTTCTTCTTTTTTTCTGGATTTAGTTTTTGAACAAATATCTCAATATCAGCAAGCACATGGTTCAAGACTTCCTGGATGCAAAGTATGTAAAAGAGAACATTAAGTCAGTCTTCAGTACATACTTTAAGAATAAATTTACATGGGATAGATTTCTCCTGCACTTTTCTCTGTAGCAGAATATATTTGCAGTACAGCTAAATGGATTCATTTTTAACAAATCTTAACCAAATCTTTTTTTTTTCACATAGAGGTTGACCTGTGGTGCAGCTTTTCAATCTTTTCAAATGTTAATTTCTGTTGTGTTTTGTCTGCAGATTTCTTGTTCCCCCCCCCCCCCACTGACGTCAATAAGAAAATAATACTGTATTAAAATCTGCAACAATGCATTTTTGAATAACAACAAAATAAGCAACTGCGGATTTACATAAGCACATCATCAAATCTGCTCTAAAATCCACACAATTTGATGCAGACTTGTCTTTTCCATAATCATTCTGACCTATGGGAACTCATCTTAACCCCTTCTGTACACTACATATTTGCCCACAGTTTAAAAAGGGAGCTAGCAGTGTCAGTTTATAATCAATATCATTGAGATATTGTATATTTTCCCATTCAAAATATGCAATTCTTCTACAAATCTACTGCAGAATCTGCATTATGTAAAATATTGTGATGGATTTTGCTGCAAACTTGCTGTGGAGTTCTAATTTTTTATTGTAGTTCAAACCCATTCTTGGTTTTAATGCCACAAGGTTAGTGGTGTCCAAGTTTCCGAATGTTCATGTGGCGCTATATTTTTAAATCATTGCATCTACTGTATGTTCCAAAATCCTCAAAGCAATGAAGAGAAAAATAGAATGAAAAGTCCATTGTATTTAATTAATGCAACATAAAAGTAAAGGAAGCATGAAGTGCTCCAAAATCTCCTGGTAGACGGATGCGTTGACCCTGTACTTAATGAAGCACAGTGGACAACACCAGCAGAAGACATGGCTCCCCAAATCATAGTAATTGGGGGGGGGGCTTTGGGGTTTTCATGAGCTGTAACCATAATCATCACAATTATGACAAATCACAGCTTTAACTCTCTTGCTTTGCATGTTAGTTTCCCCTTAAGTTGCATTACTGAAATAAATGAACTTTGCACAATATTCAAATTTTTTGAGTTTCACATGTATGAATGTCCTTGTTTATCTTATGTTATATTATGTTATATAAATAGAGGGAATGTCTGCTGTTCCATTCCTTTATTATTCCTCCAGATTGACAACTGTATAACAATTCCCCTTATCAATAGGTCCCTCCATGCTCAAGTGCTTAGTGGCCCCTAGTTTTCAACCCTTTAACCCTCTCCTGTGAAGATCTGGTCTTTGGTGCAAGGGACTACCAGGTTGCTATGTCTAAGAGTTGCCCAGGTATAGGTAGTGGCTGGCCCAGTGAGCCAAGAGACACAGTGCAAAGCACAAGAGGTCAGACAGAGGTCTTGGCTAGACAGCTTACTAGCATAGTAAAGTATAGACAGACAGATTGGGCAGACAGCACGTTTGTAGTCAACAGGTTGAGTCATATGTTGGAGAGGCAAGATGTGGTACAAGGCAGGCTGGGGGCATACACTGTAGCAGAATCACATAAGGCAGACACCTTTGCTTGGACATGGAAACCTTATTACTCGCGTGAGCTTTAAAGAGGAGTGGCAGCTTTTACGAGGGGGATGATCTAATGATCTAAGGTGATTGGCCGAAAACCAGTATTTCAGTTTTTGCCTCTTAAAGAGTCAATGCGCACACCCTATAAGAACCTGAATAAAACAGTGAAGAAAAAAGCAGAAGGAGGAAGAGCACAGGAGGAGAAGGCATGGACTGTCTGCCAAGCACCACCACATACAGATGGGTACTATTGATAAGAGAAAGGGTGACACCAATTTTCAAGAGTGATAACAGATGAATATCACAATGTACAGTTCCAAGAAAAGGTTTTACAGCGTTGTCATTTCAAATACTTTGAGAAAACAAACATGTTTGCAAGTGTCCCCTTTAACAAGCATAATTGGACAAATGCAGGTCCTGTTGATGTATTCTAAAAGTACATTTAACGGGGTACTCCGGCACCCCAGTCATCGAAAACCTGCACGAAAACCTCTGTGCTGGATAATGGATGACCACAGCCATCACCTTTATGTACTAGCTGTCATGCCCCCTCCAATGGACATGAATGGAGGGTGCGTGGCGTAACATCATGAACATAGAAGCTCCAAGCTTTTGTAATCTGAACGCTACAGCACCGGCCCAGAGATTACAGGGAGTCCCAGCGACCGGACTCTCCGCGATCAGACATCTTATCCTCTATCCTTTGGATAGAGGATATGATGTCTAGGGGCGGGGTACCCCTTTAATGGTGATAGGAAAAGCAACTTTGTAACATATATATGCACTATTTGAATTATTAAATTAGAAAAACAAATCTTATTGCATAAAATATGTACTTACAATGTCACGCCCTGTGTCTGCCTTGTGAGACGGTATTGTTGGTGGCTGAAAGGTTATGGGATCAGAATCATGCCTTCTTTGGTAAACAGGAGAATCTGCAATTGTAATACACAGTGATATAATACTTTGTCTTTAACTGAGTTTTCATAATTCAAAACTACCTTTCATTAAAAAAATTTTAATATGTCATGGATTCTTCAATATTAATCTGGTTTCTAATTGGTTTTAATAAACATGTTGACTTCTTTTATATGTATTTTGTGTTTGAAAATCTGTCCACCAGGGGTCTCCCTAGGAGTCACTAGCCGCAAGCTTTTTTAAAATTAATTTCAGACTCACGCCTTTAGCGGGAGCGCTGTGCTCACTCGCATACCCCACAGGGCTCTGTACACTGAGGACAAGCAGGGCTCTATACACTGAGGACAAGCAGGGTTCTGTACACTGAGGACAAGCAGGGCTCTGTACACTGAGGACAAGCGGGGCTCTGTACATTGAGGACAAGCGGGGCTCTGTTCACTGAGGACAAGTGGGGCTCCGTACACTGAGGACAAGTGGGGCTCCATACACTGAGGACAAGCGGGGCTCTGTTCACTGAGGACAAGCATGGCTCTGTACACTGAGGATAAGCAGGGCTCTGTACACTGAGGACAAGAAGGGCTCTGTACACTGAGGACAAGAAGGGCTCTGCACACTGAGGACAAGCGGGGCTCTGTACACTGTGGACAAGTGGAGCTCTGTGCACTGAGGAGAAGCAGGCCTCTGTGCACTGAGGACAAGCAGGGTTCTGTACAGTGAGGACAAGCAGGGCTCTATAAACTGAGGACAAGCAGGGCTCTGTACACTGAGGACAAGCAGGGCTCTGTGCACTGAGGACAAGCAGGGCCATGTACACTGAGGACAAGCAGGGTTCTGTACACTGAGGACAAGTGGGGCTCTATAAGCTGAGGACAAGCAGGCCTCTGTGCACTGAGGACAAGCAGGGTTCTGTACAGTGAGGACAAGCAGGGCTCTATACTGTCTAGTTTTTAGACAGTACAAACTAGACAGCCTAAGAGTGTGCCAGATTTTTAACAGTGGCTCAGGCTATTTTAAAATCTGGTGCATCATCAGATTGTAAAAAAAAAGTCTAGACCATTTTTAAGTTGGCTAAATTTTAAGACAAAAATCTGCACCAAAATGTGGTTACTTTTTGGCCCACAGCAAGGCATTTAAATGATTACTGTTGTTTCAACAAACTTTGCATAAATTAAAAGTACAAGCAAATTTAATAAACTTTGTAATAAATCTTATCTGCAAAAAAGTAATTCATTGCCTTCTTATGAGGTTTTTTATCCTCCCACTCCTCATTTAACTGTTATTCATGTGGAAAAGTTTGCTCAATTGCATACTGGGGGAGAATTATCATTTAGACCTGTGCTGAGAAAAAGTTGACCAGTTGCCCACAGCAACCAATCAGATCGCTTCTTTTATTTTTTTAAGGCCTTTTCAAAAATAAAAAAAGGCGATCTGATTGTTTACTATGAGAAACTGGTCAACTTTTCCTCTGCCAAACATTTTTTTGTGAATCCCCCCGTGTTTACGAGACGGACCTGTAGCTCAGTAAGATTCAAATAACACCATTTTTTGTGTACGCCATTTCCAGGCAAGGCATAACTTGAGCTGTCTTACAACAACTGATAGAGATGTCTACATCTCAAAGCATTGACCCCTTCAGTTTATGAAACCAGTGAAGATCATGTGGAGTAGAAGACCACAGTGTCATGTCGGAAAATGAAAGGAGATATTTATGCCTTTGACACACTTCAAGAATAACACTAACTCTGGGGTGTTTGTCTCCGTGAATATCCTGACTTTGAGCTGTCCATGGATTGTGGGTAATAACTCTCTTCAGTGAATTGATTCTGAATGAGGGTACTCTGTAGTTTATTTCTGAAATTACAAAACACAAAGTTAAATTTAGAAAAATATTTACATAAATCTTGAGGCATATCCTCTCTATCTGAAACCACACCCACTGTGATAGGCCCCACCCAGTATTGTTGCACAAACCAAGCATGGCGTTTGATTAATTCCCTTCTTAGTAAGTATTTTTTCAACTGACTTCAACGGGGAAGTCAAGGTCCACAATAAATCCACAAAGACTGTACAAGTTGCAGATTTTATGCTGAACACAGCATAAAATATGAGGCATAAAATCCACAGAATATGCACTAGGGATTTTGGTAAGGAAAAACTGAGGACCAGCAGCTAACTCTGCACCTGCAGATTTTAAATACATAAGTCCAGATTTCCAAAAAATGTCTTCTAGGACAATTCAAAGTAAGATGGACAGTCTTGAGATTTATTTAAAGGGGTAATCCACCCCTAGACATTGTATCCAAAGGATAGGGGATAAGATGTCTCAGTGTGGGGCATCTGTGATCTCCGGCCAATACCTCAGTAATTTGGTGCGCAGAGCAAACTCCACTTCGTGCTGGATGATTGGTGATGATAACCGTCATGCCACCTCCATTCATGTCTATGGGAGGGAGTGTGATTGCTGTGTACGACTTCACCACAGCCATCACACCCCCTCCCATAGACATGAATGGAAGGGGCATGATGGCTGTGGTGATGTCACGAACACGGAAGCCCCAAGCCGGCCTTCTGAACATAAATGTTCAGAACGCAGGGTGCTGGTTGGACCCCCTGCAATCAGAAATCTTATCCCTTATCCTTGGGATAGGGGTGGAGTACCCCTTTATAGTGTATCATGCTGATAAATCTTGCACATCTAAAAAAAATTTAGGCCAAAATTTTGACATGTTTTGGCCCATTGAGGCTACAACCCTTTTGCCGAAGCCAGGCTTCTTTTGTCATACCCAGCGGAAAAGTGTAAAACTAATTCATAATGATTGTGGGGCAAGTCATCTACGCTGCGTAAAATTTGGTGCTCATAGAAAAACTTCCCAGAAAATGTGGACCTGATATGAAATTGTAGTGGTGGAAAATTTTGCATCCACATTTTGTGAGATATTGGGTTGTAAAATATAATGCAAGCAGAAATATTTATGTTGTGTAAATCCAGCCTAAAGCAGTTTTTTGACACAAATTGCACCAGAATACTGGCTTGTTTGCAATAGTAAATCTGGGCTATAGTTTGTTTTAATTCTACAACATTAACATAATCTGCAGGGTCAAATCCACAACAAATCCGCACTAAAATCTGCAATGTATTTTCCCTGTATAAACATTATCCAATACTCTAGAAGATGGTGGTGTGTGGCAAGTACATTGGTAGTTTCTAACTACATAAGTCATGAAACAAAAAAAAAATGGCAGAAGACAGTACGCAACATAAAGCATTCAACAAGTTTTGAAGCATACTTCAAGCTTTCTTTCTTCTGCTGGTCTTCTTTCCATTGAGACAAAATCTTCTCCAGATTTCTTTGCAGGATGTTAGCCTAAATGATAAGATATAACAGACGAGTTGGATGAGAAATGTTGACAATAATGGATGATATATGGCATTCTGTACTGTGACTTACTGGATGCTCATCAGACTGAAAGAGCAAAATACTTGTATCTTCTTGACTCTGAACAGTAATCTCAAGAAGAGAATTGTAAGGATGGCTCCCCAACACTGAATAGCAGCTTTTTATATTCTGAAATGGGATACTTTCCAAGCTGTCCTATAAGATATAAAATATATTTCTAATATCTTATGGTTAGTATAGCAAATATTTTCTATGTTACTTTTATTACACAAATTCTGACCCAATGATGAAGTCTGTATATGATAAGGTGTTCAATTTACTATGCATGCATGAGAAATTATCATTTTTAGCTTTTAATTGCTTAATTTAATAAAGCAATACGAACCACACTTGCATAGCTACCAAGGTCTGTAAGATGAATATGCGCAGTATTTGCAATATATGGTACTGGTGCAGGGAACATTTTGAGCTCTCTTTTCACATTTTTGTTAGTCAACAAACAGTAATCCTTTTTTTGATCCCTTAACGTTGGATAAGGTCCCCCGGTTAAATTACCAGAAGCATTACCTCCAATGCTTTTCTCCAAAATCCACATTCTAATTTCCCATGCATTAATAGTGATGCTGTCCTTTTCTGTTAACATGTGAAACTAATAAGACAGCTATCTACTACAGGGGGTAACTATATACTATAGGTCAAGCTTTCAGCCAGAGCCATTTATTTTTCTTCCGCAGCCAGAACAGCTCTCTCGCTTAGGCAAATATCACCTTTGTAATTTACAGTATGTTCCGGGGAAACTGTTTGGCTCTGAGATAGACAAACTAATGGAGGACCTTTCTGATATAAAAGGGAAGTGTCTTCCCCAGGTCTAGACAGTCTTGTAACTCCGGACGTGAAAGAGGATCTGGATCCTCCATGAGAGGTTTTTCTCTAGGGCTCGAGGTACCAAAAAAAGCAGATTTCTGACTCAGAAAGCCTACCTTTAGGCGGTCGTCTTCAAAAGTTCCTTACGACTTGGCTAGAATTAATAAAAGACTAGTTGGTCTTAGACATCCTTGGGAAAGGTTATGCCCTGTCCCCAATCTTATGCCCTTCTAGTGTCCTCGATCCTCAAATCACCCAAACAGGCCATTTAGGAGCAATCGATAATGGAGCTAATTTCATCTGCTGTTGTGAAACCTGTCCCACTTTCAGAAAGAGGCAAGGGAGTGTACTCTCATTAATCATAGATCTCTGATATCTGAACAGATTTATTATCAAAAAATGGTTCTGCATGGAAACAATAAAATTGGTCAAGTCTATTTTTCTCAAAGGACAATTTCATGGTGTCGTTGAACCTCAAGGACGCCTATTTCTACAAACCAGTCTTTCAGGATCACAGGAAGTTTTTGTGCATAGTAGTATGCATCAAAGGAGTTCTACACCATCTTCAGTTTAGGGTTCTTTCCCTTTAATAACAACCTCCCTATATGTTTTCATGAAGGTGTCCCCTCCATGATGGTGATCCTGAGAGTACAAGGCATCAGAACTATACCCTATCTAAACAATTGATTCTAGCAAATTCTTGAGAGGAACTTCATTCTCATTCCCCCCTGACTCTGAATCTTCTCTAGAAATTAGGATGGTTAATAAATTGGGACAAATCCCATCTAACGCCATTCTGGACAAAGACTTTTCTGCATTTCTGCATAGATTCCCAAAACATGAAGCTTTATCTTTCTCCAGAGAGGAAGGACAGCATATCCAATGAATATCAGTCCCTTCGAGTGGCTCGTAAGGTGTCTCTCAGGATACTCATGACATTTCGGGGGCTCTTATTCTCATCAGCAGAGGCTATGCCTTGGACACTTTGGCATCTGAGGCTCCTATGGACAGAGGTACTACAGTCTTAGGAGCGTAGAGTCTCCTACATAGACACTCTTCACAGGCTCTCTCCTTCAGTGCACAGATATCCTCTTTAACCACATTGGTTATGTGGTTTAGTCTTGACAACAGATGTTTCAGGCTGTGGCTGGGTTGCTCGTCTTCTAGGAAGGAAAACAGCTGGGAAATGAAGTCAAGAAGAACTACTTCTATCTTTCAATGTCAAGGAACTAAGAGCAATTTATTATGAGCTCCATCATTTCTCCCCTCTCCTGGTTGGAGAAGCCGTGACGGTGAGCACCGACAACATGGCATCGGTTTACTACATAAACAAACAGGGAGGAACAAGGTCAGTTACACTTCTTGAAGAAGTGGAAAGATCTTTTGTTGGGCAGAAACCAGGATACCCAGGTTATCCACTGTTGATATAAAGGAAGTCCAGAATGTCATGGCAGATCATCTGAGCCATGACCTCACAGTTCCCCGAGAATGGGCTTTAAATCAGAGGATATTTTAACAACTTGTGCAACTTTGGGGTCTCAGGGAGATAGATCTGATGGCTACAAGAGCTAGTCGCAAGCTAAACACCTTCTGCTCCCTTTATCCGGTGGACAATACTTTCATAGTGGATGCCATGACAATTTCATGGAACTTCACCTTGGCATACATTTTTCCGCCAACTTCCATGATACCCAGCGTATTAATGAATATCAGACAGGATCAGGCATCAGTGATAGCAATCATTCCATTCTGGCCCAAAAGATCCTGGTTTTCCAAGCTCATATCTGTGAGCAAAAATAATATTTGGAAGCTTCCCTCCAAGTGGAACCTGGTGTCGATGGGCACGTAGCTCTGCCACAACCTCGAAACTTTCAATCTAACAACATGGAGGTTGATAGGTCCTTATTAAAAGCCAGAGGGTTTTCAGACCGAATATTGCAAATGCTTCCAATCCTTCTACACCATCCATTTTGGAATTTTTACAAGATGGATTTGACAAAAGGCTTTCTCCTTACTCTATCAACATTACATTTTTTCAAGATCCAGCTTGTCCTTCAGCAACTGTGTGTTCAACCTTTTGAACCCTTAGAGAAAATGGAACTTAGGTTCCTCACTTTTAAGTTAGGCTAGGTTCATATCACGATTTAACTATCCCATTATTGGAACGGAAAATCGGACGAAATCGGATTGCAAAAAATCTGTAAAAATTTCTATGCCATCAGATTTAAAATCGTATCCAAAAATCATACAGATGAAAATTCTATCTGATTTTCAATAAAAACCTGATCCTGTTATTAAAATTAATATGTATGCCAATGGCAATAAAGTTTTATATATTTGAAGTGTATGTGTTTTGAAGTCTACTGCGCATGTGTACAAAAAAATCCTGTGCAGTTAGTCTGATAGAATCGCACAGTCACATGATTCCATGTGATTTACATAGACATCAATAATAAAAAAATCAGACACGATTTCAAGCTGATTTTGAATCTGGACAAAAAATCGTGGTCAACCACGATTTTACCTCCGATCTTAAATCGTGCAAAATTGGATGCGAATCAAAACTGATGCATTTGTTGTCTTTCATTAATGAATGGAAGTCAATGGATACGACTTGGCGTGCAGATTTCAAAGTAAAAATTTGTGAGAAGAAGTAGGATGGTAAAATCGTGATGTGAATGCACCCTTAGTTCTTCTCTTGGTTGTCACTACAGCTAAAAGAGTTAGTGAACTCCAGGCTCTGGCTTCCTCTGAGCGCTATACTACCTTTCTTCCTGGAAACGTTTTATAAAGATTCTTCCTTCTTTTTTGCCTAAGGTGGCATTGTTTGCAAATATCAACCAGGTCATCTCACTTCCTCGGTATTCTCCAGATTCTGGATTTTCTGAAGGTAGAGAATTAGGTAACCTTGATCTGGTGAGATGCCTTAGAATTTGTTTAGAAAGGCGTAAGGACTTTTGGAAAATTGAAAACTTTTTTTCCTTCATTTTGAAACAAAGAAAGGCTGTATAGCTTCGGAACCTACAATATCCAGATGGATTTGCGAATGTATAAATTTATTGTATAGATCTAAGGGTCTTTACACCTTTTTTTTGTGTGCTGGTAATGTGCAGGAGCACCAAATTTATTAAATGGTCAAAGAGCATTTGATAAATTTAGTGCAGGTCACATTTTCTGAAATTTCTGTCTTCACATACACCAAAAAAGCTACGCCAGGTCTGGGCTGGTGTAGTTTTAGAGACTTTTCAGTGGCTTTGCACCTTTCTTTGCTCCTTTTTATAAAAAGGTGCAATGATAAATCCCTTCCATATCATGTCTATTGCCAAAATCTGTGGATTGCAACTCAAAATCAGCAGAAATGTGTAAACAAAAAGGGGCAAAAAAGGCACAAAAAACCCTGCTTGCTCCTTTTTTGCCCCTTTTTTAGACACAAAAAACAGTCTAAAGACAATCATAAATGTGGACCACTGTCTCTACATATTTGGCAGAGCGTTGTTCTATTCACTTGTAGCATATCAATCAGTCTAGTACTTGGAGTACTCCATTAACTTTCTTGTAGCATTACAGAGTCAATACTTTCTTGTCCAGTGAAACTATTTGCACTAGTACAATTTTGAATCCTGCCTGGCAGGAAGACCCTCCCTAATGGGGTTATACTTGCCAAATCCCTATATTGTGCTGCTTAGGGATGATAGGGAAGACTAAATATATATTTATTTTATTTGAAAAATGGAAAATAATTTTTATTATGGAGAATTTTTTTTTTAAGAATTCTATAAGCAATCTTTCGATTGCTTATTTAATTTAATGCATTGCCCCCTACCGGACTTCTATAACAAATCTTTTGATTACTTTTGATTCAATTTAATGCATTGCCACTGCAATGCTTTGAATATATATTTTTATGCCCTGCTACTATAGTTTGTGTACAGCAGGATGTACAGGCGAAGCTGTCACAGCACACACCAAGGCCTTAAGAAGACCCTGGCGTATGTTGTGGCGTATAACAGTTTTGACAAACACTCTTGACAACCTCAGGAGCAGCATAATCGTCCAGTGGTGTCAAGAAGTTATTTATCTATAAAACATGCATTAAGTTATATTAACTTATTCTGTTCTTACCTGAGATTCCAGATCTGTCAATATCAGTTCTTTATTTTGTACCTGGAGAATCATTTCCTGTCCCCAAACTTTCCCCTCTGCATCTAATGTGTGCAGATGCTTTAAGCAATCTTGAGCATTTTGTAGGCGATCATCAAGTTCACATGTCATCAGGTGCTGAAAATGACGTTTACATTCATAAAACAATATCTCGAATCAATAATTATTGGGTTTAATATTATATTTATAAGTATTAATGGTGTACAATGCATAATTTTCTACAGTTTTGTGTGGATTTTATAATTGCAGAATCTTATATAAGCCTCATTGACACATGACAAGCATATAACACGTACAGAGCGGTAGTATGGCACCCATAGAAGTCTAATTGACCCTGGTGTACCTCCATATACTGTTGATTTTTTATAAAACAAATGTTGTCATATATAATAGGGGGCCTATTACTAGAAGCAATTTCAATCAAGCTTATGAAAAACTAACATATTTTGCAGAACTGTAGAAAAAATATCACTCACACCAGGTTTTGTCTTAAATGGGCACTGTCAGATACAAAAACTTTTGATATGTTGTAAAGCATGCAATAGGTTTTGCAATTGCTTTCATTAGAAAATTTTCTGTATTTCATATTGAAAAAGCCAGTCAAACAACTTCCCCTCCTCTGGCTGCTTGGGCACATACTAGTCCTGCTGTGTCCATGCGTTATCACCTATGTCATGGACACACTTCCTTGATTGACAGCTAGAGGAAAAATCCTCCCACTGTCGGCTTGTGTTCTGCTACTGTCAGTGAGGACAAGCTGGGAGTTGTAATTTTGCTAATGCTAGGGAAGATGTCAGC
This sequence comes from Hyla sarda, assembly GCF_029499605.1. Lineage (NCBI taxonomy): Eukaryota > Metazoa > Chordata > Amphibia > Anura > Hylidae > Hyla > Hyla sarda. Next base: position 323,725,635 of record NC_079190.1, read on the forward strand.
AGACAGCATACTGAGGGAGGGGGCGGAGACCTGATCAGTGAGGCCACGCCCCCTCCCTTGAGAGGAATTCAGACTAGTGAGCTAAATTAAAAGTGTAATAAAAAAAAATAAAGGTGCTAGACACATAAAAATGTGATGTACATGGTCAGGATTAGGTACTGAGAGATATATTAAAATAAATGTTTTTTGTTGGATCTGATGGGTATGCTTTAAGTTGAGCTTAGAATATGATTTCCCTTTTTCAGAGAGCACAGACTAGCTTGGCCCAAAGAAAAAAAAAATAAAATGTAGTGAATTCTTTATATACTTACCTTTGGTGGAACAATCTTCCAAACCAAGCCACAAAAGGGTAAATCTTTGGGTCTTTAACAGGCATTCCTAAGGCATTGCTGTAACTGATATGTATGATATATAGTGTTGAGCGGCATAGGCTATATTCGAATTCGCGAATATTCGCGAATATATGGACGAATATTCGTCATATATTCGCGTATATTCGCATATTCGTTATATTCTCGTTTTATTTTCGCATATGCGAAAAGTAACGTATGTGAAAATTAGCATATACAAAATTAACATACGCGAAAATTCGCATATGCGAAAAGTAGCATATGCTAATTTTCGCATATGCGCATTTTCGCGCGGCAGTCTCACACAGTAGTATTACAGCCTTCTTTACACCACACAAGCTGGAAGCAGAGAGGGGTGATCACTGTGATGTGTACTGTGAAGAAAAAAAAACAAAAAAAAAAAACGAATATTCGTAATTACGAATATATAGCGCTATATTCGCGAAATTCGCGAATTCGCGAATATGCGATATTCGCGAATAATATTCGAATTGCGAATATTCGCGAGCAACACTAATGATATATGATATGATATATATGATTGCTGTGCAGCCACTTATATAGTCTGCAGAATGCCTGTGTGGAGCTGGTGTCTACGACTTTATGGCTACTGTATGGGGAGAATATTAGCCTTTGTACACTGGTTTATATTCAGTTACAGTTTGATGGTATAATTTCCTCACTGGTATAATTTCCTCAGTGGCGGTAATATGTGGTTATGATAAGGTAGTATTACAAGTCTCTTGTGTAGCGGTATTATTGGTAATATTGACCTTGGTATAGTGGAGTTTGTATACAGTATAGTGGTTACTTTTGCTACTTGATTATATATATATATATATATATATATATACTCACACACATTTATTGTATAACATTTATGTTATGCCCCGCGCTCCGGCCGCACACGTCTGCCGTGAGAGCATGGCCCGCTCCTCTCTGCTGCCAGCCCGACATTCACCCCCTGCTCCTCCTGCCTCTGCCTTTGTGCAGGGCGCGCACGCTGGAGCTCTCAGATTTAAAGGGCCAGTGCGCCCATTAATTAAATAATCACCTGTGACTCAGTTAATAGATTCCTCCTCCCCCCACACTTCCCTGCCGGATCTTTGTTGCCCTAGTGCCTGACAGAAAGCGTTCCTGTGTATTGCCTTGCCGTGTATCATATTTTTTGCTCCATGACCTGACTCCGCTCACTGGTACGGTCTGTGTCATCTGCCTCACAGGTCCAGCGGATCCACATCCAGCGGTGTTCCTTTCTACTGAAACGTGAGTGTTACAGTAAGATCCACCCATGGATCCCGCTGAGGTACCCCTGCCTGAAGTTACGGATCTTCCCTCCATTATGGTACGTCAGTCTCAGCAGTTGGCTCGACAGGCACAGCAACGTACCCAACTATCTGCTATGCAGCAACAACAGCAGCAGCAACTGCAACCTGTCCCAGTCTCTCCACCAGTTCCTGCAGTGTCTTCTGGCTCCCAACTACGTCTGCCTTTACCTTCCATCGTGAACTCCTTGCTATCAAGCTAGCTTTGGAGGAATGGCGACATTTATTGGAAGGATCTTCCCATCCGGTCAGCATCTACCTGACCTATCTTCTATACCTTCAATCTGCTCAGCATTTGAACCCCCGCCAGGCAAGGTTCATTCACTTCCGTCCAGCAGACAAGAACATCAGGGCAGATGTTCTCTCCAGGTCCTCTGATATTGATATTGGTTTGGACTCCACACCTAGGCATATTATTCCTCCTGACTGTTTGATTTCTGCTGCTCCTGCCAAAATTCAGCAAGTTCCTCTGGGAAAATCCTTTGTGCCCGCCAGATTGAGATGCAAGGTACTGAAATAGGGTCATTCTTCCTTGACAGCAGGTCATTATGGAATACGCAAGACTCTACTTCTAATCTCTCAGCACTACTGGTGGCCCCATCCAGAACGTGATGTTTCTGATTTTGTCCATTCCTGTGATACTTGTGCCTGTGACAAAACTCCTTGGCAGAGACCTGCAAGACTCGTACAGCCTTTACCCATTCCGGAAACCCCCTGGTCCCATATGACCATGGATTTCATCACCTATTTGCCACCTTCACATAATAACACTGTCAATTTGGGTTGTTGTAGATCGGTTTTCCAAGATGGCTCATTACATTCCCCAAGAGATCTTCCTTCTGCCCCATAGCTGGCAAAGTACTTCTTGCTGCATATCTTTCGCTTACATGGTCTTCCTTAGCATATCATTTCGGATCGTGGAGTGCAGTTTGTCTCTAAGTTCAGGCGAGTCCTTTGCCATCAATCTGGACTTCTCCTCGGCCTACAACCCCCAGTCCAACGGTCAGGTGGAGAGGGTTAACCAGATTCTTGAGACTTATCTTCGGCATTTTGTTTCAGCTCGCCAAGACGATTGGGTCGATCTTCTCCCCTGGGCTGAATTCTCATATAATCATAAGGATTCCAAGTCAATGAGGTCATCTCCCTTTTTTGTTGTCTACGAATTCCATCTCCGTTCTCCTCTTCCACTTCCAGTTTCCTCCGGTGTGCCTGCTGTTGATGAGCTGCTCCTTGACTTCTCCACCATCTGGCAACAAACCCAACAGCCATTATCACAGGCTTCCTAACGCATGAAGGCGCAGGCTGATAAGAGTAGAAGACCTCCTCCGTCCTTCTCTACTGGTGACATGGTGTGGCTTTCCTCCAAGTACATCCGCTTCAAGATCCCCTGCTACAAAACCAGCGGCACCTTAGACTCCGCTCCTTGGTATTGATCCGTGTCATCTGCCTCACAGGTCCAGCGGATCCACATCCACCAGTGTTCCTGTCTACTGAAACATGAGTGTTACAATTTATCATCTTTTCTATTGTCTATACACCCTAGCAATGATGGGGACAGGTCTAAAACTTGCCCTGGGGGCCATGAGAGCTATAAAAAAATAAATAAAGAGATATGCATTTAAAAAATAATTGTGGATTTACATAAATCATGAGGCTTTAAAGGGATACTCCACTGCTAGACATCTCATCCCCTATCCAAAAGGATAGAGGATAAGATGTCTGATGTTAGGGTCCTGCCGCTGGGGACCCCCATGATCTCCTGCATCTCCGGCGTTCCAAACAGATGTCGGGTTCCGGCGGCAGTGGTCATGATGTCACGGCCACGGCCAAAGGCCGTCTAGGCATGCTGGGAGTTGTAGTTTTGCAACATCTGGAGGTTCACAGTTTGGAGACCACTGTGTAGTGGTCTCTAAACTGTGGTCCTCCAGATGTTGCAAAACTCCAACTTTCAGCATGCACTGACTGTCTGAGCATGCTGGGAGTTGTAGTTTTGCAACATCTGAAGTGGCACAGTTTGGAGACCACTATACGGTTGCAAAACAAATGTTGCAAACAGATGTTGCAAAAGTACAAGTCCCCGCATAGCCAGACAGTCAGGGATGCTGGACGTGTAGTTCTGCAATATCTGGCCCTTCAGATGTTGCAGAACTACAACTCCCAGCATGCCTGGACAATCGGAGCATGTTTGGAGTTGTAGTTTTGCAACATCTGAAGGGCTACAGTTTGGAGACCACTACTTAGCGGTCTCCAAACTGTTCTTCCCCAGTTGTTTCATAACTACAACTCCTAGCATGCCCAGACTGTCCAGGCATGCTAGGAGTTGTAGTTCTGCAACATCTGAAGGGCCAGATATTGCAGAACTACACACCCAGCATCCCTGACTGTCTGGGCATGCTGGGAATTGTAGTTTTGCAACAGCTCTAGGCACACTGGTTGGGAAACATTGAGCTAGAGTCTGTTTCCTAACTCAGTGATTCCAACCCGTGTGCCTCCAGCTGTTGCAAAACTACAACTCCCAGAATGCACTGACAGACCGTACATGCTGGGAGTTGTAGTTTTGCAACAGCTGGGTCAGAATCACTGGGCTAGAGTCTGTTTTCTAACTCAGTGGTTCCCCACCAGTGTGCCTACAGCTGTTGTAAAACCACAACCCCCAGCATGTACGGTCTTGTCAGTGCATTCTGGGAGTTGTCATTTTGCCACAGCTGAAGGTTTGGGCCGCCCCCCCCCCCCCATGTGAATGTACAGGGTACATTCACACGGGCAGGTTTACAGTGGGTTTCCTTCTTCAAGTTTGAGCTGCGGCAAATTTTCCGCCGCAGCTCAAACTCCCAGCGGAAAAGTTACTGTGAACCCCCGCCTGTGTGAATGTACCCTAAAAACACTACACTACACTAACAAATATTAAGACGTAAAACACTACATATACACCCCCCTTACACGCCCCCCCCCCCAATAAAAATGAAAAACATCTCATACAGCAGTGTTTCCTAAACGGAGCCTCCAGCTGTTGCAAAACCACAACTCCCAGTATTGCTGGACAGACACAGACTGTCCTGGCAGGCTGGGAGTCTTGCAACCGCTGGAGGCACCCTGTTTGGGAAACACTTCTGTAGGGCTTTGGTGGAGACAAGCCCCATCCTTGTAACCGGGTCCGCCCCTATTGCAAATTCCTTATTTGGGCCTCAAATGTGCATGGCGCTCTCTCACTTCAGAGCCCTGTCGTATTTCAAGGCAACAGTTTAGGGCCACATATGGGGTATTTCCGTACTCGGGAGAAATTGCTTTACAAATTTTGGGGGGATTTTTCTCCTTTTACCCCTTATGAAAAGGTAAAGTTGGGGGCTACACCAGCATGTTAGTGTAAAAAAAAAATTACATTTTTACACTAACATGCTGGTGTTGCCCCATACTTTTCATTTTCACAAGAGGAAAAAGGAGAAAAGGACCCCCAAATTTCGAATGAAATTTCTTCTGAGTACGGAAATACCCCATATGTGTACTTAAAATGCTCTGCAAACGAACTACATGGCTCAGGAGTGAGAAAGCGCCATGTACATTTGAGGCCTAAATTGGTGATTTGCACAGAGGTGGCTGATCGTTACAGCGGTTCTGACATTTCCAAAATAGTGTGCCATGTGCGTTTTTTTTTTTCTTTTTTTACTGTTCTGGCATCATGGGGGCTTCCTAAATGCGACATGCCCGCAAAAACCATTTCAGCTAAATCCGCTCTCCAAAATCCCTTTGTCGCTCCTTCCCTTCTGAGCCCTCTAGTGCACCCGCAGATCACTTTACATCCACATATGAGGTATTTCCTTACTTGATAGAAATATATTACAATTACAAAATTACAAATTTTGTAGGGCATTTTCTCCTATTACTCCTTGTGAAAATGAAAAGTTTGGGGAAACACCAGCATTTTAGTGTTAAAAAACTAATTTTTCATTTTCACGTCCCACTTTAACAAAAGTTCGTCAATCACCTGTGGTTAAGGCTCACTGTACCCCTTGTTACGTTCCTTGAGGGGTGTAGTTTCCAAAATAGTATGCCATGTGTTTTTTTTTTGCTGTTCTGGCACCATAGGGGCTTCCTAAATGCGACATGCCACCCAAAAACCATTTCAGCAAAACTTGCTTTCCAAATGCCAAATGTGACTCCTTATTTTCTGAGCATTGTAGTTCGCACGCAGAGCATTTAACGTCCTAATATGGGGTATTTCCATACTCAGAAGAGATGGGGTTACAAATTTTGGGGGGCATTTTATCCCATTACCCTTTGTTAGAATGGTAAATTTGGGGGGAAAAACGGCAGTTTAGTGAAAATTTCTTTTTTCATTTACACATCCCACTTTAACGAAAAGTCATCAAACACCTGTGGGGTGTTAAGGCTCACTGGACCCCTTGTTACGTGCCTTGAGGGGTGTAGTTTCCAAAATAGTATGCCATGTGTTGTTTTTTTTTTTGCTGTTCTGGCACCATAGGGGCTTCCTAAATGTGACATGCCCCTCAAAAAACCATTTCAGAAAAACTCACGCTCCAAAATCCCATTGTTGCTCCTTCCCTTCTGAGCCGTCTACTGCGCTTGCCGAGCACTTCACATAAACATATGTGGTATTTCCTTACTCAAGAGGAATTGGGTTACAATTTTTCGGGGGCTTTTTCTATTATTACCCCTTGTAAAAATTCAAAAACTGGGTCTACAAGAACATGCGAGTGTAAAAAATGAAGATTTTGAATTTTCTCCTTCACTTTGCTGCTATTACTTTGAAACACCTAAAGGGTTAACACACTTACTGAATGTCATTTTGAATACTTTGAGGGGTGCAGTTTTTATAATGGGGTCATTCATGGGCTATTTCTAATATGAAGGCCCCTCAAATCCACTTCAAACCTGAACTGGTCCATGAAAAATTCTGATTTTGAAAATTTTTAGAAAAATGTTAAAATTGCTGCTGAACTTTGAAGCCCTCTGATGTCTTCCAAAAGTAAAAACATGTTAACTTTATGATGCAAACATAAAGTAGACATATTGTATATGTGAATCAATAAATAATTTTTTTGGAATGTCTATTTTCCTTACAAGCAGAGAGTTTCAAAGTTAGAAAAATGCTAAATTTTCTATTTTTTCATCAAATTTGGGAATTTTTCACCAAGAAATGTAAAAAAGTATTGACAAAAATGTACCACTAACATAAAGTAGGATATGTCACGAAAAAACATTCTCAGAATCAGAATGAAAAGTAAAAGCATCCCAGAGTTATTAATGCTTAAAGTGACAGTGGTCAGAATTGCAAAAAATGCTCCCGTCCTTAGGGTTATAATGGTCTCCGTCCCCAAGGGGTTAATATGGACTTGGCTCTTCCTTTTGCCATTATAATAGTTGTCTCTCTTCAGGGAAGCATTTCTTTTTTAGAGTTTAGAGGTGCATGTGAGAATTTTTGCCCATTCATCCTGAAGATTTGTGGGGCATATATGCATTTTTTAGGTCAGACACCGGTGTTGAACAAAAGGGCTTGACTTATATTTTTTGCTCTAGTTCATCCCAAAGGCATTCTGATGGGTTGACATTAAATCTCTTTGCGGGCCAATCAAATTCTTGCACACCAAACCCGCCCAACCATTTCATTTTGGATCTTGCTTTATGCACTGGAACACAGTAATGTAGGCCTTCCCAAAACTGTTTGTACAAGTAAAAAGCATACAGTTGTCAAAAATATTTTGGCATGCTGAAGCATTAAGATTTCCTATTACTATACAGTAACTAAGGGGCCTAGGCCAAGCACTAACAAACACATCCACACCATTATCCGATTTCCATGAAATCGGCACAAGGCATGCAAAGTTTTCCTGCATTAAGCAAACCCAAACTTGTCCATCGTACTGCCAGACAGAGAAGCATGAACTGTAATTCCACAGAATACATTTTATTGTTTCAGAGTACACTGTTATGTAAATCAAGTCATCTGTCAAGTCCCCTGTCTTTTCATACAACCCTCATGTACTGTCTATCATCCTTGGTGAGTAGTTATTTTTTTACTTTTGACATTGATATGGGGGTTATCTTAATCTAGAGAGCCATTGTTAGGACTTCAGGAAAGGCGGCTGCTAAGGGTGAATTTTGGTTTTACAGTCAAGTGACCCGCCAATATTGTTACAGTGAAGAGCTTTACAACCATTAGATCTGATGGGCACTGTGCTTATTGATGTTAGGCTTGCATGCAGCTGCTTAGCTATGGAAGTCCATGCCATAAGGGCTCCCAGCACACAATTCTCGTCTGATTTTCATTCCAGATGAGGTTTGGAAGTCTGCAGTTGTACAAAGTCCCAACATTACAGGGAGACCTTTTTGGCAGGGTCTTTTTTAAAGGTAAATGTCTTAGTGACTTTACTATAATCGGAATCATTGGAACAGTTTATTAGATCCCAGAAGGTGTTTTGTCAGGGTATTGCTAGACCAGGTTGTGGGAATAGCCTGCTTATGGTATTCTTCCATGTTCAGTTTCTGCAAGTCCCTGAGTATATATTAAAGAACTGTGATGAACTGTTCTTTCCTCTAGATGAAGCTGATGCCCCCTTGTCATTGTTACCGACCTATGTATAACAAGATCACTCGAAAGATCCCTGAACATATTTGTACCTTGTGATCAAACCACCACTAAAATGTATTTTTTCCAAACTTAATAACCCCAACATTGATAATCTGTCTTGGTCCTGTAATTCACCCATTTCCTCAACTGGGGTGGGGGGGTTAATGACTCACCTACTGGGGGGGGGGGGATTTAATTACCTTTCTGCCTCTAACTACTGGATCGGGATTAATTGCCTACCTGCCTCTACCTACTGGGGAGATTAATTACCTACCCACCTTCCTACCTACTGGGAGGAAGATTAATTAGCTACCCACCTTACTAACTACTAGGTGGGAGATTAATTACCTACCTACTTAGCTACTTGGCAAATCAATTACATACCAGCCTACTTACTAGTGGGGTTAATGTTTTAAGGTGGGGCTGCACTTTTTGTAACGTTAAGCAAGAGAGATATGTTGGAGAATTTACACTATCCCTTCTCATGTCACCTAACCATGGTTTTTCCTGTGAAGAAGGGATTTAATAGATTGGTTTTTTCCTCCTTTTCCTTCCCTAATGCACCCATATTATTTATTTATAAATTTTTTTGGATGTAGGGTCATTTATGCAAGTGAATAATATTTTGGAGTCCTTTTAACTTTCTGTGGCAATCATTCCACTGTTACAATTTTTTTTACACAATTTATTCCTCTTATGACTCTCTACCACCTTACCTTCTTGTTTCAATTCAAATGCTTTTTTTAATTTTATTGTACTGTATCATGTTTTACTTCTAATACATTTATTCCCATAGGGAATGTGTCGTTCACAAGATCTAGCTAGGATGCTTCTTAAAATGTCCCATTTAGTTTGTGTATTTTTATTTCTGAAGGCAAAGTCCCTATCTGTGTCACCAAGGTCCTCTCTTAGTTGGTGAAAAGTGGCCTTTCTGAAGTTTTACCTGTTCAGGTACTTAAGGACGCAAGGCATACCTGTACACCCTGGTCCCGTTACCAGGGTTTGAAGTGTGCTCACGAGCTGAGAACACTTCAAACCCCATGGGTCCAGACTCCTATCAGTAGCCAGGACCCAGGGTTAATGCCGGGCAGCGCTGATCAGGCCGATGCCCAGCAGTAACCCTTTAGACGCCGTTAAGTTGATTGTGGCATCTAAAACTAAAGTGAAATGATCCCAGCAGCTCAGCGGAGCTGATCAGTACCATTGTGGTGAAACTGCAAGAGATCAGTGGGAGGGCCCTTCCCTGCCTTCTCGCCGTTCGATCAGTCCTCTGATGCTCCAGCAAGGCTCTGCAGGCTGGAGTAGCAGAACATCGGCAAAACTGATCAATGCTGAGCCAAATCTCAGCATTGAACAGTATATGCAATCGAAAGATTGCATGGTATAGCCCCCTATAGCCACCTGTTCCCCAAGCCGGGAGCCCGGAGCTGGAGCTAACGGACAAGATTACCTGAGATCCCCACCAAGGATCGGGGCAAGGTAAGTACTGTTGTTATCAGTGTCACCTGCACTATCTGTCGGTACTGACAGGTTAGTGCAGGTGACACTGGTGACAGATTTCCTTTAAGTAGTAAAATAAAATAAAACCTACATAAATTAAGTATTCATGTAATCGTAGGGACCTTCAGAATAGAGATAAGGTGTCATTTTACCAAAAAATGCACTGCGTAGAAACGGAAGCCCCCAAAAGTTACAAAATTGTGTTTTTTTGTAAACCCACAAATACGTTTTTTTTTTGTTTCTCCGCAGATTATGTTATAAAATAAGTGATGTCATTACAAAGTACAATTGGTGATGTAAAAAAAAAGCCCTTATATGGGTCTGTAGGTGCAAAATTCTAAGCGTTGTAATTTTTAGAAGGGGAGGAGGAAAAAAGTGCAAAAACGAAAATTGGCCAGGTCCTTAACCCCTTAACGACGCAGGACGTATATTTACGTCCTGCGCCGGCTACCGCGATATGAAGCGGGATCGCGCCGCGATCCCGCATCATATCGTGTCGGTCCCGGCGCTCATCAACGACCGGGACCCGCGGCTAATGCCACACATCGCCGATCGCGGCGCTGTGCGGTATTAACCCTTTAGAAGCGGCGGTCAAAGCTGACCACCGCTTCTAAAGCGAAAGTGAAAGTGACCCGGCTGCTCAGTCGGGCTGTTCGGGACTGCCGCGGTGAAATCGCGGCGTCCCGAACAGCTGACAGGACACCGGGAGGGCCCTTACCTGCCTCCTCGGTGTCCGATCGGCGAATGACTGCTCCGTGCCTGAGATCCATGCAGGAGCAGTCAAGCGCCGATAACACTGATCCCAGGCGTGTTAATACACGCCTGTGATCTGTGTAAAAGATCAGTGTGTGCAGTGTTATAGGTCCCTATGGGACCTATAACACTGCAAAAAGAAAAGTGTTAATAAAGGTCATTTAACCCCTTCCCTAATAAAAGTTTTCCCATAAAAAAATAAATTAAATAAAAAAACTAAAAATAAACATATGTGGTATCACTGCGTGCGTAAATGTCCGAACTATAAAAATATATAATTAATTAAACCGTATGGTCAATGGCGTACGCGCCAAAAAAATTCCAAAGTCAAAAAATGCGCATTTTTGGTCACTTTTTATACCATTAAAAAATGAATAAAAAGTGATCAAAAAGTCCGATCAAAACAAAAATCATACCAATAAAAACTTCAGATCACGGTGCAAAAAATGAGTCCTCATACCGCCCTGTACGTGGAAAAATACAAAAGTTATAGGGGTCAGAAGATTACATTTTTAAACGTATAAATTTTCCTGCATGTAGTTATGATTTTTTCCAGAAGTGCTACAAAATCAAACCTATATAAATAGGGTATAATTTTAATTGTATGGACCTACAGAATATTGATAAGGTGTAATTTTTACCGAAATATGCACTGCGTAGAAACGGAAGCCCCCAAAAGTTACAAAATGGCATTTTTTCTTCGATTTTGTCGCACAATGATTTTTTTTTCCGTTTCGCCATGCATTTTTGGGTAAAATGACTAATGTCACTGCAAAGTAGAATTGGCGACGCAAAAAATAAGCCATAATATGGATTTTTAGGTCGAAAATTGAAAGGGTTATGATTTTTAAAAGGTAAGGAGGAAAAAACAAAAGTGCAAAAACGAGAAAACCCTGAGTCCTTAAGGGGTTAAAGGAAAATGGTCATCCTGTTCACCCACACTTAACCCAATACATTGGGTTATAGTGTGGGTTAACAGGAGACCTATGGGTTATAGTGTGGGTTAACACGAGACCTGACTAATATACATACCTTCTGTCCTGTGCCCGGTCCCTCTGAAGATCCTCTTCTATCTTCGCTGAATTGCGTGCTGGAGGTGGGCCAGCTGGCTAAATTTGAATACTCATCGTTGCTCATCGTCGCTGGTCATGTGAGTGCTCAGTAGGCACAAGTGCTCACGTGACCAGCGACCATCCACACTATAACCCGGTGTATCGGGTTAAAGGGGTATTCCAGGCCAAAACTTTTTTTGGCCTGGAATATCCGGAAAGTTAAACAGATTTGTAAATTACTTCTATTAAAAAATCTTAATCCTTCCAATAGTTATTAGCTTCTGAAGTTGAGTTGTTGTTTTCTGTCTAACTGCTCTCTGATGACTCACGTCCCGGGAGCTGTGCAGTTCCTATGGGGATATTCTCCCATCATGCACAGCTCCTGGGACGTGACATCATCATTGAGCAGTTAGACAGAAAACTTCAGAAGCTAAAAACTATTGGAAGGATTAAGATTTTTTAATAGAAGTAATTTACAAATCTGTTTAACTTTCCGGAGCCAGTTGATATATATATATATATATATATATATATATATATATATATATATATATATAAGGTTTTGCCCGGAATACCCCTTTAAGTGTGGGTGAACTTGATGACCGTTTTCCTTTCAGGCCAAAATAGGCTAAGTCCTTAAGGGGTTAATGTTGTTGCAGCCCCCTTACAAACATCTTATTAAAGGATAAATGGATGCCTAGTATGTTGTGGTTACTAATACCTAGGCAGCCCCCTACCTCTACTTTGGATATTCTGTCTGATATATTGGTAAGTACCAAGAATGAACTTTGGGCCAGTGAACATCGAAAGGTTGTCTGCTTTTATACTGGCTTTTGTCCATTGTGACTTTTAAGTTCCTGAATAAAATCAAGATATTATGGCCCGAAGTTCATTCTTGGTTTTTGCTATTGGAGTTGGGGTCGTGCTGACTGGACGAGGTGAGCGGATCATTCCTTCTACCTTCTCTATATTGGTAAGTATAAGGTTTAGGGGTTTCTAGAAAAAAAATGGATTGCTTATAACTTTAGTTCATTAGTAAAATATATACTGACACTTAAAAATTCACAGTCCATTCCAGACAAAATGAAGAATAAACGTGTTCCTAGTGGTTTTATATTCTAACAATATAGACTGCTATTTTTTTAATATGCATTTACATCACAATATTGCCCCTATGGGTTTGCGTTTGTTTTCTGATTTTAGCAATGAGACAATTAACGACTACAATGACTACAATGTAAAAGGAATACCCTGCTTTGGTGCCATACACTTACAGCACTTTTTTCTTACTACAGCATATAGCGTGAGCAGTAGCACCTTAAATGTATGGCAGATGGTGCCATGAAATTAAGGAAAAGCTACACTTCCACTCTTTTTTCACCAGCTTTGATCTTCTTCATTTTCTTTTTAAAGTTTGCATGAAATATAATTGATCTCACTCCAAAAACATACTAATCGATTAATGTGAAATTTCGATTGATAGCTCCATTGGGGGCAGGGACTGATGGGAGTAATGACAACGTCTGTACAGTGCTGCAGAATATGTTGGTGCTAAATAAATACATTCATTGTTATTATTATCATCTATTAAATTAAATATGAAAGAACAATTTCATTACCTCTACCCGATGATAAAAGTTGCCGTCAGTCTTGGACAAAGATTGAGCATATTGTTTTCTCTGATCTGCAACATAGACAAAAGTGCTGTTTAAAGGGGTTGTCCACCTTTGAACATTGATGTCACTGTGCCTCTTCCATTGCATTACACTGAGCTTAAGCAGGAAAGGCAGGCATAGTGGAGGAAGCAGAGTTGCGTGAAACGCCACATGTTCCTCAATAGGACACTATATTATACACCAGCAGAGCTACATAAGAGGACAGTCTTGTAGGCACATGTAACGTTCACTGTACCCCCGTATGTGCTTTATATTTTAACCTTCCCCAAAAGTGCCTTGGAACCTAGGGCACTATATAAAAAAAAAAAAGAAAAAATAATAGTAAATTTAATACATAATTGTACCGAATGGGGCAACTGGAGCAACATTTTAGAAGTGAGTACCACTGTCATCATTGGAGTGTCTTCCTATAAAGTTTTTCAAGGGTGACCAACCCCTTTAAGAAAACAGAAACTTATATAGAATATTGTCTATAATACAACAAAATCTAAAAGTGCCAATATATTTATTTACAATTATTTGTACTTTGACCCATAACACAATGCGTAATAAGAGACCATATTGTTTTAAATAAAGTTGTCTACGCTGGTCCAACATTTCCCAAATAGAAAAACTTGGTCCGATGTGGTACTTTATGGATTGTTCCGCATTTTTTTATGTTTGCTCTACATAAAATATCTGTATACTATTATATTTTTATATGTATGGCCAATTAAAAGGAATGTATTACCACTTTATTGGGTAAATTTGTATTAGGAATCTCAAATATAGCATTTAGCATGTGTTCTACAAGTTACTTGACCATAAGGTGTTTGTGTAATTTAGAAAATCCTTTGACATATCATTAGATTCACTAACACTTTAAATGGTTTTCACAAAAAATAACATTCAAAAAGTTTTATTTCTGTTCTATAATATGTAGAATACAAAACACATCTAAAATAAATAAAAATGCTGTCAAACTATTAGATAATGGATTTTAGTACAACTTTTTCATTTGTTATAAACCTTTTCGACTACCTGGAACGTGTGTAAAATAGGAAAACCTCCACTTTACTCACTCAATACTGACACTTGGTATGTTCCAACGATCTCCATGTGTAGTGCGGTATTGTCTTTTAAAAGTATTGCTTCCAAATCTCTGTACATTTTTTTTTATATATAAATATATACATACACAATGGGAGATATTTATCTAAAACCTGTATAGTGTTATGCAGTTGCCTATAGCAATCAAACAGATCGTTTTTTGCACTTTTCAGAGGACTTTTTTCAAATGAAAGAAGCAATCTGATTGGTTGCTATGGGCAACTGCACCATTCTTCCTCTACACAGGTTTTGATAAATGTCCCCCAAAGACAGGGTTGGTGCAATGATTTTTTCCACCGTAGGCAAAAGCTTATTTTGCTGCCCACCTTGACTCAGCCCGTTGGCTCTGCCATTTGACATGCCCCACCTTACTACTGGGGTGGCACTCTGTAACAAACCTTCTCCTCATGTAATCTCCTTACTACTGGGGGGGGGGGGGGACACTGTAGCAAATTGCCTCCTCATGTTATCTCCTTACCACTGGGGTGACTTCCTTCACAGCATTCACTGGTCCTTTAGCCACAATTTCTCCTGCACAGCTGAGCTCCGCCCCCAACATGTGATGATGACATCATCACAAGTCCTATAGGACTTCACCTCCAGCATCTAGCAGGCTGGGCCAGGGGAGGAGGCGGAGGGAGGGTAAGACTAATTCAGGGGTCGGTCCTGCAGGAATACTGTAACAGGGACAACGTTCATCCCCTGGAAAAAGTAAAAAAAACGCTGTTCCCATGTGTTTCTGCAGGACTTGAGCCCTGATACAGTTCCTTCAGTTTTTACTGGCAGCGCTGTACTCCTGTGTACCAGAAGCATCATCACTGACAGTAGTGGGGAGCGGTTGATTGGGGATAAGGAAGGAGGATTTGATCGCACCTTTCTGCCTTGGAGGAACGCTGTGTACAGTGGTGGTGCTGCGCTCCTCTACCAGGCTGGGCCATGAAACTAAGTTTTCTAGTTTCCTAGGACAGCGAACGGGCGGAGCGGTGCCCCCATCAAGAGCACACTCTAGGCGGCTGCCTATTTTGCCTATTTGCCTATTTTGCCTATATTGAGCCAGCTCTGCCCAAAGAGTGTACAGCTACTGTATATACTATAAAACCACACAAGTTACAAACTGTATACTAGGTTCACATCTGTTTTTGAGGATTCCTTTCAGCCCTGGAGAATGGAGCTAACTGGACTGCTGCACAACAGACACGGACTTAACATTAGTATTTCTACTTATGTCCATAATTTTTCTGAAACATAACTAGCAACTGAAGACTGCATGCAGTATTTTTGGTCTAATTATTTTAACAGATTTTGAAATGGAGGCCCTGAATGGTGCTTCCAAAGCAAATGTGAACGTAGCCTTAAAGTTGTTTTCCAGGATTTTCAGAAAATTGTATAGTGGCTGGTGATTGCGTTAAAAAAAAAGAAAAAAAGAAAAGGACTCCCCTGCAAGTCCGTTGCTGCTTTTGTGTCCCCTGCCAGGCTTGCTACGATTACATCACATACATCTTACTGTATATTCGAGCCAATTATTGCCTTAGTGTAGTTGTACAAACTATGGGGGGGGGGGGGGGGGGCATGTTTGCTTATGTATTCCTTTTCTTAGTAATTTTTTTCTAACCATTTTTTTGCTTATGTGCGACGTATTTATCAACTGGTTTCAGCCTGTTGATAAATTTCTTTCACTTAAGCAATTTTATTTTTTTTTTACTTTGGTATTGGTTTTGTCTGCTCCATGTCTGAGCTGGAGTAAATTTAGTAGGTTTTTTCATGCCCTGCGACTTTTTTGCGACTGTCGCACTTCATAAATTTCTGACCACTGCAAGTCAAAATCGTTTTTCTACAAAAAAAAAAGCGGGAAAAAAAATTAGCTTTTTTCGCTGTCAGAAAAAAAAGTCGCACGGAAAATCGTGCAGGCGTAACTGCAACAATTTAGCGACAAAATTAGAAGAAAAAAATTGACTAAAGCCGTTTGTGCACATTTTCTGTCAGGCATATGTATATGCGCAGAGATATTCTCCTCTAGAGGCAAGGCATTATGGGGACAATGCTACTGTACATATATAAGTCCAATATATAAGTCCAATCATATTTGTAAAGCATCCACCAGAAAAAAAAATGCATTCCACCATATGAGCACACATGTACACAAGCCCTCATAGTCACAATAATGCAGCCTGTGTTTCCCATCTAGTAGTTGATGTATTGTCCGCACCTAAAAATTCCACAAAATATTATTTTTGATGGATTTTATTAACATTTTCTTGTACTAATATTTCTACATAATAAACCTGGTGGAAAATTACATAATAATTGTACTTACTGTAGATAAATTTTGCACTTGGTCTGCTGCCAAAATTGCTGAATTTGGGTGTTTCTGCATGCTGTCCTAGCACACCACTAATAGAAGGCAAAGATAACACGTAACTTCATATAACATTATAAAACGTTTATATCTTGCAGTTATGATTCATACAGTGAACAATTTGCTCTGAAAGCCTGTAAGCTAATTGGAATTGTATTATTGTTACTTTAGAAATAAATATTACATTGTTTAAATGCTAATTACCATTGCAAATTCAGGTCAAAATGGTCTGAAATACATTAACCATTTAGAGGTTACTCAACAGTCCTACAGTCCTTGACTACAAATGTGGTGGATGCCAGTTATATTATATTAGGCCCGCTTCACACTACAGGTATCATCCTTCTTTTTTACTGCCGTTATTTTACAATAAAAGATGAAAAAAACCCGGATGCAATAACTGGTAATAACGGATGATAACTGATGACCATAATGGTCTTTTTCTTAAAAAGCTTGATGTTGTTCATCCGTTATCGTCCATTACATCCGTTATTACCAGTTACATCCATTTTTTTTATTCAGGTTTTTAACCCTTTATTTTGTAAAGATGTACTGAGCATGCTCAGTATAAAAAACAGATGTTAAAAACCTGACAATAACTGATGATAACAGATTTTTTTTTTTTTTGAACGTCCGGTTCCCATAGACTTCAATGTTAAATTTGAATCTCCGGTTTTTAAAAAAAATTTTTTGAGGGACCAAAAATTTGTGCATTTACCGTCTTTTGTGCCGGCAAGAATAACTGACATTAGCAAAAATGGACATGCCTGATGCAATAGGATCTTCAAAAAATCACATTGACATGAATGGGATTTTTTGACGGCTGTTTTCAGGACTTTTTGCCGGGAGTAATAACGGAGGTTTTTACAGGATGAAACCTGTAGTGTGAAAGGGGCCTTAGAAGAAAATGCTTCCTGACTGTAAATATAGCAAAGAGAATAAATCCTTGGATCAAAATTCAACTATGCAGCCATGCTGTGGTCTGGAGAAAAAACAATCCCCCCCTTTGTGTAAATGGGTCAGAACAGCTGCCAATGTTACTAGCTCATTAAAGGGGTACTCCCGTGGAAAGCTTTTTTTTTTTTAAATCAACTGGGGTCCAGAAAGTTAAACAGATTTGTAAATTACTTCTATTAAAAAAATCTTAATCCTTCCAGTACATTTAGGGGCTGTATACTACAGAGGAAATGCTTTTCAAAGTCACTTAAGGATACCTGTACGCCCTTGGTCCTTGACAGGTTAAATGCACTACAAAAGATTTATGTGTAATAGCACTCTTATGTGTCAAAATAAGTTGCCTCTTTGGGCCGTGTTCAAACAGAGTTCAACAAAAATTCATTCTGTGTACACCCCATTGTTTACAATGACTTGCTGCTCATGTTTTAAGAGGCAGCTTTTCATATGCACCAGAATAGGTGGCATGTCGCTTTCTCCTGGGGTACTATTCAGTTAAAATGTGTCAGACATAGTTTAGCCCCTTAAATTGGACTTATTTGCATCAAACATAACAGTAAACAAAATCTGTGCCAAAAATCTGTGGCTACAAGACAGTGGCTACAATCAGGGTTCAAAATCTGTGGCTACAAGGCAGGGTTAAAAATCTGTGGCTACAATCTGTGGCTACAAGGCAGGGTTAAAAATCTGTGGCTACAATCTGTGGCTACAAGGCAGGGTTCAAAATCTGTGGCTACAAACTGTGGCTACATGGCAGGGTTCATTAGAGAAATCTCCAGCTGGAAGAATTCCGGCCAAAGATTCTGAGGGTGGCCAGAATGGACATTGCCTGTAGGCACCAATGTATTTTGCATGGATTCCAATAAAAAATGTGCAAGATAATTTTTTTGGGGCCGCTGAAATTCCAAAGCGTGCACTGTGCAGTGGAATCCCATTGACAGAAAGCGGAATTATGCTTGAAAATTCCTCAGTCTGAACCTAGCCTAAGGGTTGTGGCATGATGATGGTCGTTTTGATGGCATAGTGGTAGATACCTGTATTTATTTATTATGTGTATTATGCAAATACTAAATAACAAAGAACAATGTAATACATAATACTGTATTAGATGTTATTAGGCAGAGTAGCAAAAATTAGTTGAGAATGTACTCACTCTGTTGCATTCAAGTCATCTTGATCCATATTGATTGTTCAGAACCCTAAATAGGAGAACACGTTATGTTTCTTAGACAACACAATTTTGCTATTGCTCAACTATATTTCTAAAGCTGATATTGTAATCTAAAGGTTTGCGACCACATTTAACTGGGATTAAAATGGCATATTTCAATAAACCATTGGCATATGACTACAATATACCATTAGTTTTCGATTGCTGGAACCCAACCAATGTTTAAAGTTATAAAGTTTCCCTAACACAGCAGCAAAGACTGTGCAGGAAGAACAAAAAAAAAAACTAAAAACAACATTAAGGCTAAGTTTTCCACAGTTTTTTTCTGGCATTTTTGGAAAACTGTCACTACAGCTTTTGAGCCAAAGCCAGAAGTACAGTATATTTAAAAGGAATGGGGAATATAAAGGAAGAACTTCTTCCTACAAGATCTACTTCTGGCTTTGGCTCAAAAACTGCAGTGACAGTTATAAAAAAAAAACTACCTGTGTGGAAACCTAGTCTTAAAGGGATACAACGATAACCATTTTTGGGATTGGTCTGGATTCAGGCAAGAAATGGGAGTGTGCTTGGGAGTGAGGCTGAATTCGCCCAGTGGAAAATAAAAACATAGGAAAATGGCAGTAAAATAATGATAAAAAGTTAGTTTTTTTTTAAATATTTAAAAAATATGTTTTATTAAAGTCTATGAAAAATGGCTGTGAAAAAACTTTCAGAATTTCATTGTTGGAATTTTGGCAGTATTTTGTGTCAAATCTTTATATTGAATTTTGCAAGAATTCTATTAAAACATTTTCATAAAAAATATGAAAAACATAGAAAAAGAATATAAATCAGCAAACAAAGAAATAACAAGCATGACTGCTATTGGTGCTAATATGCCAAAAGGGATGAAGGAATAATCAAATGTATCATAGGCCACATTTATGATCTCCAGTGTAACTCAAATAATTCAGGATTAGGGCTCGTTCACATGAGCGGATTTCTTTTCAAAGAACCGCTGCGAGTTTGAAAAGGGGAGCGTAGTCTCTGTGCGCTACCCACAGCAGATTTCCGCCAGTGAAATTTATGCTGTTGAAAATCCGCCACAGACCCTATCGACTTCAATAGGATCTGCGGCGGATCTTGAACTGCGACATTCGGCTGGTGAAAATCTGCTGCCGGTAGTGCAAGGAGGCCCGCCCCTTTCAAACTCGCAGCAGGAGATCCGCTGCGAGTTTGAAAAGAAATCCGCTCATGTTAACGAATGAGCCCTTAAAGACATATTAAACAAGAGGGCAAATACAATAGACAATGAGGGAGATTTATCAAAACCTGTCCAGAGGGAAAAGTTGCCTAGTTGTCCATAGCAACCAATCAGTTCGCTTCTTTCATTTTTAACAAGGTCTCTGCAAAATGAAAGAAGCGATCTGATTGGTTGCTATGGGCAACTGGGCAACTTTTCCTTTGCACAGATTTTGATGAATCTCCCCCAATATGAGAAGTATAAACCATAATAATCACATAGAAATCATAACATTAAAATGTGCCCACACCGACCATCTACAGGTCATCTCTTCTAAACCAAAGTAGGCAAAATGAATTTCATTACATTTTCTAGGCATCTGTCAAACTGAAATTTTAGCAGATTGCCAGATAAATGAGTTGTCTTACTCCATAGAACATACATTTTCACACACCCAAAAATCTATGGCGAAATGGGAAAAAAATCATTGTGCGACCAAATTGAAGAAAAAACACAGTTTTGCTCATTTTGGGGGCTTCCATTTCAAAAATACGCAATTTTGGAATTTTTAGAATTTTTTTGCGTGTACGCCATTGACCGTGTGGTTTATTTACAATACATTTTTATAGTTCGGACATTTACGCACGTGGCGATACCATATATGTTTATTTTTATTATGGTTATATATTTTTTTATATGGAATTTGGGAAAAGGGGGGACGATTTAAACTTTTAATAAGGAAGGGGTTAATGTGTGTGATTTAAACTTTTTTTAAACTTTTTTTTTTACACTTTTAGTCCCCTTAGGGGACTTTTAGGAGGAATCATTTGATTCCTCATACAGATCAATGGGGTTACATACAATCCCATTGATCTGTGTGCATTGAGCCCTGCCAGGCTTCATCATTCTGAGCACCAGAGCTGCCGCAGCAGGAGAGGTAGACCCTCAGGCTACCTCAGCAGTGGATCACCCCCCCCCCCCCGCAATAGCGCTGCGGGGGGGGGGGGGGGGGGGCGATCCACACCACTGGACCACCAGGGGCGGGATACAGGCACCTTTAGACGCTGCTGTCAACTTTGACAGCGGCGTTCTAAAGGGTTAATAGCCGGCCACATGTCAGCTATTAACACCGGCCCCCAGCTACAGGAATCGGCTGGGGGCCGGCCGGTATGGCGTGGGCTCGAGTCGGGAGCGCGCGTCATACCCCGTTAACGGTCATTGGACGAGCATAGACGTCCATGGTCGTTATCGGGTTAAGGTGTTTATTAACGAAGAAGGTGCTGTGACTACCGCAAGCCAAGATGGCTACTGGTGCAGGATAACAGGAACAAGCAGCACGCAGATAGGAATCGTGGAGACAGTCCAAGTTCAAACAGATGAGATGCAGGTCAGAGACCAAGGAATGAGGCAAAGGCAAATCCAGTTGACAGGCAGGATCAGCAGAGAGACAGGCAGACGGCAGGCTTCAGGTTAGGCAACAGAGACCTATCAATACAGGATACACAACCTTGCTGAGGCATCAGGCAACCGGTAATGGTTTACCACTGGTGATAACCCTGAATCACATGGCAGCATGCACCCAATCAGCAGATAGCCCACCCTGTGATGTCACAACCCTATATATTCGGCAGCCATTGCTGCACACAGGCATTTCTGGGATTTTTTTTCCTGAGAGAGCAGGCAGTGTCTGTGTGTTACTGACTGAGAAAAAAGATCTTTACAGCGGCGAATCTATTCAACTCAAGCCCACATCACTGCAGGCAGGCAGGCAGACAGACAGGGAAAGGAGAGAGAGAGAGTACACTTTTTTTTATGTTGCAACTTTACTGGGGTGTATTACTCCAAATCTAGTAAGGGCCAGTTAGTGTGAGCAGTGAGCACTAAAAGAGCTAGTCAACTGCTTGTAACGCTTAATTAAGGTGTAACCGTACTGGGGCGTATTTTCCTAGAAGTGTAATATATACACACTCAGCTGTTGTATGTTTTTTCCTGTTAAACTCATAGGGCCCATTTAGTGTTAAAAGCCAGAAATACCTGCTTTTAACGGCTAATTCAGGTGTAACCGTACTGGGGCGTATTTTCCTAGAAGTGTAATATATACACACTCAGCTGTTGTATGTTTTTTCCTGTTAAACTCATAGGGCCCATTTAGTGTTAAAAGCCAGAAATACCTGCTTTTAAGGGCTAATTCAGGTGTAACCGTACTGGGGCGTATTTTCCTATAATAAGTGTAATAGATACGCACTCAGCTGTTGTACAAGTATGTCAGGCAGAGAAGTGCCAGGACATGCACAGAGGAGTGGTAGAGACCTAAATTTATTAGGCGCAGGCAGAGGTCGCAGCAGAGTAGGGGCGCGTTGCAGTAGGAGTCACAGCGAGAGGTCTGAGATCCCGGTGTCAGCTAGCGGTCGTGTCTCGACCAGCAACCCAGCAACTGTCATTGATTGGTTAACTCGGTCATCCACTTCATCCCAAGTGACATCCAACATCCCCAGTCAACAGTCGGTAGGTTCCTCAGACTCATCCCTCAGTTATCATGGCCCGAGAGCAGTCCCTGTCCTACAACTGCCTCTGTCCTATGCTGTTCCATCACGCAGAGAAGTATTGTATGCTGTCGGCACAAATCCACTATACAGCGAGGACGATCAACTAGAGGACAGTCAGCAGCTACTGCCCAGCCAAGAATTGGAGGAGACATCTGCCGCAGAAACAGAAACCATTCAGGAATTTGAGGATGACATCAGTGATGTGCAGACACAACTCAATGACTATGAAGCCGATTGCTTCATCATCGAGGGGCAGGTTGCCCGTGAGGCAGCAGCTGAGCCAGCAAGGTGGTAGCATGGTTGGGAGTCAGCATGGTGGCAGCAGTGGGAAGTCTGGAGACAAACATGCCCGGGGTAGACCACCTGCTTCTCGGTAGCCTACCTGCCCGTGAGGTAGTGGAACAGGGGTTGGCGGCTGTAGCAGTCAGTCAGTGCGGACTGTTGAGGGGAAAATCAGCTACTTGGTGGTGCGGGGGAGTCCCTCTGAGTCACTAGCACAAATGTCACAATGCATACTCACTTGCTTGCTTAGTGACCGCTGAATTGTCACCATTCAGCAACGTGATGACTTATGGCTCCCTTGTTGGACCCTCGCTACTGGCACATAATGGGGGCCTTTTTTTACACCCACTTAGAGGGATGACAAACTGACCTACTACAGAGACATCCTACGTAATCAGTTGGCCGATGCCTATCTGTGCCATTGTCCATCCTCTCTCAGGTCTGACCCGGGGGGCTCTCTGCGCCGACGTTCCACTTCCATGGCTGCTGGGGAGGGTGGGGTGGCAGGAGCAGTACCAGCTCCATCAGCAACAGCCTGAGTCTACAGTCGCTGATGAGTAGCTTTCCTCACCCGCATAGTGAAGCAACTCATCAGCAGCAGGTAGAGCTTGAGCAGGACCTGAACCCGCAGGTGGTGGCATACTTTGACATGATCCCGCCAACCCACATTGAAGATCCACTGGACTTCTGGGCAGCCAAACTGGATTTGTGGCTGAAATTAGCAGAGTTTGCCCTGGAAAAGCTGGCCTGCCCAACCAGTAGTGTGCCATCAGAGCGGGTGTTTATTGTGGTGGGGGCCATAGTAACCCCAAGGAGAACTCACCTGTCTACCAAAAATGTGGAGAGACTGACCTTTGTCAAGATGAATCAGGCATGGATCAGCCAGGATTTCCACCCACCAATGCATGATGCATCAGAGTAGATTGACCATGGTGCCACACCAACACTTTACAAATGTGGATACAGCTAAAAATATTTAAGGTGCTGCTCCCCTGTTACAGAAATTCCTATGCAACAGGCCACAAGTAAGTATTGAGGATATGCATTAGCTAAAACTTGACTTTTCTTACGATAAAACATATGGACCCAAACATTTTTTGAAATGAAACAAAAGGAAGGGTATGCAAAAAACACCATGTGCCACCTACACCACCAAGAATTGATGTGATGCAAAGTATGGTCCATTGTAACAGGTGGGGGTAAAAACTGACCCTGTAAGGCCCTATTTTCGCCCTATTAATTCCCTTCTTGGCAAGTGTTCCTCTCCCTATTTCCACCTTAAAACCATGCTATTTCCCAGGGTTTTTAGGTGGAAATAGGGAGAGGTTTGTATGTGGGGCCACCCTTTTTTGGGGCAAGTAACACTTGCCAAGAAGGGAATAAATAGGGCGAGAGTAGGGCCTTACAGGGTCAGTTTCACACCCACCTTTTACAATGGACCATACGTTGTTCCCTTCCACCTTTTAGAGGCAGTGTTTCTCGACCTAAAAAGGGCGGCCCCACACAGGAACCTCTCCCTATTTCCACCTAAACACCTTGCTATTTCCCAGGGCTTTTAGGTGGAAATAAGGAGAGGTTCGTGTGTGGAGCCGCCCTTTTTAGGGTGAGTTACACATGCCAAGAAGGGAATAAATAGGGCAAGAGTAGGTTCTTACAGGGTCAGTTTTTACCCCCACCTGGTACAATGGACCATACGTTGTTCCCTTCCACCTTTTAGAGGTTTTTGTATCACATCAATACTAGGTGTAGGTGGCAAATGGTGTTTATTTGCACACCTTTCCTTTTGTTTGATTTAAAACATTTTGGGTCCATATATTTTATCCTAAGAATATTATTAAAAGTTAAGTTTTAGCTAATGCATGTCCTCAATACTTACTTGTGCACACCAACACTTTGACAAAAGAGACCGGTCTCCTTTGCCTACCTGCCTCAGCTACTATTCTGATCCTGCCACCTGCCTTATGCCACACATCTGAAACCAAGTGCTCCTTCTTTCACCCACCTTCATCAGCAGGTACTGGAATTGCCACCCACCGCCCCACTCTGTCACTGGGTCACTTTCAGGACTCCTGATGCTGCTGCCATCTCCAGGCTGTGTCATTCTGCCACCATATGGTCTCCTCATGCTGATGCCACCTCCAGGCTGTCATTCTGCCACTATATGGTCTCCTCATGCTGCCGCCACCTCCGGGCTGTGTCATTCTGCCACCATATGGTCTCCTCATACTGCCACCACCTACAGGCTGCGTCAGTCTGCAACCATATGGTCTCCTCATGCTAATGCCACCTCCAGACTGTGTCATTCTGCCACCATATGGTCTCCTCATGCTGCCGTCACCTCCAGGCTGTGTCATTCTTCCACCATATGGTCTCCTCATGCTGATGCCATGTCCAGGCTGTGTCATTCTGCCACTATCTGGTCTCCTCATGCTGCTGTCACCTCCAGGCTGTGTCATTCTGCCACCATATGATCTCCTCACGCTGATGTCACCTCTAGGCTGTGTCATTCTGCCACTATATGGTCTCCCCATGCTGCCACAACCTCCAGGCTGTGTCATTCTGCTGCCATTTGGTCTCCTCATGCTTCCGCCACCTCCAGGCTCTATCATAGTGCCGCCCTATGGTCTCGTCATGCTGCTGCCACCTACAGGCTCTGTCATTGTGCTGCCATGTGATCTCCTTGTTGTATTTCTTTGGTTGTCATACAGTATTTTTTCAAAGTAAATGCTTCGGGCACACAGGACACTCAATCATGACCGCCAGCTCGATGCTCACCAGACTTGCCCTCCAATGGGTCCTCAAAAAAGGATGTATAAAAATGTAAAAAATTTTTAATTAAATAAAAAAATATCTTCAATCTCTTCCATTGTGAGGCCATATGGTCTCCCAACCCTACTGCCACATCCAGACGCTCTACGGCAGTGATTCCAATAGCAACGCCTGTGATCTGCATGTTATACTGAATGACAGTATTATTTCACTAACCCAGTACACTCCCTATGCATCCTACGACAAGGCAAAGTGGTCTACACCCCTATTGAGGCTCTCTGTAGCCTGGAAATAGACGTTTTTAATAGCAATTTGCTGCAAATAAATTCAGATAGAACCAAATTTTTTTCAGAAAATTCATTGAATCGGCCTAATCGAATTTAAAAAAAATTTGCTGATCTGTAACAACAATCGGATAGCATATGTAGAAATGAGGGTCTCTGCAGCCACTCCACACCAGCAAACAGCATGTGAACAACGATTTCCCCTCCAATCATACGGTAGGATGAGTCAGGCACCAAGACCAGGATAGGGTAAGGGAATTTTATTGCCCACAATGCAATGAGTTTCATGGAGAATCTGCTTTCTCAGATGCCTGAGATTCCTTTGTTGAATGCTGAATCCATGGTTGTGCATGTATGGTCAGCACAACCAGATCAGGTAAGTGTAATTTTTTACTTAATGTTTACTGGCATTGACCATACTACACTATGAAGCACTCCTCATTTTCTTTCTATTAACAGTAACTACACTCACTACTGTGTTCTCCTCAAGAGTGAAAGGACTGAGGGACAAGACGTGCACATGGCAATGACCAGGCTCTGAATCAATTAAGTAGAACAAGGTTAGGTCGAACCCTTTTAGCCAGGAGAGGAGGGTGGACTTGGAACTGGCTGCTATGTGCATAGGACAGAAGTCTCATTGACTAAATTCTTGTTCAGCTGTATATGAAAAGCTATGCAGTGCAAAAACTTTCTGCATACTATTGCCTTCACTTCGCAAGACAGAAAATAGAAAATACCAGACTGCTCTCTGATGGGTAGCAGCTAAAAATGTTGTATTAGGTCACAACACTTAGATCAATATAGAGCACTAGAGTCAGGCCAAGAGACTGGTGCTGCAAAGGAACACTGCGTAATTTGCATCACCAAGTGTTGATGTGAATGTTACATGAATGAAGCCTTTTCTTGTTCTTTCCTAACCCATAGATAACACAGGGTGTAGCTGTACACCCTTGCAATCTGGTCCTAAACACACTCTGGAGCTGTTACGTTATGCTCTCTGGCCGCACATGCTGGCCGTGAGCGCATGGGCCCGTTACCTGCTGCTGCCGGCGGGGCTGGGACTCGCATCGCAGGACGTGCCCGCATACGAGCCCCAGTCCGTCACTCACCCGGTGCGTCTCCGGCTCCCGCCTTTGCCTCTCTGCTCCGGCGTGCGTGTCCCCGTCCCCTAGGGTGCGTGCGCGCCGGAGCTGGGCCAGTGCGCTCATTAGTGTAATTTACCTGTGGCTCATTGATAAATTCATCCACCCTCCTCACTTCCCTGCCGGATCTTTGTTGCCTTGTGCATTGTCTTGCCGTGTATCTGATCCTTTTTGACTTGACCTTGCTCCTCTGCTGCCTGCCTACTGACTTCCTGCTACGTCCTGACTTCACTACTCTGCCGCCTGCTTTGACCTTCTCCTATCCTGACTACGAGCTGCCTTATCCCTCCTGTGCCTTGCATCTCCTCAGCCGTCTGTGTGGTCGAGCCATGCCAGGGGTCGTGACCTGGGTGCCGCCTGCCGCAGCAAGTCTATCCCGCTTTGTGGCAGGCTCTGGTGAAAACTACTACGGTCCTAGTCATCTGTCACACAGGTCCAGCGGATCCACATCCACCGGAGTTCCTGTCTTCTGAAACGTGAGTGTTGCAGGCGCATTTAGCATGTATAAAGCGAGGGCAGGATCTGTGCTAACTTCATTGCTGATGAGTAATGGCTTATCAGTGGCCAGGTACTCACTGCTAATGAGGGGCATCAGTGATCCTGCCGATATCGGTCATTAACCCTTTAGTTGCTGTGATCAATGCATGAAATACAGTTGTCGGTGAGTTGGTGGTCCTCATCAACCCCCGAAGCCCAATTGCTGACATTATACTACAAGGCAGAATTTCAGCAGCAGAAATTCTGTTACTTTTTACAGCCAGAATTAGGATAGTAAGTTTTCAATCCTAATAAGTTACTCTTTTTTTGGTTCTTGCTCTTTATGCTGTGATTCTTTTAGGCTATGCTCACACTAAATTCCTGTCCAAAATTATTTGATTTCAATGGGATTCTCCTGCACTGCGCACATACGGGGAATCCAAATTTCGGCATCCACAAAAACAATGAACAGGTTAATTGTTTCTTTGGATTCCGCACGGAAATGCATTGCCGTCTATGAAGACAATGCTTTTTCGAGCGGTCCTAGTGCTGGCGGAACAAGCAAATGTGTTTTCCCTGTGTTTTCTGGGCAGATGTTCCACTCATTTTCTGCCGTGTGAACATAGCCTTAGAGATCAAAGCAAATTATCATTTTTGCTTTTTCGTTTCATTTCATAGCCTACTATCTTTCACCTACAGGGCCATAAGAGGGCTTGTTTTATATGAGACCAAGAGAACTTTGTAATGCCAATCTCTTTTGTGGAACTGCAAATTTTTCATTCATTTAATCAGTAATGGTTCATTGTGATCGCTTCAACCTGTTTCATTGGATTCTTGTGGTAATTCCACAGCTACTATATGATGTCGATGACCATAGGGCCTCAGTCTTGAAAAGATTACTTCGATTTTTTTAAATTGAAATTTAAGATTTTGAAATTGAAATTTAAGATTTTGAAATTGAAATTTAAGATCACACTTCCAAGTTTTAAAGTACCGGGCCCCGGCGTGTGGTTACAAAGGACCAAATTTAAGAAGTAGTCACATGGCGGCGCAATGACAGAGCCTGGAGGTGGCATCAGTATGAGGAGACCATATAGTCACTGAATGACCGCCTGGAGTTTGTGGCAGCATGGGGAGACCATATAGTGGCTGACCATATAGAGGACATAGTTTTAAATTAGAGGGGCAAAGGTTTAAAAGTAATATCAGGAAGTATTACTTTACTGAGAGAGTAGTAGATGCATGGAATAGCCTTCTTGAAGAAGTGGTTGCTGGAAATACAGTGAAGGTATTTAAACATGCATGGGGTAAGCATCCTTCATATAAGATAGGGCCAGGGACTATTGATAGGATTCAGAGTATTGGGCAGACTTGATGGGCCAAATGGTTCTTATCTGCCGACACATTCTTTGTTTCTATAATCAATTTTATAAAAGTCTACGATGAAGCAAAATAAGAAAACTATTTGAACTATTCGTGGGGAAAAATAAAAATAAATTAAAAACTAAAGGTAATTTTACAAACTGCCAAATCTGTCTATTTTATGGGGGTCCCCATAGGGAACTATTACATGCAATTTTTCGATGGCAAAAATCGATTGAGCTAGTCCCGATTTGCTTCCTCAAAGGACAGGCGGCAAGTTTTTACCTATTTTTGATGACACAATCAGCTTTGATCTCGCCATCTGAAGGGTTAATGACAAACATCCGTGAGTTCACCATTGCCCCGTACTAGTAGTATGTCATGGCTGCTTATAGCAAGTGAGCATGCTTTATACATCCCAACATGTACATATATACATCACAACATGTACTGTGTCGTCTAAGGGTTAATAATCGTCTATGTGATGCCTCTATTTTATTAATTTTTTATTGTGCACAATAGTAAAACCTCCATATTGTTTTGTATACTGGTCTAATGGAAAGGACTAACTGATCCATGACAGGTTAAAAACAGCCTAAGGCAACATTCACAGGGGCGGGTTACCCGCAAGTTTTCCATCAATGAATCTCCACAGCAGAAAATCTACAGCAGATCACATTGACCTCATAGGGGCTTCTGCGAATTTACCACTGCAGAAATTCTGCCATGGGAAACTCGGGGATAACCTGCCCATGTGAACTTATCCTAATACTCTTGGGTTAAGCATATTTTAAATATGCAAAAAATAGCTGGTTGATACTGTCATAGGACAATATAAAAATGACATATCTCTTGGAAGCATCCCCTAGCCCCTTCATGTTCCATTCAATTACATTTGCGCAAGAGTTTTTTTTTGCGTGTTTTTTTTGCACAAAATCTGATTCTTCATAGCCATGTCTACGGTTAAGTTTACCATAGAGCACTTTCTACTGTAGAATCGAATTTATTAACTGCGTCTTTTTTAATGCAAAATACATGCGCAAAAGCTCTTTTCTTGCGCAAATATACACCACCTCGGAGGACACATACCAAAGTGTCCTAAAGCATCTGAAAATTATATTAACTATTTAGGGACAGTTAGGACTACTACCCCCATCATGGACAGACTCTGTCCATGATGGGAGTTATAGTCCGAGGGCTGAGGGGCAGATCGCAGCAGGTCATTCTCCAGAGACCTGCTGCGATCCGCATTTATTAACTGTAAAAGCCGGCGGCACATGCGGCTGCACTGCGCTCCCGGCAGGGAATACTGTATACCCTGTCATCATTCATAATCCCTGCCACCGGGAGACTGGAGCTCTGATTGGTGAAAAGCTATTCACCAGTCAGAGCTCCCGTCTCCCATCGGCAGGGATTATGAATTAGGAGAGCTGTTTACAGGAGCCGGCAGGGAGCGCAGTGGAGCCGCCGGCTTGTTAACTTAATAAATGCGGATCACAGTGGGTCTTGGGAAAATAACTTGCTGCGATCTGCCCCTCAGCCCCTGGGCTATAACTCCCATCATGGACGGAGTCTGGCCATGATGGGAGTAGTAGTCCTAAAAGTCTCACAGCTGGGGGATGTGCAAGCGCCATCCCTCAGCACTGCGTTTCTACAACTTCTTCCATCATGGACAGACTCTGCCCATGATGGGAGTTATAGTCCAGGGGCTGAGGGGCAGATCGCAGCAGGTCATTCTCCCGAGACCCAATGCGATCTGCATTTATTAACTGTACAAGCCGGCGGCTCCACTGTGCTCCCCGCCGGCTCCTGTATACAGCTCTCCTAATTCAGGAGCTTTTTACCAATCAGAGCTCCCGTCTCCCGGTGGTGGAGAGTATGAATGATGACAGCTGTTTATAGTATTCCCCGCCAGGAGCACAGTGTAGCAGCATGTACCGCCGGCTTTTACAGTAAATAAATGCGGATCACAGTGGGTCTCTGGAGAATGACCTGCTGCGATCTGCTCCTCAGCCCCTGGACTATAACTCCACTTATGGACAGATTCTGTCCATGGTGGGAGTAGTTGTAGTACCGCAGCGCTGAGGGATGGCACTTGCATCACTTCTCATTTCAGATACGTGAATGCGGAGGACTACGTCAGATTTGGTGGATTGCGACAATGACCAGCGTTTTTTTTTATTTCAATAAAATGGTTAATGAGGGCTGTGGGGGAGTGTTTTTTTTAATAACATTTTTTTTTCAATGTGTTGTGTTTTTTATAATTGAATTTTCAGGCTTAGTAGTGAAAGCTGTCTTATAGACGGAATCCATTACTAAGCCGGGGCTTAGCGTTAGCCCCAAAATAGGCTAGCGCTTACCTCCAATTATTACCCCGGTACCCACCGCCACAGGGGTGCCGGGAAGAGCCTGTAACAACAGGTCCGGAGTATCAAAAATTTAGCTCCTGGGCCTAGGCGGTTACAGGCTGGCGTTATTTAGGCTGGGGAGGGCCAGTAACAATGGTCCTCGCCCACCCTGGTAATGTCAGTCTGTTGTTGCTTGGTTGGTATCTGGCTGATACTGAACAAATGGGGGAACCACACATTTTTTTTTATTTATTTATAAAAAAAACACAAAAAAAAAACCACATAGGGTTCCCCTACTTTCAGTATCAGCCAGATATCAACCAAGCAGCAACAGCCTGACATTACCAGGGTAGGCAAGGACCATTGCTGGGGAGGGCCAGTAACAATGGTCCTCGCCCACCCTGGTAACGTCAGGTTGTTGCTGCTTGATTGGTATCTTGCTGATACTGAAAATAGGAGGAACAGTATGCGTTTTTTTTTATAAAAAAAAAAAGTGTGGTTCCCCTATTTTTTCAGTATCAGCCAGATACCAACCAAGCAGCAACAGCCTGACCAGCCTGACATTACCAGGGTGGGCGAGGACCATTGTTACTGGCCCTCCCCTGCCTAAATAACGCCAGCCTGTTACCGCCTAGGCCCAGGAGCACCATTTTTGACGTTCCGGGCCTGTTGTTACCAGCTCTTCCCAGATGGGTACTGGGGTAATAATTGGGGGTTAGTGCTAACTGATTTTGTGGCTAACACTAAGCCCCGGCTTAGTAAGGGTTTCTGTCTACAAGATGACTTCCACTACTAAGCATGAAAATTCAATAATAAAAAACGCAACACATTGAAATTTTTTTTCTTTAACCCCTTAAGGATCAAGCCCATTTTAACATTAACCTCTTCAGGACGAAGGGCGTATGCATACGCCCTGCATCCTGAGTCCTGAAGGACGTAGGGCATATGGATACGCCCATGGTAATTCCGTTCCCCGCCGCTAGCCGGTCGACCCCCCCATGCCGACGATCGCCGGAAATCGTTGGTCAATTCAGACCGACGATTTTTGACGGATCCGGGTCATACCGGTGTCCGGTGACCCGGTGACCCGGTGACTTGGAAAATCAGGGGGATCGGGGGTGTCCAAGACACCCCCGGTCCCCCTGAAGGGATAGGAGTTAGGTGGCAGGGGTGCCACCCCACCTAACCCTGCTATTGTTCGTCAAGAAGCGACGACCAATAGCAGATGAGGGGTGGGGGGGTTAAAGTTCGGTTCCCCCGTCCAGCCCATCAATGGTACTCCGGGCAGAACGGGGGAACTGTAGCGTGACCGGCAGCGGAGGTCCCTTACCTGATCGGCTGCGGCGGGCGGCGGTGACGTGTGGCTCCCTCGTGGCTCCCTGGTGAAGACTATGTAAGTTGGTGAATAGTTGCCTAGCAACATCTGGGGGGCCAAACTTTGGAGACCATTATACAGTTCTCTCAAAACTGTAGCCCCCCCCCCCAGATGTTGCAAACTACAACCCCCAGCATGCGCAGACAGCCTTTTGGGCATGCTGGGATTTGTAATTTTGCAAGATTTAGAGGAATGCAGTTTGGAGATCACTTTGAAGTGATCTATAAACTGTAGTCCTCCAGATCTTGCAAAACTACAACTCCCAGCATGCCCACACAGCAGTTTGCTGTCTGGGCATGCTGTGATTTGTAGTTTTGCAACATCTGGAGGGCCACAGTTTGGAGATCACTGTGCAGTGGTCTCTGAACTGTAGCCCTTCAGATGTTGCAAAACTGCAAATCCCAGCATGCCCAAACAGCAAACAGCTGTCTCGCCATGCTGGGAGTTGTAGTTGTGTACCTCCAACTGTTGTATAACTACATCTCCCAGCATGCACTTCGGTGATCAATACATGCTGGGAGTTGTAGTTTTGCAACAGCTGGAGGCACCCTGGTTGGAAAATACTGAGTTAGGTAACAGAACCTAACTGAAGGTTTTCCAACCAGTGTGCCTCCAGCTGTTGCAAAAGTAGTTTAGCAACAGCTGGAGGTTTGCCCCCCCCCCCCATGTGAATGTACAGGGTACATTCACACAGGCAGGTTTACAGTAAGTTTCCTGCTTTAAGTTTGAGCTTGGCAGTGCAAACTCCTAGCGGGAAACTCACTGCAAACCTGCACCAGTGCGAATGTACCCTAAAAACACTACACTACACTACACTAACACATAATAAAGGGAAAAACACTACATATACACCCCATTACACTGTCCCCCCCAATAAAAATAAAAAACATTGTACGGCAGTGTTTCCAAAATGGAGCCTCCAGCTGTTGCAAAACAACAACTCCCAGCATTTCTGGACTGACTGTCCAGGCATGCTGGGAGTTTAGCAACAGCTGGAGGCACCCTGTTTGGGAATCAGTGGCCTAGAATACACCTTTGTCCACACCTATGCAATCCCTATTTTAGTCCTCAAATGAGCCTGGCGCTCTCTCACTTCGGAGCCCTGTCGTATTTCAAGGAAACAGTTTAGGGCCACATATGGGGTATTTCTGTCCTCGGGAGAAATTGCACTACAAATTTTGGGGGCTTTTTCTCCTTTTACCTTTTATGAAAAGGAAAAGTTGGGGTCTACATCAGCCGGTAAGTGTAAAAAAAAATTATTTCTTTTACACTAACATGCTGGTGTTGCCCCATACTTTTTATTTTCACAAGAGGTAAAAGACCCCCCGAAAAAAAAAGACCCCCAAAATTTGTAATGGAAATACTCCCTATGTGGGCGTAAAATGCTCTGCGGGCAAACAACAAGGCTCAGGAGTGAGAGCGCACTATGTACATTTGAGGCCTAAATTGGTCATTTGCACAGGGGTGGCTGATTTTACAGCGGTTCTGACATAAACGCAAAAAAATAAATACCCACATGTGACCCCATTTTGGAAACTGCACCCCTCATGGAACGTAACATGAGGGGTGTAGTGAACTTTAACACCCCACAGGTGTTTGACAAATTTTCGTAAAACTTGGATGTGAAAATTTAATTTTTCATTTGCACAGCCCACTGTTCCAAAGATCTGTCAAACGCCAGTGGAGTGTTAAATACTCACTGCACATCTTATTAAATTCTGTGAGGGGTGTAGTTTCCAAAATGGGGTCACATGTGGGGGGGGGGGGGGGGGGTCCACTGTTCTGGCACCACAGGGGCTTTGTAAATGCACAAGGCCCCTGACTTCTATTCCAACCAAATTCTCTCTCCATAAAAATAAAAATAAAGTTGAAAAATAAAGTTAAAAAATTTCAAAAACCCCCTCCCCCAATAAAAACGTAAATTGTCCCATTTTCCCTATTTCACCCTCAAAAATTGTTAAAAAAATATTTTATATACATATTTGGTATCGCCGTGTGCAAAAATATCTGAACTATTAAAATAAAATGTTAATGATACCGTATGGTGAACGGCGTGAACGTAAAAATAAAAAAAGTCCAAAATAGATGCTTTTTTATAATATTTTATTCCCAAAAAAATTTATAAAAAATGTATTAAAAGTTCTATATAAGCAAATGGGGTATAAATAAAAAGTACAGATCACGGTGCAAAAAATTAGCCCTCATACCGCCGCTTATACGGAAAAATGAAAAAGTTATAGGTCTTCGAAATAGGGGGATTTTAAACGTACTAATTTGGTTAAAAAGTTAGCATTTTTTTAAGCGCAACAGTAATAGAAAAGTATGTTATCATGGGTATCATTTTAATCGTATTGACCCAAAGAATAAAGAACACGTAATTTTTACCGTAAATTGTACGGCGTGAAAACAAAACCTTCCAAAATTAGCAAAATTGCGGTTTTCTTTTTAATTTCACCACACAAATAGTATTTTTTTGGTTGCGCCATACATTTAATGGTAAAGTGAGTGATGGCATTACAACGGACAACTGGTCGCGCAAAAAACAAGCCCTCATACTAGTCTGTGGATGAAGTTATGATTTTTTGAAGGCAGGGAGGAAAAAACGAAAACGTAAAAATTTAATTGTCTGCGTCCTTAGGGCCAAATGGGCTGCATCCTTAAGGGGTTAAAAAGAAATCTAAAACTTTTTGTACAAAATCAGTAATCTAAAATTGCCCTATTTTGACCACCTATAACTTTTATATTTTTCCATATATGGGGCGGTATGAGGGCTCATTTTTTGCGCTGTCATCTGTACTTTTTATCGATTCCACATTTGCATGTATAAAACTTTTAGATAATTTTTTATTAATTTTTTTGGGAATAAAATGTGACAAAAAAGCTGCATTTTTGGACTTTTTTTTTTTTTACGTTCACGCCATTCACCATACGGGGTCATTAACATTATATTTTGATAGTTCGGACATTTACACATGCGGCGATATCAAATATGTTTATGAAAAAAAAATGTTTATGCTTTTTGGGGGTAAAATGGGAAAAACAGCAAATTTTCAATTTTATTGGGGGATGAGATTTTTACATTTTTCTACTTTTTTTTTTTTTAAACACTTTTTATGTCCCCATAGGGGACTATCTATAGCAATCATTTGATTGCTAATACTGTTCAGTGCTATGCATAGAGCATAGCACTAATCAGTATTATCGGTTATCTTCTGCTCTGGTCTGCTCGATCTCAGACCAGTGCAGGAGACGCCGGGAGACGGACGGAGGCAGGGGACCTCAGTCCGCCATTACAGATGATCGGATTGCCGCTGCAGCGCTGCGGATGATCCGATCATCTATTTCAACATGTGCATTGCTGCAGATGCCATGATCTGTGCTGATCACGGCATCTGAGGTGTTAGTGACGGACATCCGCGCGATCGTGAATGGTGGCCATTACCTGCGGGTCCCCAGCTGCTGATAGCAGCCGGAACCTGCCGTGTGTGACGCGAGCACTGCTCCGATGCTCGCGGTCATACACAGGACGTAAATGTACATTCTGGTGCGCGAAGTACCGCCAAACCAGGACATACGTCCGTGGTCGTTAAGGGGTTAAAAAAACACTCCCCCACAGCATTCGTTAACCCTTTTATTGACATTTTAAAAAATCATCATCGCAATCCACCGAATCTGACGTAGTCCTTTCACGTATCTAAAATAAGAAGAAAAAATCTAAGAAAAAAACCCTGAAAACATCAAAAAGCTGGTGGGAAATTTTTTATGTAAACTGGACTCTCACCCCTTTGAAAATATCATGTAAAGCAGACAATATACATGGACACGTCTACTTTTACAAACCTGACATGAACAGTATAAACCGCGGCAACAGGGCTGGCCTTAGGGGTGTGCGAGCTGTGCGGTCGCACAGGGCGCCATAGCAACAGGGGCGCCGGGCGGCCGACACAGCTCGCAGTATAACGGGCCGGCCGAAGATGGGCAGAAGCCATAGGCGTGTGCACGGGGTGTGCCGGGTGTGCCTGGGGAGGGGGGGGGGGGGGATCCGCGGCTGCTACTAAGCAGCCCGCAGGGGCCCTCGTCACATTCTGGACATCCCTGTGTCTCGAAAGATCTTTTCAGGACACAAGGACGTCTTGTTACCTCTCTGCGGCGGCCCCCCGCGTTAACCTTAAAAACGCAGGGGCCGGTAGATAGGGCACGCAGGGACGTCACTGACGTCCCGTGAGTGCGCCCATAGCAACAGCAGAGTGGATAGGAGCAGCGAGGAAGAGGACGCACGCGCGCATGGTAAGTTACCTGTATGTTGTAAGTCATCTTCAGTGTTCCGACCACCACTCCTCCGGTCCCAGGACCTACTGCTATGGTCTATAGGCCATAGCAGTAGATCATGACCCCGGAGCGGTGGTCAGAACACTGAAGTGGGGCAGTACACAGAAATACAGCCTCCAGCCATACACTGTATATGGCTGGAGGTTGTATGTCTGTGGGGGAACATACTGCACCTAATGTGGGGAACTATACTGCCAACCTAATGTGGAGAGCTATACTGCACCTAATGTGGAGAACTATACTGCACCTAATGTGGGGGAACTATACTGCACCTAATGTGGGGAACTATATGGCACCTAATGTGGGGGAACTATACTGCACCTAATGTGGAGAGCTATACTGCACCTAATGTGGAGAAGTATACTGCACCTAATGTGGGGGAATTATACTGCACCAAATGTGGGGAACTATATGGCACCTAATGTGGTGGAACTATACTGCACCTAATGTGGGGAACTATACTGCACCAAATGTGGGGGAATTATACTGCACCTAATGTGGGGGAACTATACTGCACCTAATGTGGGGAACTATATGGCACCTAATGTGGGGGAATTATACTGCACCTAATGTGGAGAGCTATACTGCACCTAATGTGGGGGAACTATACTGCACCTAATGTGGGGAACTATACTGCCAACCTAATGTAGAGAGCTATACTGCGCCTAATATGGAGAACTATACTGCACCTAATGTGGGGGAACTATACTGCACCTAATGTGGGGAACTATGTGACACCTAATGTGGGGGAACTATACTGCACCTAATGTGGAGAGCTATACTGCACCTAATGTGGGGGAACTATACTGCACCTACTGTGGAGAGCTATACTGCACCTAATGTGGGGGAACTATATGGCACCTAATGTGGAGAGCTATACTGCACCTAATTTGGGGAACTATACTGCGCCTAATGTGGAGAACTATACTGCACCTAATGTGGGGGAACTATACTGCACCTAATGTGGGGAACTATGTGACACCTAATGTGGGGGAACTATACTGCACCTAATGTGGAGAGCTATACTGCACCTAATGTGGGGGAACTATACTGCACCTAATGTGGGGAACTATACTGCACCTAATGTGGGGAACTATATGGCACCTAATGTGGGGAACTATACTGCACCTAATGTAGGGGAACTATACAGCATCTGATTAAGGGGGGAAGGGGACTGGTGAAGGGGGGACATGGGACTGATTAAGGGGGCAGGGGACTGATTAA
Source organism: Hyla sarda (assembly GCF_029499605.1). Classification (NCBI taxonomy): domain Eukaryota; kingdom Metazoa; phylum Chordata; class Amphibia; order Anura; family Hylidae; genus Hyla; species Hyla sarda. The sequence goes on from NC_079190.1 coordinate 323,763,810, forward strand.
ATATAAAAATAAAATATTTGTTACAAAGATTTTTTCCCTCTTTGTGTATGTTTATGGGGTAATAGGGGGAGGGGGCCCCACAAGGTTAGCTCGCGCAGGGCGCCTGAAGACCTAAGGCTGGCCCTGCGCGGCACAAAGCTCTTTGAAAATGTGGTCGATACTCTTCACGCCAAAAATTTTTTGGCGCAAAACTGTTTGAGAATTTCCCCCTTCTGTGTATTTTATAAAGATTTATGATTTTACTATTGTGCAGAATTTTGTTCGGCGCACACTGCTGCTCCAGCACTTCTAGCTATGTGAGCAGAGTACCATGGGAATATGCCACAGCTCTGTGAAGGGTGAGGTAGAGAAGGAGTGCACGGTAGAGCGGGGGGGGGGGGGGGGGGGGGGGAGAGGGGGGTTGTTTCTATATTTGCAGAAAATTTATCAAAGGAGTGCACACCTTTTGTAAATCTTGAGCAAGACTGTAAATTAGACAAGCAGTGTAAAGGGGTAGATCTGTGTCTACAATGGACACTTAATGATAAATCTCCCCATTAAGTCCCTACAAACACATAAATCTAAAACAGACAAATATGAAGGTTAAGAAAAATACTAGAACCTAAAGGATTATGAGCAGACATCACTGCAACATAATGTAACAGAATCTAATTAACTTTCTTAATTCTACAGATCAGACAGAAATCCTGCCACAAGTCATACATTACAATATTTCCATAATGATAATAATAATAATAATAATAATAAAAAAAGGACATAATAATATTGTCTTTGCCAAAGGGGGTTGGCTGTGGGGTCCACAAGATGGCCATTGTTTTATGTTGAATCCCCTCCCCTACCTTTACAGGCACCTTTTTAATAAGTATTCAAATAAGGTTATGCATCAGTTTTTTGCCTGTTTTATTTACAAATACTAGTCGTACAGTGCCATTTGTTTTGTTACTCTAATTTGGTCATATAACATAGTAACATAGTTTGTAAGGTTGAAAAAAAAAAGAGTCCATTGAGTTCACTAAAACCCTACTTTGTTGATCCAGAGGAAGGCAAAAACAAACAAAAAACAAGCCAATTGCCCCATGACAGAGGAAAAATACCTTACCGACCCCAATATGGCGATCAGACCAAATCCCTGGATCAACGTTCCATCCCCATAAATCTAGTATCCATAACCTCTAATGTTATTACTTTGTAGAAAAACATCCAGATCCCCCTTGAACTTGTTTATTGAATCACTACATCATGTGGCAAAGAGTTCCGTAGTCTCACTGCTCTTACAGTAAATAATCCATGTCTGTGATAATGGTGAAAACGTCTTTCCTTTAGACGTAGAGGATCTCCCCTTGTCATTGTTACCGGCCTAGATATAAAAAGATCACTAGCAAGACCTCTGCTCTGTCCATTCATATATTTGTACATTGTGATATAACCACAAGCTTGATAACCTGTCTTGGTACTGTAATCCTCCCATACCATTAATCATCTTTGTCGCCCTCCTCTGAACCCTCTGCAGTTCAGCCATGTCCTTCTTATATACAGGTGCCCAGAATTGGACACAATACTCCATATGTGGTCTGACTAGTGATTTATACAGAAGCTAAACTGTGTCCTTGTCACGTGTCTCTATGCCTCTCTTGATACATCCCATGACTGTTAGCCTTGGCAGCCGCTGCTTGGCAGTTTACTGTCCACCAGTACCCCAAGTCTTTTTTTGGTAGACGCTTTACCTACATTTCTCCCCATTAAACTTCATTTGCCATGTCTGTACCCAAGCCTCAAGCTTCCCCAGATCCCTCTGTAATATTATGTTTTCATCCTCTGTAGTAATCACTCTACCCAGATTGATGTAATCTGCAAATAGAAATTCTACTTTGTAATCCCTCTACAAGGTAATTAATAAACATATTGAAAAGAAGTGGACCAAGTACTGACCCCTGTGGAACCCCACTAATAACTTTCACCCAACCAGAGTAAGTTTCATTGATTGGGGGCGTTACAGCCATCACCCCCCCCTCCCATAGACTTGCATTGAGGGGGCAGGGCGTGACATCATGAGGGGGCGGGGCTATGACATCACGAGCTCCTGGTGCCGGCTCCAGCGTTTGGAACAGTTTGTTCCAAACGCTGAGCAGCGTAGTACCCATTTAAGGACTCAGGGTTATTCCGTTTTTGCACTTATTTTTTTTTCTCCTTACCTTTTAAAAATCATAACCCTTTAACTTTTGCACCTAAAATTCCATATTATGGGTTATGTTTTGCACCACCAATTCTACTTTGCAGTGACATTAGTAATTTTACAAAAAAATCCATGGCGAAACGGAAAGAAACGGAAAAAAAATTCATTGTGTGACAAATTTGTAATTTTGTAATTTTGGGGGCTTCCGTTTCTACGTAGTACATTTTTCAGTAAAAATGACACATTTTCTTTATTCTGTAGGTCCATACAATTAAAATGATACCCTACTTATATAGGTTTGATTTTGTTTCACTTCTGAAAAAAATCATAACTACATGCACGTAAATGAATATGTTTAAAATTGTCATGTTTTGACCCCTATAACAATTTTTTCTACGTACGGAGCAGTATGAGGGCTCATTTTTTGCGCCGTGATCTGCAGTTTTTACTGGTATCATTTTTGTATTGATCGGACTTTTGATCGCTTTTTATACATTTTTTCATTATATAAAAAGTGACAAAAAATACGCTATTTTGAACTTTGGAATTTTTTTGCGCGTACGCCATTGACCGTGTGGTATAATTAATGATATATTTTTATAGCTTGGACATTTCCACACACGGTGATACCACATATGTTTATTTTTATTTACACAGTTTTTTTTAAATGGGAAATGGGGGGTGATTCTTACTTTTATTATGGAAGGGGTTAAATGATCTTTATTAACTTTTTTCCACACTTCTTTTTTGCAATGTTATAGCCCCCTCTAGTGGTTATAACACTGCACACACTGATCTTCTACACAGATAACTGCCATGCATTAACATGGCAATGATCAGTGTTATGGGCAGTCGATTGCTCAAGCCTGGATTTCAGGCTTGGAGCAATCAATTGCCAATCAGACGTGCCGGAGGCAGGTAACGGACCGTCCGCTAGCGTACTAGCTGATATGGACATCGCGATTTCACTGCAATGGTCCCGATCAGCCTGGCTGAGCTGCTGGGAGTGTATTTTTGTTACTTTAGACGCGTCTAAAGGGTTAATATCGCTCGGCGCAACAATCGGTGCCACATGCTATTAGCCCTTCATTGGCCATCGGGACCGAAACCGGGTGCAGGGTGTACAGGTACGCCCTGCGTTCTTAAGAGGTTAAAATCAATTGGTGCCAGAAACTTAAACATATTTTTAAATTACTTATACTACAAATTGTAATCCTTCCAGTACTTATCAGCTGCTGTATTCTCCACAGTGCTTTTCTTTTTTAATTTATTTTCTGTCTGACCACAATGCTCTCTGCTGACACCTCTGTCCATGTTAGGAACTGTCCAGAGCAGGAGAGGTTTGCTATGGGGATTTTCTCCTGCTCTGGACAGTTCCTGACATGGACATGGACAGAGGTGTCAGCACAGAGCACTGTGGTCAGACTGAAAAGAAATTCAAAAAGAAAAGAACCATACAGCAGCTGATAAGTACTGGAATTTTTAATAGAAGTAATTTACAAATCTGTTTTTACTTTCTGGCACCAGTTGATTTAAAAAAAAAAAAAATGTTTTCCACTGGAGTACCCCTTTAAGATATTCCATAATAGAATCTCTCAGAAAACCCTCAAAAATCTTACCCACAACAGATGGGTTCCTGTGGAACAATCCCAGTCATTATAGAATCTTTAAATATAAGGAATAAGGGTCTGTCTAGCATGGAACTTAATTATTCCAAAACCCTGGGATGGATGCCATCTTGTGTGTATTTATGTTACTAAGACGGCGCCACCCGACTATTCCTTTATTTTAGAAAGGTGAGATTAGCAGTAGAATTTACTTTGTTGCCTCCCCTGTTATTTGACATTGGATATTTCTTTGTAAATACAGAAGAGAAGTAATTTAGTAGATTGGCCTTTTCCTCATCCTCCTCCACCATCACACCCATATTATTTCTTAAGGGACCAACATTTTCAGTTATAAATTTCTTATTATTTATGTAGTTGAAGAATATTTTGGGGATAATTTTACTTTCTATGGCAAAACTTCTCTCTTCTTTCTCTTTTTATAATTTTATTTATTTTTTACAGATTTTATTTATTTTTCTCCTTATAATTCTTTAATGTTTTTCCACTTACTTCTTGTTTTAGTAGTCTAAATGCTTTCCTCTTATCGTTTATCAATACCTTAACTGTATTGGTTAGCCAAATTGGTTTTCTCCTATTTTTAGCCCTTTTATTCCCATAGGGTATATGTCGTTCACAATATCTATTTAGGATATTCTTAAAAGTGTCCCATTTAGCTTGGGTACTTTTATTACTGAGGGCACTCAGTCACTGAGGTCCTCTCTTACGTGGCCTTCCTGAAGTTGGCCTTCCTGAAGTTTAATGTTTTTGTAGCCCCACTAGTAGGCATCCATATATTATAAACAAAAACTTATTATGTTGCGTTCACTATTACCAAGAGGAACCCCTACCTTGGATACTTTGTCTGGCCTAATGGTTAGTATAAGCTCCAGAAGCGACCCCCCTCTTGTTGGGTTATGCACTAGTTGAGACATGTAATTGTCCTTTATTGTTTATTGTTTCCCTTGCTGGACCTACAGGTTTCAGCTTCCCAGTCGATGTCAGAATAGTTAAAGTTCCCAATAATAATGACTTCCCCCTTCTTTGTTGCCTCATCTATTTGTCCTATCCATTGCTTCTGTTATACTTGGTGTCTTATAACAAACCCCTATCAGTAATTTCTTGTTCTTTCACCCTCCCCTTATTTCTACCCACAGAGACTTCACATGATCATTTTCCTCACCAATGTCCTCACGCAGAATGGGCATAAGATAGGGTTTTACATATAAGCAAACTCCTCCCCTTTCTTACTTGTACATTCATTTCTGAACAGATTATAAACCTGTATATTAACTGCCCAGTCATAGCTCGCATCAAGCCATGTCTCACTTATTCCTACTATGTCATAGTCTTCCTCCAGCATTAATAATTCCAGTTCCTCCATCTTATTACTGAGGTTTCTGGCATTAGTATACATGCACTTCATGTTTTCTTTCCTATTTTCTTTCCTCTGATCACTTATGACTGTTTTAACACCTCTCTCCACTCCACCCCCAGTTTTATTACCTATCCCCAGTTGTCTACACTATCTTCCCCCTCTATGTTGTAGATTCCCTCTCCCCAGTCCCTAGTTTAAACACTCCTCCACCCTTCTGGCCATCTTCTCTCCAGGCACAGCTGCACTCTCCCCATTGAGATGCAGCCCGTCCCTATGGTAGAGCCTGTATCTGACAGCGAAGTCCACGATCTGACGGCCTCAATGATCCCAAACCTCTTCTTCCTACACCAGCTTCTGAGCCACTTATTTACCTCCCTAATCTCCCGCTGCCTCTCTGGTGTGGCCCGTGGTACAAGTAATATTTCAGAAAATACAACATTGGAGGTCCTTGCCTTGAGCTTGTTGCCTAACTCCCTGAAATCATTTTTAAGGACACTCCACCTACCTCTTAATTTTTGTGCCAATGTGCACCATGACCGCTGGGTCATCTCCAGCCCCAACCAGCAACCTGTCAAACCGATCCTTGATATGCCACACTTGAGCACCAGGCACACGACACACTGTTCGGCCATCCCAGTCTTTGTGACAGATCGCCATTTCTGTCCCTAATAATGAGTACCCCACTACCAGTACCTGTCTGGCCTGCCCTGCACTCCTTCTTCCCTCCTTACTGGAGCAGACACCCCTCTGGTGGTCAGAGGCAGTATTTAGCTGCAGCATTGCTAACTAGCGACATTGTGAACTAAAATCCCCCTCCTCTGCCAACTGGGCAAACTTGTTGTGGTTTGCTAGATCAGGACTAGCCTCTCTGACACTTTTCCCTCTACCCTTTTTCTAACTGTAACCCAGCTAGCTATCTAACCATCCTGCACCTCCATTCCGCTCTCCTCCATCCCGCTCTTCCCCCGTCCTCTACCCCCGAGAGTGCCTGCTCAGTGAGCAGGAGACTCCTCTCCATGTTGTCAATGGATCTCAGTGTTGCCAGTTGCTCGTCTAGATCCAGGATCTGGGCTTCCAAATGAACAACTCGCACACATCTCACACACAGCAGTGCATACATTGAGCAAGATATACACTGGATAGCATTTTCGAACATGGAAGATATCTTACTTTTTGGGATTGCACAGATTAACAGCCAAAAACAGACAGCAAGTATTACAATTAAATTCTCTCTAGAGCTTGTGAGTAGAGATGAGCGAATCGAATCTGACGAACCCCAATTCGTAACGAATTTCAGGAAAAATTCGATTCTGATCGAATACGAACTTCGTCGCGATTCGATCGCACAAATCACTTTATTAAACTCCATTTTCCTGCGTTCTAGGCTGTTTTAGACCTAAGATGGCGGCTCCACATGTCAGTACATGGGGCAAGGCACCATGGGAGGGCGGGAAGCTGGCGCGGGAATCAAGGTAGGCGGGCTGACCCTGAGTCACATGTCAGATGCAGCCTATCAGTGTTCACTGACCCCTGTGATGTCACAGCCCTGTATAGTCGGCGGCCATCTTCCCTCTGGTCATATCTTCTCCACACGAGATAGGGAAAGGAAGTGACTGCACGTCTGTGTGCTGATCGCATACAACGGCGTTATACAGCATATATGCAGCGGTGACATCAGCATTAGGGAAAGACACAGGGCACAGTGTTGCTGCAGTTCTGACCGAGAACTATTCTAGCAAAACCTCGTATTCTCCTTACTCAATATAGCAGGCATAGAGGTGCTGCATAGCAGTCACCTGCGTCATAGATCTCACAGCTGTTTTACCTGTATGGAGCATCTAATCTCCTCTTTTTTCAGCCCAATTGAGTTTTTTCTGTTGCTCCACAAATCTGATTCTCACAATTGTGTGACAGAGTGCAATTTAGGGTTTAATCCCTGTGAAAAAAAATAAATTCTGTGGTGCTGCCCAGTTGGGTCCTGCTGCTGTTCAGAAATAAGTCATTTTAGTGTGGACTTTAGTGCCTTTTTACCATTTTTCACCTCTTACTCTGTCTCTGTGCTAAATTCAGTGTTATACCACACGTTATACACCTGCCGGTGTATGAAAGAAAAAAAAAAGGTTTATCCTGTGTACAAATACACTTAACAGTGGCCTTATCATTGCAAAGGGCCTACATATAAGCAAATAGCGTACTATGTACTACCTATTTTCTGTCTCTGTGCTAAATTAAGTGTTATATCACACGTTATACACCTGCCGGTGTATGAAAGAAAAAAAAAAGGTTTTCCAGCTTAACAGTGCGCTCATCATTGCAAAGGGCATACATACAACCAAGTAGTGTACTATTTAGTACCTGTATTTCTGTCTCTGTGCTAAATTCAGTGCTATTCCACACATTAGTTTACACCGGCTGGTGTATACAACAAAAAAAAGTTTTTTTCTGCGTATAAATACGCTTAACAGTGTTCTCATCATTGCAAAGGGCATACATAGAACCAAGTAGTGTACTATTTACTACCTGTTATTCTGTCTCTGTGCTAAATACAGTGCTATTCCACAAATTAGTATACACCTGCTGGTGTATTTAAAAAAAAAAGAGTTTTTTTCTGCGTAGAAATACGCATACCAGTGCGCTCATCATCATCAAAGGGCATACATACAACAAAGGAGTGTACTATTTAGTAACTGTTATTCTGTCTAGGGCCTATATACTTTGAAAGTACAGCCGTAAGTAATTGCCTGTTGCTGTTCTATACCCTCATAAATGCACTAAGTATGTCAGGCAGGGAAGTGCCAGGACGTGCACAGAGAAGGGGCAGAGGCCTACATACATCAGGCAGAGTTCGCAGCAGAATTGGGGCGAGTGGCAGCAGGAGTCGCAGAAATAGGCCTGAGCTCCCGTTAACACCCAGCGGTCGTGTCGTCGACCCATCTCTCCTCGTCAATTGGTTTGCACACTCATCCCCATCATCACAAGTGACATCTGACAACCCCAGTCAAGAGTCGGTGGGTTCCTCAGACACAACCCTCAGTTGGCATGGCCCGGGAGCAGTCCCTGTAATCCCATTGCCTTTGTCCTATGCTGTTCCCTCTCCCAAAGAAGTATCTCATGCTGTGGGTTCAGCTCCACTATTTAGTGAGGATGATGTAATAGAGGACAGTCAGCAGCTAATGGGCAGCCAAGAATGTGAGGAGACATGCAAGTAGTGATGCGGAGAGTGACGTGCGAGGCGGTGTTTCAATTGTTCAGGGTCCTGAGGCAGACACTGATGTGGAACACGAGGAGGACATCAGTGACGTGCACACATCTTTTGATGATGAAGCCGATCGCAATTGGGAGCCGGGCGCAGAAGCCGATGCTTCATCATCATCAGGATAAGAGATTTGCTCTTTGTCTATGAGGCAGCAAGATGGTAGCACGGTTGGCAATCAGCGTGGTGGTGGCAGAAGTGGAAATTCAGGAGCCAAACGTGCCAGGGGGAGACCACCTGCTTCGCGACAAGCTACCATTCAGGGAGGTTGTGGAACAGGGGTTCCTGGAGACGGCACCAATAGCAGTGAAATAGTGTGGACTGCGGGTGGGAAAATCAGCTACTCTGCGGTGTGGTTGTTCTTCATAAAGAATCCGGAGGACCTTAGCGTAGTCACATGCAAAATCTGTCGGCAGAAAGTGAAGCGTGGCCAGGGTCCCAATCTCGGCACCACGGCCCTGTGTCAACACATGATTCGCCACCATAAAGCGGCCTGGGATAACCGTGGGTCCGATGTAGTGGTCCAGCCTGCCGCATAACCCAGTGGCCATCCGCTCCCTCCGTCAACCAGCCAAGGCTCCACCACCTCAGCCGAAGGGAGCATTGTGTCAAACCCTCCTTCTTGCGCTCCTGCTTCTTCCGCTCGTAGTCAGCCATTCCGCCAACAATAGATTGGCGAAGCCATGTCCAAGAGACAACAGTATGCGCCCACTCATCCAACGGTGCAGAAGTTGAATGTGCTCCTGTCCAAGTTGCTGGTTTTGCAGTTCCTCCCTTTCCAACTGGTGGACTCTGCAGCTTTCAGGGAATTGTTGGCTTGTGCTGAGCCGAGGTGGAGAGTCCCAAGCCGTCATTTCTTTGCGAAGAAGGCAGTACCAGCCCTGCATAAGTTTGTACAAGAGAAGGTGGGCCAGTCCTTGAGCCTGTCGGTGTGTTCAAAAGTGCACGGCAGCGCTGACGTGTGGAGCTGTAACTACGGGCAGGGATAATACATGTCTTTTACGGCCCACTGGGTAAATGTTGTTCCTGCAAGGCCACAACAGCAACTTGGACAGGTCACACCGCTTCCTCCTCCACGCTCTCGCTCCCAGGCAGTTGGTCCTTTTACAGTGTACGCCTCCTCCTCCCCACGTGTCCTCGGCCTCCACTGCACGTCCAAATCTTGGTGGCCCTTCATCGTACGACGTGTGTAGGGCACAGCGGTGTCAAGCCGTCCTTCACATGGTTTGCCTTGGCGAACGGAGTCACACAGGGGAGGAACTGCAAAAGTTCATTAGGCAAGAAATCCGAGTATGGCTTACTCCACGAAATCTGGAAATGGGAACCATGGTGACCGACAATGGGAAGAACATTGTGGCCGCGCTGCGACAAGGAAGTGTGAACCATTCACCCTGCATGGCACACATGTTGAATCTGGTTGTCAAGAAGTTCATCAAGTCTTCACCCCATTTGCAAGACGTCCTGACAATGGCAAGGAAACTGTGCATGCACTTCAGCCACTCGTACACTGCCAAGCACACTTTGCTTGAGCTGCAGCGTCAGAACGGTATCCCACAACATAGTCTCATTTGTGACGTTGCCACACGTTGGAATTCCACCCTCCATATGTTGGACAGACTATACGAACAAAGAAAAGCCATCACGGATTTTTTGATGATACAAGCAGATAGGAGTACTCCCCTGTGTAACTTCAATGTGAACGAGTGGCAGCTCATACGTGACACCTGCCGTTTGCTGAGGCCCTTTGAGGAAGCCACATTTTTTGTTAGTCGCTCGAATTACGCCATGAACGACCTAATTCCACTCCTACATTTACTCCAAAAAATGATTGAAAACATGGCTGGTCACGGCAATGGAGACGTTGTGCCTACATCAGAAGGCTACATGAGTCCTGTGGGGGATGAACTGGAGGAGGATGATGAGGGGCAGAGCGGAGCACAGTTTACGGTGGATGAGATGGCTGGTGGTTTTGGTCATTGAACAGGACAGGAGGAGCAGGAGCAGCCAGAGGAGCTGGAGGGTTATTATGAGGGAGGCGAGACACACCGTGGCAGTATGCAGTGGAGATGGAGGCAGGTAGTCCCAGTGAGTCACTGTCACAAATGGCACGATGCATGCTGAGTTGCTTGCGTAGTGACCCCCGAATTGTCAAAATTCGTCAGCGCGATGACTTCTGTATCTCCCCCTTATTAGACCCTCGCTACCGGCCCAGAATGGGGGCCTTTTTTACACCCACTGAGAGGGAGGACAAACTGACCTACTTCAGGGAGCTTCTACGTAGTCGGTTGGCCGATGCCTATCGGCCACATGGTCCATCCACTCGCAGGTCTGACTTGGGGGCCCTCTGCACTCACCTTCCACTGCCACGGCTGCTGGGGAGAGGAGGGGTGGCAGGAGCAGTACTGGCTCAATCAGCAGCAGCCTGAGTCTACAGTCACTGATGAGTAGCTTCCTTCAGCCGCATAGTGAAGCTACTCATCAGCAGCAGGTGGACATGGAGCAGGACCTGAACCAGCAGGTGGTGGCTTACCTAGACATGACCCTGCCAACAACCGTTGAAGATCCGCTGGACTTCTGGGCAGCCAAACTCGATTTATGGCCACAACTAGCTGAGTTTCCCCTGGAAAAGCTGTCCTGCCCGGCCAGTAGTGTGCCATCAGAGCGGGTGTTTAGTGCGGCCGGGGCCATAGTCACCCCAAGGCGAACTCGTCTGTCCACTAAAAATGTGAAGAGACTGACGTTTGTCAAGATGAATCAGGGATGGATCAGCCAGGATTTCCAGCCCCCAATGACAGATGGGTCTGAGTAGATTGACCATGCTCCTACAACAACATTTTCTCTATTGTGGTTGGCTATGAAACCCTCTGGGGCAGACCTGGGCATTGTACGGCCCGCTTGCCACATACGGCCCTTTGATTGGCTCTGACCGGCCCACGCTGATTGGGGGACAACTATGCTGCCTAATTTGGGGGACAACTATGCTCCTAATCTGGGGGACATCTATGCTGCCTAATCTGGGTGACATCTATGCTGCCTAATCTGGGGGACAACTATGCTCCTTATATGGGTGACAACTATGCTCCTAATCTGGGGGACAACTATGCTGCCTAATCTGGGGGATAACTATTCTCCTAATCTGGGGGACATCTATGCTGCCTAATCTGGGTGACATCTATGCTGCCTAATCTGGGGGACAACTATGCTCCTTATCTGGGTGACAACTATGCTCCTAATCTGGGGGACAACTAAACTCCTAATCTGGTGGACATCTATGCTGTCTAATCTGGGGGACAAGTATGCTCCTAATCTGGTGAACATCTATGCTGCCTATTCTGTGGGACAAGTATGCTCCTAATCTGGGGGACATCTATGCTGCCTAATCTGGGTGACATCTATGCTGCCTAATCTGGGGGACAACTATGCTCCTAATCTGGGGGACATCTATGCTGCCTAATCTGGGGGACATCTATGATGCCTAATCTGGGGGACATCTATGCTGCCTAATCTGGGTGACATCTATGCTGCCTAATCTGGGGGACATCTATACTGCCTAATCTGGGGGACAAGTATGCTCCTAATCCGGGGGACATCTATGCTGCCTACTCTGGGGGACAAGTATGCTCCTAATCTGGGGGACATCTATGCTGCCTAATCTGGGGGACAACTATGCTCCTTATCTGGGGGACAACTATGCTCCTAATCTGGGGGACATGTATGATGCATAATCTGGGGGACATCTATGCTACCTAATCTGGGGGACAACTATGCTCCTAATATGGGGAAAACTGATGCTTCTGGCCTTGGGCCTATAATTTTTTGAAGTTTGGCAGTAGCTAAATACATGCTTAATACAAATGTCAACATTGATCTTTAAATGTAAGGAGTTATGAAACCCTCTTGGGTACTGCGAATGACTGCTCCAGACTCATTCTGTGTCTTTCACAAACTACTTGCCTCCCTGGTGCCTCAGGCTTTGGGCCTATAATTTTTTGAAGTTTAGCAGTAGCTAAATACATGCTTAATGCAAATGTAAACATTGATCTTTAAATGTAAGGGGTTATGAAAACCTCATGGGTACTGCAAATGCATGCTCCAGACTCATTCTGTGTCTTTCAGGAACTACTTGCCTCCCTGGTGCGTCTGGAGTTGGGCCTTAAATTTTTGGATGTTTAGCAGTAGCTAAATACATGCTTAATGCAAATTTCAACAATGATCGTTAAATTATCGGCGCTCTGCCAGGGCCTTCTCCTACCCCGTCTGGCCCGATCCGAGGACCTCACTAACCACTAACCTCATTAACTAATCCAATCACTTATAGCAACGGGCGGTGTGTACAAAGGACAGGGACTTAATCAACGACAGCTTATGTCCCTCACTTACTGGTAATTCCTCGTTTTAAGGTTAAATAATTGCAATCCCAGATCCCTATCACAAACTGGTTTCAGCGTGCAACACGCACCTGTCCTTGAAAGATAGAGACACGCTAATCCGTTCAGTGGAGCGCTAGTACAGCCCAGGACATCTGAGGCCATAACACACCTGTTATTGCTCGATCTCGCAATTGATCGGGCAAAGTAAGGGGTTATTAAAGCCTCTTGGGTACTGCTGAGGCCTACTCCTGGCTGCTCCTGGTGCAATGTATGGGGTAATTAAACACTCTTGGGTAGTGTTATTGTTAAATTTACTGATAATTTTATCAGTAATAAAATTGAATTTTGCAGAATGCTAACCGTTACACAACGGAACGCTTGTTGCATGTGATTTTTTTAATGAAAAAAAAAAAAAAATATATATATATATATGGAGGGGGATTAACTCTGCTTAATCATTTTTGGCGATTAGAATCCTTTTGTGATCTGATCTTTTGGAGACAGATGCGCTTACACACATGTAATAATTTTCAAACATTGTGTGGTTTATTATTTTTGAGAAGAATGTCTTTGGGTGGTCCACCATCCTGCATTATAGAGTCTTCTGAACTGCTGTATATGCGCTTGTTCTTACACAAAGGTATTTCTTTAAAAAATTTCTAAAACTTTGTTGTTTTTTGGAGGGGATTGTGAAGCCCGGGTGTGTACTGGTGCATCAGCCAACTCCAGGCTGTGTCCTTCAGGCAATATATGGGTTCCTAATGCCGCAGAGATGGGGCCTGGGTCTGGAAATTTCTATTTTTTGGATAGCGGGTGCTACCTATGAGAAATCTTTGTCAAAAATGTCATATATTGTGTTGTTTTTTTTTTGGGGGGGGGGGGGGGGGATTGTGAAGCCCTGAAGTGTAGTGTATTAGTGCATCAGCCAACTCCACGCTGTGCCATTCAGCCACTAAATGGTCTCCTCTTGCTGCCAACATGTCCACGCTGTGTCATTCAGCCACTATATGGTGTCCTCATGCTGCTAACACCTCCACGCTGTGCCCTTCAGCCACTATATGGTGTCCTCATGCGGCCAACACTGTGCCATTCAGTCACTATATGGTGTCCTCATGCTGCCAAAACCTCCATGCTGTGCCATTCAGCCACTATATGGTGTCCTCATGCTGCCAACACCTCCACGCTGTGCCATTCAGCCACTATATGGTGTCCTCATGCTGCCAACACCTCCACGCTGTGCCATTCATCCACTATATTGTGTCCTCATGCTGCCAACACCTCCACGCTGTGCCAATTATCCACTATATTGTGTCCTCATGCTGCCAACACCTCCACGCTGTGCCATTCATCCACTATATGGTGTCCTCATGCTGCCAACACCTCCACGCTATGTCATTCAGTCACTATATGGTCTCCTGACACTGATGCCACCACCAGGCTCTGTCATTGTGCTGCTGTGCGGCAGTGATTCTAAGAGCGGTGCCGGTAATCTGCATGCTATTCTGAATAACAGTATTATTTCACTACCCCAGCACACTCCATATGCGTTTTAGGACACAGCAAAGTGTTCTATACCCCTATAGAGGCTGTATGTAGGCTAGAAAAAGCCTTTTTTAGTATTGATTCGCCGTGAACAAATTTGGATCGAAACAAACTTTTCGGGAAAATTCGGCGAATCGGCCGAATCAAATTTTTGAAAAGTTCGCTCATCTCTACTTCTGAGTCTAAAGTCTCTACAGTGTAAGCAAAGTAACACTTACAGGGATCTCCAACTCATGCTTTCAAACTCCTGTTTTTTTAAAACTCTTCTTTAACCAGCACCTCTTAAAACAGCAGCTCTCAGACCAGAGTCCCAGGGGTGATCACCAATATGACCCACTGAAAGTTACAGTGCTTAATGTATCAAAAGGAAGTCTCTCCTGGGTCAGCTGACTTTCTGTGAACTACAATATGACATCATCACTCATTAAATCCCACCTGCTAACTCACAGAACATTCCCTTCAAGGACTATCTATATACTGATGCTGCTATCTCAAGTAGATAAAAAAAAAAATATATATATATATATATATATACACACACACACACAGTCCAATTCATTTTACCCAGATTAGCCTGCTGTTACATGGACCAACATAAGAAAACTCAATGTCCAGCCAGTACACGTTGCAGAAATGCTTCTCTTTATTGTATTATAAAACCCATCACAGGACAAGTGTGAATCACAGAAAAGTTACGTGTTTTGAGCGGAGGAACCGCTCTTAGTCATACTAACTTCTGGATCATACAGGATCCTTTTTATGTGAGGGGTCGACATGGTAAACCGGAACATCTTGGTTCAGAACCAGTTATAACCCCTGACATACCATGATATACAAAGTAATCCTAAAGCATACTTAAAATAAGTGAAAATACACTGAGAATTAAAATAAAATAAAAGTATGAACTGTCACGATTCGGCTGGCAGGAGGTGGATCCTCTGTGCCAGAGAGGGATTGGCGTGGACCGTGCTGGTGGACCGGTTCTAAGTTGCTACTGGTATTCACCAGAGCCCGCCGCAAAGCGGGATGGTCTTGCAGCGGCGGTAGCAACCAGGTCGTATCCACTAGCAACGGCTCAACCTCTCTGACTGCTGAAGATAGGCGCGGTACAAGGGAGTAGACAAGAGCAAGGTCGGACGTAGCAGAAGGTCGGGGCAGGCAGCAAGGATCGTAGTCAGGGGCAACGGCAGGAGGTCTGGAACACAGGCTAGGAACACACAAGGAAACGCTTTCACTGGCACAATGGCAACAAGATCCGGCGAGGGAGTGCAGGGGAAGTGAGGTATAAATAGGGAGTGCACAGGTGAACACACTAATTAAGCCAACTGGGCCAATCAGCGGCGCAGTGGCCCTTTAAATCGCAGAGACCCGGCGCGCGCGCGCCCTAAGGAGCGGGGCCGCGCGCGCCGGGACAGGACCGACGGAGAGCGAGTCAGGTACGGGAGCCGGGGTGCGCATCGCGAGCGGGCGCCACCCGCATCGCGAATCGCATCCCGGCTGGGAGAGGTATCGCAGCGCACCCGGTCAGCAGGTCTGACCGGGGCGCTGCAATTGCGAGGATGTTGCGAGCGCTCCGGGGAGGAGCGGGGACCCGGAGCGCTCGGCGTAACAGTACCCCCCCCTTGGGTCTCCCCCTCTTCTTGGAGCCTGAGAACCTGAGGACCAGACTTTTGTCTAGGATGTTGTCCTCAGGTTCCCAGGATCTCTCTTCTGGACCACAGCCCTCCCAATCTACCAAAAAAAATCTTTTTCCTCTGACCGTCTTGGAGGCCAGTATCTCCTTCACGGAGAAGATGTCAGAAGAACCGGAAACAGGAGTGGGAGAAACAAGTTTGGGAGAGAAACGGTTGATGATGAGTGGTTTAAGGAGAGAGACATGGAAGGCATTGGGAATACGAAGAGAAGGAGGAAGAAGGAGTTTGTAAGAGACAGGATTAATCTGGCACAAGACTTTGAAAGGACCAAGATAGCGTGGTCCCAGTTTGTAACTGGGGACACGAAAGCGGACATATTTAGCGGAGAGCCATACCTTGTCTCCGGGAGCAAAAATGGGGGGAGTTCTTCTTTTCTTATCGGCAAACCTTTTCATGCGGGATGAAGCCTGTAAAAGAGAATTTTGGGTCTCTTTCCATATGGTGGAAAGATCACGAGTCACTTCATCCACAGCGGGCAAACCAGAGGGCAAGGGAGTAGGGAGGGGGGGAAGAGGGTGACGGCCGTACACCACGAAAAATGGGGACTTAGCAGAAGATTCAGAGACTCTGAAGTTGTATGAGAATTCGGCCCATGGTAGAAGATCTGCCCAGTCATCCTGGCGGGAGGAAACAAAATGCCGTAAATAGTCACCCAGGACCTGGTTAATTCTTTCTACTTGCCCATTGGATTGGGGATGATAAGAAGAAGAGAAGTTTAATTTAATCTTGAGCTGTTTACAGAGGGCCCTCCAGAATTTAGACACGAATTGGACGCCTCTATCCGAGACGATCTGCGTGGGCAAACCGTGAAGACGAAAAATGTGTACAAAAAATTGTTTTGCCAACTGAGGCGCTGAAGGAAGACCAGGAAGAGGAATAAAATGTGCCATCTTGGAAAATCGATCAACGACCACCCAAACAACAGTGTTGCCACGGGATGGGGGTAAGTCTGTAATAAAGTCCATACCAATCAGTGACCAAGGCTGTTCGGGGACAGGCAGAGGATGAAGGAGACCAGCAGGCTTCTGGCGAGGAGTCTTATCCCGGGCACAGACAGTACAGGCCCGCACAAAATCAACAACATCTGTCTCCAGAGTCGGCCACCAATAGAAACGAGAGATGAGTTGCAAGGACTTTTTGATGCCCGCATGGCCTGCGAGGTGGGAGGAGTGACCCCATTTGAGAATCCCGAGACGTTGGCGTGGAGAAACAAAGGTCTTCCCTGGAGGGGTTTGCCTGATGGAGGCTGGAGAAGTGGAGATCAGACAGTCAGGAGGAATGATGTGTTGCGGAGAGACCTCTACTCCCGAGGCATCCGAGGAACGAGAGAGGGCATCGGCCCTAATGTTCTTGTCGGCAGGGCGAAAATGAATTTCAAAGTTAAAACGGGCAAAGAACAACGACCACCTGGCCTGGCGAGGGTTCAGCCGTTGGGCAGACTGGAGATAGGAGAGATTCTTGTGATCGGTGTAAATGATAACTGGAAATTTTGATCCCTCCAGCAGATGCCTCCATTCCTCAAGTGCCAATTTAATGGCCAGTAGTTCTCGATCCCCGATGGAGTAGTTTCTCTCCGCCGGAGAGAAGGTCCTAGAAAAAAACCCACAAGTAACAGCATGCCCGGAAGAATTTTTTTGTAGAAGGACCGCTCCAGCTCCCACTGAGGAGGCATCTACCTCCAATAGGAAGGGTTTAGATGGGTCAGGTCTGGAGAGCACGGGAGCAGAAGAAAAGGCAGACTTGAGCCGTTTAAATGCGTCTTCCGCTTGGGGAGACCAGGACTTGGGATTGGCATTTTTCTTGGTTAAAGCCACGATAGGAGCCACAATAGTGGAAAAGTGTGGAATAAATTGTCTGTAATAATTGGCGAACCCCAAAAAACGTTGGATAGCACGGAGTCCGGAGGGGCGTGGCCAATCTAAGACGGCAGAGAGTTTATCCGGGTCCATTTGTAATCCCTGGCCAGAGACCAAGTATCCTAGGAAAGGAAGAGATTGACATTCAAACAGACATTTCTCCATTTTGGCATAAAGTTGATTGTCTCGAAGTCTCTGAAGAACCATGCGGACATGCTGGCGGTGTTCTTCTAAGTTGGCAGAAAAAATCAGAATATCGTCCAGATACACAACAACACAGGAATATAAGAGATCACGAAAAATTTCATTAACAAAGTCTTGGAAGACGGCAGGGGCGTTGCACAGGCCAAAGGGCATGACCAGATACTCAAAGTGTCCATCTCTGGTGTTAAATGCAGTCTTCCATTCGTCCCCCTCCCTGATGCGGATGAGATTATAAGCACCTCTTAAGTCCAGTTTGGTAAAGATGTGGGCACCTTGAAGGCGATCAAAGAGTTCTGAGATAAGAGGTAGGGGGTAGCGGTTCTTTACCGTGATTTTATTAAGTCCGCGGTAATCAATGCAAGGACGTAGGGAGCCATCTTTTTTGGACACAAAAAAAAATCCAGCTCCGGCAGGAGAGGAGGATTTGCGGATAAACCCCTTTTTTAAATTTTCCTGGATGTATTCAGACATAGCAAGAGTCTCTGGAGCGGACAGAGGATAAATTCTGCCCCGGGGTGGAGTAGTGCCCGGGAGGAGGTCAATAGGACAGTCATAAGGCCTGTGAGGGGGTAAAGTCTCAGCTTGCTTTTTGCAAAATACGTCAGCATAGTCCATATAAGCCTTAGGGAGACCGGTTACAGGGGGAACCACAGGGTCACGGCAGGGAGTACTGGGAACCAGTTTAAGACAGTCCTTGAAACAAGAAGTACCCCACCTCTTGATCTCTCCTGTGGACCAATCAAGGGTTGTGGAATGGCGTTGAAGCCACGGTAATCCAAGGAGAATTTCGGAAGTGCAATTGGAGAGGACCAAAAACTCAATCTTTTCGTGATGAGGTCCGATGCACATTAGGAGGGGTTCCATGCGGTAACGCACGGTACAGTCCAATCTTTCATTGTTAACACAATTGATGTAGAGGGGTCTGGCGAGACTGGTCACCGGGATGTTGAACCTGTTGATGAGAGAGGCCAAAATAAAATTTCCTGCAGATCCGGAATCCAAGAAGGCCATAGTAGAGAAGGAGAAGGTAGAGGAAGATATCCGCACAGGCACAGTAAGGCGTGGAGAAGCAGAGTTGACATCAAGAACTGTCTCACCTTTGTGCGGAGTCAGCGTACGTTTTTCCAGGCGGGGAGGACGGATAGGACAATCCTTCAGGAAGTGTTCGGTACCGGCACAGTACAGGCACAGATTCTCCATGCCGCGTCGTGTCCTCTCTTGAGGTGTCAAGCGAGACCGGTCAACTTGCATAGCCTCCACGGCGGGAGGCACAGGAACGGATTGCAGAGGACCAGAGGAGAGAGGAGCCGGGGAGAAAAAACGCCTCGTGCGAACAAAGTCCATATCCTGGCGGAGCTCCTGACGCCTTTCGGAAAAACGCATGTCAATGTGAGTGGCTAGATGAATAAGTTCATGCAGGTTAGCAGGAATTTCTCGTGCGGCCAGAACATCTTTAATGTTGCTGGATAGGCCTTTTTTAAAGGTCGCGCAGAGGGCCTCATTATTCCAGGATAATTCGGAGGCAAGAGTACGGAATTGGATGGCATACTCGCCAACAGAATAATTACCCTGGACCAGGTTCAGCAGGGCAGTCTCAGCAGAAGAGGCTCGGGCAGGTTCCTCAAAGACACTTCGAATCTCCGTGAAGAAGGAGTGTACAGAGGCAGTGACGGTCCAGTTCATTGCGGTCCCAGAGCGGTGTGGCCCATGACAGAGCTTTCCCAGACAGAAGGCTGACTACGAAAGCCACCTTAGACCTTTCAGTAGGAAACTGGTCCGACATCATCTCCAAGTGCAGGGAACATTGTGAAAGAAAGCCACGGCAAAACTTAGAGTCCCCATCAAATTTGTCCGGCAAGGATAGTCGTAGGCCGGGAGCGGCCACTCGCTGCGGAGGAGGTGCAGGAGCTGGCGGAGGAGATGATTGCTGAAGCTGTGGTAGTAGCTGCTGTAGCATCACGGTCAGTTGAGACAGCTGGTGGCCTTGTTGCGCTATCTGTTGCGACTGCTGGGCGACCACCGTGGTGAGGTCGGCGACAACTGGCAGTGGAACTTCAGCGGGATCCATGGCCGGATCTACTGTCACGATTCGGCTGGCAGGAGGTGGATCCTCTGTGCCAGAGAGGGATTGGCGTGAACCGTGCTGGTGGACCGGTTCTAAGTTGCTACTGGTATTCACCAGAGCCCGCCGCAAAGCGGGATGGTCTTGCAGCGGCGGTAGCAACCAGGTCGTATCCACTAGCAACGGCTCAACCTCTCTGACTGCTGAAGATAGGCGCGGTACAAGGGAGTAGACAAGAGCAAGGTCGGACGTAGCAGAAGGTCGGGGCAGGCAGCAAGGATCGTAGTCAGGGGCAACGGCAGGAGGTCTGGAACACAGGCTAGGAACACACAAGGAAACGCTTTCACTGGCACAATGGCAACAAGATCCGGCGAGGGAGTGCAGGGGAAGTGAGGTATAAATAGGGAGTGCACAGGTGAACACACTAATTAAGCCAACTGGGCCAATCAGCGGCGCAGTGGCCCTTTAAATCGCAGAGACCCGGCGCGCGTGCCCTAAGGAGCGGGGCCGCGCGCGCCGGGACAGGACCGACGTAGAGCGAGTCAGGTACGGGAGCCGGGGTGCACATCGCGAGCGGGCGCCACCCGCATCGCGAATCGCATCCCGGCTGGGAGAGGTATCGCAGCGCACCCGGTCAGCAGGTCTGACCGGGGCGCTGCAATTGCGAGGATGTTGCGAGCGCTCCGGGGAGGAGCGGGGACCCGGAGCGCTCGGCGTAACATGAACTTTGCCATCAGTAAAAACGTTTTCATCATGCACATAGTACAATATTTAATCCAACAACATTAAAATAATAAACAAGTAAAAACATAATTTAGGTGTTCTAATGTAACCCTTAGACCTTTAGAAAACACTAATGTGAACTGATACACACAACTACTAGATCGGGTGGTGAATATATGAAAAAAACTGAGGAAATTGTGTAATTTATTTATCGTAAGTCCCATGGTCTTCGGGGGAACATGGCCATGCTGCAGTAGATGGGTAGATAACTGGGTGTAAGGGATCTACTGAAGTAATGCATTCCACCCACCCACTGCAGCATAGCCATATCCCCTGGAGACCATGTGACTAGTGACAAATTGTCTCTGGCCACATGGAATGCCAGAAAAGGTGAAAGACAACAGTAACATAAAAACATTTGCACTTCCGGCTGTGCGGGCATGAAGGTAATAAATCGTATTGCACAGTATCATAACTTGGTATCATGGGTTCAAAGGCTGAAGAAAAAAAATCCTGGAATACCCCTTTAACATGAATCATAAATTGTTTGATACAATCTGTTTTAACCCAAATAACCTA
The DNA here is from genome assembly GCF_029499605.1 of Hyla sarda. Classification (NCBI taxonomy): domain Eukaryota; kingdom Metazoa; phylum Chordata; class Amphibia; order Anura; family Hylidae; genus Hyla; species Hyla sarda. The sequence continues at coordinate 323,785,248 of NC_079190.1, forward strand.
GGTCTCAAATAACACTAGTTACCTGATTATCGGCTGTGTTGGTCCTGAGATAGGTTTCCTTTAGTTAGAGATCCATCCACTAAAGGATATGGACAGAATCAGTGGTTTAGCTAATCCCGCTATGGTGGGTTAAGTCCGAAGCCCTTTTACGGTGAGAGCACCTTCTGATCTGAGCTTCTTGCCGGAGGCACTCCCTTTGTCCTTTGCCCACAGCCTTCTCTAATAGGTGTTTACGTAATGATGCAAATGACAATTGTACCTGGCTATTTCTGTACCTCATTCTTACCTGATCGGTTACCTCCCATCTCCACTGGAGTAAGCTTTTGTGGCATTGTCACCATTGCATCTCTCTCCACTGCTGTTTGTTTATTTCCAGTCTAAATATCGTTTTAGCTGTGTTTTCCTTCTACCATTTTTATAATCACTGTACTGCCTTGTCAGAATACACGATAATTGTTCAATTGCTGTCACCATTGCTTGTTGAACATTAACTATGCTTTATGATCGGGCTCATGCTAACCTCTCGTTAAGATGTTATTTTTAGGTAGATGTACTTAACCAGCTTTTTACTTATTAAAGCAATGAATCAGGTTAATAACAAAATAAAATTAAGATCAATTTTGTGGTGTATATACTGACTATGCCTCAACTAGTAAACTTGTTCCTGACCTATACTGACTATTCCTCAGCTAATAAACTTGTCCTTGTCCCTGACATTTAAAGGTTGCAAAGGAAAACAAGGCAATAGATAAGCAGTTTCTCTCCATGACACCTTATGCCACTTTTATAACATGTCAAGATACAGAATGGGGCGGGAGATCCTCATACGTAACTCTGATAACATAGACATCTACTGACTCATTATCTAAGCATAGTCCACAGCTATAGACACAGGAATAAGTTTCCTTCAATAAGTCCTTGAGGCGTTGCAATGCTGCTCTACTAGTCAATGTATTTCTATGAATTTATATAGGAATGTCTATTGTAATAATAATTACTGTATGTTAACGGTCACAATATTTTGGTGTAACCTGAGAAAATAAGTAATATATCAGATTACTGTGCACAGTTAATTTTTTATTGCGAATAGCAGAAAGCATGGATTATCCTGATGTTTCGTCATATTCTGTTATTAGTTTCCCTTGCATAACAACTGCCTTTAGCTGGATCAGCGGATCTTGCTCCAACCCTTTCAGGACTGAGCATTTTTCCATTTTTGCACATTAGTTTTTTCCTCCTCACCTTTTACAAAAATCATAACCGTTTTAATTTTGTGCCTACAGACCAATAAGATGGCTTGTTTTTTGCGCCATTAATTGTAATTTGTAATGACATCAGTCACTTTAACAAAAGATCTACGGCGAAACCCAAAAAATCTTTGTGTGACAAAATTGAAAAAAAAAACAAAACACGCCATTTTGTAAATTTTGAGGGCTTCCGTTTCTACACAGGGCATTTTTCGGTAAAAATGACACCTTCTCTTTATTCTGTAGATCCATACAATTAAAATGATACCCTACTTATATAGGTTTGATTTTGTTTTACTTCTGGTAAAAATCATAACTACATGCACGAAAATTAATACATTAAAAAATGTCCTCTTCTAGGGACGGTATGAGGGCTAATTTTTTGCACCGTGATCTGAAGTTTTTATCAGTATCCTTTTTGTTTTGATGAGTCTTTTTGATCACCTTTTATTAATTTTTTTATGGTATAAAAAGTGACAAAAAATACTCTATTTTGGACTTCAGCGATACCACATATGTTATATTTATTTTTATTTACATAGTTTTTTTATGAGAAAAGGGGGGTGATTCAAACTTTTATTAAGGAAGGGGTTAAATCACATTTATTAACTTTTTTTTACACTGTTATAGCCCCCATAGGGGACTATAACATGCATTGCATTGATCAATGTTTTCAGCACTCAATTGCTCCAGCCTGGATCTAAGCCATGGAGCAATCAATCGCCGATTATACGCTGAGGAGGAAGGTAGGGCTGCTCCTAGTATGTCCTCAGCTGATCGGGACACCGAGGTTTCACTGCGGTGGTCCTGATCAGCCTGGCTGAGCTGCCGGGAAGCATTTTTTTTTTACATTTTAAGGGGTTAATGCCAGACATCACCGCGATTGGGGATTTCTGGTATTAGCTAAGGGTCCCGGCCAAGCTGAGGAAAACCTGACATATCGGAGCATGTGTAAAAAAAGCAAAACATAGGGAAAGTGCAAAATGTAGGGAAACCTTAGTAGATACCGTGGAAAAAAATTATAGGGTATGAAAACCCACAAAAGAAAACTACACTCCACTCTTAGCAAATCAGGGCCCATTTTCTATCTGTGGACACGGTAATCAGGATTTCTGCAGGCGGAAACATCTGCTGCAGAAATTCCACCGTGTGCAGCAGAATCACGTTGTAATCAGACGTTAGTCCATTGCTTTGGACAGGCTTGAACCTAATGCTGATTTTGCTACAAAAGCCCATCATCTTTGCTTGTTTGCCCAAAGCATCCATTTGTGTTTCCATGTAAATTTTTTTAGCAAAAAGTTAGGAAAAATGCATTTCACTATATTAATAGCACGTGGCAATTTTTCAAATCATTCAGTACATTTTATTTATATTTTTCCTGAAAAGCAGACATGGTTTTCAAATTTATGATTTATGAAATTGTTCCCCCTGTTCAGGTTTAACTTTTGCAGGACAAGTTGAACTTTTTATTAGCAGTCTTCATTTTACCACATAATGTAAAACAAATGCAATAGTGCAAATTTAAAATCTGTGGGGCAATTATTTCATACATTAAAACTGACATGCTACCTTAAGTTTATAAGTTTATGTCGTTTCTAACTGTACCATTTTGGGGTACATGGGACTTTTTATTTATAAAATGGAAAAATAGGTGATTTACATTTTTATTTATTAGAATCTTTTATATAATTTTTATATGTTTATTTTAATATTTATAGTTTTTTTTTGTTTTATATACACTTTATCAGAGGACTTGTATGAATAATCATTTCATTCCTCATACAGATAGTGCAAGGATTTTTGCTTTCACAAGTTGCCTCAAATTTTAAACAGTCATCCTGCTACTGGGACCATCATTGGAGGTACGCTTCAGGGTGCGTTCCCACAGAGCGTATATGCAGCGTATTTGATGCTGCGCAAAATTTACGGGAAATATGCTGCATATTCCTTGCTCACTATACACACAGGGCTTTCCGGCGGCGGCCCTATGTGTGCAGTGAGTTTTGGAGGCAGAGCCGCGCGTCACAGATACGCCGACACATGGCCCCGCCTCTAAAACTCACTACACACATAGGCCTGCCGCCGGAAAGCCCTGTGTGTATAGTGAGCAAGGAATACGCAGCGTATTTCCCGCTGCTGCCATAAATTTTGTGCAGCGTCAAATACGCTGCGTATACACCCTGTGGGAACACACCCTCAAGGTATAATGGTGCTGTCACTTATTTTTCTTTTACAGAAAAAACAAACAATTTGTGGTTTTGTTAAGTGCATTTTATTAACAGTTGAACAAATTAAGCGATATAACAAAGTTTTCAACAATGAGTTAAGTGCAGGAAATAGTAGCACTACACACAAAAGGTTTCAAGCTAACACATAAATCCCATGATTCCTTTCTCATTAAAAACATGTTCCAAAACTATAACATAAAAAATTTAATTTCTGGGCAATAACTATTGAAAGTTTCTAGTGGTACATTTTCTAGGTTTTTGGATTTCATATAGAAATGAAATAATTAATCCGCACATCTAAAATACTATAAAAACACACAACTTTATATATTTTTTGCAGAATCTTCAATTGGATCATCTCGAGCTTCATAACAAAATATATTTCTTTATTTGCCACATTAGAAAGGAAAAGATAGGCTTAATTTCCATAATTTCCAGCTTTTTAACTTTTTCCAGCAACGCAGCCCATTTGGGCCTTAAGGACGCAGAAAATTTTATTTTTACGTTTTCATTTTTTCCTCCTCGCCTTCAAAAAATCATAACTCTTTTATATTTTCATCCACAGACTAGTATGAGGGCTTGTTTTTTGTGCAACCAGTTGTCCGTTGTAATGCCATCACTCACTTTACCATAAAATGTATGGCGCAACCAAAAAAATACTATTTGTGTGGGGAAATTAAAAAGAAAACCGCAATTTTGCAAATTTTGGAAGGATTCGTTTTCACGCCGTACAATTTATGGTAAAAGTGACATGTATTCTTTATTCTTTGGGTCAATACAATTAAAATGATACCTGTGATAACATACTTTTCTATACTGTATACTGTTGCGCTTAAAAAAAATCACAAACTTTTTAACCAAATTAGTACGTTTAAGATCCCCCTATTTTGAAGACCTATAACTTTTTCATTTTTCCGTATAAGCGGCAGTATGAGGGCTCATTTTTTGCGCCGTGATCTGTACTTTTTATTGATACCATATTTGCTTATATAAAACTTTTAATACATTTTTTATTAATTTTTTTGGGAATAAAATGTTATAAAAAAAAGCAGCTATTTTGGACTTTGTTTTTTTTATGTTCACGACGTTCACTGTACGGTATCATTAACATTTTATTTTAATAGTTCAGATATTTATGCACGCAGCTATACCAAATATGTATATAAAATATTTTATAAATATATATATATATATATATATATATATATATATATATATATAAATACTTTTTGGGGGTTAAATAGGGAAAATGGGGCAATTTACGTTTTTATTGGGGGAGGGGTTTTTTCAAATTTTTTTAAACTTTTTTTTAAATCTTTTTTTACTTTTGTTTTTACACTTTAATAGTCCCCATAGGGGACTATTTAAAGCAATCACTCGATTGCTAATCCTGTTCAGTGCTATGTATAGGACATAGCACTGATCAGGGTTATCGGTCATCTTCTGCTCTGGTCTGCGGGAAGGCAGATCAGAGCAGAAGACTCCCGGAAGACAGCGGAGCCAGGGAAGGGGGCCTCCGGCTGCCATGCTGGATGATCGGATCGCCGCGGCAGCGCTGCGGGCGATCCGATCATCCAATTAAGTGACCGCAATGCTGCAGATGCCGTGATCGGTATTTATCACGGCATCTGAGGGGTTAATGGCAGACATCTGCGGGATCGCGGATGTCCGCCATTACCGGCGGGTCCCTGGCTGCGATCAACAGCCGGGACCTGCCGCGCATGATCCGGGCATCGCGTGGTTATGCTTAGGACGTAAATGTACATCCTGGTGCGTTAAGTACCGCATCACCAGGACGTACATTTACGTCCTTCGTCGTTAAGGGGTTAAAACCTCTATCTGAACAGTAATGCTTCAAAAAAGTTGTTGTGGATTCAAACACATTACTCACGTCTGATACATACTTATGCTTTGAGGCAGCTTGCTTACAAGCATGTTCTACCACAATACAATGAAATGCAAAAAACAAATTCAATTATTTAGTTATTTTGCGATTGCGCTACTGCTGTTTGTGAGTTACTGTCATGACCGACCTGGGGAACAGGGAGAGTGAGCCCTAAACTGACACTATAAACACTCCCCCTGCCTACTTGCCCATCGATCCTTTTTTTTCAACTTTTTTTATTTATTAGAATTTTTTACATTACATTAACAAAATTTACAAAAATACAGACAAGAAAAATGATCCTAAGTGATGGATCAACAACTTGGAGCCGGTCCCTCTCTGTGCTACAGTGCAGTGGCATAAAAACAAATAATTTACATAGTCGGCCACAGGCCAGAAACAGAAACAGAAAACTACCAGACAACCAGATTTACCAGACAGGATACAAATACACACAAACAGGGCAAAATATAGTGAATTAACAAACAGTTCATATACCAAACATCAGATAAACGGCAGACATGATAAAATGAACAAGACTATGTATGCAACAGCAGAATCCAGGAAATGCAGGGGATGGACGGAAGAACTGAGAGCTAAAACACTAAACTGAACAGGTAACATAGGACACTGTTCATACTGGGACACAGAACAAACAAACTGGACACACCACTCTACAAAAGTAGAAGCCATGAATAATAAAACCAAATAAACTACTGGCCAGCGGGCACACTGGCCAGCGGGCATGTGATCAGGATGCTGACCCAGTAGTAAACAGAAATATAATACATGAAACTTCATAAAAACGGATACAAGAAAACCAAACTCTGTAACCAACCTCTGTAACCAAACTCTGAACAGGGCTTAAAATGGAAAAATGCAAAAACAAATAAATGGAGATTACAGTTATCTCTTGAAATGTCAGACAAAGCATCATACATTTCTCCAACCTGGAACCGAAATGAGCAATAGTGTTGAGTGGCATAGGCCACATTGGAATTTGCGATATTTCGCGAATATATGGACGAATATTCGTCATATATTCGCCAAATTCGCATATCCGCGTTTTATTTTCGCATATACGAAAATTCGCATATGCGGAAATTTGCGTATGCGAAAATTTGCATATGCGAACATTTTGTGTGTTTTATAGTTGCAAGTATTTCCACACCATTTTTGATGGAAAACGGCATCGTCGTGTAACATATTAGGCACCAGTTTACACCTCAGACCTCATGGTATGCGTTTTATCTTTAAATACTCAGTAAGAGTAGAGGCATGAAAGGAGAGATTTAACTCTTTCTTAGATAGCATTTCTAGACATTTTTCATAATCAATCTTACATTGCTCACGTAGAGTAGCAAATGAGAATCCGGTGTCAGTCGCCTGTGAGAGAATGTTAACCCTCTCAGTCTCAGAGAAGGAAAATACTTCTGCTCTGTTGTCTGTAATCTGGCTTAGATCTCCGAAAGACATTTTAAATGCAGATTGGTGTGGAAATACTTGCAACTATAAAACACAAAAACTGGTCTGCAGTATTCAGCAAATGAATGCAATGTCCCACATGGGAGCTCCACGCCTCCCCCTGAAACACTTGTAGTACACACAGTGGGCTAGACAATGGATTAAACAATGTCCATGATTGAAGACCCAGAAGGGTAGTAACTCACGATTAGACCGATCGTTTTCAAACTTTTCGGGATTTATTTTCTTTTTCTTGAGAGAATAAATCTTCTTAACAAAGTGGAGCAAAGCTTGTAACAGACACAGAGCCAGGGGCGGATCCAGAGTCGAGTCTCGGGAGGGGCACTATTAGAGTATTTTGTGTTTGCGGACAGAAAACAAGGTGTTGCTTACGGAACTTACAATATTATTAAATGTATCATACAGTCCTAACCTTGTTTAAGACTCTTAGGCCGTGTTCACATGTCAGAATAATTATCAAATATACCAATTGCCACAGAATGGGAAAGTGCTAAAGAAGTTTTTACCATTTAAAACTACAGCTCCCAGTATGACCTAAGTAGTGGTAAGGGGATGCTGGGAGTTGTTGTTTCACCCATCATTACTGCAGAACTTCTTCAGTGACTACATCTCTGATGGGACACACACAGGAGGATACAGAATGATATCAGTGACTACAGGTGATGTCTTCTCTATAGTCTTTCCTTATCTAATTCAGATGGTACATACCACGGGACTTGTTCCAGCTAAATGCTCTCTCTGCAGAACTTGATGCCCAGACGTCTCCTCACTATGACAGCGGATTCTGATCCTCTATAGGAAAACAATAATTATTATAATACTGCCAAACACTGTATTCTTCGAATATAATACTGGCACATACCTTCTGAATATAATTCTGACACACTGTACCTTCTGAATGTACAACACACTGTACCCTCTGAATATAATACCGCCACACACCGTACCCTCTGAATATAATACTATCACACACCGTACCCTCTGAATATAATACTACCACACACTGTGCCCTCTAAATTTAATACTAGCAAACACTGCACTCTCTGAATATAATACTATCACACACTGTGCCCTCTGAATATAACACTACCACACACTGTGCCTTCTAAATTTAATACTAGCAAACACTGCACTCTCTGAATATAATACTACCACACACTGCACTCTCTGAATATAATACTACCACACTGTGCCCTCTAAATTTAATACTACCACACACTGCACTCTCTGAATAGAATACTACCACACACTGCATTCTCTAAATATAATACTACCACACACTGTGCCCTCTAAATTTAATACTACCACACACTGCACTCTCTGAATAGAATACTACCACACACTGTACCCTCTGTATATAATACTACCAAACACTGCACTCTCTGAATATAATACTACCACACACTGCACTCTCTGAATATAATACTACCACACACTGTGCCCTCTAAATGTAATACTACCACACACTGCACTCTCTGAATAGAATACTACAACACACTGTACCCTCTGTATATGATACTACCACACACTGCACTCTCTGAATATAATACTACCACACACTGCACTCTCTGAATATAATACTACCACACACTGTGCCCTCTAAATTTAATACTACCACACACTGCACTCTCTGAATATAATACTACCACACACTGTACCCTCTGTATATAATACTACCACACACTGCACTCTCTGAATATAATACTACCACACACTGTACCCTCTAAATTTAATACTACCACACACTGCACTCTCTGAATATAACTTGCTGTGCAGTGCACCCTCTGAATAAAATATCCAAATGTATTGTGGCCCATAAAAAAACGTACCCCAGAAATTCCTCATAATCTACAATATATTTCTGAAATGCAGAACACTCTGTGCCTTCACATATAGTAATAATGCCCCATCTTGTGCCCCTACATGTAATAATTATGACCCGTCCTGTTCCCCCCACATAATAATGCCCTGTGCCCCTAACATATATTGCCCCCTGTGCTGTGCCCTTCACATATAATTCCCCGTTCTTTGCCCCTCACATATAATGCCCCCATCATGCGTCCCTCACATATAATGCCCCCTGTGCTGTGCCCCTCACATATAATGCCCCCGTGCTGTGCCCCTCACATATAATGTCCCCTGTGCTGTTCCCCTCACATATAATGCCCCCTGTGCTGTGCCCCTCACATATAATGCCCCCCATGCTGTGCCCCTCACATATAATGCTCCTGTCATATGCCCCACACATATAATGCCCCCTGTGCTGTGCCCTTCACATATAATGCCCCCGTTCTTTGCCCCTCACATATAATGCCCCCATCATGCACCCCTCATATATAATGCCCCGTGCTGTGCCCTTCACATATAATGTCCCCGTTCTTTGCCCCTCACATATAATGCCCCCATCATGCGCCCCTCACATATAATGCCCCCTGTCCTGTCCAGCCAGGGGGAATTATATGTGAGGGGCACAGGACAGGGGGCATTATATGTTTGGGGCACATGACAGGAGCATTATATGGGAGGGGCACAGGACAGGGGGCATTATATGTGAGGGGCACATGATGGCGCATTATATATGAGGGGCACAGGATGGGGGCATTATATATGAGGGGCGCATGATGGGGGCATTATTTGTGAGGAGCACAGGGGGCATTATATGTGTGGGGCACAGCACAGGGGGCATTATATGTGATGGGCACAGAACAAGGGGCATTTTATGTGTGGGGCACAGCACGGGCATTATATGTGAGGGGAACAGCACAGGGGACATTATGTGTGGGGCACAGCACAGGGGGCATTATATGTGTGGGGCACAGCACAGGGGGTATTATATGTGTGGGGCACAGCACAGGGGGAATTATGTGTGGGGCACAGCACAGGGGGCATTATATCATATAATGCCCCCTGTGCTGTGCCCCACACATATAATACCCCCTGTGCTGTGCCCCACACATATAATACCCCCCGTGTTGTGCCCCCCACACATATAATTTATATGTGTGGGCACAGCACAGGGGGCATTATGTGTGGGGCACAGGGGGCATTATATGTGTGGGGCACAGCACAGGGGGAATTATGTGTGGGGCACAGCACAGGGGGCATTATATGTGTGGGGCACAGCACAGGGGGCATTATATGTGTGGGGCACAGCACAGGGGGAATTATGTGTGGGGCACAGCACAGGGGGCATTATATCATATAATGCCCCCGGTGCTGTGCCCCACACATATAATACCCCCTGTGCTGTGCCCCACACATATAATACCCCCTGTGCTGTGCCCCCCACACATATAATTTATATGTGTGGGCACAGCACAGGGGGCATTATATGTGAGGGGCACAGCACAGGGGGCATTATATGTGAGGGGCACAGCACAGGGGGCCCCCCTGTCATGTGCTCTTAACATATAGTGCCCCCAGTGCTTTGCCCTGCAGCACCTCACATTAAGAATTCCCCTTTCTCTTCCCCCCCCCTAAGTTTTTAAATCCCCCTCCCCCTCCAATACAGTGCCCTTAACAGTGGCACATATTTGGACCCCCAAATCCCCTGGGCCCTGAGCATACTCTAAATACTTACAGTATGCCGGCCTCGGGGACGGGATTTCCGGGCGCCGGCGCGATGATGTGACGTCATCACGCCGGCCTGCAGAGGATCGCGTCCCCGCAGCTCACACGCTGTGTACTCAAAGCGTGTGACAGCCAGGGTTAGTGAATGGTGGAGCGGAAGCTTACAGCTTCGGCTCCACCATTCTAGGGGGCGGGGGGCAGCAATCTCGGGGGGGGGGGGGGGGGCAATTGCCCCGTTGCCCCCCCCCTGGATCCGCCACTGCACAGAGCTCAGATCTTCCGTCTGCTCAACACCTTGGATGCGACGGCGTTTCAGGGGTGTGCCCCCTTAGTCATGCGTACCAGGTGTGGAGGGAGGGAGGATTATATAGAGATACACGGTAAGTACTTATTCAGATAGATAAAGCGTTATTTTAAAAAACCGCATGCAAAACTTTTTTTTTTGAAAAAATTAATATTTTAAATAGTATATTATAAGAATACTTTAAAACTACATATCTCATTGAGACCATATGGAACGACGGAATTTAATTCAGTAATCCAATAACATTCTCTTTGTAAAAGACGTCTTTTTTTTTTTGTTAGGTTCTCATTGGCTTGTACGGGAACCTCTTCTAAAATTAACCATTTAGGAGTGGTAATAGAATGTATAGATTCACGAAAATGTCTTGCAACTGTACTTTCATCAAAGCTTGTTTCATCACTTTTCTCAGTACTTAAATGGTACCTTTCATCAAAAAACTTTTGATAAATTATAGATTAATGTATGCAGAATAACCTTCCAATAGCATGTTATTAAAAAATATGCTTCTTTCTATTTAATTTTCCACTTTGAAAAAATGTCCACCAGGGGTCTCCCTACCAGTCCTTTTTTTATAGATTTCTGACTCATGCTAGAGTCCTAAATCTCAGATTGCAGCCGGGACACAGACAAACTCACCACTGCTCCCTGGCAGCGAGCAGTGGTGAGTTTGTCTGTGTTCCGGCTGCAACTTTGCTCATCTCTAACAACCAATTTAAGTAGGTTTTATTTTATTATACTACTTAAAAAAATTACAGTATAACTACATGCAGCTAAATTTGTATGTTTAAAATTGGCATCTTCTGACCCCTATAACTTTTTTATTTTTCAGTATGTATGGGGAAGTGTAAGGGCTAATTTCATTTTTATTAGTTTTTATTAGTACCATTTTTGTTTTGATGGGACTTTTTGATCGCTTTTTAATACAGTGATCCCTCAACTTACAATGGCCTCAACATACAATAGTTTCAACATACAATGGTCTTTTATGGACCATTGTAACTTGAAACCAGAGTCAACATACAATGCTATGGAGCTGCAAAACATGCCAATGGCTGTAAGAACTGACCAATCAGAATGGGCATTCACTTTTAAAACCCCTGTATTATTGAAGTGTATGCACTGACTGGCTTTCTAGTAGCGCCCCCTACAGTACATGGAGGAATTATATTTTCTCTACTACTCTTTACCTGTGCCATTGTTAGATGCTCTATTGGACCACCAAGTAAAGGCGGCTCAATTTAACATTTTTAGGACATTGTGTACAGGACCCTGAAGAAGCTCCTGTCCTCTACATAGACAGTGATTTACAGCTCCCAGCAGATCTTTCTTACTTTTATGTGTAAGGATTTGCTTTATCTGTATTAGTTATCTACCTATGTTTCTTTAATCCTCACATTTTCCTATTTTTGGATGACATTTTGGTGGCTTCAGAACCAATTACCAGGTTTCCATAAAGTTATGGTGTCAACATACAATGGTTTCAACATACAATGGTCATCCTGGAACCAGTTAATATTGTAACTTGAGGGACCACTGTACATTTTTTTAGGGTATACAAAATGACCAAAAATACGCAATTTTGGACTTTTTTTTACATATACACCATTGACCGTTTGGTTTAATTAACATTATAGTTTTAAAGTTTGGACGCTAAAGCACGCGGTGATACCACATATGTTTATGTTTATTTTTGTTTACATACTTTTTTTTAAATGGGAAAAGAGGGGATGATTCAAACTTTTATTAGAGAAGGGGTTAAATCACTTTTATTTTTTTTTTACTTTTTTAACTTTTTTTTACCCCATGCCTGAGGAAGCTGCGCTTGCGCAGTGAAACGCGTTGCATCCTAGCTGAATAAAGCTTTTTTTTTTTTACCTGAACCTGCCAACCTAAAGCCTCTTTAACCCCTTAAGGACGCAGCCCTTTTTCCCCTTAAGGACTGAGCCCTTTTTTGCAATTATGACCACCGTCACTTTACGAATTAATAACGCGAAAACGCTTTTACCGAATATTCTGATTCTGAGATTGTTTTTTCGTGACATATTCTACTTTATATTGGTGGTAAATTTTCGGCGTTAATTGTATCCTTTTTTGGTGAAAATCCCAAAATTTCATGAAAATTTTGAAAATTTTGCATTTTTCTAACTTTGAAGCTCTCTAATTGTAAGGAAAATGGATATTCCAAAAATGTTTTATTTTTCTTCACAAACACAATATGTCCACTTTATGTTGGCATCATAAAATGGACATATTTTTGCTTTTTGAAAAAATTAGATGGCTTCAAAGTAGAGCAGCAATTTTCAAAAATGTCATGAAAATTGCTAAATCTGAAGGGACAGATGTTACAGAACTACAACTCCCAGCATTCCTGGACAGTCAAGGCATGCTGAGAGTTGTAGTTTGGCAACATCTGGAGGGCTACTGTTTGGGCACCACTGTAACAGTGGTCTCCAAACTGTGACCCTCCAGATGTTGCAAAACTACAACTCCCAGCATGCCCAGACTTTGGCTGTCTGGGCATGCTGGGAGTTGCAGTTTGGCCCCCCTAGTGGTTGCCGCAGTGAAGATCGATTTACTTTCACTTTCAATTCCCCTCCCCCACTGTCGATTCCCTACCTGATCAGGATCCTGCAGACTCCAGCGAAGATCCCAGGTCCCCAGGCATCTTCTCCTGCAGGTACGGCCTCCATCATCTTCCCAGAGCCCCTCGACATCCAGGGGCGGGCAGAACGGGGGGTTGCCATGGCAACCCCCTGTCCTGCGCTGCCATTGGTCAGAACTCCGTTCTGAGTAATGGCAGGGGATAGGAGTAGATCGCAGCTTTGCAACCTCACTCCTATCCTATAGGCTGATCGTGGCTGTTGCTGACAACTCCGATCAGCCCTATTTTCCGGGTGATCGGGTCACCAGAGACCCGATCAGCCCGGAATTGGAGAAAATCGCATGTCTGAATTGACATGCAATTTTCTCCGATCGCCGACATGGGGGGGTCTCAGGACCCCCCTGGGCGATGTGCCAGGGTGCCTGCTGAATGATTTCAGCAGGCATCCGGCTACGGTCCCCAACCGGCTAGCGGTGGGGACCGGATTTCCCACGGGCGTATGAATACGCCCTCGGTCCTTAAGGACTCGGAATGCAGGGCGTATCCATACGCCCTGTGTCCTGAAGAGGTTAATCCTGTCAGCACCAGACAAATCCCTGCCACCTACGAGGTTCACTCGATTGTACAAGTTTTTATGTGATGGCTGCAGACAGATAACCTGATCCCCTACTGAACACACGCTAACCATTATTGTGTATGCCATTACACAACCAGAGCGGGTAAGAGACCATCTGTTTCCCCATCCCTGCCCGACATTAGCATGTGTGATCCTCCACAGGGAGCGCCTCTGCTTTGTGTTTTTAGGTTTTCATGTTTCAGAAACCTTTTTAAAAATGAAAGAAGTGATCTGATTGGTTTCTATGGGCACAAGATTTTGGAGCAAATAAAGTTAACTAATAGGCAGTGTAAAAATGCACCAATGCATCAAACAGCATGAACCACTTTGTTAAATCTGGCACATTGTTAGATTGTCTTAGCCCTAGAGCATGGCTAGAACACTCTTCCATAGAAGTCAAAAATCTCAGGTTCTCAGGATCCATACGGCTGCTATAAAGCATAGCTCTAAATGCTTTTAAAGGGGTTATCCACCATAAGGTGATTTTAGTACGTACCTGCCAGACAGTAATGGACATGCTTAGGAAGGATCTACTCTTGTCTTGGGGCTAAATGGCTATGTCATGAGATTACCATAACACTGTGGCTAGCTTCTTGTAAACTGGTTTTTCCTGTTTGATTTTTCTTTTTTTACTACAAATCCCACAATTCCATCTTCCTTCCTCCCACACATCAGCCACCCCACCCATTGAAACATAAATGAGCTGCATCCATTCAAAAGGCCTGTGGTTTTCAATCAGGATGCCTACAGCTGTTGCATTAGTTGCAGATTGATCTCTCTTGCAACAAGCGATCCCTCCACCCATTGAAGCAGACAGGCTCCCTGTCATCAGCTTACTAGTGAGTCAGGTCTCAGCCGCATTGCAAGCTGGGAAAAATCTGAGACAACAGTCATTTTGTATGCTGTTAAAAATAAATATTGGAGTGAAAATCACAGAAGAATTGTAAGAAAACCGTCACACACAGGTACAGACACTATATTATGAACTACACTAACTTTACAGCCTCTGTAGCATAGTCAAATAAAAAAAAATCCTTGAATACCCCTTTAAAGCAGCAAGGTGTAAATAATAATTATGTTCTGGAAAAAAAGGTTATACATTCCCTTCAAGAGAAGTAAAGCTTATTATAATAGGTGGAGCGCCTCATACTGCAAGCAAAATTGGACTTTCAGCTTTGACCAAAGTGTTTTGAGATAAACGTGATGACTCTGTATAATCGCTTACCTGTGCTTTCTCCTCTTGCTAACTAGATGAAGTAGTGCACTAGATCAGTGTTTCCCAAACAAGTGTGTATCCAGCTGTTGCAAAACTCCAACTCCCAGCATGCCCGGACAGCCTTCTGCAAAACTCCAACTTCCAGCAACTGCACGGTCGATGGCGTACATGTAAAAAAATACCAAAGTCCAAAATTGGGCATTTTTGGTCACTTTGTATACTGTAAAAAAATTATAAAAAGCGATCAAAAAGTCCCATCAAAACAAAAATGGTACCAATAAAAACTACAGACCACGACACAAAAAATTAGCCCTTATATAGCCCCATATGCAGAAAATAAAGTTATAGGGGGTCAGAAGATTACAGTTTTAAACATACTAATTTGGTGCATATAGTTATAATTTTTTTTTAAGTAGCAAAATAAAATAAAACCTATATAAATTGGGTATACTTGTGACTGTATGGACCTACAGAATAAAGATAAGTGGGGAGATTTATCAAAACCTGTCCAGAGGAAAAGTTGCCAAGTTGCCCATAGCAACCAATCAGATTGCTTCTTTCATTTTTAACAAGGCCTCTGCAAAATGAAAGAAGCAATCTGATTGGTCGCTATGGGCAACTGGGCAACTCTTCCTTTGCACATGTTTTGATAAATCTCCCCCAAGGTGTCATTTTTATGAAAAGTGCACTGCGTAGAAACAGAATCCCCCAAAAGTTACAAAATGGCTTTTTTTTTATTTGACCCAACAAAAAAGTTTTTTTTTGTTTTGCCACAGATTATGTTATAAAATAAGTGATGTTATTTCAAAGTACAAATGGTGACACAAAAAACAAGCCCTTATATGGGTCTTTAGGTGCAAAATTGAGAGTGTTAGGATTTTTTGAAGGGGAGGAGGAAACAACTAAAGTGCATAAACGAAAATTGGTCTCGTCCTTAAGGTCAAAATGGGCTTTGTTCCCAAGGGGTTAAGTAAAAAACAACAGTAAACAATACATTAACGTGTTAAGGACGCAGGGCATACAAGGACACCCTCGTCCTCTGGTACTTAAAGGGGTGCTCTGGTGGAAAACAATTTTTTTCATATCAACTGGCTCCAGAAAGTTAAACAGATTTGTGAATTACTTCTATTAAAAAATCTTTACCTTCCAGTACTTGTACCTAGTACCTGTACGCCCCCCACGCCTTATATGTAGGGTGTCTCCTTATATAAGAAATAAAGGTCAAGTTTTACCAGGCCGCTTATCTCACACTGCCACTACAGAAAAGGACACCCCACATATTACTTACATTAGAGTAACTAATGTGCAAGTACAAGGATGCCTAGGAAATAGTGATCATAATATAATGCATTATAACT
Organism: Hyla sarda; assembly: GCF_029499605.1. NCBI lineage: Eukaryota > Metazoa > Chordata > Amphibia > Anura > Hylidae > Hyla > Hyla sarda. The sequence goes on from NC_079190.1 coordinate 323,801,759, forward strand.
TGTTCTTCAATAAGGGAATCTCTCGAGGGGCCACAAAAACAATGAACTTTAGGAAGGCAAAGTTCGATCAACTCAGAGAAGCTCTTAACAATATAAAATGTGATAATGTCCTCAAAAAGAACAATACTGACACTAAATGGGAGACTTTTAAAAATATCTTAAATTCTCACTGTAAGATTATGGGAATAAAGGGTCGGAAATAAAAGAAAATCAATATGGATGAACAAAAATGTTAAGGGGGCAATAAATGAAAAAAATAAAGCATTTAAACTACTAAAACAGGACAGCAGTGAGGAAGCATTAAAAAGCTATAGAAAAAAATGTAAAATTTGTAAAAAAAAAACAGATAAAAAACGCAAAAATAGAGACAGAAAGACTCATTGCCAAAGAGAGTAAAACTAACCCCAAAATGTTCTTTACTTTTTTGTTTTAAAATTGTTATTTATTTTCCAATATAAAAAATAACATTTTGCAATCTACATTATTAATACATATATATATATATATATTTTTTTTTTCCTCTCCACCCCTTCCCTCCCCCTCCCCTCCCATTACATGTGTCTTCCGGACAGGTAGGAAGCAGGAGGACACCCGTCCTTTCCCCTAGATTTGTTTCTTCATTAATATTACTCTTTATATTTCCCTTAGTTTATCAATATTATTTATTATTTATTTTCCTTTAGTCACTAAACGCGTGTCCCCCTGGTTCCCACCCCTCTAACAAAACATATACCTTAAGTGTCTTAGCGGCATACAGTACAGACCAAAGAGTTTTCTTTATTTTCATGACTATGAAAATTGTAGATTCACACTGAAGGCATCAAAACTATGAATTAACACATGTGGAATTATAGACATAACAAAAAAGTGTGAAACAACTGAATATATGTCATATTCTAGGTGGAAGGTGTCCCCAAGTGCAGTCACCAAAACCATCAAGACCTACAAAGAAACTGGCTCACATGCGGACCACTCCAGGAAAGGAAGACCAAGAGTCACCTCTGCTGCGGAGGATAAGTTCATCCGAGTCACCAGCCTCAGAAATCGCAGGTTAACAGCAGCTCAGATTAGAGACCAGGTCAATGCCACACAGAGTTCTAGCAGCAGACACATCTCTAGAACAACTGTTAAGAGGAGACTGTGTGAATCAGGCCTTCATGGTAGAATAGCTGCTAGGAAACCACTGCTAAGGACAGGCAACAAGCAGAAGAGACTTGTTTGGGCTAAAGAACACAAGGAATGGACATTAGACCAGTGGAAATCTGTGCTTTGGTCTGATGAGTCCAAATGTGAGATCTTTGGTTCCAACCACCGTGCCTTTGTGCAACGCAGAAAAGGTGAACGGATGGACTCTACATGCCTGGTTCCCACTGTGAAGCATGGAGGGGGAGGCGTGATGGTGTGGGGGTGCTTTGCTGGTGACACTGTTGGGGATTTATTCAAAATTGAAGGCATACTGAACAAGCATGGCTACCACAGAATCTTGCAGTGGCATGCTATTCCATCCAGTTTGCATTTAGTTGGACCATCATTTATTTTTCAACAGGACAATGACCCCAAGGGTGGGAGGAAAGAAGGAGTGTGGGGTAAGGATAGAGGATGGAGGGGGGGGGGGGGGATATGTTGGAAGGTGTAAGGACCAGAGAGAGAAAACTATGAACTAACCTCCGAGCCCGGAACGACCTGGAAACTCCGGAGCACCCGGGAACCTGTAGATTCTTGGGGTACCTCCCTGTAAGCGAATAACAGATGGGGTAAATACTTTTCCCAGTCTCTGCCCTCTGATTCTACAAATGTTTTTAGCATTTGTTTCAAGGTGCCATTGTTTCCGGACACTCTGTCCAACCAATGTAGAGGGTTGTGATCAGTTATGACAGTAAAATCCATGCCATACAGGTATGGCTGTAATTTTTGCAAAGCCCAGACCACAGATAGACATTCCTTCTCTATGACCGCATAGGCCACTCCCAAATGTCCTGCCAGGGGGGTCTCATGGGCCAACCTCAGCAGCTCTTTCCTGTACTTCCTAGGAACTACTAACTGCCTTTCTCTCTCCTGGGCCCCTAGCATGCCTTTGGAAAGGGACTCCCAGTACAAGATATCATTTTCCCAAAATACCCGATGCCCATCTGTGTCAACACCTGTATGTTCAGCACGTTGTCTCAGCCCTTCAAGGGAGGGGGCACTGCGCAGAGCTTCCCGGAATTGCTCATTTCCTTCCCCCCATCTTTGGGCATCAGGGAGCACATTTCCCCCAGGCGAACTAGCATCTCCACATTCCTCTCCCTCAGTTCCAGACATAACAATGTTACAGGCATCATACACAGGGCTATCATTCCTTCCCTCCTCCTCCTTAGGCTCACAGGATTGGGACATATCACTCACTGCTGGTCCCTCATCCTTAAATGTCACCAGGGGCACACCAACCCCTCCCCCTAGCCCATCTCCACTAGGTTTTGGCATTGGCAATGCATTGTCACCACATGTTACAATACACCCCATTTCACTTTTGGAAAACATTACTGGTTCAGTCACAGGTAAACATTTATCAATCCCCTGTACTCCCTCCCAGTTTCCACATCTCGCAGTGTCTCCCAAAGTCTCGCACAGTACCTCAGAATGAACAGGGCTCTCTCCTAGCCCATCCGGTGTGCAGGTAGTGTCCTCTGGAGCATAATGACAGAGCTTCTGACCCAAATCATTCCCCAGCAGAACATTAACAGGGATGTCCTCAGAGACCCCCACCTCCCGCAAACCTTTGCCTGTACCCCAATCCAGGTACACATGGGCCATGGGCACAGCAGGCCGCACACCTCCAATTCCTTTTAAAGCCATGGTTCTTCCAGGGATGATGTCCTCTGTATTAACCACTTCAGGCCGCACCAAGGTAAAAGAGGCTCCCGAATCTCGCAAACCCACTGTCACCCACAGTTACACTCTGCAGGTTATCCACTCTTTTCTCCACCGCTCCAGACACCAGAAGAACGGCTGTGTGTCCTCCAGCTACTGGTGGAGAATTCTTTTTGTTGGGGCAAGTGGTACTCAGGTGCCCAATATTGTTGCATCTGTAACATCGGCGGGTGTCCTCCTGACCCAATGTGGCTCCTGTTGCTTTTGGGAATGATGGCAAGAATTTCCCGGCTGACCTGGTGGTGCTTTGTGGTTGTGTTGCTCCCCTACAGGTACTTGCTCCAGCTTGTGCAGATCCACGCTTTGCTGCAGGCACCCGGTTGTTGGCAAAGTCATCTCCTAGTTCTGCTGCTTCCATGGCTGTCTTGGTGTTGTGGTCAAAAATCCACTCTCTGGCTTCAAAGCTCCGTGTTTGGAGAAACTGATCCAGGACCATCAAGTCCTCCAGGGCCTCATAGGTAGTGACTTGTAGGCCCCCAGTCCAGAGCCTGAATGCAGTCCTTAGCTGACCTGCATGTTGAGTGCAGCTTTCTGTGGCACTTTGTTGCAAAGTCCGAAACTTTTTCCTAAAAGTCTCTGGAGTCAGAGCAGGGCAGATTTTATTGCCTCATAGTCCTGGTCACTCTCAGTGGAAAGAGAAGCAAACAAATCCAGAGCATTTCCTCACAACCGTAGGGTTAGATATCGTCCCCACTGTTCCTTAGGTAGATGGAACTGCCGGCAAACCTTTTCAAATCCCCTCAGGAACACATCCAGATCACCATCTTTCTCCAACATGGGGAAATGTTCCAAGCGGGGTTTTTGGTCTCCTTGATCCTGCACATCACTCCGTGCGGATGAAGCATCCCCTCTCAGCCTCAGAACCTCCAGTTCATGCCTTCGCTGGGCCTCTCTTTCTGCGGCTTGTGCCTCTCTCTCTGCCGCTCATGCCTCTCTCTCTGCAGTTTGGTATTAGAGAAGCAGTTGTAGTTTCATATTGGCATCCACATTCCCAAGGTCCCCATATAAGAGTCCAAAGCCTCATGTGGAGTACTGTCCTGATGGGGAGTAATGTTGTATTCCCCAGGAGATATCAGTCCTTGGATGGCAGTTCCAGCTGCAGGACTTTGTCTCATGTCACTCAGCTCTTCTATACGGGCATCATACTCCACAAGATCAGCAATAAGTTGTTCCTTGTTCTTTCCTGCAGTAGGGATGTTCTTTTCTTGGCACATTAGCTCCAGTGCAGGCTTGGACTGCTTGCGATATGCCTCCATATTTCCGAGATGAGACAGAGGAGGTAAGACAGGAGATGGGGAGGACAGAACTGTCTTGCACTCTTTTTGTATGTCTTTTTAACCAGCAATGAGCTCTGTCTTTGGAATTTACACACAAGAATATGTATGCAATTTCTTTTTAGTGCTAAGATTTCCCTACAGGTAAAATCAAGCAAGCACTAAACATCTCTAAATATATCCCGACGCTGCCACCATTTGTCACGATCACACCCTATCGGTCCAGCTACGACGCTAGAGAGAGTGTGATGGTGCAAGGGTTAAGGCCACCAGACCTCTGGGTATCCACTACTAGTCCCAGCAAGTCACCAAATTAACCCTTAGATGAACGTGTTTTACCAGAGCCTCCTTCAGAAAGGTGAGCTCATATATTTAGAGATCAAAGACCAGAGCTGATTAAAGGGGTATTCCAGGCAAAAACTTTTTTTTATATATCAACTGGCTCCGGAAAGTTAAGCAGATTTGTAAATTACTTCTATTAAAAAATCTTAATCCTTCCATAGTTATTAGCTTCTGAAGTTGAGTTGCTGTTTTCTGTCTAACTGCTTTCTGATGACTCACGTCCCGGGAGCTGTCCAGCTCCTATGGGGATATTTTCCAATCATGCAAGGGATATTCTCCCATCATGCACAGCTCCCGGGACGTGACATCATCATTGAGCAGTTAGACAGAAAACTTCAGAAGCTAATAACTATTGGAAGGATTAAGATTTTTTAATAGAAGTCATTTACAAATCTGTTTAACTTTCCGGAGCCAGTAGATATATAAAAAAAAGATTTTGCCTGGAATACCCCTTTAATTAAACATTTAATCTGATCACAGTGCGAAATATATAAAAATACAGGAACAAATGACATACACGTACAAAAATATATAAAAGAGTGCATGACTTCAAAAAAGCCTTTGACTTCAAAGGAGATGTAAACAAACAGCCAGACCCCCAATAAAATGCAGTACACAAAAGGACACACCGTCCGAATGACCTCTCACCCATGTCCTGGACAATCCATCACACACAGTTATAATTTATAATACACATATAGGATTTTAATAATCAGGCCTTGGGCCTGACAACTGTGTTCACCGAGGAAAATGAAATGCCAGGTGAAATACAGCGAGATAAGGTAAACTCCCCAGTACAGGTCACCTGTCTAACCCAGAAAGAAGTACAGTGCCGCCTACAAAAAATCAATATAAACAAATCACCAGGTCCAGATGGCATTCACCCCTGTGTTCTAAAGGAATTAAGTAATGTGATAGACAGACCCCTATTTTTAATATTCAGGGAATCTATAGTAACAGGGACTGTTCCCCAGGACTGGCGCATGGCAAATGACCAATATTTAAAAAGGGATCAAAAGGTGACCCGGGGAATTATAGACCTGTTAGTTTAACCTCCGTTGTATGTAAATCGTTTGAGTTTTTTTTTTAAGGGATGCAGTTCTGGAGTATCTTAATAAAAATATATGTATGACCCCATATCAGCATGGCTTTATGAGGGTTCGGTCCTGTCAAACTAACCTGATCAACTTTTATGAGGAGGTGAGCTCCAGACTGGACCAGGGGCAATCGCTGGATGTCATATATCTGGATTTTTCCAAAGCATTTGATACAGTGCCACATAAAAGGTTGGTGCATAAAATGAGAAGGATGGGGCTGGGGGAGAATGTGTGCAAGTGGGTAAGTAACTGGCTCAATGATAGGAAACAGAGGGTGATTATTAATGGCACTTATTCTGATTGGGTGACTGTTACTAGTGGGGTACCACAGGAGTCCGTCTTGGGTCCTGTTCTATTTAATATATTTATTAATGACCTTGTAGAGGGGTTGAAAAGTAAAGTAGCAATCTTTGCAGATGATACTAAACTCTGTAAAGCGGTAAACACTATAGAGGACAGTGCACTGTTACAAATGGATCTGGATAGATGAGAGGTTTGGGCTGGGAAGTGGCAGATGAGATTCAACACTGATAAATGTAAGGTAATGGAGAAAAATCTGGGCTGGGATTATGTATTAAATGGGAGCACACTTGGGACGACTGACATGGAAAAGGATTTAGGAGTCTTAGTTAATAGTAAATTTAGCTGTAGTGACCAGTGTTGGGCAGCTGCTGCCAAGGCAAATAAAATCATGGGGTGCATCAATAGGGGCAGGGACAAGGAAATAATTCTACCGCTGTGCAAATCACTAGTCAGACCACACATAGAATACTGTGTACAGTACTGGGCACAAGTGTACAAGAAAGATATAGTGGAGCTGGAGAGGGTTCAATGACAGGCAACCAGAGTAATACGGGGAATGGAAGACTACAGTACCCAGAAATATTAGCAGAATTGGGGTTATTTGCTTTAGAAAAAAGAAGGCTTAGGGGAGACCTAATAACTATATTTAAATATATCAGGGGACAGTACAGAGATCTCTCCCATGATCTATTTATACCCAGGACTGTATCAATAACAAGGGGGCATCCTCTACACCAGCACAGACGGGGGTTCTTTACTGTAAGAGCAGTCAGACTGTGGAATTCTCTCCCGGAGGAGGTGGTCATGGTGAACTCTGTAAAAGAGTTCAAAAGGGGTCTGGTTGCATTTTTGGAGAATAATAATATTGCTGGTTATGGATACTAGATTTATAGGGACAGAACATTGTTCCAGGGATTTTTTTCTGACTGCCATATTGGAGTCAGGAAGGAATTCTTAACCCTAGTATGAGGGTTTTTTGCCTTCCTCTGGATCAACTCAGTAGGGACTCATTAGGGTTATAGGTTGAATTTGATGGACTCTGTTTTTTTTTCAACCTTATGAACTATGTTACATAAAAGTCAATTGAGTCCATCCTGGCCAAAACCTGTTCTGGAAATAAAGACTAGCATTAAAGAGGGCAGATGGGCATGTTTTGCCTATTTGAATAAGTTTCTGGTGATTTGATTTCAGTGGTTTAAATGACCTTTAGCCACTTATCTTACACTGCCAACACACTAAGAAGGATGCCCCAGTCCATCCTGCCTTGAAACTGTTCTGGGTATGAAAACTGCAGATATGAAGAGCAAATACAGGATGCCATCTCCCAACTGATGTATAGCTCCTCCACAGAAATATAATTGTAAACCAAAATTGAGGAAGTACATAATAAAACATGAAGTTTTTTGGTTACCAATATAAAAGATCAACAAATAAAGAAGAAAAATATGTCACTCCATCAAAGAAAATTGAACTACAGGTGGCAGGGTTGAAGGTTATACAGGCTGTAGACCCTATTCAACAACCCTAGTACACCCTTCTTGACTAGTGTGCTTTACCCTGATAAGGGCGGCCCTACACTTGAACCTGTCCCTATTCATCCCTGGAATTCCTGACCTCCCTATGCATTTCGTCAACCTGTACCGGTGGAATCCTCAGGGGACTTAGTCTAAAGGACTAAAGGACACAATAGATGAAAACATCTAGTAAAGTATATACAATTTCCTACTTACAGACACATGGATATGTGATGGCGCATTAGTCTTTCTGTCTATGGTGCAAGATTGTGGCTTGGGGTGGATAGATTTATTACTTCGTAACTCCAGGGTACCGTTAACCAACATGGTCTGGGGGTATGACAGCTTCTCCTGGGCAGGGCACAGGATAATAAATACACTGAAGCCAGGTTACGGATAACCATCTTTACTGAGGCAGGAGTAGATGTTACAATACTCACGGTGCCGATTGGAGTAGAGGAGATGCAGAGTTACCTTACAGAGCCCTGTAGAATTGCTGGGAATTGTAATATTTTACTTAGGACTTTGGACTTAATGCTGAGGCCTCCCATGCTGACTAGGGTTCTGATGTGTGTCAGAATGGTCGCTTGCTTAAAGATTTATTTTAGGCTTCCCTTGAATCACCTCATACTCCTGCTGTCTCTTCTCCACACTGCAGCTCACACTGAGCTCTGCACTCAGCACACTTAAAAACTGAATAGCTCCTCCCCCCCCTACACTATGTATGGCCTAGCTAGGGGGGCCTCACGTTGGGCAATCAGGGTCACATGGGTGCTCTGCATCCAGCCTCCTTACAGATACCCTGTACATTTCTTAAAGGTACAGAGCAAAACAACATAAATTAACAGGCAAAGATCATGATAAGTATTAAAGGGGTTCTCCGGTGCTTACACATCTTATCCCCTATCCAAAGGATAGGGGATAAGATGCTTGATCGCGGGAGTCCCGCCGCTGGGGATGCCCGTGATCCTGCACGCGCCACCCCGTTTATAATCAGTCCCCGGAGCGCGTTCTCTCCGGGTCTGATTACTGGCAACCACCGGGCCGACGGCGTGTGACATCACGCCTCCGCCCCCGTGTGACGTCACGCTCCGCCCCTCAATGCAAGCCTACGGGAGGGGGCATGACAGTTATCACGCCCCCTCCCGTAGGCTTGCATTGAGGGGCGGAGCGTGACGTCACACGGGGGCGGAGGCGTGACGTCACACGCCGCCGGCCCGGTGGTTGCCTGTAATCAGACCCGGAGTGAACACGCTCCGGGGACTGATTACAAACAGGGTGCCACGTGCAAGATCACGGGGGTCCCCAGCGGCGGGACTCCCGCGATCAGGCATCTTATCCCCTATCCTTTGGATAGGGGATAAGATGTGTAAGCACCGGAGAACCCCTTTAAAGCATCACCTGAGCAACAGGGCCTAGTGCAGGCATCTGAAGTAATGTTTACCTTACAGAACGCACTCCAGTATTGGGACACCACAGATATATATCTATACATTAGTGTCATATTATTATACTGTCATCACAGACACATATTTGGGTCCCACATTAGCCCACCAGGTTAATAGATACAACCACCTTGTGCAGCAACAATAATGAAAGTATAGGTGAATGCCTATGCGTATAAAAATAAGTACATGTGTAATTCAGCCATAGGGTATAAAAACTGGCATCAAAGTGGGGAGTCTGGCATTTTATTATTTTATTGCACAGCCAACACACAAGAGGAAAGCCCTGCATTGATCTCAGTCAGGTTTAGCCAATTCAATTGTGTTTAATGTGGGGCATTCCTCTCTATATGTTGGCCGTTTAAGATCAGGGGCACAGAGTATTTTTTTAACCCTTTGAAAATGCCAATTACTTATTCAAATAAAAAAACATGCCAGTCTGCCCATTTTTGTGTGTTTGGTCTTTATATGGGCCCTCTCTTTCTTTTTGTTAGCAGTGTGAGATTAGTGGCTCAAAATCATTGAACCCTTTGAACACATTATTTTGTTATCCAAATATAAAAAAGGGCCCTGTCTGCTCTTTTTGATGTCAGTTTTTGTATCAAGAAGTGCTTTAAACCAAGCTGGACTTGAGTGATTGTGATGCAGGGTGCTCTTCTCTGTGTGATAGCAGTGTGAGATCAGTGGCCCAAAATCACTTATTCAAATAAGGAAAAAAAATGGATGCCAGTCTTTATATCCAGGCCAGGCTGGAATAGATTTTTATGCAAACATCCCTCTCTGTATGTTGGTAGTGTGAGATCAGTGGCCAAAAGCCCAAACACCAGTTACTTACTATTCCAACACAAAACGAAAGCTACTGGCAAGGATGGCCTGTTTTATTGCCAAGCCACTTTTTATGGCTGAAACAGTTGGGTATGTAGAGTCCATAAGGAATTCCAGCCAAATTAACGTGGCCGCGGAATTCCGCATTATGTAAATCCATCTATTCTACGAAAAATACTCATAGCATGGAGAAACGCGCTTTTAATTAATTGCTTTAGTTACATTTCACACGAAATCCGCATTTTGGGAAAAGAAGAAGCCCCATTCACTTCAATGGGCTTCTGCAGCAAAATTCTGCAAAAATATAAAACATAACTTATATTTTTGCGGAACGCAAAATTTCAGCTGCGGAACGTCCACAGCGGAAATTCTGCAGTGTGAATGGGACTACGAAGTCAATAAGGCAATAAACACATGCAAAATTTCCATGCAGATTCCATGCGGAAATGGTGGCGTGTAAACATAAGCTAACGTCATATTTCTGCTCCTAGGTTTCTGTTTACTTTTTTGTGCAAAAAACTATTTCTTTTCTTAATATGTTTGTTCCCACATAATATTTAACATTTGTGTATAGTAATTCTTTAAAAAAAATGCTCGAATATGTAGCCAACTTCAGAAGCTGGGTGATAAGAAACCAACTTCAGTCTTGTGTACATCAGTATGTTGTTACTGTTCATGTATTCATACGCAAGGTAACCCTCTGGTGCCACCTATTGGATTTTCAGTTTCCTAATCTTTGCCAGTTGTCTGTCATCTTTTAAAAGTCAATAGGTGGTGCAAAAGAGCTATCTCTGTTCCTTCCAGAAGAAGGCTTACTTTGCATTTTTTTTTGTTTTTTTTAACTTTTTTGGCCCAGTGGAGCCTTGCATAGCTTATAATAAGAGAACACATGACAGATTGACTCACACACCCTTCATCTGCTGCAAAGTTACAGTTTATCTGTGAATGTTTTTTTTTTTTTTGTAAAACATTTCACATCCTTGGGCCTCACATACCATCCCCGGGACTTAAAAGGCGACGATTCCAGTGTAACAATGCTGTTCTCCTCACGTCTCTGACTGGTTTCGTCTTGCCCTGAGTGCAGGGAGAACCTGTAAGCCTTGGATAGCTTTCACCCTGACCTGTCAGGTCCCATCTAAAAGAGAGATGGAAGGCGCTCCATAGGGTAAATAACACCAGATACAGGGTAGGGATCTTGGAGAAATGAAAGCTGCTCACCCTGGTTGGTTGTGTAATAGCATACACAACAATGGTAATCACGTGGATAGGAAAGGTTCGTCTGCAGCCCTCCCTCAAGAGAGATCAAAGTAGTATTGTACCAGCTTCAGGTCTAGCGGGATCTAGCCGGCGCTGACAGGACCAGGACAACAGTGGGATCAAGTAAAATCAAGTTTATTATCCAGAATGCAACGCGTTTCACTGCACAAGCGCAGCTTCCTCGGGCATCAGATGCAGCTGCGCTTGCGCAGTGAAATGTGTTGCATTCTGGATAATAAATTAGATTTTACCTGATCCCGCTACTGTCCTGGTCCTGTCAGTGCCAGCTAGATCCCGCTACACCTGAAGCTGGTACAATAGCTGGTACAATACTACTTTGATCTGTCAGATCCCAGGGATCGTATGTGATAATAATCAAAAAATTATTATCGTATATGAAAATAAACAAATAATCTTTAAGGTAGAAAAGCCAAAAAACAAACAAACATAAAATCAATACTTATGGTCAGTGTCCCCTGCCCAGCAAGAGAAATTTCAGCTGCTGGGTGTACTTGAGATTTTTCAAATGTGATGGTCAGGGACATGCATAGACAGGCCACTTGCGATAACATCATGTCCTCAAGTGAAGCATGCAGGAGATGATTCTGATATTGTTGGGTGGTTAAGTTAAAAAGGGTACCTGTCATGATCTTGTTAAATTTTATAATCCTCCCAGTTCACTGCCCCCATCATGATAAACCACCCCGCCTTTATTTTTATTATTTGTTAGTTTTCTACCTTGATATTGCTCTGTATTTTCTGTTCAGTCTCAGTCAGGTTCACACACTGCCCTAAGTGATGTTGCGTGACATTCTGATAATCTTTCTGGGTACTGCAGTCCTTCCATTCCCCGTATTACTCTGGTTGCCCTTCTTTGAACCCTCTCCAGCTCCACCGTGTCTTACTTGTACACTGTTGCTCTGTATTCTTTGTGTATTCTTACCAGTGGCGTACCTACACATTGGCAAACTCAGCACCTGTGGGGGGCATACATCAGAGGTGAAGGGGGTGTTTGCATGTATAGGAAGCTCTACTCTGCTATGAGCTGAAAAAAAGCAGATGAAAACATCCCTTTAAGGTCTGTCAAGGGAGTTCCTATGGTTGCAAAATCTGACATGAACCAATGTAGTAATCCACAATTCCCCAAAAAGTTCTAACTTACTTCTTGGATAATGGCAATGCCAATTATGGATGATGTCTACTTTATTCACTGTATATCGCAGTTTTGTATCCGGTCACAAAACTGGATACAGGGCAAAAATGAGCCGATCGGAGTCACTTTCTGACTCAGGTCGGCTCATTCAAATGAATGAGATGCGGGCAGGGTCCGGCTGGGATACGGGAGAACCCCGTTTTCACATCTCCCAGCCGGATTCGGTCACTGTATTAAAGAATCCTGGTGTGAATGCACCCTTACGTGTGAGTAATATGTCCTATTAGGGCATGTTCAGCACTGGCAAAGCGGGGGTCCCCACTGGACTGCATTTCCATCTATAATGATGGTGAAGGTACATGTGGTCCTACTGCCAATGCTCTCGGTGGTGCCTGATGCAAGTAGACATACTGCCATCTGAATATCTGCAGTGTGGAGAAGCCCTTAGGTATCTGCAGGAAAAAGGGAAAGATGGGTCTGGGGGGACATAAGGGTCTGGGGGAGGACAATATGTGGGTGGGATTCTGCCAAACAGAAGAAACAGCGTCTGGCAGTATTATTTTTTAGGAGGCATGATGTCTGACATGGTTAAAATTATTATTGTCTTCATACAGAAAATGAGGATCTGCTGACAAAATGAGGTGCCAATGATGTTTGGGCATCAGACTCTGCAGAGGAAGATGTAGCTGGAAGAATCCTGGTGTCTAAACCAGATGAAAAAAAAAGAAAGAAAAGGAAATACAGCAGAGAAGACATTACTCGAGTATAAGCCGAGTTTTTCAGCAAGATTTTTCGTGCTTAAAACGCCCTCCTCGGCTTATACTCGAGTGAACTCACCACCTTTCAATCCCTTCATCAGTGGTCTTCAAACTACGGACCTCCAGATGTTGCAAAACTACATTCCCAGCAAGCCCGGACAGCCATCGGCTGTCCGGGCATGCTGTGTGTTGTAGTTTTGAAACCTCTGGAGGTCCGCAGGTTGAAGACCACTGCGGGCTTCGTCATCATCCAGCCCCCCCCCTTTTATTTTGTACTCACCTCCCCTCGGCGGGAAGTTAGGGTGAGCTGGTCTGGGCCATCTATGCTGCAGGGACCGTCCAGTGGTGATGGTTAGTTGTTGCGGGCTGTCCATTTTCACAGGGGGGGGGGGGCTCTTCTCCGCGCTTCAGGCCCGGCCCCGGAGTAGCGACGTTGCCTTGAAGCCGCCGCACAGGGACGTTCATGCGCAACGTCCCTGTGCGTCGTCGTCAAGGCAACGTCACTAGTCCGGGCCCGAAGCGTGGAGAAGAGGCCCCCCCCCCCGGTTAAAATGGACAGCCCGCAACAACTAACCATCACCACCGGACGGTCCCTGCAGCATAGATGGCCCGGACCAGCTCACCCTAACTTCCCGCCGAGGGGAGGTGAGTACAGAACAAAAGGGGGGGGGGGTCTGGATGATGACGAAGGCCGCAGTGGTCCGGGCATGCTGGGAGTTGTAGTTTTGCAACATCTGGAGGTCCGCAGGTTGAAGACCACTGATGAAGGGATTGACAGGCGGTGATGATGAAGGGGGGGGGGGATGATGAAAGGGGTCTGGATGATTACATGGGGGGATGATTTATTTCCCACCCTAGGCTTATAGTCGAGTCAATAACTTTTCCTGGGTTTTTGGGGTAAAATTAGGGGCCTCGGCTTATATTCGGGTCAGCTTATACTCGAGTATATACGGTACTCAGGTCACTAATATCATTGTGCATTATGCCTGGCTGTCCCATCACTCCTGTAGTCACTTGTAAATTCTGAAGTAATGATCAATGAAACGGTACCCCAATCTTTATCTCTACCACTGTTACAGAACTACAACTCCTATCATGCCTGAAGCTTTGCAACAGCTGGAGAGCAACTTAAACCAAAGTGATTTTAGACTATGCAGCCTATTTTATTTTAATAAGAGGGAGGGGGGATTAGGAATTAAAATGACATAGGGGGATCAGGGGGAAGTGTGGGCTGTGGAAATTGAAGTGTGGGTGAGTCGACATCCTCGTCACCATTTTTCTGACGATATCCGTCTGCCTTATTTGCTTGTTTGAAGCATTTCCTGAATTTTTGCTGCTGCAGCCCATGTGCCTTTTTTTTGCTCCTGCTGTTGCTGCTTCTATAGTAAGGCCTGGTAAAGAGGTTGTTCACGTTCTTTTAATAGTGAATAGTCGAATAGTGACTTATGTTAGTTGATTTAACCCCTTAATGACGCAGCAATTTTTCTTTTTTTGTGTTTTCATTTTTTTCCTCCTCTTCTTTTAAAATGTATACAACTTTCCACCTATTTTTCATCTAAAGGGCTTGTTGTTTGTAAGGACATCACTCATTTTACCACAAAATGTACAGTGAAGCCAATAAATTAGTTGTAGAATGAAATTGAAAAAACAAAACAAAAAAAAACCATCATGACACTTTAAGGGGGTTGAGTTTCTACATAGTGCACTTTATGGTAAAATTATCATGTTACCTTTATTCTGTAGGTTCATACAATTACAAAGATACAACAATTTATATAGGTTTTGCTTTATTTTACTAGTTAAACAAAATTTTTACTTTTTGTAAGAAAATTTGTATGCTTAAAATTGCCTTATTTTGACTGCTAGTTTTTATCGGTTTGCTTTGATCTCTTTTTATAATTTTTTTCTGGTTTATAAAGTGTCCAAAAATAGGCAATTCTTGACTTTGGTATTTTTTTTTACATCCACGCCATTTTCACTGCTGTTTAATTTAAGGGGTAATCTGCCCTTAGACATCTTATCTCATATCCAAAGGATATCCAAAGGATAGGGGATAAGATGTCTGATCACGGGGGTCCCTCAGCTGGGACCCCCAGCGATCTCCATGCAGCACCTGGCATTCTGCTTCAATCTCGGAAACAGATAGGAGATGAATTTCTTAGAACTGGACATCTTCTTTAAGATCCACTCATGTAAACAAAAATTTACAGAACAGCATTATATGCTTTCCTTTTAGTTTTCTAAAGGACTGTAAGTTAGCTTAAAAAATTTTTTTTTTTTTTTGCTTTTATTAGGTATATAGACTGTATCTAATATTGCAGCTCATTCTCAAGAGTGGTGCTGAAAGGCTATACCATTCACAGCCCATGGAAAAAGATGGCAAAGTTTCTGTGGAAAAAATACAGATCCTATTTTCTAATCATTAAAAAACCCTTAAGTTTATTTTGGTATTCCAGGAAAAAAACTTTTTTTATATATATATATCAACTGGCTCCAGAAAGTTAAACAGATGTGTAAATTACTTCTATTAAAAAATCTTAATCCTTTCAATAATTATCAGCTGCTGAAGTTGAGTTGTTCTTTTCTGTCTGGCAACAGTGCTCTCTGCTGACATCTCTGCTTGTCTCGGGAACTGCACAGAGTAGAATAGGTTTGCTATGGGGATTGGCTTCTACTCTGGACAGTTCCCAAGACACGTGTCATCAGAGAGCACTTAGACAGAAAAGAACTCAACTTCAGCAGCTTAAAAGTATTGAAAAGATTAAGATTTTTTTATAGAAGTAATTTACAAATCTGTTTAACTTTCTGGAGCCAGTTGATATATATATATATATATATATATATATATATATATATATATATATATTTATATCTATAAAAAAGTTTTTTCCTGGATAACCCCTTTAACATTTACACATATCATAAAGCTACATTTTTAATATATACAGTTCATGATTTTTGATCAGCAACCCCTAAATCTCATCAAAAAATGTTAGAAACATTAAAAAAGGTTATTTCCTGCGCCAGCATTAAAGATATTTGTGAACAGTAATTAACAAAAGTTCAACAAAACGACCAATGTCTCTTTCATGAGAAATGTATAATGTATAAAAAGTTACTTTATTTAAGGACCGTTTCACTTTGACATTATAGCATCTTGTTATTAGGGTAGGGCATACTGTACTATGTTCTTCAGTTCAATGTCCTTCCTGCTTATAGCATGTGAAGAAGCAAACCCTTTTTTTCCAGCATTAAATTGTCAGTCTGGTTCTGCCTAAGAGAAACTGTATTCTTTAGTTAATAGTTTCCTGTCACATTAAAGGGAAACTATGCATGAGACCGCTCAGTGATACTTCAGTTTGTTTTGGCCTGCCCTTATGTACCGTATTTTTCGCCGTATAAGACGCACTTTTTCTTCCCCAAAACTGGGGGGAAAAAGTCGGTGCGTCTTATACGGCGAATACACCCCTATCGCGGCGGTCCCTGCGGCCATCAACGGCCGGGACCCGCGGCTAATACAGGACATCACCGATCGCGGTGATGCCCTGTATTAACCCTTCAGACGCGGCGATCAAAGCTGACCGCCGCGTCTGAAGGGAAAGTGACACTAACCCGGCTGTTCAGTCGGGCTGTTCCCGAACAGCCCGACTGAACAGCCGGGTTAGGGCTTACAGGACACCGGTAGGGACCTTACCTGCCTCCTTGGTGTCTTCTCCGTTCAGGGATCCCCTGTATGGCCGGCGCTCTCCTTCCTCGTCATCACGTCGTCGCGTACATGCGTTGGCGTGCGTAACGACGTGATGGCGGCAACGGAGAGCGAGGATACCCGGCCGGCAGCATAGACGTTCCGGAGCGACAGGGACACGGCGACAGCAATGGAGCGACATCCAGGGCAGCGGTGACTGGTCCGGAGCGGCGGGGACACGTGAGTATTACCTCCTATGCAGTGGCCTTCAATCTGCGGACCTCCAGATGTTGCAAAACTACAACTTCCAGCATGTCCGGACAGCAAACGGCTGTCCGGACATGCTGGGAGTTGTAGTTTTGCAACATCTGGAGGTCCGCAGGTTGAAGACTACTATTGGGTTCAACATCTTTTTTTTTTGGATTTTGCACCTATAAATTGGGTGCGTCTTATACGCCGGTGCGTTTCAAGTAACTTTCTTCTTTCAAGCTGCTTGAAAGTTTATTTAGAAAGTAGAAAAACAAGAGACATGACACATCATTTCTTGCATAGTTACATATGTTAGCACTGTTTTTGTATTACTGCTATGTAGCACTGTTTTTTGTTTAACTACTGATTGTGATACCCGGGAAAACTTCTATATTTGAGGTTTGTCTATAAGATGCGGAGTTCCTTTATGTTTGATGGACATCACAAAATGAAGTACCGTATTGCTTACTATTGACAGTTGTACAAATTGTCACGATGCCGGCTGGCAGGTAGTGGATCCTCTGTGCCAGAGAGGGATTGGCGTGGACCGTGCTAGTGGATCGGTTCTAAGTCACTACTGGTTTTCACCAGAGCCCGCCGCAAAGCGGGATGGTCTTGCTGCGGCGGTAGTGACCAGGTCGTATCCACTAGCAACGGCTCAACCTCTCTGGCTGCTGAAGATAGGCGCGGTACAAGGGAGTAGACAGAAGCAAGGTCGGACGTAGCAGAAGGTCGGGGCAGGCAGCAAGGATCGTAGTCAGGGGCAACGGCAGGAGGTCTGGAACACAGGCTAGGAACATACAAGGAACGCTTTCACTGGCACAATGGCAACAAGATCCGGCAGGGAAGTGCAGGGGAAGTGAGGTGATATAGGGAAGTGCACAGGTGAAGACACTAATTGGAATCACTGCGCCAATCAGCGGCGCAGTGGCCCTTTAAATCGCAAAGACCCGGCGCGCGCGCGCCCTAGGGAGCGGGGCCGCGCGCGCCGGGACAGGACCGAGGGAGAGCGAGTCAGGTACGGGAGCCGGGGTGCGCATCGCGAGCGGGCGCTACCCGCATCGTGAATCGCATCCCGGCTGGCAGCAGAATCGCAGCGCCCCGGGTCAGTGGATCTGACCGGAGCGCTGCAGCGGAGAGAGTGTAGCGAGCGCTCCGGGGAGGAGCGGGGACCCGGAGCGCTCGGCGTAACAGTACCCCCCCCCTTGGGTCTCCCCCTCTTTTTAGGGCCTGAGAACCTGAGGAGCAGACTTTTATCTAGGATGTTGTCCTCAGGTTCCCAGGATCTCTCTTCAGGACCACAACCCTCCCAGTCCACTAAAAAAAAAAGTTTTCCCTCTGACCTTTTTAGAGGCTAAGATCTCTTTGACAGAGAAGATGTCCGAGGAGCCGGAAACAGGAGTGGGAGGAACAGATTTGGGAGAAAAACGGTTGAGGATGAGTGGTTTAAGAAGAGAGACGTGAAAGGCATTAGGGATACGAAGAGAAGGAGGAAGAAGAAGTTTGTAGGAGACAGGATTAATTTGACACAAAATTTTGAAAGGACCAAGATAGCGTGGTCCCAACTTGTAGCTAGGGACACGGAAGCGGACATATTTAGCGGAGAGCCATACCTTGTCTCCAGGGGAAAAAACGGGAGGAGCTCTTCTTTTCTTATCCGCGAACCTCTTCATGCGTGAAGAAGCCTGTAAGAGAGAATTTTGGGTCTCTCTCCATATAATGGAAAGGTCACGAGAAATTTCATCCACAGCGGGCAGACCAGAGGGCAAGGGGGTAGGGAGGGGGGGAAGAGGGTGACGGCCGTACACCACGAAAAATGGGGATTTGGAGGAAGATTCAGAGACTCTGAAGTTATACGAGAATTCGGCCCATGGAAGGAGATCTGCCCAGTCATCCTGGCGGGAGGAAACAAAATGTCGCAAATAATCACCCAAGACTTGGTTAATTCTTTCTACTTGTCCATTGGACTGGGGATGATATGCAGAAGAAAAATTTAATTTAATCTTGAGTTGTTTACAGAGAGCCCTCCAGAATTTAGACACAAATTGGACGCCTCTATCCGAGATGATCTGCGTAGGCAACCCGTGAAGACGAAAAATGTGTACAAAAAATTGTTTAGCCAACTGAGGCGCTGAAGGAAGACCAGGAAGAGGGATGAAATGTGCCATTTTGGAGAATCGATCAACGACCACCCAAATAACAGTGTTGCCACGGGAAGGGGGTAAATCAGTAATAAAATCCATACCAATCAGAGACCAAGGCTGTTCGGGGACAGGCAGGGGATGAAGAAAACCAGCGGGCTTCTGGCGAGGAGTCTTATCCCGGGCACAGATAGTGCAGGCTCGCACAAAGTCCACAACATCCGTCTCCAGAGTCGGCCACCAATAGAAGCGGGAGATGAGTTGCACAGATTTCTTGATGCCCCCATGACCAGCGAGATGGGAGGAGTGACCCCATTTGAGGATTCCGAGGCGTTGGCGTGGAGAAACAAAGGTCTTTCCTGGAGGAGTTTGCCTGATGGAGGCTGGAGAAGTGGAGATCAGGCAGTCAGGTGGAATGATGTGTTGTGGAGAGAGTTCAACTTCTGAGGCATCCGAGGAACGAGAGAGAGCATCGGCCCTAATGTTCTTATCGGCAGGACGAAAGTGAATCTCAAAATTAAATCGGGCAAAGAACAGAGACCACCGGGCCTGGCGAGGATTCAGCCGTTGGGCAGACTGGAGGTAGGAGAGGTTCTTGTGGTCGGTGTAAATAATAACTGGAAATCTTGATCCCTCCAGCAGATGCCTCCATTCCTCAAGTGCTAATTTAATGGCTAGAAGCTCTCGATCCCCGATGGAGTAGTTCCTCTCCGCCGGAGAGAAGGTCCTAGAAAAAAACCCACAAGTGACAGCATGCCCGGAAGAATTTTTTTGTAAAAGAACAGCTCCAGCTCCCACTGAGGAGGCATCAACCTCCAATAGGAAGGGTTTGGAAGGGTCAGGTCTGGAGAGCACGGGAGCCGAAGAAAAGGCAGACTTGAGTCGTTTAAAGGCGTCTTCCGCTTGAGGAGGCCACGACTTGGGATCGGCATTTTTTTTGGTTAAAGCCACGATAGGAGCCACAACGGTAGAAAAATGTGGAATAAATTGCCTGTAATAATTGGCGAACCCCAAAAAGCGTTGGATAGCACGGAGTCCGGAGGGGCGTGGCCAATCTAAGACGGCAGAGAGTTTGTCTGGATCCATTTGTAGTCCCTGGCCAGAGACCAAATATCCTAGAAAAGGAAGAGATTGGCATTCAAACAGGCATTTCTCAATTTTGGCATAGAGTTGATTGTCACGAAGTCTCTGAAGAACCATACGGACATGCTGGCGGTGTTCTTCTAGATTGGCAGAAAAAATTAGGATATCGTCCAGATATACAACAACACAGGAGTATAACAGATCACGAAAAATTTCATTGACAAAGTCTTGGAAGACAGCAGGGGCGTTGCACAGGCCAAAGGGCATGACCAGATACTCAAAGTGTCCATCTCTGGTGTTAAACGCCGTTTTCCACTCATCCCCCTCTCTGATGCGGATGAGGTTATAGGCGCCTCTTAAGTCCAATTTAGTAAAGATGTGGGCACCTTGGAGGCGATCAAAGAGTTCAGAGATGAGGGGTAGGGGGTAGCGGTTCTTAACCGTGATTTTATTAAGACCGCGGTAGTCAATGCAAGGACGTAGGGAGCCATCTTTTTTGGACACAAAGAAAAATCCAGCTCCGGCAGGAGAGGAGGATTTACGGATAAAGCCCTTTTTTAAATTTTCCTGGACATACTCAGACATGGCAAGAGTCTCTGGGGCAGAGAGAGGATAAATTCTGCCCCGGGGTGGAGTAGTACCCGGGAGGAGGTCGATAGGGCAATCATAAGGCCTGTGAGGAGGTAGAGTCTCAGCTTGTTTTTTGCAGAAAACATCCGCGAAGTCCATATAGGCCTTAGGGAGACCGGTTACTGAGGGAACCACAGAGTCACGGCAAGGGTTACTGGGAACCGGTCTTAGACAGTCCTTGGAACAAGAGGGCCCCCAACTCTTGATCTCCCCAGTGGACCAATCCAGGGTTGGGGAATGAAGTTGAAGCCAGGGAAGTCCAAGGAGAATTTCCGAGGTGCAATTGGGGAGGACCAAAAGTTCAATCCTCTCGTGATGAGATCCAATGCTCATTAGAAGGGGCTCCGTGCGGAAGCGTATGGTACAGTCCAATCTTTCATTGTTTACACAATTGATGTAAAGGGGTCTGGCGAGACTGGTCACTGGGATGTTGAACCTGTTGACGAGAGAGGCCAAAATAAAATTTCCTGCAGATCCAGAGTCCAAGAAGGCCACGGTAGAGAAGGAGAAGGCAGAGGCAGACATCCGCACAGGCACAGTAAGACGTGGAGAAGCAGAGTAGACATCAAGGACTGTCTCTCCTTTGTGCGGAGTCAGCGGACGTCTTTCCAGGCGGGGAGGACGGATAGGACAATCCCTCAGGAAGTGTTCGGTACTAGCACAGTACAGGCAGAGGTTCTCCATGCGGCGTTGTGTCCTCTCTTGAGGTGTCAGGCGAGACCGGTCGACCTGCATAGCCTCCACGGCGGGAGGCACAGGAACAGATTGCAGGGGACCAGAGGAGAGAGGAGCCGAGGAGAAGAAACGCCTCGTGCGAACAGAGTCCATATCTTGGCGGAGCTCCTGACGCCTTTCGGAAAAACGCATGTCAATGCGAGTGGCTAGGTGAATAAGTTCATGTAGATTAGCAGGAATTTCTCGTGCGGCCAGAACATCTTTAATGTTGCTGGATAGGCCTTTTTTAAAGGTCGCGCAGAGGGCCTCATTATTCCAGGACAATTCTGAAGCAAGAGTACGGAATTGTACGGCATACTCGCCAACGGAAGAATTACCCTGGACCAGGTTCAACAGGGCAGTCTCAGCAGAAGAGGCTCGGGCAGGTTCCTCAAAGACACTTCGGACTTCCGAGAAGAAGGAGTGTACAGAGGCAGTGACAGGATCATTGCGGTCCCAGAGCGGTGTGGCCCATGACAGGGCTTTTCCGGACAGAAGGCTGACTACGAAAGCCACCTTAGACCTTTCAGTGGGAAACAGGTCCGACATCATCTCCAGATGCAGGGAACATTGGGAAAGAAAGCCACGGCAAAACTTAGAGTCCCCATCAAATTTATCCGGCAAGGATAGGCGTAGCCCAGGAGCGGCCACTCGCTGCGGAGGAGGTGCAGGAGCTGGCGGAGGAGATGACTGCTGAAGCTGTGGTAGTAACTGTTGTAGCATAACGGTCAGTTGAGACAGCTGTTGGCCTTGTTGCGCTATCTGTTGTGACTGCTGGGCGACCACCGTGGTGAGGTCAGCGACAACTGGCAGAGGAACTTCAGCGGGATCCATGGCCGGATCTACTGTCACGATGCCGGCTGGCAGGTAGTGGATCCTCTGTGCCAGAGAGGGATTGGCGTGGACCGTGCTAGTGGATCGGTTCTAAGTCACTACTGGTTTTCACCAGAGCCCGCCGCAAAGCGGGATGGTCTTGCTGCGGCGGTAGTGACCAGGTCGTATCCACTAGCAACGGCTCAACCTCTCTGGCTGCTGAAGATAGGCGCGGTACAAGGGAGTAGACAGAAGCAAGGTCGGACGTAGCAGAAGGTCGGGGCAGGCAGCAAGGATCGTAGTCAGGGGCAACGGCAGGAGGTCTGGAACACAGGCTAGGAACATACAAGGAACGCTTTCACTGGCACAATGGCAACAAGATCCGGCAGGGAAGTGCAGGGGAAGTGAGGTGATATAGGGAAGTGCACAGGTGAAGACACTAATTGGAATCACTGCGCCAATCAGCGGCGCAGTGGCCCTTTAAATCGCAAAGACCCGGCGCGCGCGCGCCCTAGGGAGCGGGGCCGCGCGCGCCGGGACAGGACCGAGGGAGAGCGAGTCAGGTACGGGAGCCGGGGTGCGCATCGCGAGCGGGCGCTACCCGCATCGTGAATCGCATCCCGGCTGGCAGCAGAATCGCAGCGCCCCGGGTCAGTGGATCTGACCGGAGCGCTGCAGCGGAGAGAGTGTAGCGAGCGCTCCGGGGAGGAGCGGGGACCCGGAGCGCTCGGCGTAACACAAATGTTTTCATTTCAACATATATCCATGTTGTCATCTAGTGTAAGCGGCTGTGTTCTTTGAAAGATGCCAGGTGTCTTCCTTTTTTTTTTTTTATATATATATATGTTTGTATTAGAGATGAGCGAACTTACAGTAAATTCGATTCGTCAAGAACTTCTCGGCTCGGCAGTTGATGACTTTTCCTGCGTAAATTAGTTCAGCTTTCAGGTGCTCCGGTGGGCTGGAAAAGGTGGATACAGTCCTAGGAAAGAGTCTCCTAGGACTGTATCCACCTTTTCCAGCCCACGGGAGCACCTGAAAGCTGAACTAATTTATGCAGGAAAAGTCATCAACTGCCAAGCCTAGAAGTTCGTGACGAATCGAATTTACTGTAAGTTCTCTCATCTCTAGTTTGTATGTATATACAGGTTGTGGAACCTGGTGGCAGCTGTATAGTTAAGTTCCTGTTGGTATTTGCCTGCTGCTGTCTGCTATCTGGCTTGGTTGTTATGGTACCTGTGTTCACTACTGGATACTTGGGGCCTGCTGGGTGACTACGTGTCTTGGAGAGTGTAATGTGTTTTGTTCTTCGCCCAAGAGGCCTGATTCAAGTTTATAAAAGGACTGAATGATGAAGTGGAGATATATGCATTGGTTGCTAGATGAGTACTGCTGCATCTAAGAGAGACTCAGCGAATGCCTGTATGGGTGCTGTCACAAAGTGTGTTCGTGAGGCCAGTGGAGCTGGGAGAGAGCTGTCAGTGGTTATGACAGAAAAGGGGCACAGAATTGTATGGCATGAATGAAGCTTGTAGAGGGGGCAATTATGTGTGTGAGAAGCACTGTATGATGCTCCAGCCATAGACATGGACTGTGTGTGTAACAACTGTGATACCAAGGAAGGGCTGTAGTCTGAAAGGAGTTTTCCCTGGGAGGCCCAAGACTCTGAGATGACTGTTCTTCTACGTCTACACTGCTGTCAGTATCTGGGTCCATATTGTGAGAGACTTTTATTACAGCAGATTTGAACAATGATTAATATTTTAAAAGGGACAAGGTAATCAGCCTCATACTAACATTTAAGAGAGTGCCTCCCTGCTAGGAAAAGTACAAAGCAAGCTTTTGTCTGTATGCAGTGTTCTTGTATATAGAAAACAGTAGAGATGAGCGAGCCGAATCCGGCAAACCCGGATTCGGATTTTTCCGGCTTGGTGAACTCCTGAGCTTTTACTGGCCTGTAAATAGCGGGAATTACCATGAAAGTATGGCTTTTTGGCGGACGGAAGAAGCAGGGCGAGCAGGGGCGGTGAGATGAATTAGAGAAAGCAGCAGATCACATGATAACCCAGGTCTGTTATGTGATTGGCTGCTTTCATGTGTCAATCAGCACAAAGGCCAATAGGACACAGCCAGGGACAGAGTTAAAAGGCCAGTGACGTCACCCATGGCGTTCACAACGCTGGGAAGTTGTGCAAAGAGTAGGCACAGAGAGGGAGAGAGGCAGACATAGGGGAAGTTAGTGGTTAGAAAGAAAGACCTTGTGTGTGTGTGTATGTTAGTGAACAGGATTCAATCCCCATACAAGAAGAACCTTATAGGGGCTCCTATACACCAACACAGCATATAAGGGGACATCCTAATCACAGCCTCTGAAGGGCACATCTTTTGCTACCACAAATCCACAGCCTTTTTCAAGGCTCATACCTGCATATACCTGAATTGAATAGTGTTCCTGAACCAGCTCCAGTGAGGTGCATTGATCTGTTCCACCCACCCATAAAGTGTATTCAAGTGGCACCTATATATGCCTATAGGGCCAGTGAAGACAGTAATGATTTGTGACTGTAATAGTGTGCCTGAACCAGCTACTATAGCCAGTAAGGTGCATTGATCTGTGCCACCCACTCACAAAGTGTATTCAAGTGGCACCTATATATATATATATATATATATATATATATATATATATATATACCTATAGGGCCTGTGAAGACAGCAGTGATTTGTCACTGTAATAGTGTTCCTGAACCAGCTACAATAGCCAGTAAGGTGCATTGATCTGTTCCACCCACCCACAAATCATATTCAAATGGCACCTATATATGCCTATAGGGCCTGTGTAGACAGTAGAGATTTGTGACTATAAAAGTGTTCCTGAACCAGCTACAAGAGTCAGTGAGGTGCAGTGATCTGTGCCACCCACAAAGCATATTTCTGTGGCACCTATATATGCCTTTAGGGCCTGTGAAGACAGTAGTGAATATAATAGATTTCCTCAAACACCTTCAGTACTCATTGTGCTGTCATTTCTGCCACCCAAAAAAGCGTGTTGATTAGTTACACGTATCTAGCCTGTAGTGTTAATCCAGGTCTGTTGCATTTCATATTGTACTGCAAACATCTTCAGTACTCATTGTGCTGTCATCTCTGGCTCACAAAAGCGTGTTCCTCTGACACATATCTGCCATGTTAACAAAGTTTTGTTGAATTTCATATTTTTCTGCAAACACACCTTACATTTTTCTAGTTTTGTACATGCAAATAAGCATTATACTAAAAAGCCTGTACATTCCAAACACATTAGGCTTCTAAAGCAACTGTATTTTTTAAAATTGTGGCTTTCTTAAACTTGCCTTATACGCAGTTCAAAACATTGAAACTTAAAGTTGACAAGTAGGTTGGTGAAAAATCACCAAAAAAAGATAAAACTATCCTTAAAAAATATGTCTGGAAAAGGAATTGTCCATCCTAGAGGCTCTGTTTCCTCATCTCTGTTTTTACTTCCCCCCCTACTGCTATGCAGAAGGATTGACTAGCTTTTTGAACGTGTTGCTGAGGTGGGGGAAGGGGCTGCAGTGGCCGAGCATTGCACTAATGGGACTGGTGGTAGTTGTGTTGAAAATTCTGGAAGGCAACATGGTGGATGTGGTGAGGGGAAACAAGGAGGTCACGATGACACATCTGAAATACTAACTGAGAGGAGTGGTGGGGATGATGAAGATGTGTTTAAAGAGGAGGATGTCAGCAGGCCTTCTGGTGCAAGCAGCTCAGGAGCAAGTGACGGTGACACTGGTGCTGCAGCTGAAGGCTTGAGAAAAAAACGTTCTAGAACAGGGGCACAGTTGGATGTTCATATACCTAGCTTTTTACGGTATCCTGCCATGTGGAAATTCTTTACTATGTTACCAGATGCAGGAAAGCTGGCACAGTTACAGAGTAGAGATGAGCAAATCGAATCTGACAAATCCAAATTAGCTACGAATTTCAGGAAAAATTCTGAACAAATTCAGAACAAATCTAATTTGCAACTAATCCGAATATCGCCACGATACTATTGCGCGAATTGATTCATTAAACTCCATTTAGTGTGGTCCAGGCTCCAGGGCGTCTAAAATGGCAGCTCCACATGTGAGAACATGGGGCAAGGAATCCTGGGAAGGCGGTTACAAGGGAAGCGGGATGACCCTGAATCACATTCAGGATGCAGTCTATCAGCAGCCAGTCACCCCTGTGATGTCACAGCCCTATATAATCGGCAGCAATATTACGGCTAGTCACTTCATCCTTTCACTGCAGAGAGATAGGACAGACAGCATTGTGTGTTAAACAGAAAAGCTTTTTCCAGCAGCGTCTCAAATTTTTTACTGCAGCTATTAACCTCCAAGTCACTGTCTACAGAATTGTATTACAGAGAGGGGCAGAGAGCTGTGTGTTGCCTCATACGTTTGAAAAAGCTGGCTCAGCTAGAGAAATGTTGGCAAAGAAGGGAGGAATACATTTTTAGCACAAATCTGTGTCTTTGTTCCACAAGTGGTCTTCTGATTATACTAGTCTGTAGATGGTATAATACATACCCAGCAGTCAATTTCTAATAGTCTTTGCAATTTTGGGTTTAGGACACAGCGACTGTGTGCTGCAGCACTGTTGTGAACGGCAGGTGTTGAGCACAAATATGTTATTTAAGCATACTGTAGTGCATTTTTCTTCCCTCATAAGTGCACACCACATACCTACATCTAAGTAGTGTACTATTTTGTACCTATTAATCTCTCAAAGGCCTAGATACTGTGAAAGGACAGCCAAAAGTACACACCTGCTGCTGTTCTAGACAAATATTGTTTTAAGCGTCAGAGAAGAGCCAGGATGTGCACAGAGGAGTGTCAGAGGCCTAAATTCATCAGGCGCAGGCAGAGGTCACAGCAGGCTAGGGGCGAATGGCAGCAGCAGTTGCAGCAAGAGACCTGATCTCATGGTATCAGCTAGTGGTCGAGTCTCAACCAGCAACCCATCTGCAGTCATCGATTAGTTAACATGGTCTTCCACTTTGTCACAAGTGACATCTAATATCCCCAGTCAACAGTCGGGTTCCTCAGGCACAACCTTCAGTTGGCATGGCCCGGGAGCAGTCCCTTTCCTCCCATTGCCTCTGTCCTATGCTGTTCCCTCCCCTACAGAAGTATCTTATGCTGTGGGTTCAGCTCCACTATTCACTGAGGATGATCTAATAGAGGATAGTCAGCAGCTACTGCCCAGCCAAAAAGTGGAGGAGACATCAGCCACTTCCTCCGCTAAAATAAAAAAAAGCACAAACGGATGCGCTCCATAGTGTAACACCAAAGGTGAGTTGGTAACGCTAAGTGTGAATTGCGCTTACCACATGAAGTTGTACTCCAACCGAGTACAACAATGGAACAGGGCGTATCATCAAGGGGTCTCTGCAGCTTCGTCCCACTGAAATAGAATCACGATAAAAACAAGCAATCTCCAGGTAGCAGAGCGGGATCAATGGAAGCGCTGAGATCAGATAAGAAGTTAAAAGGATTTATTTCCCATAATGCAACGCGTTTCACGGTCACCCGCTTCCTCAGGCATGCCTGAGGAAGCGGGTGACCGTGAAACGCGTTGCATTATGGGAAATAAATCCTTTTAACTTCTTATCTGGTCTCAGCGCTTCCATTGATCACGCTCTGCTACCTGGAGATTGCTTCCTCCGCTAGGCAGGCAAATAGTGATGAGGAGAGTGACGTGGGAGGTGGTGTTACCAGCGTTCAGGGTCTTGAAGCAGACACTGTTGAGGAACCTGAGGAAGACATCAGTGACGTGCAGACACTTGTTGATGATGATGAAGCCGATCGCAATTGGGAGCCGGGTGCAGAAGCGGCTTCATAATCATCAGGAGAAGAGGATTGCAGGTTGCCCATGAGGTAGCATGGTTGTCAGTCAGCATGGTGGCAGAAGTGGAAATTCTGGAGCCAAATGTGCCTGGGGGAGACCACCTGCCTCGCGGCAGGCTAACCTCCCGAGAGGTAGTGGAACAGGGGTTCCTGGAGACATCAGCAGTAACAGTCAATTAGTGCAGACTGTTGGTGGAAACATCAGCGGTGTGGCAGTTTTTTGCATCAAGCATCCGGAGGAGGTTGACATGCAAGATGTGTCAGCAGAAGGTGAACCGTGGCCAGATTCCCAATTTTGGCACCACAGCCCTGCGTCAACATATGCTGCACCTCCATAAAGCGGCCTGGAAAAACCGTGGCTCCGATGTAGTGGTCCAGCCTGCTGCATCACCCAGTGCCACTCTGCTCCCTCTTTCAGCCAGCCAAGGCTCCACCACCTGAGCCGAAGGGAGCTGTGTGTTATACCTTCCTTCTGTCACTCCAGGTGCTCCTGCTCCACCTACTTTTAGTCAGTCATTCCGCCAGCAATCCATCGACGAAGCCATGTCCAAGAGACAATAGTATATGCCCACTCATCCAACGGCACAGAAGCTGAATGTGCTCTTGTCCAAGTTGCTGGTGCTGCAGTCCCTATGTTTTCGAGTGGTGGACTCTGCACCTTTAAGAGAACTGATGGCTTGTGCCGAGCCGAGGTGGAGAGTCCCAAGCCGTTATTTTTTTTGCAAAGAAGGCAATACCAGCCCTGCACAATTTTGTGGAAGAGAAGATGGGCCAGTCGTTGAGCCTGTCGCTGTGTAACTAAGTGCATGGCAGTGCCGATGTCTGGAGCTGTAACTATGGTCAGGGACAATAGGTGTCCTTCATGGCCCATTGGGTGAATGTGTTTCCTGCACAGCCACAACAGCAACTTGGACAGTTCAAGCCAGAGATGGAGGCAGGGAGTCCCTTTGAGTCGCTCGCACAAATGAAACGATGCATGCTCACTTGCTTGCGTAGTGACCGCCGAATTGTCACCATTCGGCAACGGGATGACTTCTGGCTCTCCACCTTATTGGACCCTTGCTACCACCACAAAATAGGGGCCTTTTTTACACCCACTGAGAGGGAGGACAAACTAGCCTACTACAGAGACATACTACATAGTCAGTTGCCTATAGGTAGACTGTGCCATTAACCCCTTAAGGACTGAGCTCTTTTTCACCTTAAGGCCTGAGCCCTTTTTTGCAATTCTGACCACTGTCACTCTATGCATTAATAACTCTGGGATGCTTTTACCGTTTTTTCTGATTCCAAGATATTGAAGGGCTTCAAAGTTCAGCAGCAATTTTCCAATTTTTCCCAAAAATTTCAAAATCGGAATTTTTCAGGGACCAGTTTGGTTTTGAAGTGGATTTGAAGGGCCTTCATATTAGAAATACCCCATACATTACCACAATGTCTTCTGACATCTCTGTCCATTTTAGGAACTGTCCAGAGTAAAAGGAAATCCCCATAGCAAACATATGCTGTTCTGGACAGTTCCTAAAATGGACAGAGATGTCAGCAGAGAGCACTGTGCTCATGATGTCAGCAGACAGCTCTGTGTTTCAAAAAGAAAATGATTTCCGCTGTAGTATTCAGCAGCTAATAAGAACAGGAAGGATTACGTTTTTTTAATAGAAGTAATTTACAAATCTGTTTAACTTTCTGGCACAAGTTGATTTAAAAAAAAAAAAAAAATGTTTTTTTCCCGGAGTACCCCTTTAACATCCCCCAGGTGCTTGACGACTTTTCGTTAAAGTTGGATGTGTAAATGAAAAAATTATATATTTTCACTATAATGCTGTTTTTTCCCCTAAATTTCACATTTTTACAAGGGGTAATAGGAGAAAATGCCCCCCAAAATTTTAACCCCATTTCTTCTAATTATGGAAATACCCCATGTGTGGACGTCAAGCACTACAATGCTCAGAAGAGAAGGTGCCACATTTGGCTTTTGGGGCATGTCGCATTTAGGAAGCCTCTATGGTGCCAGAACAGAAAAAAAAAAAACACATGGCACACTATTTTGGAAACTTCACTACTTGAGGAACGTAACAAGTGGTACAGTGAGCCTTAACACCCCACAGGTGTTTGACCTCTTTTCGTTAAAGTCGGATGTGTAAATGAAAAAAAAAATCACATTTTTACAAGGGGTAATAGGTCAAAATGCCCCCCAAAATTTGTAACCCCATTTCTTCTGAGTATGGAAATACCCCATGTGTGGACGTCAAGTGCTCTGCTGCTGCACTACAATGCTCAGAAGAGAAGGAGCGCCAATTGGCATTTGGCGAGAGAATTTATTTTGAATGGAAGTTGGGAGCCATGAGCATTTATAAAGTCCCCCGTGGTGCCAGAACAGTGGACCCCCACATGTGACCCCATTTTGGAAACTACACCCCTCACAGAATTTAACCTGTTAAGGACCAAGGACGTACCGGTACGTCCTGAGTCCTTTCCCTTTCTATAACGCGGGGCCACGCAGGTCGGGCCCAGCCTCTAACAACGTCTGGGACCCGTGACTAATAGCGCGCAGCACTGAACACGGTGCCACACGCTATTAACCCTTTAGACGCGGTGTTCAACGTTGAACGCTGCGTCTAAAGTGAAAGTAAATTGCTGCCGGATAGCTCAGGGGGCTGTTCGGGATGTCCACGGCAAAATCGCAGCATCTCGAACAGCTCTGGGACACGAGGAGGGTCTCCTACCTTGCCTCCTGGTGTCCAATCGCCGAATGACTGCTCAGTGCCTGAGATCCAGGCATGAGCAGTCAAGCGGCAGAATCATTGATCAATGGTTTCTTATGAGAAACCATTCATTGATGTAAAAGATCAGTTTGTGCAGTGTTATAGCCCCCTATGGGAGCTATAACATTGCAAAAAAATAAGTGAAAAAAAGTGAAGAAAGATCCTTTAACCCCTCCCCTAATCAAAGTTGGAATCACCCCCTTTTCCCATAAAAAAAAAAACTGTGTAAATAAAAATAAACATATGTGGTATCGCCGCATGCGGAAATGTCCGAGTTATAAAAATATATCATTAATTAAACAGCACGGTCAATGGCGTACGCGCAAAAATTTCCAAAGTCCAAAAAAGTGTATTTTTGGTAACTTTTTATATCATGAAAAATGAATAAAAAGCAATCAATAAGTCACATCAATACAAAAATGGTAAGATCACGGTGCAAAAAATGAGCCCTCATTCCACCCCATATGCAGAAAAATAAAAAAAGTGACAATTTTAAACGTATACATTTTCCTGCATGTAGTTATGATTTTTTTCAGAAGTACGACAAAATCAAACCTATAAAAGTAGGGTATCATTTTAATTGTATGGACCTACAGAATAAAGAAAATGTGTCATTTTTACCGAAAAATTTACGGCGTAGAAACAGAAGCCTCCAAAAGTTACAAAATTGCATTTTTTTTTTCCAATTTTGTCTCACAATGATTTTTTTTTTCCTTTCGGTTTCGCCGTAGATTTTTGGGTAAAATGCCTGATGTCATTACAAAGTAGAATTAGTGGTGCAAAAAATAAGCGTATGGATTTTTATGTGCAAAATTGAAAGAGTTATGATTTTTTTTAAAGGTAAGGTGGAAAAAATTAAAGTGCACAAACGGAAAAACCCCATGGTCCTTAAGGGGTTAATAAGGGGTGCAGTGAGCATTTACACACCACTGGCCTTCAATTCCAGACAAATTTGCTCTCCAAAAGTCTAATGGCGCTCTTTCTCTTCTGAGCATTGTAGTTCACCCGCAGAGCACTTTATATCCACATATGGGGTATGTTCTTACTCAGAAGAAATGGGCTTACACATTTTGGGGGCTTTTTCTCCTATGTTCCCTTATGAAAATGAAAAATTTATGGTAACACCAGCATTTTAGTAAAAAAATTTTTTTTTTCATTTTCACATCCAACTTTAACGAAAATTCGTCAAACACCTGTGGGGTGTTAAGGCTCACTGTACCCCTTGTTATGTTCCATGAAGGGTGCAGTTTCCAAAATGGGGTCACAAGTGGGTATTTGTTCTTTTGCGTTTATGTCAGAAACACTGTAAAATCAGCCACCCCTGTGCAAATCACCTATTTAGGCCTCAAATGTACATGGTGCGCTCTCACTCCTGAGCCTTGTTGTGCGTCCGCAGATCATTTTACGCCCACATATGGGGTATTTCTGTACTCAGGAGAAATTGTGTTACAAATTTTGGGGGTCTTTTTTTCCTTGTGCCTCTTGTGAAAATAAAAAGTATGGGGCAACACCAGCATGTTAGTGTAAACATTTTTATTTTTTTACACTAACAGGCTGGTGAAGACCGCAACTTTTCCTTTTCATAAGGGGTAAAAGGATAAAAAGCTCCCCCAAAATTTGTAACGCAATTTCTCCTGAGTACGGAAATACCCCATATGTGGCCCTAAACTGTTTCATTGAAATACGACAGGCCTCCGAAGTGAGAGAGCGCCATGCCCATTTGAGGACTAAATTAGGGATTGCATAGTGGTGGAAACTGTTGCTAAACTCCTAGCATGCCTTGACAGTCAGTGGCGGTCCGGAAATGCTGGGAGTTGTTGTTTTGCAACAGCTGGAGGTGCCATTTTGGAAACACTGCCGTACGATACGTTTTTCATTTTTATTGGGGGGGGGGAGATGACAGTGTAAAGGGGTGTATATGTGGTGTTTTACCCTTTATTATGTGTTAGTGTAGTGTAGTGTTTTTAGGGTACATTCACACTGGCAGGGGGTTGCGGTGAGTTTCCAAGGAGTTTGAGCTGCGGCGAAAAATTTGCCGCAGCTCAAACTTGAAGCAGGAAGCTCACTGTAAACCTGCCTGTGTGAATGTACCCTGTACATTCACATGCGGGGGCAAACCTCCAGCTGTTTCAAAACTACAACTTCCATCATGCACTGACAGATTGTGCATGCTGGGAGTTGTACTTTTGCAACAGCTGGAGGCACACTGGTTGGAAAACCTTCAGTTAGGTTCTGTCACCTAACTCAGTATTTTCCAACCAGTGTGCCTCCAGCTGTTGCAAAACTACAACTCCCAGCATGTACTGATCGCCGTAGGGCATGCTGGAAGATGTAGTTATACAACAGTTGGAGGTACGCAACTACAACTCCCAGCATGGGGAGACAGTCGTTTGCTGTTCGTACATGCTGGGAGTTGTAGTTTTGCAAAATTTAGAGGGCCACGGTTTAGAAACCACTGCACAGTGATCTCCAAACTGTGGCCCTCCAGATTTAGCAAAACTGCAAATCCCAGCATTTGCAGACAGCAAACTGCTGTGTGGGCATGGTGTGAGTTGTAGTTTTGCAAGACCTGGAGGGCCACAGTTTAGAGACCACTGCACAGTGATCTCCAAACTGTAGGCCTCCAGCTATTGCAAAACTACAAATCCCAGCATGCCCACACAGCACACAGCTGTCTTGGTATGCTGGGATTTGTAGTTTTGCAACATCTGGAGGGTCACAGTTTAGAGATCACTGTGCGGTGGTTTCTAAACCATGGCCCTCTAAATCTTGCAAAACTACAACGGCTGTCTCGCTATGCTGGGAGTTGTAGTTGCGTACCTCCAGTTATTTGAGCATTCAATACCTCTCTATCTAATGAGGAGAGAGATGGTAGAGAGTCTGTTGAAAGAAAATCACGTAAGATAATCTCACTATTAGGGGAATCAGAAGGAGGGGTATACAAGGTAGAATAAAAGGCATGAAAGGCATCATAGATGCGGTCAGGGTTGGAGGTACGAAGGCCAGGAGGCAGCTAGACGCAGTGCACGCTATTAAATGAAGTTGTGTTTTTAAACATGGAGGCCAAAAGACGATTAGGCTTATTAGCAATCTTATAATATGTCCTGTCCAGCGGAGAGCTTTTCCACCCGTGTAGAGAAGTGCATCCAGCTGGGCCCTGGTGTCACTTAAAGATTTAACCCCTTAAGGACCGGAGGTTTTTCCGTTTTTGCATTTTCGTTTTTTGCTCCTTGCCTTTAAAAAATCATAACTCTTTCAAATTTACACCTAAAAATCCATATGATGGCTTATTTTTTGCGCCACCAATTCTACTTTGTAATGACGTCAGTCATTTTGCCCAAAAATCTATGGTGAAGCGGGAAAAAAAATCATTGTGCGACAAAATTGGAAAAAAAACGCTGTTTTGTAACTTTTGGGGGCTTCCGTTTCTACGTAGTACATTTTTCGGTAAAAATGACACCTGATATGTATTCTGTAGGTCCATACGATTAAAATGATACCCTACTTATATAGGTTTGATTTTGTCGGACTTCTGGAAAAAATCATAACTACATGCAGGAAAATTAATACGTTTAAAATTGTCATCTTCTGACCCCTATAACTTTTTTATTATTCCGTGTAAGGGGCGGTATGAGCGCTCAATTTTTGCGCCGTGATCTCAAGTTTTTAACGGTACCATTTTTGCATTGATAGGACTTATTGATCACTTTTTATTCATTTTTAAATGATATAAAAAGTGACCAAAAATGCACTATTTTGGACTTTGGAATTTTTTTGCGCGCACGCCATTGACCGAGCGGTTTAATTAATGATATATTTTTATAATTCGGACATTTCCACACGCGGTGATACCACATATGTTTATTTTTATTTTTATTTACACTGTGTTTTTTTTTTTATTGGAAAAGGGGGGTGATTCAAACTTTTAATAGGGGAGGAGTTAAATGATCTTTATTAACTTTTTTTTTTCACTTTTTTTTTGCAGTGTTATAGGTCCCATAGGGACCTATAACACTCCACACACTGATCTTCTATGTTGATCACTGGTTTCTCATAAGAAACCAGTGATCAACGAT
This sequence comes from Hyla sarda, assembly GCF_029499605.1. NCBI lineage: Eukaryota > Metazoa > Chordata > Amphibia > Anura > Hylidae > Hyla > Hyla sarda. The sequence continues at coordinate 323,836,687 of NC_079190.1, forward strand.
TCTGCCGGATGACTGCTCATGCCTGGATCTCAGGCACTGAGCAGTCATTCGGCGATCGGACAGCGAGGAGGCAGGAAGGGGCCCTCCCGCTGTCCTGTCAGCTGTTCGGGATGCCGCGATTAGCCGCGGCTATCCCGAACAGCCCGACTGAGCTAGCCGGGAACTTTCACTTTCACTTTTAGCCGCGCAGCTCAGCTTTGAGCGCGCGGCTAAAGGGTTAATAGCGCGCGGCGCCGCGATCGGCGCTGCGCGCTATTAGAGGCGGGTCCCGGCTTCACTATGACGCCGGGCCCGCCATGATATGACGAGGGGTTACTGTGTAACCCCGCGTTATATCAGAAGAGCAGGACCAAGGACGTACCGGTACGTCCTTGGTCCTTAAGGGGTTAAACAAATATAAGGAAGGTAACTGTTGATCGGCAAAAGTAAGTCTAGCTAATTTAGATTCCAATTAGAGATGAGCGAATCGAAGCTGACGAACCTGAATTTATTAGTTGGAAATATTTGATTTCCAACGAATGCGAATATCGCCGCGATTCTATTGTGTGAATTGCTTCATTAAACTCCATTTCCTGCGGTCCAGGAAGTGAAGCAGGCAGGATCCTGAATCACATGCAGGATGCAGCCTATCAGCAGCCAGTCACCCCTGTGATGTCACAGCCCTATATAATCGGCAGCCATAATTCCGGCTCCTCACTTCATTACAATACACTGCAGAAGGATCATAGGACCCAGAGCATATGTGTGTTACAGGAGAGAAAAGCACAGTTCAGTAATGTTTAACATCCTCCAAGTCACATCAGCGTTCTCGTGGACGGAGAGCATTGTTTTTCACAGAAAAGGATTTTTACTGCTGCTGCAGGCATTAAATGGGCACTCCCGTGGAAAACTTTTTCTTTTTTTTAAATCAACTGGTGCCAGAAAGTTAAACAGATTTGTAAATTACTTCTATTAAAAAATCTTAATCCTTCCAGTACTTTTTAGGGGCTATATACTACAGAAGAAATGCTTTTCTTTTTGGATTTCTCTGATGTCAAAACCACAGCGCTCTCTGCTGACCTCTGCTGTCCATTTTTGGAACTGTCCAGAGCAGGAGAAAATCCCCATAGCAAGCATATGCTGCTCTGGACAGTTCCTAAAATGGACAGCAGAGGTCAGCAGAGACCCCTGTGGTCGTGACATTTGAGAAATCCAAAAAGAAAAGCATTTCCTCTGTAGTGTCCCATAAAATGTATTGGAAATATTAAGATTTTTTTTTTTTAAAGAGTTTATTTATAACTTTTCACAAAACATACAAAACTATACACATAAAACATGGAAGACAAGATAGTCCGCCAGAGGCAGCCCTGTAAGGGGAAGTCAGTACAATACAAAGTAGGGTAATGCAACGGTAAAACTCCAATCTCTGACTGTAGAGCAATTTCTCTAGCGGCACATAACCTCCTCTGCCCCGACACTCCCACCATAAAGGCTCCCCTGACATGCGCCTCATATGCATCCCACTGAACCAATTTATCCGCATGAGAAGAATTGTGCTCCCAGAAACAATTGTGAGCCTCTAACAGGGATGCCGACACCACCTCCTCCTGAAGCCAGCCAGGGTGCATCCGCCAGAGTCTGGAGGAGAGACGTGGGCCTAGACACAAAGATATTAAGAGGGCCGAATGATCAGAGATCCCCCTAGTGGTATATCTGACATCGCTCACCAAAGACAGAAGATCTGAGGAAGCGTAAGCGAGGTCAATTCTAGAAAATGTCTTATGGACCGCTGGAAAAAATGAAAACACCCGGTCAGACGGATGCATCCTGCGCCAAACCTCAGTAAATGATAATTTCGAACACCAATCATTCAGTCTACCGGATCCCGAGTCAGCTGCTCCAGTGCGATCGACCGTTGGATCTGGGACTGCATTGAAATCTCCTACGAATAATACAGGGAGAGAAGGAAAAGTTAGTAATTTAGAAACCACACTATCCAAGACATCCAACTGAAAGGGAGGAGGAACATACAAAGACACCAAGAGAAAATGTGCCGCATGCAGGGAACACTGAATTATCACAAACCTGCCAAAATGATCACATGCTACTTGATCTATCACTATATGAATAAATTTAGTCACTAGAACAGAAACCCCCCTTGCCGAAGAAGAGTAGGAAGAATGAAACCAGCTCGCTATCCAAGCCCGTTTCAAGGAGAGTATCTTCTGACCAGTCAAATGGGTTTCCTGTAGACAGATAATATGGGGAGATTGTTTTTTTTTTTTAGCAAAATCAAGACATAACGCTCTCTTAAATTTAGAATTAAGGCCTCTAACGTTCCAACTTAATATTTTAAGTGACCCCATTAGGAAGGAATATAGAAATGGCCTGTAACACGGAGAAACCAGGTATACCTACCAGTAAACACCACTCCCTTAGGGGCCCCGGGCACACACTTCACACAAACCACCCACAAGACAAAGGACACAGCACGCATACCACTGCCAAGACAGACATAGGACAAGACAAGCAGTCCAAACTCAAGACAGAGACACAACAACACCAAACCAAAACAAAAGCAATACAGTTCAAAAGCATTCCCCAAACAACCCTGTCTAACACTAAAACTCGTGCAGACCTAGACCCTAAATGCTAACAATGGGCGATAGCAAAAATCAAGCATTTACACCCTCCCACACCCCCCCCCCAACCCCAGCCCCAACTAGGCTAACTAAGGGCCCAACTCACTGATGCCCCCTATCTAACTAGGGGAACACTGAAAAGTCATCATAATGATCCATGGTCAGTAACTAAGCTAAACTTAGACTTCCTAACCCCTGCTGTCTAGCTAAACTAGAAGGATCAAGAGTCCATGAACAGGGTCAATCCGGAGGCGCCAATGCAGGAGCAGCATCCACCCAGTGGATGCTTCAGTCGGTGAAGTGAAGAATTTCGCTGTTCCTCCATCCACTACACGTAGTTTGGCAGGGAACAGCATCGCATATTTGTAGCCTTTGGTACGGAGACGGACCTCAGTAAACTTCTCTCTCTGTTTACGAAGCTGTACGGAGAAGTCCGGATAGAAGGCAACCCTGGCATCATTATATCGCACCTCTCCTTTAATGCGAACCGCCCGCAGGATAGCGTCTCTGTCACGGAAATGCAGCAGTTTTGCAAAAAAGGGTCTAGGAGGGGCCCCGGGCCGTGGAGGTCTGGACGGAAGCCTATGTGCCCTTTCTACTGTGAAGTACGGAGAGAAGGTGTCCGCTGGTAATATCTCTTTCAGCCACTCCTCCAAAAAGGCCACAGGATCAGAGCCCTCTGCTTTTTCAGGCAGTCCCACCAGCCTAATATTGTTACGTCTCAGCCTGTTTTCCATATCATCTGTTTTATCCAGCATTTGTTTAATTTGGCGCTGTACCGAGGTCATCTGTTCCGGTAAAGGGTGCAAGGTGTCCTCCACAGCCTACACCCTCCGCTCAACCTCTCCAGTGCGCTCCCTCAACTTCTGGGTCTCATGGCGTAAAATAACAAATTCTTGTCTGAGTTCATCAACTTTTGATATCATCAGAGTTTGACATGAGGTAAAGGCTGCCAGAAGTTGATTAAACTTTTGATCTATAGACTCCACTTAGTATGAAACGCACAGGGGAGAGCCTCTCCTATCATGGTAAGGACCACCCGAAAACATAGGAGGAGCGGGCTCCGGTCCGCCCCCCTCTAGCAACTCAGGAGCCCTTGAAAAGTGGCTAAGGGATTGGGCCGCATGAGCGGAAAGCTTAGAGGCCGCCGGGGTGGAGGCTCCTGAATCCCTTCCGGGGTGGCCTCCCCCTCTAGAGTGACTGTCATCAGATGAGGCATCTTCCTCCGAAGAGTGTATGGCTGCTTGAGCAGCCTGTTTAGATTTTCCCCCCGCCTTGTTCCTTGAGCCCGGCATGCTTCCTTAGGATCTGCAAGTGACCGCACACTAGACACCACAAAACACAGAAGAATAGACTCTCTCTGAGGTTAATAGAAGGCAGGCCTCAGCCCCAGCAGGAGTCTTATGGTTAGCAGGTACTCCACACAAGATCCGGCAATGCAGGCAATGAAGGGGCTAATCCACAAGGTTAGTATAGCAGTGTCTCCCAGAGGCGCCCTCACAGGACAGTCCAGCAGCATTGATATGGTTAGCAGGCACTGCACACAAGCTCTGGCAATGTAGGTAGGGAAAGGTAAACCACAGGGCTAGTAGAGCAGTGACTCTGAGAGGCGCCAACACAGGACAGTCCAGCAGTAGATTTATGGTTAGCAGGCACTGTACAGAAGAATCAGCAATGCAGGTAGTGAAAGGGTTAAACCACAGGGCTAGTAGAGCAGTGTCCTCAGAGGTGCCCACACATGACAGTCCAGCAGTAGAATTATGGTTAGCAGGCCCTGGACATAAGAATCAGCAATGCCGGTAGTGAAAGGGTTAAACCACAGGGCTAGTATAGCGGTGTCCCCAGAGGCGCCAACACACGACAGTCCAGCAGTAATGTTATGGCTAGCAGGCTCTGCACACAAGATCCGGCAATGCAGGTAGTGAAAGGGTAAACCACAGGGCTAGTATAGCAGTGTCTCCCAGTGGCGCCCTCACAGAACAGTCCAGCAGTAGTGTTATGGTTAGCAGGCACTGTACATAAGAATCGGCAATGCAGGTAGTGAAATTGTTAAACTGCAGGACTAGGATAGCAGTGTCCCATTCAAAGGAACCCTGTCAGCGCAGTCCAGCAGGGGGATTACGGTTAGCAGGCACTCCACACAGGTTCCACACAGGTTCCAGGAATGCAGGCAATTTAGGGTTAAGCACAGGGCCAGTATAGCAGCATCCCTCTCAGAGAAACCCCCACAGCACAGTCAAGCAGGGTATATGGGAGCAGGTCAGAACCCCCACTCCATCCAGACCAGCAGACTCTCAGGAGTTAATAGTCTATTTGTAGTCCACACACACACCTGCAAATCGCTAGCAGGTAAAGAAGGAGAAGGTGAAGTGCACTTATCTGTAGGGGGGGAGAGAGACACTGCAACCCCACAGCGTGTAATCTCCAGCGCTGCGGCCACAGCTCCACTACCAGTCAGCGCTTCCCGGGCGCGGGAGTCACCCCGGCAACCAGTGACTCGTCCCACGAAGGCCCCAATGGCGGACCTGCTCCCAGTCCACTGTGTCTCTGCCAGGACAGCCGTTCCAGCTCCAGCCGCTGCCGGAGACATCTCTGCCTCCACTGCTAGCTGTTGGCTCCCCCGAGGCTAACCCCCGCTCATCCCGCAGAACTCGCCGACTGCCACCAGACCTCCGCACTGCCCGGAACAGCGCTCCTCGTCCCGCCGGCTCCCGCACCTGCGACTGGTATGCCCAGGATCAGCAGCACCTCTGGAATTTCAGAGGGCCAAAGAGGTGAGTTGGTGCCCGAACAGGAGGGGTATTCAGGATAAAAAAGAGCCGAGGTAGCGGGTCTGCTACCTTGGCTCTTGCGTCCGCTCAGCTCTCCATTCGGGGTGCGTCCGCTCAGCTCTCCATTCGGCCACGCCTCAAGATTAAGATTTTTTAATAGAAGTAATATACAAATCTGTTTAACTTTCTGGCACCAGTTGATAAAAAAATAAAAATAATAATAATTTCTCGGGAGAACCCCTTTAACCCCTTAAGGACCAAGCCAATTTTGGCCTTAAGGACCAGAGCGTTTTTTGCACATCTGAGCACTGTCACTTTAAACATTAATAACTCTGGAATGCTTTTAGTTATCATGATTCCAAGATTGTTTTTTCGTGACATATTCTACTTTAACATAGTGGTAAATTTTTGTGGTAACTTGCATCCTTTCTTGGTGAAAAATCCCCAAATTTGATGAAAAATTAGAAAATTTTGCATTTTTCTAACTTTGAGGCTTTCTGCTTGTAAGGAAAATGTATATTACAAATACATTTTTTTTATTCACATATACAATATGTCTACTTTATGTTTGCATCATAAAAGTGACGAGTTTTTACTTTTGGAAGACACCAGAGGGCTTCAAAGTTCAGCAGCAATTTTCCAATTTTTCACAACATTTTTAAACTCAATATTTTTCAGGGACCAGTTCATATTAGAAATACCCCATAAATGACCCCATTATAAAAACTGCGCCTCCAAGGTATTCAAAGTGATATTCAGTCAGTGTTTTAACCCTTTAGGTGTTTCACAGGAATAGCAGCAAAGTGAAGGAGAAAATTCTAAATCTTTTTACACTCACATGTTCTTGTAGACCCAATTTTTGAATTTTTGCAAGTGGTAAAAGGAGAAAATGTTTACTTGTATTTGTAGACTAATTTCTCTCGAGTAAGCACATACCTCATATGTCTATGTAAATTGTTCGGCGGGCGCAGTAGAGGGCTCAGAAGGGAAGGAGCGACAAGGGGATTTTGGAGAGAACCTTTTTCGGAAATGGTTTTTGGGGGGCATGTCACATTTAGGAAGCCCCTAGGGTGTCAAAAAAGCAAAAAAAAAAAACACATGGCATACCATTTTGGAAACTAGACCCCTCGGGGAATGTAACATGGGATAAAATGACCCTTAATACCCCACAGGTGTTTCATGACTTTTGCAAATGTAAAAAAAAAAAACAAAACAATGACCTAAAATGCTTGTTTTCCCAAAAATTTTACATTTTTAAAAAGGGTAATAGCAGAAAATACCCCCCAAAATTTGAAGCCCAATTTCTCCCAATTCAGAAAACAACCCATATGGGGGGTAAAAAGTGCTCTGCTGGCACACTACAGGTCTTGGAAGAGGAGTAGTCACATTTGGCTTTTTGGAAGCAAATTTTGCTCTGGGGGCATGCCGCATTTAAGAAGCCCCTATGGTGCCAGGACAGCAAAAAAAAAAAACCACATGGCATACCATTTTGGAAACTAGACCCCTCGGGGAGCGTAACAAGGTTTAAGTGAACCTTTATACCCCACAGGTGTTTCACGACTTTTGCATATGTAAAAAAAAAATATTTTTTTTACCTAAAATGCTTGTTTTCCCAAAAAAATAAAATTTTTTAAAAGGGTAAAAGCAGAAAATTTGTAACACAATTTCTCCCGAGTACGGCGATACCCCATATGTGACCCTAAACTGTTGCCTTGAAATTCGACAGGGCTCCAAAGTGAGAGCGCCATGCCCATTTGAGGCCTGAATTAGGGATTTGCATAGGGGTGGACATAGGGGTATTCTACGCCAGTGATTCCCAAACAGGATGCCCCCAGCTGTTGTAAAACTCCCAGCATGCCTGGACAGTCAGTGGCTGTCTGGTAATACTGGGAGTAGTTGTTTTGCAACAGCTGGAGGCTCCATTTTGGAAACAGTGGCGTACCGGAGGTTTTTCATTTTTATTGGGGAGGGGAGGGGGGTTGTGTAGGGGTATGTGTATATGTAGTGTTTTTTACTTTTTATTTTATTTTGTGTTAGTGTAGTGTAGTGTTTTTAGGGTACAGTCACACGGACGGGGGTTCACAGTAGTTTCTCGCTGGCAGTTTGAGCTGCGGCAGAAACTTGCAGCCGGATACTTGAAGCCGGATACTTACTGTAAACCTCCGCCCATGTGAGTGTACCCTGTATGTTCACATTGGGGGGGGAAACATCCAGCTGTTGCAAAACTACAACTCCCAACATGTACGGTGCATGCTGGGAGTTGTAGTTTGCAACAGCTGGAGGCACACCGGTCGTGAAACACTGAGTTTGGGTAAAAAAAAACTCTGAGTTTCACAACCAGTGTGCCTTCAGCTGTTGCAAAACTACAACTCTCAGCAGTCACAGACAGCCAACGGGCATGCTGGGAGTTCAAGTTATGCAACCAGCAGATGCACCACTACAACTCCCAGCATGCACTTTAGCTTTGTTTGTGCAAGCTGGGAGTTGTAGTTATACAACAGCTGAAGGTACACTTTTCCATAGAAAAAATGTGCCTCCAGCTGTTGCAAAACTATAAGTCCCAGCATGCCCATAAGGGAATGCTGGGAGTTGTGGTGGTCTGCCTCCTGCTGTTGCATAACTACAGCTCCCAGCATGCCCTTTTTGCATGCTGGGAGCTGTTGCTAAGCAACAGCAGGAGGCTGTCACTCATCTCCTACTGCTGCAAACCGCCGCATACAGCCAGTCCCTCACCGCCGCCGCTGCTGCTCCTGGGGCCCCGATCCCAACAGGAATGCCGGGGATCGGGGTCCCCAGCTGCCGGGGTCCTCTTCCCGCACCCGCTCACATGCTTCGGAAGAGGGGCGGAGCGGGTTGCGGGAGTGAAACCGGCCGATGAATCAGGGCGATCGTGAGGTGGCACCAGTGTCACCTCACCCCTGCTGGCTATGGCTGTTCGGGGCCGTCAGAGACGGCCCCGATTAGCCAGTAATTCCGGGTCACCGGGTCATTGGAGACCCGATTGACCCGGAATCGCCGCCAATCGCTGGGCTGAATTGTCCAGCGATCTGCGGCCATTGCCGACATGGGGGGACATAATGACCCCCCTGGGCGATATGCTGCGATGCCTGCTGAACGATTTCAGCAGGCATCCTGCTCCGGTCCCCAAATGGCTAGTGTCCTTAAGGACTCGGAATGAAGGGCGTATCCATACGCCCTGTGTCCTGAAGAGGTTAACCTCCCAGTCACTTTCTTCAGCATAGTATTACAGAGAGGGGCAGGTAGCTGTGTGTTGCCTCACACATTTCAACAAGCTGCCTCAACATCATAAACCTTAGCAGAAGAGGCAGGAATAATTTTTCAGCGCAATTCAGTGTCTTTGTTCCACAAAAAATCATCTGCTGGTAATACTAGTCTGTAGATGGTATAATACACAGCTGTCCATTCCTAATAGTCTTTGACAGAGTGCAATTTTGTGTTTAGTACACAGCTTTTTTTTGCTGCAGCACTGTTGTGTACTGCTGGTGTTGTGCTGTAGAGCATTTATCTGCCCTCATAAGTGCATACCGCATGCGTACATCAAAGTAGTGTACTATTTTGTACCTGTTAATCTGTCAAGGACCTACATACTGTAAAAGGACAGACAAAAATAATCACCGGCTGGTGTTTTACAAAAATACAGAGTTTTTATTCATACTGTATCACATTTTTCTGCCCTCATAAGTGCATACCGCATGCGTACATCTAAGTAGTGTACTATTTTGTACCTGTTAATCCATCAAGGGCCTACATACTGTAAAAGGACAGAAAAAAGTAATCACTGGCTGGTGTTTTACAAAAATACAGAGTTTTTATTAGTTCTGTAGCACATTTTTCTGCCCTCATAAGTGCATTCCGCATACGTACATCTAAGTACTGTACTATTTTGTATCTGTTAATCTTTCAAGGGCCTACATACTTTAAGAGGACAGACAAAAGTAATCAACGGATGGTGTTTTACAAAAATACAGAGTTTTTAGGCGTACTGAAGCAAAGTTTTTCGCCCTCATGAGTGCATACCGCATACGTACATCTAAGTAGTGTACTATTTTGTACCTGTTAATCTGTCAAGTGCCTAAATACTGTGAAAGTCCAGGCAAAAGTACTCACCGGCTGGTTTTGTACTCAGATACTTTTTTGAGTGTACTGTACCGCATTTTTCTTCCCTCATGAGTGCATACCACATACCTACATCTAAGTAGTGTACTATTTTTTAGCTGTTAATCTCTCAAGGGCCTTAATACTTTGAAAGTCCAGGCAAAAGTACTCACCAGCTGGTGTTGTACTCAGATACTTTTTTAAGTGTACTGTAGAGCATTTTTCTGCCCTCATCAATGCATACCACATACCTACATCTAAGTAGTGTACTATTTTGTACCTGTTAATCTGTCAAAGGCCTACATACTGTGAAAGTCCAGGCAAAAGTACTCACCGGCTGGTGTTGTACTCAGATACTTTTTTTTAAGTGTACTGTAGTGCATTTTTCTGCCCTCATCAGTGCATACCACATACCTACTTCTATTTTGTACCTGTTAATCTGTCAAGGGCATAGATACTGTGAAAGGACAGCCAAAAGTGCACACCTGCTGCTGCTCTAGACAAATACTGTTTTAAGGGTAGTGAAGCATATTGTACTCTCCTCATATACGCACTAAGTATGTCAGGCAGAGAAGTGCCAGGACATGCACAGAGTAGTGGCAGAGGCCTAAATCCTTAAGGCAGAGATCGCAGCAGACTAGGGCCGAGTGGCAGCAGGAGTCGCAGCAAGAGGCCAGAGCTCCCGTTATCAGCTAGCGGTCGTGTCTCAACCAGCAACCCATTTGCCATCGTCGATTGGTTAACACGGTCATCCACTTCATCACAAGTGACATCTGACACCCCCAGTCAACAGTCGGTGGGTTCCTCAGACACAACACTCAGTTGGCATGGCACGGAAGCAGTCCCTGTCCTCCCATTGCCTCTGTCCTATGATGTCCCCCCCCACCCTACAGAAGTATCTCATGCTGTGGGTTAAGCTCCACTATTCACTGAGGACGATCTAATAGAGGACAGTCAGCAACTACTTTCCAGCCAAGAAGTGGAGGAGACATCCACCGCTTCCTCTGCTCTGCGGGCAAGAAGTGATGAGGAGAGTGACGTGGGAGGCAGTGTTGCCAGGGTTCAGGGTCCTAAAGCAGACACTGTTGAGGAACCTGTGGAGGACATAAGTGACTTGCAGACACTTGTTGATGATGATGAAGCCGATCGCAATTGGGAGCCGGGTGCAGAAGGGGCTTCATCATCATCAGGAGAAGAGATTTGCAGGTTGCCCGTGAGGCTTACTCGGCGGTGTGGCAGTTTTTTTTTATAAAGCATCTCGAGGAGTTCACATGCAAGATATGTCGGCAGAATGTGAAGTGTGGCCAGGGTCCCAATGTTGGCACCACGGCCCTGCATCAATATGCTTTGCCACCATAAAGCGGCCTGGGAGAACCGTGGCTCAGATGTAATGGTCCAGCCTGCTGCATCACTCAGTGGCATGCCGCTCGCGTGGGGTGGCAGGAGCAGTACCAGCTCCATCAGCAGGAACATGAGTCTACAGTCACTGATTAGTAGCTTTCTTCACCCGCATAGTGAAGCAACTCATCATCAGCAGGTACACCTGGAGTAAGAACTGTACCAGTAGGTGGTGGCATACCTTGACATGCCCATGCCAACACACGTTGAAGATCCGCTGGACTTCTGGGTAGCCAAACTTGATTTGTGGCTTCAACTAGCGCAGAGTTTGTCCTGGAAAAGCTGTGCTGCCCGGCCAGTAGTGTGCCATCAGAGCGGGTGTTTAGTGCGGCAGGGCCATAGTCACCCCAAGGAGAACTTGTCTGTTCACGAAAAACGTGGAGAGACTGACCTTTGTGAAGATGAATCAGGCATGGATTAGCCAGGATTTCAAACCACCAATGCCTGATGCATGAGAGTAGATTGGTGCCACACAACACTTCTCAAATATGGATAGTGCCAAACAGATTTACGGCGCTGCTCCCCAGTTACAAACATTCCTCCGCATCAGACCTTTTTTCACCTACCTTCGTCACCGGGTACTGGTATTGCCAACCACCGCACCAATGAAATTGCAGGGCCTAGGACATTACCTATATATGTTTATGGTAGCACTAGGTACCATACATCTTCAATGGAAATTTCAAAATTCATCTTTTATTCTTAGAGATTGCGAGGCCCTATTGTCTCCTCATCTGCTGCCAACTACAGGCTGTGCCGTTCAGACACTATACGGTCTCCCCATGCTGCCACAACCTCCAGGCAGTTATTCAGCCACTATATGGTCTCCTCATACTGATGTCACCTAAAGGCTGTCTTATTCAGCCAATATATGGTCTCTTCTTATGCTTCAGCCAACTCCAGGCTGTGCCATTCTGCCACTATATTGTCTCCTCCTACTAATGCCACCTCTAGGCTCTGTAATTGTGTTGCCATGGGACATATGACTCCTTGCTAGATTTGGTCCTTTGTACCCACACGCCGGGGACTTGAACACTAAAACTTGGGAGTTAAAAGTTCAATTTCAAAATCCTTAATTTAAATTTCAAAATCTTGAATTAAAAAATCATAAATTTCAATGGTCTCATCATGCTTCTGCCAACTCCAGGCCGTGCCATTCAGACATTATATAGTCTCCTCATGCTTCAGCCAACTCCAGGCTGTGTCATTCAGCCAATATATGGTTTACTGATGCTGCTGGGCCTGGGTTGGGACCTACACATTTTTCATGGTAGCACTAGCTACCCTAAATCTTCAATTTAAATTTCAAAATTCATATTTCATTCTTAGGGATTGTGAAGCCCTAGTTTCTACTTATGCTGCCACCAGCTCCAGGCTGTGTCATTCAGCCACTATATGGTCTCCTCATGTGCCAACACCACCACACTGTGTAAATTCAGCCACTATATGGTCTCCTCATGCTGCCAACACCTCCACACTGTGTCATTCAGCCACTATATTCTCTCCTCATGCTTCAGCCTCATCCAAGCTGTGTCATTCATCCACTGTATGGTCTCCTCATGCTGCCAACACCTCCACGCTGTGTCATTCAGCCACTATATTGTCTCCTCATGCTGCCAACACCTCCATGTTGTGTCATTCAGTCACTATATGGTCTCCTCATACTGATGCCACCTCCAGTCTCTGTCATTGTAACGCTCTGTGGCAGTGATTCTTAAAGCGATGCCTGTCATCTGCATGTCAAACTGAATAACAGTATTATTTCACTACCCCTGCACACTCCATATGTGTGTTAGAACACAGAAAAGCGTTCTACACCCCTATTGAGGCTCTCTGTACGCCCAGGATATATGCTTTGTGTGCTAGCCACACCCATTGTGGTTCCATTGCAGGGTCGCTATTAGAGGCAAAGTTAGTCATTATATCTCCTTCTAGTTGAGTTTTAACTCTAGGCATGGTCAAAAATGATTAATTAAGACGCCATTTAAAAGCCGAAGTAAATCAAAATCAAATACAGCCAAAAAGAGGTCATGATCTGACCAAGACGCTTGGACATGGCGAGCATACAATAAGTGAGGCAATGTCAGCGTATTGGTAAGGATCCAGACGATTCTCGTATAATGACGATGCACTGAAGAGTAATAAGAATATCCACGAGAGATACTGTTATATTCCCTCCAGACATCAGCAAAAGGATGTTCAGCAAATAGTCCATGTATCAGATGATGCTAGGCCCCTGTCCTGTCAAAAAGCACAGTATTGGAACGATCCAATTTACCATTAACTACAAAGTTAAAATCGCCAGCCCAGAGTAATATATCATAGGAGAGGGAGCCCAGTTTAGAACACATAGAAGCAAAAAATGGAATAGGAAGATCAGTTTGTGCATAAGAATTCACTGTACATAGACATTTATCATAGTATTCGCCCAGTATGATCAAATACCTTCCCTCTGGATCAACATGAGTCGAGGTTACATTAAACTGGAAGGAATTATGTAACAGAACTAGGACACCTCGGCTTTTAGTGATAAAAGAAGACATATAAAATCTAGAATGAGACCTATGAAAATATTTAGGGTGATTCTCTAAAGTAAAATGGAATTCTTGTATGCATAATATATCAGATTGATGCCGCAAATAATCACGAAATGCTTTTCCCCGTTTGCCAGGTGAATTCAACCCCCTGACATTGTGGGAAGTAATCTTACACATTATGGAGGTATAGAGTAGTTAGTATCCTGGCAAAGGGGGGGGGGGGGGGGGGGAAGCAGCTAACTGTAGAGATCGCTGTACGTAGAGAGAGTGTCACCTGAAAGGCATGCGGCATGATGTTAGTATTTAAAAAAGAACAACTGGCAGAGCAAAAAATAATAAAACAACAAAAAAAAAGAAAACAACAGACAATTGAATACACAGGAAAGATAGCACACTCAACGAAGTGAGCCATCGTACTTCCATACCCTTGTATATGGATGCAAGGACACAGTATTCTGTTACGCATCCAGCCCATAATAGGCGGGCTACAGCCTATCAATAGTGGCATAAGAGAAAAAAAGCAGCAAAAATATAAAAAAGAAGCAATGATAAAAAGGAGGAGGAAGGGGGGAGGCAAGGGAGAGGAAAAAGAAGGGGCAAATAGAGGGAGAAATAGAGAAAAGAGGAAAGTAGAAGCACAGTACTCCAGGGGTCAATAAAGAAAGGAGTAGGGTGAGGGACGGTGGTAAAGAGCAGGTGGTGGTAATGGTGATGGCAAACGCTAGTCCAGGGGGTTTAGAAAAATCAGAGAGAAAAAGGAGGAAAAAGAACAGATTGGGACAGGGAAGGAAGAGAAAAGGAGAAGGTTAAAAAAAAAAAGAGGGAAGGAGAAAAAGGAAAGAAAAGAGGAGAAAGGGAAATGGAGAAAAGAGAAAGTAAGAGAGATAAGGAGTCCCAGCATCAAAAATAAAGTGCAGGGGGCAAAACATGAGGAAAAACAGAATCAGGCATCACAGGGGTGAGAGAATATGAAAAGTCACCATCATATAAACAGCTGTGTAGAACCAAACTTCCTGAGAGGAATTAAAAGGTAGAGGAAAAACCCCCGCATCATGGTGGTAAAGTTTCCTCCCTCGATACGCGGGAGCTACGGCAGCCCCGAGGTGCGGGAGTCCAGGTACGTGCCGGGCATGGGGCCCTCTGGGGTTGCGGAGACACAGGAGCCAGCGGGATGTTCTCCTGCCAATTTGCTTTCTTGGCCTCCTTTAGATTGCAGACTGTATTTGAGCGGCCATTAATCCGGAATGTTAAGGAAAACAGGAATCCCCACTGATATTTAATTTGTGCTTGTTGATGAGCTAGTGTCGCCGGGTGGAGGTCCGCCGGTAAAGAAGGTACGTTTCTGGCAGCCGCCAGCAGAGTGTCACGTACCTCCGGATAGTGCAACTTCAAGATAACATCATGTGGAAGTTCAGGGTTCCAGGGTACGGCTAGAGCATGGTGTATGTGATCAAACCGCAGCAGCTCCGGTTCAAACTGCGGAGCAAGTTCAAAGAAAAGAGCAGTAACCTTTTTATTGAGGTCGGTATCAGCTTCAGGTAGGCCTCGGACCCGCAGATTCGCCCTGCGGGACCAATTTTCTAAGCCCTCCAGTTTAAGTTCCAAGGTACTTAGCTGTGTGGCATGGTCATCTATGTCACGCCTGTCTTCGTCTGCCGCGTCAGCCAGCTCATCAATTTTGGCCTCATTATCAGAAACACGCTGGGCAAGCTCTTGAATCTGTGAGGTAAAGTCCGAGACTGCTTTAGCCAAAGCTGTGTGGAAAAGAGATTTGATATTGTGGAACATTGCCGCTGGGGAAAGGTCTTGTGAGTCCTGTGCTTCATCACCGTCAGATAGGCCCGCAGGCGAGGTGGAGCGGGACACCGCCATCTTAGATCTGGTCCCCACCCGGAATAACTCCGGGATAGATTGCGAGAGAGCCTGCGTTGCTCGATTGGAGCCCCGCTTGTGAGACTGGGACATGCTAAGGAGCAGTTTGGTGGATCAGTGGTGCTGGTGGAGCTGGTATTCGGCACTAGAGAGGGCTATATAGATGCAGGCAGCACGGAGCTCACAGCAGACGCGTCCAGAGTGAGCATGGGCCCCAGAAATAGCCGTTTTTAGTGATTCGTTGCAAATAAATTCAGACTGAACCACATTATTTGGGAAAATTTGGCGAATCGGCGTAATCGACTTTTCCAAAGATTCGCTCATCTCTACTCCTTACACCCAATGCGATTGCCCTTTCTATTGCAGAGATGGAGCGGCTTTCTGCTGTGCTCACATCTCTGTACTATACTCCAGCCAGCCAGTGATATGAATAGAATTCACATCACTTATTCATATTTCCTGCAGAGAGATGTGATTGGCCAGATGTTTCCAGCCAATTACAGCTCTCTGTGGGAAATATGAATAATAGGTATATATATGGCATATACTCATACTACTGTGGGACCTAAGAAAAGCGGCTGGCCGGCCGCATCTATACATTATACAGGATGATCGCAGAGGGTGTCAGGAGTGATACCAGCTGTGATCTTTCCTTACCTACAGGTAAGCTGAGCAGAGTGGGCTCCATGTTGGGAGCAGTAGTACCTGCAGTTGAGGACAGATCACAGAGGGTGTCACTCCTGACACCTGATGCGATCATCCTATCTATTGCAGTGATGCAAGAAAGCCGCCTGCATCTATACATCATACAGGACGATTGCAGCGGGTGTCAGGAGTGACACCCAGGGCGATCTGTCTATTAGCACAGGTACTACTCCAATCATGGAACAGTCTGTTCCATGCTGGGAGTAGTAGTACTACCTAAAAAAAATTGAAAATAGAGAAAAAAAAGTGAAACACACAGACTTTATTAAACACATTATTAAAATACATTACTAATAAAAATTCACCGCAAATTCATTTGGATCAGATCAAATTTTTTTCAAAAATTTGGCAAATCGGACGAATCTAATTTTTCAAAAATTCGCTCATCTCTACTGTCCACCTTACATGTGTGATACAACATGGGCTGCGGAGCTAAGCCTACACCATCGACTGTGGGATTCATCTGTATATGGCCTCTCATTATGAGATAACTTTGATTCTGGCTGTTTAACCCCATGCTAAGGTCAGTAGCAGCAAAGACATGCAAGAGTTTTAACCCAGGAGTTGAACAGAAGAGGCTCCTATCTGTCATTCCAGCGACCTCCCAGAAATATAATGGCGTGGAGCCCAATGGGTTGCTATAGCAGCAAGGGGCCTCACAATGGCAAGGGCGTACATACCATAGTGGAAGACCATGCTGCTCCTGTAAGGTCCCGTCCTGGTTAGACTCATTTCTTTTTCTATTGGTAAGAAGCTGTGCAGAACTTCTCTCTCCATAGAAATGCTAATTAATGGAGGAGTTATTGACCAATGAGGCATGGAAACAAAGGAAAATAAACACCAAATGTTTCTATCCTCAGGGAACAAAATCAGATGCCATAATAGGAGGCCCTTTCCGATATTTGCTATGGGGCCCCCCTTTTTTTAATGTACACCAAGTTGTGTCCTTTGACCCCTAGATGCAAAAAAACTGCATCCTAAAGGGAATATAAAGAGAAGGGTCATCATTTATGGCCTTTTTGTGGCCTTGTGATCATGTATTCTGATGGATTTCATACTACTTCACACTCCTAATATACAATGCAAGGTTACTGATCATAGCTTTGAACACCAACAAAAAACGTGGTCTCAAATGGCTGGAGGTGCTCAACCCCAAATGCAGTTGTGCATATATACTGGGGGAGCAGATCCTGCCCTTGTAGTCCGTTGCTAAGGGTGATCCCCAGCAAAAAAATCCATACAATGGAGGATGCCTGCAGCGGACTACAAGTGCCACAATAGAATCCTACACTGTGGATGTGTAACAATTAGAATAATACAGAATATTAGGTGCACTATTGTGGTAGATGTATACAATGACATTGGCTATCCCTCAACACTGATGTTAAAATTGAGACATTTGCCAGTGTATCCTTATATGAAGGACACACCAGAGCCCGCACACCAACGCCAAGGTTTCTCAAATGGCACGGGACCTAACGCTAACCTACCTGTGCGTGAAAAGCAAAACCAGGGGCCAGTGGGCAATTACAGCAGCACTAGGCCGACATGCAGCCTGCTCCCAGTTCCCTCCAGTGTGACTGAGCACACATACAATGGGAGGAGGAAGAGACAGGCTACAAGCCCCACCCAAGTTGGCTGATATAGGTGCATGGCCTCACAGGTGCAACCTTAATGCTGCCTGGAAAATGTTCAAGGCGCATTAACATATGGAGTTTACTCACATCCAAGTATAAATTTTTAAACAACAACAAAAAACGTGGTCTCAAATGGCTGGAGGTGCTCAACCCCAAATGCAGCTGTGCATTTATACTGGGGGAGCAGATCCTGCCCTTGTAGTCCGTTGTTAAGGGCGATCCCCAGCAAAAAATGCATACAATGGAGGATGCCTGTAGTGGACTACAAGTGCCACAATAGAATCCTACACCAGATAAACGGTGTGGATGTGTAACAATTAGAATAATACAATACAGAAATTTAGGTGCACTACCGTGGTAGATGTATACAATGACATATAAAAAAAAAAAAAAAAAAAAATATATATATATATATATATATATATATATATATATATATAGTTGTTTACCTAATCTATTTCAGATTTTATCAGCTCAAATTCCCTGACATGCCCAGGTGACGTGTTTCATGAAGTTCACAGGGTCTGTAGCTGTATGTAACATGAGGTTTATGTGATCATGCATTTACAGCCTTTGTGAGGATTGCACAGGGCAAGTTTTCTAAGGACATTACACACCTACCTGTTTGCTTAGGGATATGAACATAATGGTTCTAGATCTTCAGTCATCTGAGAGGTTAAAAGTACAGTAAAACCTGTCTGGCAGCTAGAGAAAAGCTTGTATTGAGCATTGCACATGCAGACCTACTGTTGCCTAGGACTGTGCAAGAATAAAAAGTCACCCAACGCTGGCCAACATCATACTTTTGGCTCTCTTGATCTCAAGCCACCAGTATCTGTGAACTAAGGAAAATATGAAAAAAACGATCACTTATATAATTTTCAAAAATGTCCTTTTATCTTTTTGTGTTTTGTGCCCTTTGGCTTTGCTGCTAATCTGTGCTGCTTAGAGTAGGGCCATGGTTTGAATCAGCCCCCTCTGGCAGCTGACAGAATAGTTCCATCTTCCTTCCCTGGCAGAAATATTCTCTGTTATACCAAAATAATACTCCAGAGACTCCTTTGGAATGTAATCAAGTTTTTTATGTTAAATATATTTTTTAAGAATTTTCATAGATTTTTTGTTTCTAATTTAGCATTTTACTATCTAGATTTTAAAATATTTCTGATCTGTATAGATCATTTCCCAGCAATGCCTTTCTTCTCATAGCAGACAAGGTGGCACAGTGAAAGGTGACCCCAGTTAAGAGATAACACAAAAGACATCGGACTTAGCGCACCAGAACGTAAATTTACGTCCTGTACATGACGCGAGCACTAGAGCAGTGATTGCATCATACATGGCAGGTTATACTGTAGGTGTTCAAAATAGTTAGATTTTTTTTTAAAGCAGTACAATAATAAAGAATATAAACATGGAGATCATTTTAATCGTTTTGATCGTTTTGTTAAAGAAAACATAACATTTTTACCGTAAAGTGTACAGCATGAAAATGAAACCCTCATATGGGTCTGTGGATGGAAATATTAAATAGTCATGGCTCTTAGAAGGTGAGGAGGAAAAAAAAATGAAAACCTAAAATAAAATTGGCTGTGTCCTTAAGGGGTTAAAGGGTTAAGCTTCACTAAGGGATCAGTTACACTGCCCAAAGACTTTGAAGGGGGAAAAAAGGATGGGAGAGGGGGGATGAGAGGAAGTGCAGGGAAAGAGCTAGACAGGCTAAAGTGCTGCTTTTTTTGTCTTCCCCAGTGCTGTATTCACAACATACACTGCTTAGTACGGCTCTATAATGTCTTCCATGCTGATGCTACTTTTGAGGTTTAGCTACAGAGAGATAGAAAACAGGATCTTCTGGTATCTTGTCTGAAAAATATTCAGCTTTTCTAAAGCTTAGCTCAGAGAAAGTTGACATTTAGATATGAAGCTTGCAGAGAGGTAAAACTGATGAAAAATTACAGGTACAAGTTATGGACTCATGGTTTTTCAGTTTTTTTCGTTTTCTCCTCCTTACCTTTTTAAAAAATCATAACCCTTTCAATTTTTCACCTACAATTCCATATTGTTGCCTATTTTTTGCACCACCAATTCTACTTTGCAGTGACATTAGATCTTTTACTAAAAAATACACGGCGAAAAGGAGAAAAAAAATCATTGTTTGACAAAATTGAAGAAAAAATTTCATTTTGTCAATTTTGGGGGCTTCCGTTTCTAGGAAGCGCATTTTTCAGTAAAAAAATAACACCTTATCTTTATTCTGTAGGTCCATACGGTTAAAATGATACCCTACTTATAAAGGTTTGATTTTGTCGTACTTCTGGAAAAAAAACATAACTACATGCAGGAAAGTGAATATGTTTAACATTGTCATTTTTTTTACCCCTATAACTTTTTTACTTTTCCGCTTACGGGGCGGTATGAATGCTAATTTTTTGCACTGTGATCTGAAGTTTTTAGCAGCACCATTTTTGTATTGATCGGACTTCTTGATCGCTTTTATTTATTTTGTCATGATATCAAAAGTGACCAAAAATACGCTATTTATGGGAAATGTGTGGCAGGGGTTAAATGTGTGGCAGGGGTTAAATGATCTTTATTAACTTTTTTGTCAAACTTTTTTTTTGCAGTGTTATAGCCCCCTCTAGTGGCTATAGCACTGCAAACACTGATCTTCTACACAGATCACTGCCATGCATTAACATGGCAATGATCAGAGTTATCGGCGGCCAATTGCTCAAGCCTGGATTTCAGGCTTGGAGCAATCATTCGTAATCGGACGCGCCGGATGCAGGTAACGGACCCTTCGCTTACGTTCTAGCTGATCGGGACATCGCAATTTCACTGCGATGGTCCTGATCAGCCCAACTGAGTTGCCGGGAGGGTATTTTTGTTACTTTAGACACAATCAACTTTGAATGCCGTATATAAGGGGTTAATAGCGTGAGGAACAACGATCGGTGCCGCACGCTATTAGCCCTGCACGGGACTGGGTGCAGGGCGTACAGGTATGCCCTGCGTTATTAAGAGGTTAATGGCCAAAAATCCCTCATATAGACTTTACCTAAAATGAGTTACTCCTCACCCCCAAAGTGAAACTGACAGCAGAATCATCCAGACGAGCCTTCTTACACAGGGTTATAGTGTGGGTGACATTAATTTCTACTTTTTTACTGTTTTCTAATGGGTGGCCCCATTTCTGAGTTATGGACAAAAATTTAAACTACCGTATATACTCGAGTGTAAGCCGACCCGAATATAAGATGAGGCCCCTAATTTTACCCCGAAAACCCAGGAAAAGTTATTGACTTGACTATAAGCCTAGGGTGGGAAATACATCATCCCCCATGTAATCATCCAGACCCCCGTCATTATCCCCCTCTTCATCATTACCGCCTGTCAATCTCTTCATCAGTGGTCTTCAACCTGTGGACCTCCAGATGTTGCAAAACTACAACTCCCAGCATGTCCGGACAGCCATCGGCTGTCCAGGCTTGCTGGGAGTTGTAGTTTTGAAACCTCTGGAGGTCCGCAGGTTGAAGACCACTGCGGCCTTTGTCATCATCCAGCCCGCCCCCCCCTTTTGTTTTGTACTCACCTCCCCTTGGCGGGAAGTTAGGGTGAGCTGGTCCAGGCCATCTATGCTGCAGGGACCGTCCGGGGGGGAGGATTAGTCATTGCGGGCTGTCCATTTTCACCTGGGGGGCCTCTTCTCCACGCCAGGCCCCGGACTAGTGACGTTGCCTTGACGATAACTCACAGGGATGTTCATGCGCAATGTCCCTGCGCGTTGTCATCAAGGCAACGTCACTAGTCCGGGGCCGGGCGCGGAGAAGAGGCCCCCCAGATGAAAATGGACAGCCCGCAATGACTAATCCTCCCCACCGGACGGTCCCTGCAGCATAGATGGCCCTCACCAGCTCACCCTAACTTCCCGCCGAGGGGAGGCGAGTACAAAAGAAAAGGGGAGTTGCAGGATAGCATGCTGGGAGTTGTAGTTTTGTAACATCTGGAGGTCAGCAGGTTGAAGGCCACTGATGAAGGGATTGACAGGCGGAGAGTTCACTCGAGTATAAGCCGAGGGGGGGCGTTTTCAGCACGAAAAATCGTGCTGAAAAACTCGGCTTTTACTTAAGTGTGTGTTACGCCGAGCGCTCCGGGTCCCCGCTCCTCCCCGGAGCGCTCGCCACATCCTCGCTACTGCAGCGCTCCGGTCAGATCCACTGACCGGGTGCGCTGCGAAACCGCCTCCAGCCGGGATGCGATTCGCGATGCGGGTGGCGCCCGTTCGCGATGCGCACCCCGGCTCCCGTACGTGACTCGCTCTCTGTCGGTCCTGTCCCGGCGCGCGCGGCCCCGCTCCCTAGGGCGCGCGCGCGCCGGGTCTCTGCGATTTAAAGGGCCACTGCGCCGCTGATTGGCGCAGTTGGTCTAATTAGTGTGTTCACCTGTGCACTCCCTATGTATACCTCACTTCCCCTGCACTCCCTCGCCGGATCTTGTTGCCATCGTGCCAGTGAAAGCGTTCACTTGTGTGTTCCTAGCCTGTGTTCCAGACCTCCTGCCGTTGCCCCTGACTACGATCCTTGCTGCCTGCCCCGACCTTCTGCTACGTCCGACCTTGCTCTTGTCTACTCCCTTGTACCGCGCCTATCTTCAGCAGGCAGAGAGGTTGAGCCGTTGCTAGTGGATACGACCTGGTTACTACCGCCGCTGCAAGACCATCCCGCTTTGCGGCGGGCTCTGGTGAAAACCAGTAGTAACTTAGAACCGGTCCACTAGCACGGTCCACGCCAATCCCTCTCTGGCACAGAGGATCCACCTCCTGCCAGCCGAATCGTGACAGTAGATCCGGCCATGGATCCCGCTGAAATTCCACTGCCAGTTGTCGCCGACCTCACCACGGTGGTCGCCCAGCAGTCGCAACAGATAGCGCAACAAGGCCACCAGCTGTCTCAACTGACCGTGATGCTACAGCAGCTACTACCACAGCTTCAGCAATCATCTCCTCCGCCAGCTCCTGCACCTCCTCCACAGCGAGTGGCCGCTTCCGGCCTACGACTTTCCTTGCCGGATAAATTTGATGGGGACTCTAAGTTTTGCCGTGGCTTTCTTTCACAATGTTCCCTGCACTTGGAGATGATGTCGGACCAGTTTCCTACTGAAAGGTCTAAGGTGGCTTTCGTAGTCAGCCTTCTGTCTGGGAAAGCTCTGTCATGGGCCACACCGCTCTGGGACCGCAATGACCCCGTCACTGCCTCTGTACACTCCTTCTTCTCGGAAATTCGAAGTGTCTTTGAGGAACCTGCCCGAGCCTCTTCTGCTGAGACTGCCCTGCTGAACCTGGTCCAGGGTAATTCTTCCGTTGGCGAGTACGCCATCCAATTCCGTACTCTTGCTTCCGAATTATCCTGAAATAATGAGGCCCTCTGCGCGACCTTTAAAAAAGGCCTATCCAGCAACATTAAAGATGTTCTGGCCGCACGAGAAATTCCTGCTAACCTACATGAACTCATTCATCTTGCCACTCGCATTGACATGCGTTTTTCCGAAAGGCGTCAGGAGCTCCGCCAGGATATGGACTTTGTTCGCACGAGGCATTTTTTCTCCCCGGCTCCTCTCTCCTCTGGTCCTCTGCAATCCGTTCCTGTGCCTCCCGCCGTGGAGGCTATGCAAGTTGACCGGTCTCGCTTGACACCTCAAGAGAGGACACGACGCCGCATAGAGAATCTTTGCCTGTACTGTGCCGGTACCGAACACTTCCTGAAGGATTGTCCTATCCGTCCTCCCCGCCTGGAAAGACGTACGCTGACTCCGCACAAAGGTGACACAGTTCTTGATGTCAACTCTGCTTCTCCACGCCTTACTGTGCCTGTGCGGATATCTGCCTCTACCTTCTCCTTCTCTACTAAGGCCTTCTTGGATTCCGGATCTGCAGGAAATTTTATTTTGGCCTCTCTCATCAACAGGTTCAACATCCCTGTGACCAGTCTCGCCAGACCCCTCTACATCAATTGTGTTAACAATGAAAGATTGGACTGTGCCGTGCATTACCGCACGGAACCCCTCCTAATGTGCATCGGACCTCATCACGAAAAAATTGAGTTTTTGGTCCTCTCCAATTGCACTTCCGAAATTCTCCTTGGACTACCGTGGCTTCAACGCCATTCCCCAACCCTTGATTGGTCCACAGGAGAGATCAAGAGCTGGGGTACTTCTTGTTTCAAGGACTGTCTTAAACCGGTTCCCAGTACTCCCTGCCGTGACCCTGTGGTTCCTCCTGTAACCGGTCTCCCTAAGGCTTATATGGACTATGCTGACGTATTTTGCAAAAAGCAAGCTGAGACTTTACCCCCTCACAGGCCTTTTGACTGTCCTATTGACCTCCTCCCGGGCACTACTCCACCCCGGGGCAGAATTTACCCTCTGTCCGCCCCAGAGACTCTTGCTATGTCTGAATACATCCAGGAAAATTTAAAAAAGGGGTTTATCTGCAAATCCTCCTCTCCTGCTGGAGCTGGATTTTTCTTTGTGTCCAAAAAAGATGGCTCCCTACGTCCTTGCATTGATTACCGCGGACTTAATAAAATCACGGTAAAGAACCGCTACCCCCTACCTCTTATCTCTGAACTCTTTGATCGCCTTCAAGGTGCCCACATCTTTACCAAACTGGACTTAAGAGGTGCATATAATCTCATCCGCATCAGGGAGGGGGACGAATGGAAAACTGCATTTAACACCAGAGATGGACACTTTGAGTATCTGGTCATGCCCTTTGGCCTGTGCAACGCCCCTGCCGTCTTCCAAGACTTTGTTAATGAAATTTTTCGTGATCTCTTATATTCCTGTGTTGTTGTGTATCTGGACGATATTCTGATTTTTTCTGCCAACTTAGAAGAACATCGCCAGCATGTCCGCATGGTTCTTCAGAGACTTCGAGACAATCAACTTTATGCCAAAATGGAGAAATGTCTGTTTGAATGTCAATCTCTTCCTTTCCTAGGATACTTGGTCTCTGGCCAGGGACTACAAATGGACCCAGATAAACTCTCTGCCGTCTTAGATTGGCCACGCCCCTCCGGACTCCGTGCCATCCAACGTTTTTTGGGGTTCGCCAATTATTACAGACAATTTATTCCACATTTTTCCACTATTGTGGCTCCTATCGTGGCTTTAACCAAGAAGAATGCCAATCCTAAGTCCTGGTCTCCTCAAGCGGAAGACGCATTTAAACGGCTCAAGTCTGCCTTTTCTTCTGCTCCCGTGCTCTCCAGACCTGACCCATCTAAACCCTTCCTATTGGAGGTTGATGCCTCCTCAGTGGGAGCTGGAGCGGTCCTTCTACAAAAAAATTCTTCCGGGCATGCTGTTACTTGTGGTTTTTTTTCTAGGACCTTCTCTCCGGCGGAGAGGAACTACTCCATCGGGGATCGAGAACTACTGGCCATTAAATTGGCACTTGAGGAATGGAGGCATCTGCTGGAGGGATCAAAATTTCCAGTTATCATTTTCACCGATCACAAGAATCTCTCCTATCTCCAGTCTGCCCAACGGCTGAATCCTCGCCAGGCCAGGTGGTCGTTGTTCTTTGCCCGTTTTAACTTTGAAATTCATTTTCGCCCTGCCGACAAGAACATTAGGGCCGATGCTCTCTCTCGTTCCTCGGATGCCTCGGAAGTAGAGGTCTCTCCGCAACACATCATTCCTCCTGACTGTCTGATCTCCTCTTCTCCAGCCTCCATCAGGCAAACTCCTCCAGGGAAGACCTTTGTTTCTCCACGCCAGTGTCTCGGGATTCTCAAATGGGGTCACTCCTCCCACCTCGCAGGCCATGCGGGCATCAAAAAGTCCTTGCAACTCATCTCTCGTTTCTATTGGTGGCCGACTCTGGAAACAGATGTTGTTGATTTTGTGCGGGCCTGTACTGTCTGTGCCCGGGATAAGACTCCTCGCCAGAAGCCTGCTGGTCTCCTTCACCCTCTGCCTGTCCCCGAACAGCCTTGGTCTCTGATTGGTATGGACTTTATTACAGACCTACCCCCATCCCGTGGCAACACTGTTGTTTGGGTGGTCGTTGATCGATTTTCCAAGATGGCACATTTTATTCCTCTTCCTGGTCTTCCTTCAGCGCCTCAGTTGGCAAAACAATTTTTTGTACACATTTTTCGTCTTCACGGTTTGCCCACGCAGATTGTCTCGGATAGAGGTGTCCAATTCGTGTCAAAATTCTGGAGGGCTCTCTGTAAACAACTCAAGATTAAATTAAACTTCTCTTCTGCTTATCATCCTCAATCCAATGGGCAAGTAGAAAGAATTAACCAGGTCCTGGGTGACTATTTACGGCATTTTGTTTCCTCCGCCAGGATGACTGGGCAGATCTTCTACCTTGGGCCGAATTCTCGTACAACTTTAGAGTCTCTGAATCTTCTGCTAAATCCCCATTTTTCGTGGTGTACGGCCGTCACCTTCTTCCCCCCCTCCCTATTCCCTTGTCCTCTGGTTTGCCCGCTGTAGATGAAGTGACTCGTGATCTTTCCACCATATGGAAAGAGACCCAAAAGTCTCTTTTACAGGCTTCATCTCGCATGAAAAAGTTTGCCGATAAGAAAAGAAGAGCTCCCCCCATTTTTGCTCCCGGAGACAAGGTATGGCTCTCCGCTAAATATGTCCGCTTTCGTGTCCCCAGTTACAAACTGGGACCACGCTATCTTGGTCCTTTCAAAGTCTTGTGCCAAATTAATCCTGTCTCTTACAAACTTCTTCTTCCTCCTTCTCTTCGTATTCCCAATGCCTTTCATGTCTCTCTCCTTAAACCACTCATCATCAACCGTTTCTCTCCCAAAATTGTTTCTCCCACTCCTGTTTCCGGTTCTTCTGACATCTTCTCAGTTAAGGAGATACTGGCCTCCAAGACGGTCAGAGGGAAAAAATTTTTTTTAGTCGATTGGGAGGGCTGTGGTCCTGAAGAGAGATCCTGGGAACCTGAGGACAACATCCTTGACAAAAGTCTGGTCCTCAGGTTCTCAGGCCCCAAGAAGAGGGGGAGACCCAAGGGGGGGGTACTGTTACGCCGAGCGCTCCGGGTCCCCGCTCCTCCCCGGAGCGCTCGCCACATCCTCGCTACTGCAGCGCCCCGGTCAGATCCACTGACCGGGTGCGCTGCGATACCGCCTCCAGCCGGGATGCGATTCGCGATGCGGGTGGCGCCCGTTCGCGATGCGCACCCCGGCTCCCGTACCTGACTCGCTCTCCGTCGGTCCTGTCCCGGCGCGCGCGGCCCCGCTCCCTAGGGCGCGCGCGCGCCGGGTCTCTGCGATTTAAAGGGCCACTGCGCCGCTGATTGGCGCAGTTGGTCTAATTAGTGTGTTCACCTGTGCACTCCCTATGTATACCTCACTTCCCCTGCACTCCCTCGCCGGATCTTGTTGCCATCGTGCCAGTGAAAGCGTTCCCTTGTGTGTTCCTAGCCTGTGTTCCAGACCTCCTGCCGTTGCCCCTGACTACGATCCTTGCTGCCTGCCCCGACCTTCTGCTACGTCCGACCTTGCTCTTGTCTACTCCCTTGTACCGCGCCTATCTTCAGCAGTCAGAGAGGTTGAGCCGTTGCTAGTGGATACGACATGGTTACTACCGCCGCTGCAAGACCATCCCGCTTTGCGGCGGGCTCTGGTGAAAACCAGTAGTAACTTAGAACCGGTCCACTAGCACGGTCCACGCCAATCCCTCTCTGGCACAGAGGATCCACCTCCTGCCAGCCGAATCGTGACAGTGTGTACGGTATGTAAATTACCTTCTTGGTGCACTCCCCACCTTCATAAATATTCATATGGATTTCTTCAGCATGTAGGTTTAGCTGATGCGTGCTTTGACATTGGTATTGTATGTATGATGTATGATGTAATTTTTTCCAAATATCAATGACTGGCCTGCCTGATGAATATTGTCACATACTACTTAAAAGGATTGTTCTATGATTTAATACTGATTCACATGCAATTTTGGCTTTAAAAAATCCATAAAAATATCAGGTTTTTTTTTAAAGCCAAAATGTGGGAGGGGGGGGGGATTTTTTCTTGTAAAGAAGTGGATATATAAAGGGTTCTCTGTTGGAAAACAAGTGGAAACCAAATGTTTTCAAATTAGGCTGGGTCCACACTACGTTTTGTCCCATACGGGAGCGCATACGGCAGGGGGGAGCTAAAAGCTCGCGCTCCCGTATGTTACCGTATGCGCTCCCGTATGTCATTCATTTCAATGAGCCGACCGGAGTGAAACGTTCGGTCCGGTCGGCTCATTTTTGCGCCGTATGCGCTTTTACAACCGGACCTAAAACCGTGGTTGACCACAGTTTTAGGTCCGGTTGTAAAAGCGCATACGGCGCAAAAATGAGCCGACCGGACCGAACGTTTCACTCCGGTCGGCTCATTGAAATGAATGACATACGGGAGCGCATACGGTTACATACGGGAGCGCGAGCTTTTAGCTCCCTCCTGCCGTATGCGCTCCCGTATGGGACAAAACATAGTGTGGACCCAGCCTTAACTGGTGCCAGAAAGTTAAACAGATTTGTACATTACTTCTACTTATCAGTTGCTGTTTGCTCCAGAGGAAGTTGTGTAGTTCTTTCCAGTCTGACTATAGTGTCCTCTGCTAACACATGCTAACACAGAGTAGAAGCAAATACCCATAGCAAACATCTCCTGCCCTGGACGGTTCCTGACAAAGCAAAATGAGTGGTAATGCAGTACACATCGCCGCTCACAGCAGAGTACAAAAGTAGGGGACAGCAGTAATCCCCACTTCTGTACTTTACAGTGGAGCGATTCAGCACTAACTCAGCAGGGCACGGGCGATGTCGACATCTCAAACAGTGCGGTTTACTGTAGAAGTCCTGCGCTTGAGCCTGGACCAGAGAAGCACAGCGCAGAAGCGGAGGGAAGGTGAGTTACATTTTATTAATTTTTTTCTTTATTTAGTGGGGACCTGTATATCTGCTGGGGGCTTCCTAAAGGGCATTTCCTACCTATCTAATTACAGGTGACTTCCCTACCTACCCAATTACAGGGGGGATTCCTAAGGGGCTTCCTTACCTACCTAATAAAAGGGGGCTTCTAAGGAGGCTTCCAGACCTACCTAATTACAAGAGGCTTCCCTACCCTCCAAATTACAGGGGGCTTCCTAAGTGGGGCTTCCCTACCTCCTACCTACCTAATTACAGGAATATTTCCTACCCACCTAATAAGTGGGGGCTTCCATACCTACCTAGCTACAAGGGGCTTAATTACCTACCTAAATACTGGGGGCTTCCTTACCTATCTAATTACTGGGTGCTTCCTAAGGAGGCTTCCCTACCTATCTGGTTACAGAGGACTTCCCTATAGCCTAGTTACAGGGGCCTTTCCTACCCTCCTAATTACAAAAAAAAGTGTTTTCCACTGGAGTACCCCTTTAATAGTAACTTGAAACCAATGCCTAATCAATTCATACCAAGGATTATAAATTTTCAAAGTGTTCACTCCTCAATTATTTTCTCTCAGTCACATAGTTGTTGACCCCCTTATTATGAATACAACCCTCTCACCAACAGTGGATAACAAACATGTATCAAATATGTAAGCTGGAGCAATTGACCAGTTGGGCTACCTCCACACTTCCTTTGTTACAACCTGGTCACCGTGGTTCCTTTTTTGTGACTTAGAACCCTCATAGTCTACATATTTCTTCACACACCACCACACAGATTAAAGGTGTAGTAAAATCGTTCATTTACACCACCCTTGGTAAATATTCCTGCCTCACAGTTGCCATGGCCTTCCATTCCATTGTTCCTTTGTTCCCTCCTTCCCTCTCTTATCTTTTCTCTTACATTTACTTTTCCCCCAACTATTACTTCCCAACTTTACCATTTTATTCCTCACTTTGCTTTTGTTTATCTACCTAACTTGGCTGTCTACCAAATCTTGAATAATTTGTATTGAGTTTGCATGCCCTTGTTATTTTAACCCCTTAAGGACCAAGGACGTACCGGTACGTCCTTGGTCCTGCTCTTCTGATATAACGCGGGGTTACACAGTAACCCCGCGTCATATCATGGCGGGCCCGGCGTCATAGTGAAGCCGGGACCCGCCTCTAATAGCGCGCAGCGCCGATCGCGGAGCCGCGCGCTATTAACCCTTTAGCCGCGCGCTCAGAGCTGAGCCGCGCGGCTAAAAGTGAAAGTGAAAGTTCCCGGCTAGCTCAGTCGGGCTGTTCGGGATAGCCGCGGCTAATCGCGGCATCCCGAACAGCTGACAGGACAGCGGGAGGGCCCCTTCCTGCCTCCTCGCTGTCCGATCACCGAATGACTGCTCAGTGCCTGAGATCCAGGCATGAGCAGTCATGCGGCAGAATCGTTGATCACTGGTTTCTTATGAGAAACCAGTGATCAACATAGAAGATCAGTGTGTGCAGTGTTATAGGTCCCTATGGGACCTATAACACTGCAAAAAAAAAGTGAAAAAAAAAAGTGAATAAATATCATTTAACTCCTCCCCTATTAAAAGTTTGAATCACCCCCCTTTTCCAATAAAAAAAAAAACACAGTGTAAATAAAAATAAAAATAAACATATGTGGTATCACCGCGTGCGGAAATGTCCGATTTATAAAAATATATCATTAATTAAACCGCTCGGTCAATGGCGTGCGCGCAAAAAAATTCCAAAGTCCAAAATAGTGCATTTTTGGTCACTTTTTATATAATTTAAAAATGAATAAAAAGTGATCAATAAGTCCTATCAATGCAAAAATGGTACCGTTAAAAACTTCAGATCACGGCGCAAAAAATGAGCCCTCATACCGCCCCATACACGGAAAAATAAAAAGTTATAGGGGTCAGAAGATGACAATTTTAAACGTATTAATTTTCCTGCATGTAGTTATGATTTTTTCCAGAAGTCCGACAAAATCAAACCTATATAAGTAGGGTATCATTTTAATCGTATGGACCTACAGAATACATATCAGGTGTCATTTTTACCGAAAAATGTACTACGTAGAAACGGAAGCCCCCAAAAGTTACAAAACAGCGTTTTTTTTTCAATTTTGTCGCACAATGATTTTTTTTCCCGCTTCACCATAGATTTTTGGGCAAAATGACTGACGTCATTACAAAGTAGAATTGGTGGCGCAAAAAATAAGCCATCATATGGATTTTTAGGTGTAAATTTGAAAGAGTTATGATTTTTTAAAGGCAAGGAGCAAAAAAGGAAATTGAAAAACGGAAAAACCTCCGGTCCTTAAGGGGTTAAGCTTGTGTATTATTGGTATTATGCCCTCTTTTCCTTTGTACCTTGAGCATTCATACTGTACTTATCTGTTTATCTTCTTGAATCCTTTTAAGGTAGAGTCATACACAGCGCATATGCTGTGGATGCGCTGCTGGTAGTCACAGAGCACCTGCAGGGCCATCTTCCTGCTGTGACCGGGTAGCTCTGTGTGTTAGCTTGTGACTGCCAGCGGGAAATATGCTGCTATGAACCAACACATATAGCTAAAGGGAGCAGGAAGCTCACTCTGCCATTGCTCTCAGACTGCCGGCAGCACATCTGCAGAGTCAAATACGCTGCAGATGCAGAGTTTACAAAAAAAGGTAAGTACAATTTTTTTTTCAAATAATAGCCTATACTGCACTAAATAATCAGTCTAAAATGCTCATATGCAGCAGAATCCATATAAAACAATGAGAGACTGCTACACTGGAATTCCTGGGTGGATTTTTTACGCTAGATTCTGCTCATATATTCTGCCATGTGAATGGGCCCTTATATTCACTTTATACTGAGCTTCTCTTTGCACCACAATACCATCTAGAAAATAGTCCCATTCTGGGATGTTAGAGAGGTTACATCTTTAACACATTTACATTAAACGTATAGCTATACTTTTGTATATCTTCTGATACAATTCTGTTGTGGATTTCAATTCAGATCCTGTTACAACAAATGTTTGAAAATGAAAAACTGATATGTTCAACATATGGAAATATAGGGCTTTATGTTTCCATACATTTTCCACTAACTGCAATGCAAAAAATAAATAAATAAAGAAGGCCAAACAAACGTCATCAAAAAGTACAGTACATACCTTCACACTATGTTTTGCCAATAGAATCATACAATGCGATGCGTTTCAATATGTTTTCATGCTTTGAAATAGTATATGCTCAACTTATGGTGTGAAGCCTAAGCCTAAGCATGATGGGGAGAATTATCAAAACCTGTGCAGATAAAGAGTGGTGCAGTTGCCCATAGCAACTGATCATATTGCTTTTTTTTACTTTTCAGATGCCTTTTCTAAAATTAAAGAAATTATCTGATTGGTTGCTATGGGCAATTGCACCATTTTATCACTACACAGGTTTTGATAAATCTCCCCCAACGTTTTTGCATCAGGCTACATAGGCTGTTATATGAGCATTGCCTAACAGGATTCATATTACAGGTCTCTGAGCATAAATCCCCATCTTGTGCAATCCCTTCCATTTAGGTCCTCTAAAAGTATTTTTGTAATATTAAAGGGGTATTCCAGGATTTTTTTTTTTTTTTGACTATGCTACAGGGGCTGTAAAGTTAGTGTAGTTCATAATATAGTGTCTGTACCTGTGTGTGACGGTTTTCTCACAATTCTTTTGTGATTTTCACCCCAATATTTATTTTTAGCAGCATACAAAATGACTGCTGTCTCAGATTTTTCAGCAGAGACCTGACTCACTAGTCAGCTGATGACAGGGAGCCTGTCTGCTTCAGTGGGTGGAGTGATCGCTTGGTGGGAGAGAGATTAATCTGCAACTAATGCAACGGCTGGAGGCACCCTGATTGAAAACCACAGGTCTTTTGATGGATGCAGCTCATTTATGTTTCCATGGGTGGGGTTGCTGATGTGTGGGAGGGAGGAAAATGGAATTATGGGATTTGTAGGCAAAAAAGAAGACTCAAACAGGAAATACTAGTTCACAAAAAGCTAGCCACAGTGTTATAGTAATCTCATGACATAGCCATTTAGCCCCAAGACAAGCGCAGATCCTTCTTAAGCATGTCCATTACTGTCTGGCAGGTACAAATCACCTTATGGTGGATAACCCCTTTAACCTTGCTGAAGAGTCATCTTAAAGTTCCATCCTGAGGAAATTATTGCAAGACACTACAGATTACACTATGTGAGACATTGAATTGTCAACTGCACCATATGAACACACCAAAAACCTCAATATGGGTTTACTGAGACATAACTGGTAACAAACAATGTCACTTTAAGAAAAAGGACTCAATGCCCTCAGTGCTCTCTGCTGCTATGACACATAAAAAGTAGTACAACATTTTATTGACATTAAGAAATATTCGTCATTTTTTAGCACCAGTATAATCTGTATGTGGAAATCCCCTTGCAGAATTAGCAGACAAAATCTATATAAATATTTTGTTAACTTATATTCTGAGGTTGGTCATTTTTAGTTAAAATAACACAACATGGTTTCCTAGTCTGGCACATCTAGTCAGACAAACCACACTGACACTTTTGCATTGCATGTGGAAAAGCATATTAAATTAGTGGCTAGCATTTGACTGGCAGGAAATGCTTACTGAGACGAAAACCGTTTTTGACTTAATTGCCTTAAGTACTTAACATACATTTAATTGGCTTATGTTTCATAATATGAAGTAACAAGGCTCAAGCACATGTCATATCAACCTTAAAAAGGAAGGAAATAAAAGACAGATCAAACATTTCAACAGCTTTTCAAAACCACAAAGCAGAACATAAAAGTATTAGACACTACAGAGAGAAGCTTTCCTAGAAGAATAAGTTATATTGTAAATGATAGTTTTGATTACGGTAGACAACATGTATGTGTCATCTCATCTTTTCACACATTATATGGATTATTAGGTATTTGTCTCTTTCTATAGATCAGTTCAATCGGCAGGTTGTATTGGAGTAACCTGATTTGGTTTGTCGGTAGAGCTGGAAAAATGTATTTCCATTCATCCATTGTTAGGCACGAAAATGAAATGATTTTAGTGGTAAAGTTTTTATTATCCAGTGCTATAGGGTTCTATTCTGCCAGTTGGGTTATTTAAGGAAGAACACATCGCTAGTGTAGCCTGTTTACGTGCACAGGGGTAAAATCTCAAAGCAATAGTTAAAAAGAACTAAAATAAGTAGGTGCCAAGTTCTATGTATTAGCTAATTAGATTAGCCTTGAAGGATAGCTAGGTATGCACCGTAACACTGGCAACCTGAAGCTGAAACCTTTTCCTCACTTACCACTATTCTAGGAACTTTAAGTAATCCATATGGATTTAATTGAGCTACAGAGCTCATGTGTGACCACCACACCATTCAAACTCTTCCTCACTGGGGTCAAGCGCAGAGGAGAAAAAGGGGGCTCAGGATCACTTGCTCCATTCTAGTGAACTGTTGGAGTGACAACAGAAGGTCTACCAGTGATCATAGATTTATCACCCAATCCTGTGGCTAAGGATAACCCTTTTAAAAAGTCACTATTTCTTTTTCACCATCTGCTAAATTTGTATATGTAACCTGTAAATCCACATGTTAAAAAGGCTGTTTGCTTTAAAGGATGCCTTTTAATATACCGTTAAGGCATATGAATGGAATGGAGTTGGGCTCCTTGCCTAAGATCTACTGCATCTTCCAATAGCTTATGACTACTTGGGGATGTTATGGTGGTAAGACACCCACTCCACCCTTCATCCTTACATAAACATATCTTCAGGGACTTTTTCTAATCAGCTAGACAACCCTTTAAAATAATACTAACTGCAATAAAACAATATTGAATGAGGCATTTGTGGGTGTTAAAGGATGGGAACAGGACCAGACTTGGACCAAAAATAGACCTGAGTATATTAGAATAAGCAACCCTTTTATTTGGTGAGGGTCTGACAGCTGGGAACCCCACTGATCACCTCGGTTCAAGTGGCTCTCCCATCACTCCTGGAGAGCCTCAGGGATTATGGAAGTTGTAGTTGCAACAGCTGGAAAGCCACATATTAGGGTACAGTTTCACCCAACACCACTACAGAATTTACACGTGACTACAGCTCTGATGGGGCCTAGTCAGGAATAATACACAATGATATGACTCACAGGGGAAGTCTTTATCTGGTCCAGATGCCTCCTTGAATATAACCATGCCATACCTACAATAATAATAATAATGTCACACACAGTTCCTTCTTATTTCAGCTGAATCTTACCCCTGCACTGTTCTTCTCCAGACCCCTCTGTCCTCCTTCTTCAGACCTCTCTGTCCTCCTTCTTCAGGCTCCTCTGTCCTCCCATACCCCAAAGTCATCCCCCCAGACTCTCCTGCACCCCCAGACCCCTAAGTCCTCCTTCAGGCTTATCCATCCCCCAGACCTCTAAGTTCTCCTCCAGGCTGCTCTATCCTCCCAAACCCATAAATACTCCTTCAGGCTGCTCTGTATCCCCCCCCCTTCAGACCACTAAGTCCTCCTCCAGGCTGCTCTATTCCCCCAGTCCCCTAAGTACTCCTTCAGGCTGCTCTGCCCCCCCCCCCCCTCCCCCGACCAATAAGTTGTCCTCCAGGCTCCTCTGCCTCCCCCCAGACTCCTAAGTCCTCTTTCAGGCTCCTCTGTCCATATCAGACCACTAGGTCCTCCTCCAGGTTCCTCTGTCTACTGTCTCCTCTGCCAGGCATGTTTGCTCCCAACAGCTGCTGTTAAGGTAGTAGTGTCTCAACCCCAGCTGAACGGACTTGGGGTTGGCCCTGTGCACAGATAAACATAAACTTGAAAAAAAACATTTTGCATCAGGGCAGCCGAACAGCCGTTGGACGGCCCACCCTAGGGGCAAAAATGTGTGTTATGCCCAATGGCCAGTTCGGCTCTGGATGGAAGAGTCCACAAACTGTTCTTGCAGACCCACATTCAGTTTTCACTCTTGACCCCAGGGTTCACTGCACGAAGCACGGTGAACTGATACCAGTCATTAATATTCGGTAGTTATTTATCTGCCTACTCATTCTTAAACATGAGCTTAAACATGGGCTTATGTGCAGAAAGCATGATGCAGTATGGTTTCTTGCATTTCATGACTATGGCAAGCTGTGGTCCTGCTTGCAATTCTGAAACTTCTCCCACTTACAGGTACAGCATTTCATAAAGCTTCTCTAATTTATGTTTTATTGCTAATGGCCTTATGCACTATAGCAGAAAATGTTATCTCTGTAGTGTGATATGATCATGTGGCTGACATACATAATTGCAAGTTAACCATAACATAAACATGTTTGTAGCATTGGTTCAATGTAATGTGCCATAGGCTTGATCTCATGTAAATGTTGTGGCCCAGTACGGGATGGTGTTTCCCTGTACTTCTCCTGCCCTGTCAGGCAGAGTCTCTCCATGTCCCCAGGGCCACCTTTATGCATTATCCCCTGTGTATATAAGTTGTGATATTAATAATGTACTGTTTCTTTAATTGTTATACCATGTGATTGTTACCCAGGAGGCACTAGTGACCAGGTGACCCCCCAATTGACCTATGGGCTCTTTGCACAGCCCTCCTATATAACCAGGGGAGGGGCTGCAATCTCTCTCTTAGTTCCTGAGGTCCAGTGCAGTCAAGTCGTCTCAGTGTGTGTGTCCAGAGCATTGCAGGCCCCAAGTCTAAAGTCTGCAGCCACCTGTCAATTGCAAGTAAGACAAAGTCATCTAATTGTCAGTCATCAAGTCAGTCCAGTCAACGCTACTGTTTAGTCACCGTGGCCTGCAACATAGTCTGTCTAACTACTGCAAGTCCCAGCGAGCCTGCAAGGTCCTTCTGGTCACCTCCTTGGGATATTGGCTGTACTGCATTGACTGTTTCATCTGTCTACCCTCAGTAAAGCTACTGTTTGTCCGTAACTTGGCGTTGGTGTCTTCATTGCCCCCGTGGCTAGCCCAGGACCAGTGGTATTACCTACGGGTAGTTAATGCTAAACTACCTTCCTGGCGTCAGGACAAGAAGGGGTTAATAACATCTACCCCTTGAGTTATAACATCTACCCTGCACCTCACACCCCCTCGCCACATAAAGAAATGCTCATTTGAATCAACTACAAACATAGCACTATGCAATCTCTGTAGACCAACATTTCTGAAGAGCTCAGTCATTTTAAACCTTGTTCTGTCACAGGATGCAAACAAAACCACAAACATACAGAGCAGGGCTGCAGAACGCTGACACATAGGGCACATTCATTTTGTACTGCTACCTCTGGATTGATGAACCACATTTCATTATTTAATAGTCTTATATCCTAAGTGGATTTGGCAGATACTCAGAGAACACTACTTACTGGAATGTGTTAGCCTTAAAGGGGTGCTCTAATTTAGGAAATCTATGATATATGCACAGAATAGGACATGGATGCCCGATAGATTCAGGCCCCACCTCTGGGACCTGTGCCTTTCTCTAGAACAAGGGTTCCCTGGCCAATTGCTGACCTGCTGTAGGCCATGGAAAGTGCTTGGGAAGTTAAAAACAGTTTTTGTAATTCCCACTGACCTTAATCGAGGCGTGTTAACAACATAGTCCGCAAGCTATGCTGTCTACGTAACTCTGAGAGGTGCAAAGACAACATAGCTGTTTGGGTCTTGGAACCACATAAATATTGGCCCTGTTGTCATCAATAGGACTAAACCTCTGGTTTTCCATGCAGAATTCCAGGCAAATAAGTGACCTCCTCAGGCAAAATCTGGGAGTAACATTTCTGGTTAATGTAGATGGAGTTGTGTGTGAGAATCCCAAATTTTATTTCCCTTCACATAGCCTCACATCTAGGTGATAACAATTTGGAAGCCCATTGTACAATATACAGACCCCATTAACCTTGCTTTTAATATTTCTAGAGGCAGCTGTAGACAGAATTTTAGCATATAGCTGATGTACATCTATTACTCCTGTCATCCAGAGCTGATATTGTACTAATTATTGTTCTGATGTAAGTAAAAGCGAAATGTTATTTTAACACTATTGTTTTACCACAAAATAACGGAAAGCATAGTGTGCTTTATTTAATGTTTAGTATTGTGACTATAACTTCCTTTATAAATGTTCTTGCTGAGATTTCATCTTCTTCAAAATTATGTATCAGCCAACACAAGAATGTGCAAATTCAAGAAAGAATGAACACATTAGCATTGCTTATAGTTTTTTTTCTTTTTGCATTTAAGATATTTTATTATATAATAGTTGAAAGCTGAACATATATGACATGCCCAAAGGGCCGGTTCTGCCTATAGGCAAAATAGGCAGCCACCTAGCGCTCTCTTGACTGTGGCGCCACTCTGCCTGCTGCAAGAAAGTTAGAAGCCAGCCAGCATCCGAAGCACGCGCCCAGCTAGCACCACTGTTGCAACCTCATAGCTCCCCCCCCCCAGGTACCATAATAATCTGTATTCTTTAGCCTGCTGGAGGAGCGCAGTGCCACCTCTGAGGCCAGAAAGGCAGGTCCTGTTATTGTGCACGCCTCCATACATCCTCCCCATGAGGAGGAGGTTTGCTACCCCAGTAGTAAGGTGGGGCATGTCAAAGGGCAGAGCCAATGGGCAGGGTTAAGAGGCAGCAAATTAATCTTTCGCCTAGGGTAACAAAAATCCTTGCACCAGCCCTGCATTCCCACAGGACATCACATTAAAGGGGTACTCCGCACCTAGACATCTTTTCCACTATCCAAGGATAGGGGATAAGATGTCTGATCGTGGGGGTCCCACTGATTATCCCCTCTCCTGCAGCCCCCCGAGTCATCAGCTCTACAGAGCTAGGTTTGCTCCATGGCTGATGACTCTTGATACAGGGGCCGGCGGTTCGTGACATTATGGCTCTGCCCACTTGTGCTGTCATGCCAGGCCCCCTTAATGCAAGTCTATAGGAGGGGGTGTGGCCACAGTCACGCCCCCACCGACAGACTTGCATTAAGGGGTGGGGTGTGACATCATGAGGCGGCGGAGCCATGATATCATGAACCAACTGCCCCTATATTGTGAATCATCAGCCACTGAGCAAACTTAGCTTCGTAGAGCTGAGGACTCGGGGGGCTGCAGGAGAGATCGCAGGGGTCCCCAAAAGCAGGACCCCTGCATTTAGACATCTTATCCCCTGTTCTTGGATGGGGATACGATTCTAGGGGTGGAGTATCCCTTTAAAGAGGTTGTCCAGCCACAGAAAAAAATGTGTAGTTGTTAAAAAACAATATCCTCTACATGTACCGATCCAACACTCCTGGTCCTTGCTCATCTCTGCTACTTCCTAGTTCCTGTGACCAAGCTCAGCCACTGGCCTTTGTTTTTAATTTATTTTGAAGTCACCCTGTGCCAGTGCAGTCAATGCACCAATAAGTTTTCGGAAAAATTATTTGGAATGCAAATAATAGTCTGTAGCCTATGTCACTCACTATGTGTTGTATTAGGTAGAGTGTCTGACCATGTGTGAATAATGTTTTATGATTAGAAATCTTAAACATTTCCCTCAATATCACAACAATGCAAAAGTGTTTTTCTATTTTACTCTGTTATAACATAGAAATGTTTTGGAGTTTGTTAAACCGCCAAACTATGCTACAATTATATTCGTATCACACTGTTGATATTGAACTTTGATGGAAAGTACCTATTTCTTAAAACACAAAAAAAGTTGGGTCCTGGCTTGTTTGTTTTTTGTCTTTTTTCCTATCATTATGAGATTAAAAAATATTTTTCAGCGTGGATATATTCAGTAACAAACCACTTGACAATGTCCTGCACAACTCTTTTTTATAATATCTTTATTTAATTTTAGCCTTGTTAGGATAACCCAGTTAAACTTTAAGCCTTTCTGTGGTTTTACAGGCATCTTGGGTGGAACCTTAAAGGGATATCTCTGATTTTCTGTGAAGTTCAAGGAGCATATATTATATCACTAGTATATTTATTGATAGTATATTTCTTGTCCAACATACATAAGCAATGATGGTTAATGAGCAGATCTATAGAATGATGGAATGAAGAAAGCCAATAAAAACACACAGATCCTAATAACATAATTTATTTACATACACCATTTGATTTACTATATGCTTTTGCAACTAGACTGGGCTGTCACATTGACAGATAACAAACGTAGTCGTGGACAAGTTGGGGTCTATCCAAGCCATTAACAGTCTGATTTCCAGAAGTAGAGAACACTACTTTTTACTTAAAGGAGTGTCTTCAGGTAGGAAATCTATCACATATTCACAGAATATGACATGGATGTCCCATAGACACTGGCCCCACCTCTGGGACCTGCATTTATCTTTAGAACAAGGGCTTGCTGGCCCTCCTATGACCTGCTTTTAACAACAGAAAGTGCTTGTGAGGTTGAAACGGAAGGCGGAAGGGGTGTAAATAACATAGCATCTCAAGCTACACTGTTTACGTAACTCTGAGTTGTCATCAATAACGCTAAACCACTAGTTTTCTGTGCAGAATTCCAAGCAAATAAGTAACATCCTCATGGATTGAAATTCAGGAAGAAAATTTCTGGTGGATGTAGATGAGGTTGAATGTGTAAGAACTCCAAATTCTGTTTCCCTTCACACAGCCTCAGAGCAAGGGGATAACATCTTGGAAGTTTATTGTATACAATAATCTCATAATTTCGAGTTTGAATTATTACATTTTTAGGCCTTGAAGTGCCTAAAATGTGTGAGTGACACCCTAAGTGTAAGTAAAATGCCACTGTTATAATCTGGTAGGAGTCTTCGGGTAATTATCCTAGCAATAGAGGGAGATGTGAAAAAAAGCCCTACAGGACCACAATACACTGGTGGAGGTAAATAATGACAGCAACACTCAATTGCTGCTAGGTACTGCTATCCAAACCGTGCTAGGCATGCACTGGCATGCTTCAGGTACCAAATGTGTGTATCAAACAATGTAA
Source organism: Hyla sarda (assembly GCF_029499605.1). NCBI lineage: Eukaryota > Metazoa > Chordata > Amphibia > Anura > Hylidae > Hyla > Hyla sarda. Next base: position 323,877,304 of record NC_079190.1, read on the forward strand.
TAAGGCTCCAAAATAAACAGTGATGAGATAAAGCACTTACAACTACAAGCAATTAGTGCAATTTGTAAATGGGGGATAGAGACCCCCAAGTAAAACATCGCCTGCAGGAGAAAGTGCAAAGTGGGGTGTACCTGACAGAGCAATGGTGCCTAAACAGTGTGCATGAAGTAACCTGCAGTTTACACCTCTGACATCATGGGAATTCTCTTATATAGATTGTCTTCAAACCCCTTCTCTTTTTTTCACATTTTGTTATATAGCAGCTCTGTGCTAAAATAAAAAAATAAAATAAAGTTTCTACCATCATTCTGAACTCAGTACCCCATAATGACAAAAACAGAATTGTACTGCCTGAGTGCAAGAATAGCTATGATGCTAGGTTGCTGGGAGTTGCAGTTCTTAAACTGATATGTCATGTGGCATGGTGGCGTATCTGACCCAGTATTTCATTGTGACACCCACTATTATCTATTGTCTATGTTTTTCCATAGTGCAAAGTGCAGAAATGAGACTCCTGCACACTAGAATTCAGTGAAACAATTTTTACAACTTTACTGAACTTCTTGAGCAATCCTTTGGCATAGGTTAGGATGTTTTTGAGCCAGATGAATGGATATTTGGTCACTGTTCCTTTAAATGTTGCTTTTAGCAGCTTTACTGAAGTTAGTAGCTTGGCATGTGTTTGTAATGATTCATCCCAGTTTTGGTCTTAAGGGTTAAACTTTTTAGAATCTAGCTTAGCTTGTGTTGCTGTAGTTACACCGTGATCTATCCGTGGTTCTGTCTCTGTTGCCTATGAGATACCTCGTGTGATCACACCTGTTCAGCTGCCTATTTAAGCCTTCACTGACTTGTGCACCTTGCCAGTGAAAGAATTCATTCTGTTTCTGTAATTTGCATCTCTGTCCTGCTTTTTGCATTTTCTCTTGATTACTTGGTATTTTATGACCCCGGCTTTTCTCTTTGAATATTCTCTCTGGTTTTGCATCTTGGCTCATATCTGTTCTCTTGGTTCCAACTCGGCTTTTTGACAATCCTGTTTGTTTGTCTTCCCCGATTATTGTATAGTGACACTACTTCCCTGTCCATACGTGACAGTCTGTATGTGTTCTGAGTAATGCATATGTAAATGTTAACAGTTAAATATGTGCTGTCGAAAATTGCTGCAACTACTGGCATATTATGGTACAATATGTAAACCTTTCTTTTCTCACACAACTCTGGTTCTGCGACACAATATCCGGAAGGTTGTGGCAGGAAAACTTCTTATGACATGACAGCCAACAAGCCAGCTTGGACAGAAACAGAGAGAGGAACAGTGAATTGATTGTAGACAGGATTCTACCTATGTAGAGCACATGTCCTAGGCGTAGGTATGCCTAACAAAAGTAAAATCTAGGAAAGATTAACAATTTGCTGAATGACTGGACTACCCAGCAAGATGTTGCTTTAATACAAACCAGGCCTAAACTACTAATTAACAGGTTTGGGTCCATCCCTTCTACTAGGAGAGGGAGTTGGATCTATGGGTGTCTTTAACATCCATTAATTGGGAGGATCACGTGACCAAGGCATCAGCCATCTCTGCACAGTAAATGCAGACATTTAACCTATTACACTCTGTAAGACCTGTAATGCAATTTATGTGGTGCAATGCACATAAATATCTTTGCAATAAACTTCTAGTACATTATACACATTTAAGAATTATGCAAAACCATTTACTCTCAGCCACATGAAACCTTCTTGTAGAAAGTAGCTGGAACACTTCTACTGGGACACTACAGAATGTTAGAAATCTTTGCTCATTTACTAAACAGGAAAACACCCCAGATCGGGTTTTCATTATGAATTTATTATTTGCTCCATTTAAACTTTCCCTTAACTCTGACCAGTCTTCCTTTCCTATGCACTAAAAAACACCCCCACAGCATGATACTGCCACCACTATGCTTTACTGTAGGGATGGTATTATGCAGATGTTAGCAGTTCCTGGCTTCGTTCAAAAATGACACGCAGAAAATTGCCATTTGTACATTGCCCCAACAGCAGAGCATGCTGGCGCTAGGACCGCTTGGAAATGCGCCGTCTCATAGACAGCCTTGACATTCTGTGTGGACCCTGCAGAAAGAATAGACATGTCTATTGTTTCTGTGGACTCCTGAATTTGAATTGTGAACAGCACAGCAGAATCCCATTAAAATCAATGGGACTCCGCTGCTACGGAATCTCCGTGCAGAATTTCAATGGGGAATTTTGCATAGAAATTTTATTGAGTGAACATAGCCTAAGAATTAAGGATATAAAAAGTAACTTTTTTTAGTTTAACAAAAAAGTCTCAACATATAAAAATAAATAGTAATTTTGATTATATGTAATGGAACTGTCACAGCGAGCGCTCCGGTCCCCGCCTCTGGACCGCAGCGCCCGCTTCCTCTCCGCCTCTCCCCGGGATCACGGCGTCTCCCGCTCGGACATACCGACCGGGAGCACGGGATCCCTTGTGTCAGGGACGCGGCTGTCGTGGCGGCTCATCCCCGCTCACGCGCCGCGTCCCTGTTTAACTCACCCTGCACCCCATTTCATACGCCGACTCACTCTGCCTCACGGCGCGCGCGACCCCGCTCTCTAGGCCGCCTTCAGTAAATTTATAGGGCCAGCGCACCGTTGATTGGTGCGCTGGCTAATTGTTCCCTGCTCCTTCCCCATAAAAGTTATCTGCCCCTTCCTGCCCTTGTTGGATCTTTGAGCCCTAGTGCCTCAGAGAAAACGTTCCATATAGTCTGTATTGCCTTGCCATTTGCCGAACCCGTTGCTACCGCCTACTCGCCTTTGAACCCTTGCCGCCTGCCCTGACCTCTGCTACGTCCGACTACGCTCCTGCCTGCTCCCTGTGTACCACGTCATATCAGCTGCCAGAGAGGTCGAGTTGCTACTGGAGGATACGACCTGGTGGTTACCACCGCAGCAAGTTCATCCCTTGCGGCGGGCTCTGGTGAAAACCAGTAACCAACCGGTCCTCTGGTACAACCCGCGCCATCGCCTCTCTGGTCAAGAGGATCCACTACCAGTCCTGCCAGTACGTGACAGGAACTAACCAAATAGTCCAAATTTTTACAGTGAGATAAAAAAATAAACCTTTTATGGTGTATTCACACGTACAGTATCCTGCGCAGATTCAATGTGCAGGATTTTCTGATGCAGATTTCAATATAAACTAAATGACCGAACATAGCATCAAATCTGCAGCTACAAATCCTGCACATCAAATCTGCGCAGGATACTGTATGTGTAAATACAACCTTAGGGTCTATTCACACGTACAGTATACTGCGCAGATTTGATGCGCAGGATTTCAAGCTGTGTTCAGTCATTCCGTTTACATTGAAATCTGCAGCAGAAAATCCTGCACATCAAATCTGTGCAGAATACTGTACGTGTGAATAGATCATTAATAAACTTTTGTGACCACATATGTATTTATTGCCTTTGCAGCACTGTTATGAAGGAAAAGTAATAGATTTATCTGTTTGATAAGTGTGTTTGTAACTAATACAAAGAAAGAAGTGTAAATACAACATTTTATTTCTGTAGTAGTTGTCATCACTTACCTAAGTGTGGTTAAATCATTATTGTGTTTTATATGGTCCATGTGTTATGGCTGCATTGTTTATTCTTGCAATGTATTGTGGACAATATTTCCTGTGTGGGCATAAACTGAAGCTTTGGGTAACCTCAGATTCTTGTGACTGATTCTTATGACGTAAAAGCTGCTCTTGCTGACTCCGGTTCTGGTAGGTTTGTGGTGAACATGAGGTGGACTTGTAGACTGTATAGATCCATTAACTTGTGTCACAGCAACATCTGTTAGCAATAACATTTGTATACATGTGTACCAAAAGTGAAATACAGACACTAAAACAGCAATCACTCTCACAACCACCTTAAAGGGGTACTCCGGCCCTAGACATCTAATCCCCTATCCAAAGTATGTCTGATCGCGGGGGTCCCTCCGTTGGGGATCCCCGCAATCTCTCCTGCAGCACCAACTTGTCATCAGCCTCACGGAGCGAAGATCGCTCCGTGTCTGATGACTCATGATACAGGGGCTGGAGTATAGTGACGTCATGACTACACCCCCTTGTGACATCATGCCCCGCCCACTCATCTGTGGAATGGGTATGGTGGATAAGATGTCTAGGGCTGGAGTACCCCTTTAACCTGTTAAGGGCCCATGACGTACCGGTACATCATGAGTCAGCTCCCGTTCTATAATGCGGGGCCACAGCATCATAGCGGGTCGGGCTCGGCCTCTAACAATGGCCAGGACCCGTGGCTAATAGCGCGCGGCACCACAATTTTAACACAATATTAACCCTTTAGACGCATCATTCAAAGTTGAACGCTGCGTCTAAAGTGAAAGTAAATCATTGCTGGTTAGCTCATGGGGCTGTTCAGGATGTCCACGGCGAAAACGGCCTCCTGGTGTCCGATCGCCGAATGACTGCTCAGTGCCTGAGATCCAGGCATGAGCAGTCAAGCGGCAGAATCATTGATCAATGGTTTCCTATGAGAAACCATTGATCAATGTAAAAGATCAGTGTGTGCAGTGTTATAGCCCCCTATGGGAGCTATAACATTGCAAAAAAAGAAAAAAACTGATAAAAAGTAAATAAAGATCATTTAACCCCTTCCATAATAAAAGTTTGAATCACCCCCCTTTTGCGATAAAAAAAACTGTGTAAATAAAAATAAACGTGTGGCATCGCTGCATGCGGAAATGTCTGAATTGTAAAAATATATAGTTAATTAAACTGCACGGTCGAAAAAATTTAATAAGTCCCATAAATACAAAAATCATACCGCTAAAAACTTCAGATCACGGTGCAAAAAATTTGCCCTCGTACCGCCCCGTACGTGGAAAAATAAAAAAAAGTTATAGGGGTCAGAAGATGACAATTTTAAACGTATACATTTTCCAGAAGTATGACAAAATCAAACCTACATAAGTAGGATATCATTTTAACCGTATGGACCTACAGAATAAAGAGAAGGTGTCATTTTTACCGAAAAAATGTACTGTGTAGAAACGGAAGCCCCCAAAAGTTACCAAATGGCATTTGTTTTTCTAAATTTTGTCTTACAATGATTGTTTTCCTTTTCGCCATAGATTTTTGGGTCAAATGACTGGTGTCATTACAAAGTAGAATTGGTGGTGCAAAAAATAAGCCATCATATGGATTTTTAGGTGCAAAATTGAAAGAGTTATGATTATTTAAAGGTAAGGAGGAAAAAGCAAAAATGAAAAAACGGAAAAACCCTGAGTCCTTAAGGGGTAAAACAATATTAAAGATGATAAGAATGAGATCTAGAAAATAGACTTTTAACATAGAGATTGTCCATACTGTACCAGGAAAACCCTCTGTGGGTAACATGCTGATACAGTTTATCTACTTCTGTTTTGATTTTTTAAATAACTTGTTCGTCCACAAGAAATGTAAACTAATGTACAATAATGTACAGTGATACCTCAACTTACAATGACCTCAACATACAATAGTTTCAACATACAATGGTCTTTTCTGCACCATTGTAATTTGAAACCAGACTCAACATACAATGCTAAGGACAGTCCAGATCTGTGAAACATGTCAATGGCTGGAAGAACCGACCAATCGGAATGGGCATTCACTGGTAAAACACCTGTACAGTAACCCCCCGACATGCGATGGCCCCGACATATGATCAAATCGACATACGATGGCCTCTCAGAGGCCATCACATGTGGATGTCAGCATCGACATACAATGCTTTTATATGTCGGGGCCATCGTATTAACTGCTATCCGACAGTGCAAAATGCTTAAGCTGCTGTCGGATAGCAGATTAAGCATCCCGGACAGGTTCACTTACCTTTCCCCGCTGCTCCGGGTCCACTTCGCGATCCTCCGGCGTCTTCTGTATCTTCTCCGGGGTCCGGGCCTCGCTTTCCGGCGTCGTTATTACGTCGTTGCGCATGCCGTGCGTAATAACGTCACCATAAAGCGAGGCCCGGACCCCGGAGAAGATGCGTAAGAAGCCCCGAGGATCCCGATGAAGACCCCGGAGCAGCGGGAGCCCCAGGGACAGCATCGGGAGCAGTGAGGACGCGGTCCGGAGCGGCGGGGACAGGTGAGTATTAAATGCACATTTTACATTGCACGAATCCCTCAACATACGATGGATTCGACAAATGATGGGCCATTTGGAACGAATTACCATCGTATGTTGAGGGACCACTGTATTACTGAAGCGTATGCACTGAATTCCTTTCTGGTAGCACCCCCTACAGTACAGGGTGGTATTACATGTTCTGTACAGTTAGCTGATCCTTTGGTCACCAGGTGAGGGCGGCTCCATGTAACTTTTTTAGGACACTGTGTGTACTGTACAGGACCCTGAAGAAGCTCCTGTCCTCTACATAGACAGTGATTTACAGCTCCCAGCAGATCTTTCTTACTTTTATATGGAAGGATTTGCTTTATCTGTATTAGTTATCTACTTATTTTTCTATAATCCTCGCTTTTTACTATTTTTGGATGACATTTTGGGGCTTCAGAACCAATTACCAGGTTTCCATAGAGTTATGGTCTCAACAATGATTTCAACAATGGTTGTCCTGGAACCAATTAATATTTTAACGTGAGGGACCACTGTACAGATCTCAGCACTGCCTCCTGATATACTTATCCTTATTACTTTGGTTACCCATATTTGAACCCTCTTCAGTTATATCTTTCTTGTACACTAGTATACAATATTCTATGTGAGGTACAGTGGTAAAACAATTTCTTTATCATGTGTATTTATGCCCCTATTGATGCACCCCATGATTTTATTTGACTTGGCAGTGGCTGCATGACACTGGTCACTACAGCTAAATTTACTGTAGACTAAAACTCCTAAGTCCTTTTCCATGTCAGTGGTCCCAAGTGTTTTACCATTAAATACATAATCCCAGTCTGGATTTTCGTCCCACGTGCATTACCTTACATATATCTGTGCTGAACCTCATCATAACCCTAGTTAGAAAGCATCATATAACAATAGTCAGCTTCTGAATAAAGGATTACTTTTATTGCACAGCATCAAATTGTCCTTATCTGTGATTTAGTGATGTTGTCTGCAGGGTGATAATCCGCCCATGTTGTAACCTAGCACTGATAACTGGCATCTCATTGTGGTGTCACAAAGTGGAAAATAATAAGAGGCGCTGACAGGTGTTTAACAGGCTACAGAGCAGTAGTCTATACTGTACCATCCATAGAATGCCCTGGACATTGCTATTGTATTGCTTTTTTAACCCCTTAAGGACCAACCAAGCCCAATTTATTTTTGCATTTTCGTTTTTTCCTCCTCGTCGTCTAAAAATCTTAACTGTTTTATATTTTCATCCACAGACTAGTATGAGGGCTTGATTTTTGCGTGACCAGTTGTCCTGCCAAATGACATAACTAATTTTACAATAAAATGTATGGTGCAACCAAAAAAAATACTATTTGTGTGGGTAAATTAAAAAGAAAACCACAATTTAGCATTTTTTGGAAGGTTTCGTTTTCACGCCATCCAATTTATGGCAAAAATGACACGTGTTCTTTATTCTGTGGGTCAATATGATTAAAATGATATCCATTATTACATACTTTTCTATTATTGTTTCGCTTTAAAAAAATCGCAAACTTTTTAACGAAATTAGTATGTTTAAAATCCTTCTATTTTGATGACCTATAACTTTTAAATTTTTCTGTATAAGCGGTGGTATGAGGGCTAATTTTTTGCGCCATGATCTGTACTTTTTATTTATCTTACATTTGTGTATATAAAACTTTTATAAATTTTTAAATTATTTTTTTAAATAAAATGTCACAAAAAAGCAGCAATTTTGACTTTTTTTTTAACGTTCACGCCGTTTACCGTAAAAGATCAATAACATTTTAATAGTTCAGACATTTACACACATGGCGACACCAAATATGTGTATAAATTTTTATTTTTTTTACGCTTTATTGGGGTAAAATGGGGGAAAAAAGGACATTTTTAATTTTTATTGGGGGAGGGGATTTTTCTATTCAGTTAATTGCTAATATTGTTCAGTGCTATGCATAGGGCATAACACTGATCAGTGTTATCGGTCATCTTCTGCTCTGGTCTGCTCAATCTCAGACCAGAGCAGAAGACCTGTGGAAGACGGTAGAGGCAGGTGAGCAAAGGGGCGCTGCGGGCGATTTGATCATCCATATTTCTGACCACACTGCTGCAGATGCCGTGATCTGTATTGATCACAGCATCAGAGGAGTTAAAGGGGTACTCCGGCACTTAGACATCTTATCCCCTATCCAAAGGATAGGGGATAAGATGCCTGATGGCGTGGGTCCCGCCACTGGGGACCCCTGTGATCTTGCACGCCGCACCCCGTTCAAATCAGTCCCCGGAGCGTGTTCGCTCCGGGTCTGATTACTGTCGATCACGGGGCCGGAGCATTGTGACATTACAGCTCCGTCCCCTCCCATAGACTTGCATTGAGGGGACGGAGCGTGACGTCACACAGGGGCGGAGCCGTGACGTCACAATGTTCCATTCCCGTGGTCGGGAGCCAGAACCTCCAGCGCTGCCGGAAGAAGATACACGTGGGTGCTGCATGCTATATTGCGGGGGTCCCCAGCAGCGGGACCCCCGCGATCAGACATCTTCTCCCCATATCCTTTGGATAGGGGATAAGATGTCTAGGAGTGGAGTACCACTTTAATTGCAGACATCATCGCAATCACGGATGTCAGCCGTTAACGGCGGGTCCTTGGCTGTAATCAGCAGCCGGGACAAGCCGTGCATGATCTGAGCATCGCTCCGATGCTCGCGGTCATGTACAGAACATAAATATACGTCCTGGTGCGCTAAGTACCTCAGCACCAGGATGTAAATTTACATCCTTGGTCGGTAAGGGGATAAAGGAATATGTGCAAATAATATTAACAAGGCTTTAAGATAACTTTAACATTCGTTGAGATAATTTAAAGAGACTCTGTGACCGCCAAGCGCCCCATACCCAAATTAAATTTACAGGGCCGCCATCAGGGGGGTACAGCCAGTACCCCAGTAAGGGGCCCTGGCTCCTTCTTCCACTGGCAGCTGCGACCCAATACTTACTATCACCTGTCCTCTCCTCCCTGTATGAGCAGAGGCAGGGCATTGTATACAATATATGATTTATGAACAGGAGAATTTGTAATCTTACTTTGGGTAGTTAGACTGGCATAAAAAAAGACAGTATTATCAGCATCTTTACTGTGAGTCATTTCCTGTGTTACCTGGACCAAGGGAGCATTATCAGTATCCCTTGGGAATCTAATATTCACTGGTTTATCTATGTTTCTTAACAGCATATTAATTAAAGGAGTATTCCAGGAATTTTTTTTATTTGACTATGCTACAGGGGCTGTAAATTTAGTGTAGTTCATAATATAGTGTCTGTACCTGTGTGTGACAGTTTTCTCACAATTCTTCTGTGATTTTCACTCCAATTTTTATTTTTAACATCATACAAAATGACTGTTGTCTCAGATTTTTCCCAGCTTGCAATGTGGCCGAGACCTGACTCACTAGTCAGCTGATGACAGGGAGCCTGTCTGCTTCAATGGGTGGAGGGATCAATCTGCAACTAATGCAACAGCTGTAGGCACCCTGATTGAAAACCACAGGTCTTTGAATGGATGCAGCTCATTTATGTTTCAATGGGTGGGGTGGCTGATGTGTGGGAGTGAGGAAAATTAAACTATGGGATTTGTAGTCAAAAAAAGAAAAGTCAAATAGGAAATACTATTTCACAAAAAGCTAGCCTCAGTGTTATGGTAATCTCACAACATAGCCATTTAGCCCCAAAACAAGCGCAGATCCTTCCTAAGCATGTCCATTTCTGTCTGCCAGGTTCATTGTAAAATCACCTTATGGTGGATAACCCCTTTAAAAGTTAAGTTTTATACACTTCCCCCACCCCCCATCATTTCTTATAGGCAGCAACAGCAGCACAGTGGAGCGATTTACTGCCGAACTTGGGGCTGTGTATGGGATAGTAGAGGACCTTCGATGATGTCATTACCATGTGATCAGTCACATGGGTTGGAGGAGCCTGACTGAGGTGCTGTGGAGGCATAGGAAGAAGTTTCAGTATAGGGGAATGTGTTTATCATGAGAAGGTGTGATGAGCCATGGGGTGTGAGGTGAGGTGTAAGGGGCAGATGGTGTTGCCCAGGGGTAGATGGTATTAACCCCTTCATGTTCGTGATGCCAGGGCGTGGTTTGCCTATGTAACCACCCAAAGGTAGTACTGCTAGTCCTAAGTTAGGCAGGGGCAATAAAGAGTCCAAGGCCAGGTTAAGGGTAACAGTAGCTTTTACTGAGGTTAGACAGGTGTTACAGTCTATACAGTTCAGCCAGTATCCCAGAGAGGTGGCTGTGTCACAGAGAGACCTCGCAGGCTTGCTGGGACTTGCAATAGGTAGACTGACTATGATGCAGGCCATGGTGACTAGATAGTAGACTTGACTTTACCAACTTGATGTCTGTTAGATGACTTGAGCTTACTTGCAATTGACAGGTGGCTGCAGACTTTAGGCTTGGGGCCTCCAATGGCTGTACACAGGCACTGGGACAGATGACTGGACTTGACCTCAGCAGGAATAGAATCACAAGAGAAGAGCGGGATTGCAGCTCCGCCCTATCTTATATAGGGGGGCTGTGCAAGGAGCCCATAGGTTACTTGGGAGGTCACCTGGTCACTGATGTTCTCTGGGTAACAATACAATCATGTGGTACAAGTATAATCATGTGTGGTGGCGTATGAGAGGATACTGTCTTGTGGGGTGTAGGGTATTTAGGGTGTTGCTGTTCAGGATAGTTAAGGGCACTGTTAACCCTTGTCACTTGTGATGCCAGGGTGAGGGTTAATTGCTGTGTTTCTTGATAGGCGTATTGCCACCCTTCCCAAGAGCAATAGGTGATGCAGAAATAAAGTATTGTCCACAACCGCTGTTAACTGAAAACTTGCAGGAACTTTTACTGAGGAATTTCTGTACATGTAGTAGTAGTAACAGTCCAGATAACAGAGTCTGTTTACATATAGCTTGAGCAGTGATTGACAGTTGGTTGGGATCAGTCGGTTGCATGGTGAATACTATTGTTGGACTTTGACAGTATGTAGCCCCTTGACAGATTACAGGTACAAAATGGTACAATACTTGGATTACCTATGCGGTATGCACTGATGAGGGCAGTAATATGCGCAACTATACGCAGAAAAAATAAGTATTTTTTATAAACACCAGCAGGTGATTACTTTTGCCAGGAGTAAGGACTTTCCCTGTATCTAGACTTGTTACAGATACAGAATAGTAGACTGCTTTGATATAGGTATGTGGTATGCACGTATGAGGGCAGACAAATGAACTACAGTCTGCTGAAAAAGAACGTATTTGTGAACAGCAGCAGGACCCAACAGTGCAGCACCACAATAAAAAAAAAAAACAGGGATTAAACCCTAAATTGCACTCTGTCACACAATTCTGAGCAGCAGATGATTTGTGGAGCAAATAAAAATAAACTCAATTGGGCTGAACAATGAGGAGATTAGATGGTTGATAAAGTTCAGGCAGCTTGGAGATCTGTATGAGGCAGCTGACAGCTATCTGCCCCTCTCTGCTGCAATGCTCAATAACGTGAATAGGAGGTTTAGCAATCAATGATCCTTCTCAGTGTAACAGCTCAGCACTCTGCACTCCTGCCTTTCCCTAATGCTGATGTGACTAGCAGCTGCAGTGTACGCTGTGGTATGAGCTATTCCCACACACACAGTCCCGTCCTCTCCATCTGAGTGCATAGATGAAATGAAGAGAGGCAAGATGGCTGACGATTATATAGGGGCTGTGACATCACAGGGGTCAGTGAACACTGATAGGCTGTATCTCACATGTGATTCAGGGTCAGCCCGCCTACCTTCATTCCCGCCGCTGTTTCCCACCCTCCCATAATCCCCTGCCCCATGTACTCACACGTGGATCCGCCATTTTAGATCTCCAATAGCCTGGAACGCTGTAAAATGAAGTTTAATGAAGCGATTTGTGCGATCGAATCGCGGCGATATTCGCATTCGTAGCGAATCGAATATTTCATGAAATTCGTAACGAATTTGGGTTTGTCAGCTTCGATTCGCTCATCTCTACTAGAGACACTAGTACCTGGGTTCATCCTCCTGTGGAAAATGTGTCTCTAGGAATTTTTTTTAAAAAGGTGGGACATGGTCTCTGATGTCTTCTTGGAATCTCCACATCAAGTCACATCCACATCATCTTTCCACAGCCCCAGAGTTTAAATTGTGAGTTAAAGATGCACCATGTGATGTGAGAGATCAGGGTGCAATAAGCCACAATTTGAGAAGTGCCCAAATTCTGGCTACCATGAGACACATTAATAAATGTATAGGGTTTTACACTGTTGGGTACAAAACACCATGGGAAATGCAAACCCCACACTATTAAGAAATCCACCCTGTGTGTCACGGAAAATATAAAAGGATGCCCTTTTGCCAATTCTTCATGCTCTTCATGCCATTTCTTTCTTATCCATGGTTCCTACGTTGTTCCTACCTCTTTTCTATAATGCTACAATCCAGAAGTGTTAAAGGGGTACTCCGGTGGAATTTTTTTTTTTTTAATTCAACTGGTGTCAGAAAGTTAAACAGATTTGTAAATTACTTCTATTTAAAAATCTTAATCCTTCCAGTACTTATATCAGCTGCTATATGCTCCACAGGAAGTTCTTTTCTTTTTAAAATACTTTTATGTCTGACCACAGTGCTCTCTGCTGACACTTCTGTCCATGTCAGGAACTGTACAGAGCAGGAGAGGTTTTCTATGGGGATTTGCTCCTGCTCTGGACAGTTCCTGATATGGACAGAGGTGTCAGCAGAGAGCACTATAGTCAGACAGAAAAGAAATTCAAAAAAGAAAAGAACATCCTCTGTAGAGTACAGCAGCTAATAAGTACAGAAGAATTAAGATTTATAACTAGAAGTAATTTACAAATATGTTTAACTTTCTGGCACAAGTTGATCTAAACATTTTTTTTTCCCACCAGAGTGCCCCTTTAATAAGCCCAATAATATTTATATAATTTGTTTAATCTACTGCTTTCAGTATGAATTTATAAACTGCCATAGGAAATACAGTATAAACGTTTCACATGTTGAGCCTACCATCCGTACATTTTGGACTTTACTGTAGATTAGCCCCTACTTTAGACAAACTTCAGAATATGACCTGAAGTACAGAAGGCAGACAAGCTGTTCCAATTTGGTTACACAGAGGACTAAATGAGAGGGCAATAAAATATAGCACAAACATTAACATAAACAATAACCAATTAAATCACAATTAAATGCTTAGCATTTGGTTTATACAATTGACAATTTTTTTTATTTTTAGAAACAACACAACTAGTCTATGAAATACTGTGGTTGCCCAGTACAGAATCTTTCATTCTGTACACCTGCCCGTCCTGTGTGGCGCCTTCTTTGCCAGTGTTTCCCTGAGTCCACATCCCTCCTAAGAGCTATAAAGTGTAAAGTTCTCATGTTATATTCTGGTTAATCTTTTGAGGAATTTGTCTCTTTAACCCCATAGGTACTCAGCCTATTTCAACCTTAAGGACCTTGCGCCGTCATCTGTAGTTTTTATAGGTACCATTTTTGTTTTGATGGGACTTTTTGATCGCTTTTTGTTAATATTTTTATTGTATATGAAGTGACCAAAAATGCACAATTTTGGACTTTGGTATTTTTTTACGTGTACACCATCGACCGTGTGGTTTAGCTAACCTAATATTTTAATAGTTCGGAAATTTACGCATGCGGCAGTAACACATATGATTATTTTTATTCTTTATTTCATTATTTTATTTTAAAAAATGGGAAAAGGGGGGTGATTTAAACTTTTTTTTTATATAACTGTTTATTTATGATTTGATCATTTAACATTTTCAGAAAGACAATAACAATACACATAATAACAAATAGAAAGAGTACAGGCAACTATAGGATTCTCCTTTTCATATTTCCTCTTCAATAGTTAGTATTTATGATATCTAACACGATCGTATCCATTCTAATCACATTTGTGTATCACCAGATATCTCAATTATCACGATCTATTATTTGGATAATTTCGTAGGCTAATTTTCAGCAATAAGTCAGGAAATATACATTATGGTAGAAACTCCTTATGGATCACCTGTAGGGAAACGGGCATATAGCTCTCAGAAAGATAAAAAGGGCTATATTAATAATTATAAAATATTGAGTGTGATAACTAGGGGATTGAAAGTAAGAAAAGAAACAAAAAAGAGAAAATGAAAAAGGAAAAGAGCAAACAAAGTGAAATTGCAATGCTATATTACTGCACGGTCCCCTCCGAGTCACCTCCATTTCAACCATTGTAACTACAGGCTTCGTATACCTCCCAGTCTAGCCAAATTGTATTGAAACTTGTTAGGTTATTTTCAAGCACTGCTGAGAGACGTTCCATCCTGTGAATTTCTCGAATTCTGTCCATTAGTGCACTAAATGGAGGAGGACTAGCTTTCCGCCACCAAGTTGCAATCATGCACTTAGCAGCTGTTAATATGTGTAAAATGAGCCTAGTCTTTGTTTTGGCAATATTTCTGGGGAGTATGTTGAGGAGATATGTTGAGGGGTCAAAGGGGAGAATAATCCCTGTGACCTGTTCAATAAGATTGTGAACCGAGGTCCAATATTCAGAGACTCCAGGACATTCCCAAAAGACATGAGGAAGTGATCCCACTGAAACCTGACACCTCCAACATTGTGGTTGAACCTGAGGGAAAAATCGATGAAGTAATTCCGGTGTGTGGTACCAGAAGGTGAGTATCTTATACTGATTTTTTTTATAACTTACACATGAGGAGGACTTTTCTGCATTCAACCAGGCAAGTTGCCATTGGTCGAAGGTAAGTTTTTTCCCCAGGTAATTCTCCCATTTGTTCATGTAAGGATGCCGGATCCCCGAAGTCTCAGTAGGTGTTAGCAATATCAAATAAATGTTATCAGTCCTTTGGTTGAGGAGGAGTGCCTACATATATTTTCAAAGAAGGGTGTCAGGGGGAACAGTGTTGGAATCGTGGATGTGGTCGATATCAGAGTTTGTATTTCTTGGTATAATGGTAAGGAGGAATCTGGAAGATTAAATTTAGTTTGGAGAGCTGAAAAAGGAAGTATAGTTCTCCTAAGTGGATCTATGATGTCTATCAGATATAGCAAATTAGCCCGCCTCCAATCCTCCACCAACTCCTCCTCAAAGCTAGAGGGAAAGGAAGTACTAGAGACCAGCGATATCAAAGGTGACCTAGGTGATTTCAATCCATGCGTCTGATTTTCAGCTTCCCATATCTTTACCGTCAATGCTGTGGTCTTTAATATTTTATCAGGTTTCCCGGGTGTCTGCCATCCCCAGATCAAAGAATTAGGATGTGTAGGTGACATCCAATTAGTCTCAATCTCCGTCCATTTATGATCGGGCTGGAGAGCTGTCAAAGAAGGAATCCTTCTAAGATGTGTTGCCACATAATATTTGAATAGATCAGGGAACGACAGACCCCCAAGAGTTAAGGGCATAGTCATAACCGTCTGGTATATCCTGTGTCTGCTATTTTTCCACACAAATTTAAGAAGAAGGGATAGGGAAGGGGTTACATTTTTTTTGCACTTTTTTTTAAACATGCAATCTTCTAATTGCAAAGCACTGATCAGTGTAACCGGCGCTCTGCTGCTCCTGCCTGCTGCACAGGCATGGAGCAGTAGATCGCCGATCAGACAACGGAGAGGCAGGTGAGAACTCTCCCATCATTAGGTAAGCTGATCGGTACATCGCAATTTTGACGTGATAGTCCAGATCAGCTCCGTTGAGCTGCCGGGATTCTTTTCCTTTTGTTTTAGACGCCACAATAAACTTTGATCACAGCGTCTAAAGGGTTAATGCCAGGCATCGGCCCGATTGGCTGTGCCGGCATTAGCCGTGGGTCCTGGCTGCCTATAGCAATCGGGACCCACCGGGTTTAACCCGTTCTCTGCTGGTGAGAATGGTTTAAACCTGGTAAACAGGACCCGGGGCGTCCAGGTACACCCTGGGTCCTTAAGGATCGGGCATGCAGGGCGTATGCATACGCCCTACGTCCCCAAGAGGTTAAATCTTTGTTGCCATGGCCTATGTTACCAGGGAAGGTGCAAGTTGAACAGGTGATTTAATGGTGACCTATGGGATCCCTCTAAATTGCTCCCATATTTACAGGTAAGGAACCAGCCTAGTCAGTTGAGTGGAGAGTTCAGTTCTGCTGAGGTACAGCCAAGTGAAGACCTGAGAAGTTGTCTGGTGTTCCTGAGGGAGGCCAAGGCCTAGTCATGCAGCCACGCAGCTACTACCAGTTAACCCCTGCAGGTGAAAGTCAAAGCCTGGCGGTAAGCACAAATACAGGGGACAAGTCTAGTCAAGTCTGTCATTTACTAAATTCAGCGTGGGTTGCACAAGTCAGTCCAAGTCCACTACAAGTCTCAGCGAGCCAGCAAGCTTCCTAAAGTTCAATGAGCATCTCCTTCAGTCTTAACTGAGCTGTAAAGACTTTAACACCTTGTCAACCTCAGTAAAGTGCCTTTGTTCCATAACCTTGCATCGGAGTGATTATTTACCCCGCGCCTGGCCCAGGAATCATCGGTCATACCTTGGGTGGTGGAGAGGATAACACAAAGGGTTAATGCCATCTTCCCTAAGGTTTAATAACATCTGCCCTTCCAACACTCTACCACAATACACTTAAATGGGTATAAGCTGCACAGAGACTCCGTTTCTGGAAAATACACATTGCTAATCCCTGACAACCCCTTTACTCAAGATGGTTTAAGATTATAACTAGATTTTATTTGGTTGTTCTATTGCACCTAAGAGAAAAAGTTTTTTTTTTTGTTTAGCTAAAAGTTAGCCTGTGTTGATGGCTGCCTTTACGTTATAAGGATCAAGCTTCTTTGGCCTCATGAATAAGAAGAATTGCTTGTTTCCAACAGCTGTAACTATTTTTTAGACATCCGTCTAACAGTCCTTTCATAAATCCTTGCTTTTTGCAGGTTGTAAAATAAAATTTCAGACAATTTGTAAGAAGTTGGCCATTTCCCATTAATCCAGTTTGCGATTTGGGTAAACCTGAGTACTCTACAGTATTTATCAGCAGACCAAAATGACAAGAAGTGATATCACCCGCAGTAAGCAGAGAGATTGTTTTGGACAGAGCCTCTTATACAACGAACAATAAGGGCTTTCTACCCAAATACCCTGCGCATAACATTAGAGCATTGTTAAGTGCACTTGAGGATCTGTCAACAACATTATTTTAATTAAACAGTGAAATGAAATAAAGAAAAAAAAAGAAAAAAGAAAAGTTCATTTTATAATTCATGTTTTGTCAGCTTCTTAAGTATGTAAGTATTTATGATTTCATCTAGATGCAAATCAAAAAATGTTGCTGTATCTTGTAATACCTTTTTTATTGGACAAACAGGATTTTGTAGAGACAAACTTTCGGGATTCCTCCCTTTATCAAGTCCAAAACAAATCCCTGGACTAATACAGCTACTCAAATTGATTTAATCTAGATATACAATTAATTTAACCAACGCTGATTTTTGAACACATTTCCGCAGTTTTTTTTTTAAATAATATTTACATTAACCTTGTAACTGTCACGATTCGGCAGGCTGGATGTGGATCCTCTGTGTCAGCGAGGGATTGGCGTGGACTGTGTCGGTGGACCGGTTCTAAGTTGCTACTGGTTTTCATCAGAGCCCGCCGCAAAGCAGGATGGTCTTGCTGCGGCGGTAGCAACCAGGTCGTATCCACCGGCAACGGCTCAACCTCGCCAGGACATGACAGCCGGGGGCCGGGACAGGTGAGTGACTTGGGATGCGATTCGCGAGCGGGCGCGTCCCGCTATGCGAATCGCATCCCCGCCGGCAGTGTCAGTGCAGCGCTCCCGGTCAGCGGGTCTGACCAGGGCGCTGCAGAGAGAGAAACGGCACGAGCGCTCCGGGGAGGAGCAGGGACCCGGAGCGCTCGGCGTAACAGTACCCCCCCTTAGGTCTCCCCTTTTTTTTGTCCGGCAATTGCTTCACGTGGGACGAGGACACTGGGAGCGATTGTAGGGTTTCCTCATCAAATGCAGGCAGTTCAGCAGGAGTGGGAATGGGGAGGGAGGGCAGAGGGTGAAGCTTGGCACGGGGCAGAGTGTTACCAGGACAGGGGCTATGAGGAGGCAAAGCATAGTCCTGATAGGCTTTGGGGAGACCAGGTGTAGGAGGAGGCACTGAGGCTTGCCTGACGGGACTGGGAGGAGACGTGAGGCATTTCTTGTGGCAAGCAGGGCCCCAATTCTTGATCTCCCCGGTGGTCCAGTCAAGGGTGGGAGAATGATGCTGGAGCCATGGCAGACCGAGGAGGACTTCAGAGGTACAGTTGGGAAGGACGAACAATTCAATCTTTTCGTGATGGGGTCGAATGCACATTAAGAGGGGTTCTGTGCGGTAACGCACGGTGCAGTCCAATTTAACTCCGTTGACCGAGGAAATGTAGAGCGGTTTGACGAGACGGGTCACCGGGATGCAGAACTTATTCACCAAAGAGGCCAGAATGAAATTTCCAGAAGCACCAGAGGCCAAGCAGGCCACGGCTGAGAAGAAGGAGTTGGCAGAAGGAGAAATCCGCACGGGCACAGTGAGACGTGGAGAAGCAGACTTCGTACCAAGGGACGCCACACCCACGTGAGCTGGGTGCATGCGTGCGTTTCCTAGACGTGGAGAACGAATAGGGCAATCCACCAAGAAATGTTCGGTACTAGCGCAGTACAGACATAGATTTTTTTCCCTACGGCGAGTCCTCTCTTCATGGGTCAGGCGAGACTGATCCACTTGCATAGCCTCCTCGGCGGGAGGCACAGGGGTAGATTGCAAAGGATACTGTGGGAGAGGTGCCCAGAGATCAAGGTCTTTTTCCTGGCGGAGCTCCTGGTGTCTCTCAGAAAAACCCATGTCAATGCGGGTGGCCAAATGGATAAGTTCTTGCAGGTTGGCAGGAATCTCTCGTGCGGCCAGCACATCCTTGATGTTACTGGATAGGCCTTTTTTAAAGGTCGCGCAGAGAGCCTCGTTATTTCAAGATAATTCGGAAGCGGGAGTACGAAATTGGATGGAGTACTCGCCTACTGAAGAATTACCCTGGACCAGGTTCAGCAGGGCAGTCTCGGCAGAAGAAGCTCGGGCTGGTTCCTCGAAGACACTACGGACTTCAGCAAAGAAGGACTGGACTGTAGTTGTGGCAGGATCATTGCGGTCCCAGAGCGGTGTGGCCCAAGACAAAGCCTTTCCAGATAGAAGACTCACTACGGACGCCACCTTAGACCGTTCTGTAGGAAATTGGTCCGACAACATCTCCATATGCAGGGAACATTGAGACAAAAAGCCACGGCAGAGTCTAGAGTCCCCATCAAATTTGTCCGGCAGGGACAAGCGTAGGCTAGGAGAGGCCAGTCGCTGCGGAGGAGGTAAAGGAGCTGGCGGAGGAGATGGTTGCTGCTGTAGCAGTGGCAGAAGTTGCTGTAACGTGGCGGTCAACTGCGACAGCTGCTGTCCTTGTTGGGCAATTTGCTGCGATTGCTGGGCGATCACCGTGGGTAGGTCAGCGAGACTTGGCAGCGGCACCTCAGCGGGATCCATGGCCGGATCTACTGTCACAATTCAGCAGGCTGGATGTGGATCCTCTGTGTCAGCGAGGGAATGGCGTGGACCGTGTCGGTGGACCGGTTCTAAGTTGCTACTGGTTTTCACCAGAGCCAGCCGCAAAGCAGGATGGTCTTGCTGCGGAGGTAGCAACCAGGTCGTATCCACCGGCAACGGCTCAACCTCGCTGACTGCTGAGAAGGCGTGGGACAGAAGGACTAGACAGAGGCAAGGTCAGACGTAGCAGAAGGTCGGGGCAGGCGGCAAGGTTCGTAGTCAATAAGGATAGCAGGAGATCTGGAACACAGGCTTTGGACAACACTAAACGCTTTCACTGGCACAAGGCAACAAGATCCGGCAGGGAAGTGCAGGGGAAGTGAGGTAATATAGCCAGGGAGCAGGTGGAAGCTAATTAGGCTGATTGGGCCAGGCACCAATCATTGGTGCACTGGCCCTCTAAATCTTAGAGAGCTGGCGCGCGCGCCCTAAGGAGCGGAGCCGCGCTCGCCAGGACATGACAACCGGGGGCCAGGACAGGTGAGTGACTTGGAATGCGATTCGCGAGCGGGCGCGTCCCGCTATGCGAATCGCATCCCCGCCGGCAGTGTCAGTGCAGCGCTCCCGGTCACCGGGTCTGACCGGGGGCGCTGCAGAGAGAGAAACGCCGCGAGCGCTCCGGGGAGGAGCAGGGACCCAGAGCGCTCGGCGTAACAGTAGCATTAAAATTGGATTAACCTTTAAAGTAAAAGTTAAAACGTAAGAACACCGGTATCTTTCTCCTCTGCCCCGGCTCTTGGACACCATAGTAGACTAGAAGGAGGTCAAGATGGCAGGAAAGAGTTGTCTGCGGAGCTGGGAAGATGAAAGGATACTTACTGAAGGCTCCCAGACTTGCTCTGTGCTGATTAAATAATATATATATATATATATATATATATATATATATATATATATATATACATATATACAGTACAGACCAAAAGTTTGGACACACCTTCTCATTCAAAGTTTTCTTTATTTTCATGACTATGAAGGTATTCAAACTATGAAGTAACACATGTGGAATTATATACATAACAAAAAAAAAGTGCGAAACAACTGAAAATATGTAATATTCTAGGTTCTAGCCACCTTTTGCTTTGATTACTGCTTTGCACACTCTTGGCATTCTCTTGATGAGCTTCAAGAGGTAGTCACCTGAAATGGTCTTCCAACAGTCTTGAAGGAGTTCCCAGAGATGCTTAGCACTTGTTGGCCCTTTTTGCCTTCACTCTGCGGTCCAGCTCACCCCAAACCATCTCGATTGGGTTCAGGTCCGGTGACTGTGGAGGCCAGGTCATCTGGCGCAGCACCCTATCACTCTCCTTCTTGGTCAAATAGCCCTTACACAGCCCGGAGGTGTGTTTGGGACCATTGTCCTGTTGAAAAATAAATGATGGTCCAACTAAAAGCAAACCGGATGGAGTAGCATGCCGCTGCAAGATGCTGTGGTAGCCATGCTGGTTCAGTCTGCCTTCAATTTTGAATAAATCCCCAACAGTGTCACCAGCAAAGCACCCCCACACCATCACACCTCCTCCTCCACACCAGTACACCTGTGAAGTGAAAACCATTTCAGGTGACTACCTCTTGAATCTCAACAAGAGAATGCCAAGAGTGTGCAAAGCAGTAATCAAAGCAAAAGGTGGTTACTTTGAAGAACCTAGAATATGACATATTTTCAGTTGTTTCACACTTTTTTGTTATGTATATAATTCCACATGTGTTAATTCATAGTTTTGATGCCTTCAGTGTGAATCTACAATTTTCATAGTCATGAAAATAAAGAAAACTTTGAATGACAAGGTGTGTCCAAACTTTTGGTCTGTACTGTATCTGTATATATTCTTTTCCTTTTGAATTTATTTTCTGCCTGACCACAGTGCTCTCTGCTGACACCTCTGTCCATTTTAGGAACTGCCCAGAGCAGGATAGGTTTTCTATGGGGATTTGCTCCTACTCTGGACAGTTCCTAAAATGGAAAGAGGTGTCAGCAGAGAGCATGCTGTGTTCCCTCAAACTCAACACCCAGCCATTTACAGTGGTGCAAACTAGTATTTAGTCAGCCACCAATTGTGCAAGTTCTCCCACTTAAAAAGGTGTACCTCAACTATGAGAGACATGATGAGATAAAAAATCCATAAAATCACATTGTCTGATTTTTTTTTAGAATGTATTCATGTGAGCTTAATTTTTATAATATTAATTGATATCAGGTGATGGGCGGGATTATACAGTCAGAGGGGTGTAAATGTTGTACACTGAGGGTTTACATACACCTTCTGGTTGTATAATCCCACCCATCACCTTATATTCAATCCTATTATTGAATTTAATTCCCTCCGATCTGACTGATTCCCTGTATTGTCAGTCAAACTATGAACCCCCATTCTTTCAGTACCAGAGGGAATATCAAGAAACTGTAATAAGATGTGTGATCAGGGTACTCTAAACTATTTAATGATGATAGAATTTATGTGGTTGTTCACAAGTTTTCACCTTTTTTTTTTTTTTCTGGCATTTTGTTATACCGCCACTTCAGTTTTTAAGTCAAAGCCAGAAGTGTATTCAAAAGGAATAGGACATATAAAGGAAGGACTTACACTTCTCCTCCCTTATGGATCCACTTCTGACTTTGGCTCAAAAACTGCAGTGGCAGATATCCAAAAACTGCCAGAAAAAAAACAAGTGGAAACTTAACCTGAAAGTGTAAAAAGCAGATCTAGAGACTCTTTGTCAGTACAACTATAAGGGAACTGTGGCCAAATTTCCAAGTACCTATCCTAAAATCTGTAACTTTGCAACTCTGTGCCTTAAGGAGAGTTTGTTTTCTGGATTATGCACTGTGAGTCTTAAAGAAAAGTTTACCCTGTTTGCCCTCTAGGCCTTTTAACAAATGATGAGGAAGAAATTATAAACGTGGATCAGGAAAAAGCAAATATATTAAACAAATTCTTCTCCAGTGTATTCACAGAGGAAAATTAAATGCCAGGTGAAAAACAGCGAGATAAGGTAAACTCCTCGGTACAGGTCACCTGTCTAACCCAGGAAGAAGTACAGTGCCGCCTACAAAAAATCTAAAGAGGTCACAAATCGCCAGGTCCAGATGGCATTCACCCCCGTGTTCTAAAGGAATTAAGTAATGTAATAGACAGACCCCTATTTTTAATATTCAGGGACTCTATAGTAACAGGGACTGTTCCCAGGACTGGTGCATGGCAAATGTGGTGCCAATATTTAAAAAGGGGTCAAAAGGTGATGTAGTGAGCCACGGTGTGCAATGTGAGGTGTAAGGGGCAGATGGTGTTGCCCAGGGGTGGATGGTATTAACCTCTTCGTGTTTGTGATGCCAGGGCGTGGTTTGCCTATGTAACCACCCAAGGTAACACTGCTAGTCCTAGGTTAGGCAGAGGCAAATAATAGTCCAAGGCCAGGTTAAGGTAAATGGTAGCTTTTACTGAAGTTAGAAAGGTGTTACAGTCTATACAGTTCGGCTAGGATCCCAGAGAGGAGACCAGTAACACAGGGGACATTGCAGCTTGCTGGGACTTGCAGTGACTTGAGAGACTATAGGTTCCGGCCACACTGACTACAATTGACTTGTCTTGACTTGACTGAAGATAATGACGGCAATCCCGTAAGTAAAGGTGCCCTTGACATCCAGCCTGGAAGGTTTTGAGGAGCAAAACAGACTCGAGGGCCGCAAGGAGTCCTGGAACATTATAACTAGAGGAGCACCGAAATGGAAATTTCAGAACCGAAACGAAACCGAAATAAAAAAAAATGTCCGGCCGAAAGCGATACCGAAATCGAAAATGACTTCTCCCCGTCTTCTGGTAAAATGCAGCGCTCTGCTCATCAGATTCCCCCACATTAGATTGCCAGCTCCCCCACATTAGGTCGGGAGTTCCCCCACATTAATAGGCAGCTCCCCCACATTAATAGGCAGCTCCCCCACATTAGGTCAGCATTTCCCCCACAATAGTAGGCAGTTCCCCCACAATAGTAGGCAGCTCCCCCCAACAATATTAGGCAGCTCCCCCCAACAATATTAGGCAGCTCCCCCCAACAATATTAGGCAGCTCCCCCCCCACATTAGGTCAGCAGTTCCCCCACAATAGTAGGCAGTTCCCCCACAATATTAGGCAGTTCCCCCACAATAGTAGGCAGCTCCCCACAATATTAGGCAGCTCCCCCCACAACAATATTAGGCAGCTCCCCCCCCCCACATTTGTAGGCAGCTGCTCCCCAACAATATTAGGCAGCTCCCCCACAATAGTAGGCAGCTTCCCCCCACCCCACAGACATACAGCTTCCAGCCATATACAGCGTATGGCTGGAGGCTGTATGTCTGTACTGCTGCCCCCACAGTGTTTCGGTCACGCTCCTCCGGCCCGCGGTCACATTTACTGCTATGGCCTATGGACCATAGCAGTAGGTGCCGGGACCGGGGAGCGGTGACCGGAACACTGAACAAGATGACGCGGTCACTTACCAGGCCCCGGCCGGCGTGCGTTCTCCTGCGACGATCCTGCGGTCCTCCTGCGTCTCTATGGTTGTACGCACGGGACGTCAGTGACGTCCCGTGCGTACGACCATAGAGGCGGAGAAGCGAAGGACCGAAGGAGGATCGCAGGAGGACGCCGGGGAATGGTGAGTGACCGGTGGACATCCTTATGTCCCGAAAAGATTTTTCGGGACACAGGGATGTCCGGGATAGGAATACTTCTTTTTATGTGCCCGGGCCGGCTCCCGTGTGTGGCTGCAGGCAGGGGCCGACCAGAGCATATAAAAACTAATACTGTATACTAAAAACCAGGGTGCCTCAAGCTGTTGTGAAACTACAACTCCCAGCATGCCCGGACAGACTTTGCCGGTCCGGGCATGCTGGGAGTTGTAGTTTCACAACAGCTGGAGGCCCCCTGGTTTTTAGCATACAGTATTAGTTTTTATATGCTCTGGTTGGCCCCCGTCTGCAGCCACACACGGGAGCCGGCCCGGGCACATAGAAAGAAGTATTCCTATCCCGGAGAGCGCGCCCCCCCAGATGGTGCGCCCGTGCGGCCGCCCCCCCCTGCACCGCCCACGAGTGCCTCTGCCACTGGCAGTGTTTGCAACTTGTGCTGTGGGCGGGCAGGGGAGGTGGGTCATTATCGGCACATTCTTTGTTGTTTCGGCATTTCCCCGAAACAGCTATTTTCGGCCGATATGTATCGGCCGCCGATATATCGGTGCATCCCTAATTATAACCAATGTCCATTTCCATGCTGTTGCTGACAAAACCGATAATGCAATAGAGTCTCTGTATAAATGTTCATACATGCTCTGATAAATCGTATAACTGAAAAATCTTAGGACTACCGGAGAATAAGGACTATGTATAGCAATGACAACATATGACTATAGTATAAACATGTCTTATGGACTATGACTATGCATATTATGACATTTGACTATACATAGAACATTTGACTATGTATATAACAACACTTTATACGTATGGCTAAGACATGACACTGGCGGATTGGGTTGCCGGAGGCTTTCTGCCCAATGCCTTGGCTACTGGGGTCCCATGCCATTACACACTTCTCCCCAGAACACTAGTTATATAGACATTTATTAAATAACATTAGACATTTGTTAACTGTGACTATTTAGGTTACATGCTGTGTGGGTACAGGAATACCTTCTGGCCAGCAAAGTATCCTGAGCACGTGGACACAAGAAACTACATTAGACATATGCAACAACTTTAACCCCTTCCCGCTATTGGACGTATGCATACGTCCAGGCGAACTACACGTTCGCGCAAATGGACGTATGCATACGCCCAAGCGCTCTTCTGCTCTGCCGCGGGCAGCGCAGAAGATCGTGGGTGGGACTCAGCTGTCAATCACAGCCGGAGTCCCACCGCAGCTGCCGGGGCCGCGATTGCGCCGGTCCCGGCAGCATTAACCCCATAGATCACTTCTGATCACGACATCTATGGTGTTTGCAGGGGGAGCGCTCTCCCCCTGCCCACCAACGGCGGCGCCGCGATAAAATAAGGGGGATCGAGGGTGTCCAAGACACCCTCGATCCCCCTTGAAGAGATAGGAGTGAGGTGGCAGGGTTGCCACCCCTCCTATCCCTGCTATTGATCGGCGGAGCGACCGACCAATAGCAGACTGGGGGCGGGGGGGTTAAAGTTTGGTTCCCCCCCGCTATGCCCACCCATCAGTGTCCGGGCACAGCGGGGGGAACCGTGTAGTAGCGGCGGCGGCGGCAGCGGCAGTCACTTACCCGGCGGCGGAGCTCCAGATGACGGCGGCGGCTGTGATCATGGTGGCGGTGGAGGTGAGTATGTGTGCCAGTGTGCCTCCAGCTGTTGCAAAACTACAACTCCCAGCGTGCACGTTCTGTCAGTGCATGCTGGGAGTTGTAGTTTTGCCCCACCCCCTCCCATGTGAATGTACAGGTTACATTCACACTGGCGGCGGATTACAGTGAGTTCCCTGCTTCAAGTTTGAGCTGCAGCCGCAGCTCAAACTCCTAGCGGGAGACTCAGTGTAATCCGCCGTCAGTGTGAATGTAACCTAAAAACACTACACTACACTAACATAAAATAAAGAGTAAAACACTACATATACACACGTACACTGCCCCCCCTTCCCCCCCAATAAAAAGGAAAAATGTATCCTACAGCAGTGTTTCCAAAACGGAGCCTCCAGCTGTTGCAAAACAAAAACTCCCAGCATTTCCGGACAGCCATGGACTGTCCAAGCATGCTGGGAGTTTAGCAACAGCTGGAGGCACCCTGTTTAGGAATCACTGGTGTAGAATACCCCTATGTCCACCCCTATGCAAATCCCTAATTTAGGCCTCAAATGCGCATGGCGCTCTCACTTTGGAGCCCTGTCGTATTTCAAGGCAACAGTTTAGGGCCACATATGGGGTATCGCCGTACTCGGGAGAAATTGCCTAACAAATTTTGGGGGGCTTTTTCTCCTTTTACCCCTTATGAAAAGGTAAAGTTGGGGTCTACACCAGCATGTTAGTGTAAAAAAAAACATTTTTGTACACTAACATACTGGTGTTGCCCCATACTTTAAAACTTTACATATGCAAAAGTCGTGAAACACCTGTGGGGTATTAAGGTTCACTTTATCCCTTGTTACGTTCCTCAAGGGGTCTAGTTTCCAAAATGGTATGCCATGTGTTTTTTTTTTCTGTCCTGGCACCATAGGGGCTTCCTAAATGTGACATGCCCCCCGAGTAAAATTTGCTCTCAAAAAGCCAAATATGACTCCTTCTCTTCTGAGCATTGTAGTTCGCCCGTAGTGCACTTCAGGTCAACTTATGGGGTACCTCCATACTCAGAAGAGATGGGGTTACAAATTTTGGGGGGTATTCTCTGCTATTAACCCTTGCAAAAATGTGAAATTTGGGGGGGAAACACACATTTTAGTGAAACATTATTATTTTTTTTTTACATATGCAAAAGTCATGAAACACCTGTGGGGTATTAAGGCTCACTTAATTCCTTGTTACGTTCCTCAAGGGGTCTAGTTTCCAAAATGGTATTCCATGTGTTTTTTTTTTTGCTTTTTTGGCACCATAGGGGCTTCCTAAATGCAACATGCCCCCCAAAAACCATTTCAGAAAAACGTACTCTCCAAAATCCCCTTGTCGCTCCTTCGCTTCTGAGCCCTCTACTGCGCCCGCTGAACACTTTACATAGACATATGAGGTATGTGCTTACTCGAGAGAAATTGGGCTACAAATTCAAGTATAAATTTTATCCTTTTACCCCTTGTAAAAATTCAAAAATTGGGTCTACAAGAACATGCAGGTGTAAAAAATGAAGATTTAGAATTTTCTCCTTCACTTTGCTGCTTTTCCTGTGAAACACGTAAAGGGTTAAAACACTTACTGAATGTCATTTTGAATACTTTTGGGGGTGCAGTTTTTGTAATGGGGTCATTTATGGGGTATTTCTAATATGAAGACAATTCAAATCCACTTCAAACCTGAACTGGTCCATGAAAAATAGCGAGTTTGAAAATTTTGTGAAAAATTGTAAAATTGCTGCTGAACTTTGAAGCCCTCTGGTGTCTTCCAAAAGTAAAAACACGTCAATTTTATGATGAAAATATAAAGTAGACATATTGTATATGTGAATCCAAAAAACAAATATTTGGAATATCCATTTTCCTCACAAGCAGAGAGCTTCAAAGTTAGAAAAATGCAAAATTTTCAATTTTTTCATCAAATTTGGGGATTTTTCACCAAGAAAGGATGCAAGTTACCACAAAAATTTACCACTATGTTAAAGTAGAATATGTCACGAAAAAACAATCTCGGAATCAGATTGATAAGTAAAAGCATTCCAGAGTTATTAATGTTTAAAGTGACAGTGGTCAGATGTGCAAAAAAGGGCTGCGTCCTAGAGGTGAAAATGGGCTGTGTCCTTAAGGGGTTAAGACAGTTGAATGGACTGTGATGTAGCGAGTGCTACAGCCCTAATGTACATGAGAAATGTGTACATGCGTTTATGTGTACTTTAATCTGCATTAAACTTT
The DNA here is from genome assembly GCF_029499605.1 of Hyla sarda. Lineage (NCBI taxonomy): Eukaryota > Metazoa > Chordata > Amphibia > Anura > Hylidae > Hyla > Hyla sarda. Next base: position 323,905,758 of record NC_079190.1, read on the forward strand.
GTTTTTACATGATGTTAGTCCTTGTATCTTGCGGATAAATGACCCTGGGTAGACTGTTGGCATTTACTCAGCACCACCTCTTGTGACTCAGGAACACTTCCCTCTTCGGGAGCTCTTGGCACGACTGGAGGGATAGAGGTCTCGGAATATCTGGAATGGGGCTGGCTGGCAGGGATACTGGAGACCTGGAAACCAGAGTGTAGAGTGGTGCCAATGGTGACAGGACTTGAGCTAGTGAGGTGACTAGAACTGGTCTCACCGGCCCCGGAGATGGCATGGTACCGAACATTGCAGGTTGGCTGGGAGAGAACATGGGGACATCCATGGATGGGTGGATCCCTTCTCCAGGTATTTCCTCCCGTATAAGTCTGACAGCTGGTAGAGGAGGTGCAGGAGGCTCAGGTAGGTCTTCCTTGCAGCACTGGGTAGGGTACGACCATCACCGTGTAGGGCTCCATTTCCCAGATGGAGTCCAGTTTGTGGGTCCTCGGGAACTTCCGCAGCCAGACCTTGTTGCCTAACTGGAGAGGTTTGGCGGAGGCATGACGGTTGTAGTCTTGCTGTTGTCTTTGCTGAGCCTCGACCATCTTTTTATTGACAATCTCTTCTGCTTCCTGGATCCTTCTTTGGTGGTCAGAGACCCACTTCATAGAAGCTTGTGGAGAATTGTTGAAGGGAGCTTGAAGTCCGAACGTCTGATTTTTTGGCCGCTGCCCATGTCGACCTATTATCAAGTAGAGCAAGGTGTATCCAGTAGAACAGCGGACTGTGTTATTATAAATTTCCAGCAATTCGAGCAACAACCGGGGCCACTCTTTGTGCATTGACACAGACGCTGCTCGCAGCATGTGGATAAAAACTTGATTGATGCACTCACAATACCCATTCCATTAAGGGTGGTAGGCAGTAGTCCGGAGTTTCTTGCAGATGTGGAACTGACATAGCTCCTGGAAGAGTTGGGCCTCCGGACACCCAAAGATTTGCACCCAATGAGTGTAAAACATCTGGGCCGTGGCTTTGGCTGTGAGGTCCTTAACAGGCACAACGACAACCCACTTGGAGTAGTGATCCACCATGGTTAGAGTACAAGTGTACCTGGACCGGGTAGGAGATAGCTTGACATGTCTAGTGCTACCAACTGGTTAGGTCTTTCACTCTGGATGGAATGGAGGGGTGCTCTGGCATCCTTGCACCCATTCTTCGTGACGTTGCAGACGGCACACTCACTGCACCATTTCTCTATGTCACTCCGCATCCCAATCCAGTAGAACCTTCGTCTGACAGTAGCTTCGGTTTTGTGGACTCCAAAGTGTCCCGACTGATCAGGGTATGCGTTGAGGACCATCGCTGCGTCTCTTCGGGGAATCAGAATCTGAAGTCGGTCACCAGAAACCAGATCCAAAGAGTTTTGGTACAACAGTCCCTTATGCACGAACAGTCGCTTCCTCTGTCGGCACAGACGTTTCAACTCGTAGTCACCTTGGGCCCGTCGTAGACGGGTTGGTACCTGTTTCATTAGAAGGTAGTCCAACAGATCCTACATGACTCGACTTTCATCCTGTCGAGTCTTCCAGGTATATAGGTCTTCCTGGACCTTCTCGGAACTGGGTTCCCCCTCTTTGAGTATTACAGTACTCTGACTCACGAACTTCTGGTAAAATGGGTGCATCTCCATGTCTTCCCACTCATCTTCAACAGGTGGTTCTTCGCTGGGGTAATTCGAGATAGTACGTCTGCATGACATTTGACTTCTGTACTTGATGGTGAAGTTGTAGTTGGCCAATCTTAAGGCCCAAGGCTGTTCGATGGCACCCAATTTGGCAGTATTAAGATGGGCCAACTGGTTATGATCTGTGTAGACCGTGAATGTTGTGGCAGCCAAGTAGTCTTTAACCCCTTAAGGACTCAGTCCTTATTTTCCTTAAAGACTATTTTTACGTTTTTGTTTTTTCCTCCTGGCCTTCAAAAAAAATCATAACTCTTTTATATTTTCATCCACATACTAACATGAGGGCTAGTTTTTGGGCAACCAGTTTTCCATTGTAATGCCATCACTCACTTTACCATGAAATGTATGGCGCAAAAAAATACTATTTGTGTGGGAAAATTAAAAAGAAAATCGCAATTTAGCAAATTTTGGAAGTTTAGCAAATTAGTACGTTTAAAATCCCTCTATTTTGAAGACCTATAACACTTTTTGGGTGTGAAATGGGAAAAAATGGGACAATTTACAATTTTATTGGGGAGGGGATTTTTCACATTTTTCTTATTTTTTTTATTACTTTTAATTTTACACTTTAATAGTCCCCATAGGGGACTATTTATAGCAATCATTCGATTGTTAATACTGTTCAGTGCCATGCATAGGGCATAGCACTGATCAGTGTTATTGGTCATCTTCTGCTCTGGTCTGCTCGATCTCAGACCAGAGCAGAAGACGCGTGGAAGGCAGCAGAAGCAGGTGAGGGGACCTCTGTCTGCCATTCTGGATGATCGGATCTCCGCGGCAGCAGCCATTTTAGTGACCGCAGCGCTGCAGATTCTGTGATCTGTATTGATCACGGCATCTGAGGGGGGTTAATGGCGGACATCCGCGCAATCGCGGATGTCGGCCATTACTGGCAGGTCCCTGGCTGCTATCCGCAGCCGGGACCTGCCGCGCATGACCCGAGCATCACTCCAATGCTCGCGGTTATGTATAGGATGTAAATGTACATCCTTGTGCGTTAAGTACCACCTCACCAGGACGTACATTTACGCCCTGCGTCATTAAGGGGTTAAACTTCTCAGTTACGGCCCATACAAGGGCAAGGAGTTCCAGCTTGAAGGAGCTGTAGTTGGCATCGTTTTTCTCTGCTCCTCGCAGGTTACGACTGGCATAGGCTAACACTCGCTCTTGCCCTTCTTGGACTTGGGACAGGACAACTCCCAGACCTTCAAAGCATCGGTATACAACCGGAACTGCTGACTGTAGTCTGGATATGCCAGAATGGGTGGTTCAGTAAACAGGTGTTTAAGAGCTTGGAACACTGTTTCTTGCTCTTCGGCCCACTCAACAGTAGTCTTCCACTGTAATTCTCCTTTGTCAAACCCCCATAAAAGAGCTGTGAGGGGTTCTGCAATCTGGGTGAAGTGGGGGAATGTAGTGGCGGTAGTAGCCGGCAAATCCCAGGAAGCTCCTGACATCTTTAGCCGTGCGCGGGGTTGGACAGTCCTTGACAATCTCTATCTTCTCAGGATGGACTCCCTTGACACTGACAATGTGACCTAGGTAATGTACCTGAGGTTTAAGCAGATGACACTTGGACGGTTTAATCTTCAACCCATGTTTGATCAAGACTTGGAAGACATATGACCAAGGTGCTCCTGGTAGGACTTGGAGTACACGATGATATCATCTAGGTACAATAGGCACCTCTCCATCAGATGCTGGAAAGTAGCAGGGGCATTGGACAGCCCGAACGGCATACTCTTGAATTAGAACAGCCCCATGGGTGTCACCAAGGCTGTCTTCTCTCGGTCTTCTACGGCCATAGCCACTTACCAATACCCACTGGTTAAGTCCAAGGTGAAGAAGTAGGCAGCTGACCCGAGGGCTGTAAGTGACTCTTCGATTCTTGGAAGGGGATAAGCATCCTTAGGTGTGACATTGTTCAGTTACCTTTAGTCGACACCAAAACAGATGGTCCCATCCTTCTTCTTGACCAAGACAAGGGGCACCGCCCAGGGACTCTGACTCTTGTCATGTCAACCAGCATCTTCTTAACGGTTTGATACATGCCTGGCGTGACTGGATGGTGTCTTTCTTTGATAGATGGGCTGACGCCTGTCAGAATCAGATGCTGGATCATGGACGTACGGCCAAAATCGGTGGGGTGCTTACTGAAAGCCTCGTGGTGCCTCTTGGCGACATTGATGACTCCACTGACTTGATCTCTCTGAGTGGCTTCATCTCCCAGTTGGAGTTGTGCTCACCAGGGCTCAGGGAAACTTACAGCAGACTCCGGAGTCACTTGGGCCATCCACTGTCGGGCCATGTTGCATTCGGTTAAGATGTCACTTGATTCTAGAAGATACGGCTTGGCCACTGGAGTGTATTTAGGTAAGACTGTAGCCAAATCGGACAGATTGACTAACCGGACTGGAACTCTCCCATTAGTAACTGTGACAAGGCTTCCTGCAGCTTGGACTAGGGGATGGTCTTCCAACTGTATAGGCTCTAGCAGGGCTTGATAGTCCTTGTTTCTTACTCCAGGATGTGCACGGCACCAAATGATTGTCTCTGTGTTGGGTTGTAAGGTCACTGACCTGATGTCTTGAATTTACACTCTGCAAATTTCACCTTTCTTGTTGGCAAACTTCTGCTCCGCATGTAGAACCGTTAAGCGGTGCTGCGCAGCCCACTGGCCTGAGGGGGACATGTAGAGAAGAGAGGCATGCAAAGAAACTACGATTTCAGCAAAACAGTGTTTCATGATGTTTCTCCCCAATATAAACTCTGCAGACCCTTTCTCACACACATCAGTTACAATCAATCCCTGCCCTATGAGTACGTTTTCCCAACTGGATGGTGGGCTCCCAATATCCATGTCAGGGTATTGGTTTCCCGTTGCCTGCTACTACTCTAAAACCAACATAGTCAGGTTCACATAATAAATTAGCATTCCACTACTTAAAATAAACTGCTTTGGATATAGTAGACACTTGAGACCCTGTATCTATTAACGCCTCCAACGGTACTCCTTCTACAATGACCTTTACATATGGGCAGGGGGCGACATAAAGTGAGAGTTCCGACTTAGGTCATTCTGGGCTCGGACCTGGTGCCTGTTTTCCTGAGGGCCAGTCCGCAACCTCAGGGGAAATCCATTTAAATCTCAACATTGTACTTTCCAATGTCCAGACTTATTGCAACAGGTACAAAGGATCTTTGAGTGCCCGGGGGCCTATTGGACAGAGACATGTTTCCTATGTGTGGGCGGTTCGGGATCAGGTGGAGGGGTCTTACTGGCGAGCTCCTTTACAATGTCCTGCTTAACACTCTGAAATTCTGAGGCTGTTGCGACTGGTAGAGTAGTTGACACTGGGATGGAAGCCGGTGGTGGTGACAGAGGTCCGGCTACCGCCCCTAGTGGTCTGGGACAGGGCACAATTTTCTTCTGACTCAGTCCCGGACTCTATGACCTGAATAGCCAGCCTCTTAAACCGAAGGACCATGCCCATTTTCACCTTAAGGACCAGAGCAATTTTTGCACATCTGACCACTGGCACTTTAAGCATTAACAACTCTGGGATGCTTTTACTTATGAATTTGATTCCAAGACTATTTTTTCTTGACATGTTCTACTTTAACATAGTGGTACAATTTTATCGATACTTGCATCATTTCTTGGTGAAAAAGTCTGAAAATTTCATGAAAAATTAAAGCTCTCTGCTTGTAAGAAAAATAGACATTTCAAATACATTTTATATTGATTCACATATAAAATATGTCTACTTTATGTTGGCATCATAAAGTTGACATGTTTTTACTTTTGGATGACATCAGAGGGCTTCAAAGTTCAGCAGCAATTTTCAAATTTTTCACAAAATTTTCTAAATCTGAATTTTTCAGGGACCAGTTCAGTTTTGAAGTGGATTTGAAGGGTCTTCATATTAGAAATACCTTACAAATGACCCCATTATAGAAACTGCACCCCTCAAAGTATTCAACGTTACATTCAGAAAGTTTGTTAACCCTTTAGGTGTTTTACAGGAACAGCAGCAAAGTGAAGGAGAAAATTCGAAATCTTAATTTTTTACACTCGCATTTTCTTGTAGACCAAGTTTTTGAATTTTTACAAGGAGTAATAGGAGAAAAAGCCCCAAAAAATTTGTAACCACATTTCTCTCGAATAAGGAAATACCTCATATGTGTATGTAAAGTGTTCGGCGCACGTAGTAGAGGGAAGGAGCGACAATGAGATTTTGGAGAGTGAATTTTCCTGAAATGGTTTTTGGGGGGCATGTTGCATTTAGGAAGCCCCTATGGTGCCATAACAAAAACACATGGCATACTATTTTGAAAACTACACCCCTAAAGGCACATAACAAGGGGTCCAGTGAGCCTTAACACCCCATAGGTGTTTGACGACTTTTCATTAAAATCGGATGTGTTAATGAAAATTTTTTTTTCACAAAAATGCATTTCCCCCCCCCCCCCAAATTTACCATTTTAACAAAGGGTAATGGGAGAAAATGCCCCCCAAAATTTGTAACCCCATCTCTTTGGAAATACCCCATGTTAGGATGTAAAATGCTCTGCAGGTGAACTACAATGCTCAGAAGAGAAGGAGTTACATTTGGTTTTTGGAAAGCAAATTTTGCTGAAATAATATCGGATGTGTAAAATACAGTTTTCCCCCCAAATTTTACATTTTTACAAGGGGTAAGAGGAGAAAATGACCCCCAAAATGTGTAACCACATTTCTTCTGGGTATGAAAATATCCCTTATATGGATGTAAAGTGCTCTGCAGGCGAACTACAATGCTCAGAAGAGGAGGAGCGCCATTGAGCTTTTGGAGAGATAATTTGTTTGGAATGGAAGTCAGGGGCCATGTGCATTTACAAAGCCCCCCGTGGTGCCAGAAAAGTAGACCCCCCACATGTGACCCCATTTTGGAAATATACCCCTCACAGAATATAATAAGGGGTGCAGTGAGTATTTACACCCCACTGGCGTTTGACAGATCTTTGGAACTCTGCGTGCCATGCAAAAAAAATCTGTCAGACACCTGTTGGGCGTAAATGCTCACTGTACCCCTTATTATATTACATGAGGGGTGTAGTTTCCAAAATCGGGTCACATGTGGGGGACCCAATGTTCTGGCACTATGGGGGCTTTGTAAACACACGTGCACTTCAATTCTGGACAAATTTTCTCTCATGGCGCTCCTTCTCTTCTGAGCACTGTAGTGCGCCAGCAGAGCACTTTACATCCACCTATGGGGTATGTTCTTACTCAGCAGAAATGGGGTTACAAATTTTTCCCTTGTGAAAAATGAAAAAATTAGGGTGACAACAGCAATTAAGTTAAAATGTTACATTTTTTTTCATTTTCCCATCCAACTTTAACGATAATTCAAACACCTGAGGGGTGTTAAGGCTCACTATACCCCTTGTTATGTTCCGCAAGGGGTGTAGTTTTCAAAAAGGGGTCACATGTGGGTTTTTATTTTTTTCGCGTTTATGTCAGAACCGCTGTAAAATCATCCACCCCTGTGCAAATCACCAATTTACACCTCAAATGTACATAGTGCACTCTCACTTCTGAGCCCTGTTGTGCGTCCGCAGAGCATTTTACGCCCACATATGGGGTATTTCCGTACTCAGGAGAAATTGCATTAGAAATTTTGGGGGTCTTTTTTTCCTTTTACCTCTTGTGAAAATAAAAAATATGGGGCAACACCAGCATGTTAGTGTAATTTTTTTTTTTTACACTAACAGGCTGGTGTAGATCCCAAATTTTCCTTATCATAATGGGTAAAAGGAGAAAAAGCCCCCTAAAATTTATAGTACAATTGCTCCCGAGTACGGAAATACCCCATATGTAGCCCTAAACTGTTTCCTTGAAATATGTCAGGGCTCCGAAGTGAGAGAGCGCCATTCGCATTTGAGGACTAAATTAGGGATTACATAGGGGTGGACATAGGGGTATTCTACGCCAGTGATTCCCAAACAGGGTGCCTCCTGCTGTTCCTTAACTCCCAGCATGCCTGGAGAGCCAGTGGCTGTCCGGAAATGCAGGGAGTTGTTGTTTTGCAACAGCTGAAGACTCTGTTTTGGAAACACTGCAATACGATACGTTTTTCATTTTTATTGGGGGGTGGGGGACAGTATAAGGTTTTTTTGTAGTATTTTACCCTTTATTTTGTGTTACTGTAGTGTAGTGTTTTAAGGGTACATTCACACAGGCAGGGGTTTACGGTGAGTTTCCCACTTGGAGTTTGCGCTGCGGCGGAAAATTTGCCGCACCTCAAACTTGAAGCAGGAAACTCACTGTAAACCCGCCGTGTGAATGTACCCTGTACATTTACATGGGGGGGGGGGGGCAAATCTCTAGCTGTTTCAAAACTACAACTCCCAGCATGCACTGACAGACTGCATGCTGGGAGTTGTATTTTTGCAACAGCTGGAGGCTCCCTGAGGAAAACCTTCAGTTAGGTTCTGTTACCTAACTCAGTATTTTCCAACCAGTGTGCCTCCAGCTGTTGCAAAACTACAACTCCCAGCATGTACTGAGCGACGAAGGGCATGCTGGGAGATGTAGTTATGCAACAGCTGGAGGTACGCAACTACAACTCCCAGCATGCCAAGACAGCTGTTTGCTGTTCCTGCATGCTGGGAGTTTTAGTTTTGTAAGATCTGAAGGGCCACAGTTTAGAGACCACCGTACAGTGATCTCCAAATTGTGGCCCTCCAGATGTTGCAAAACTACAAATCCCAGCATGCCCAGACAGCAAACTGCTGTGTGGGCATGCTAGGAGTTTTAGTTTTGCAAGATCTAGAGAGCCACAGTTTAGAGACCACTGCACAGTGATCTTCAAACTGTAGCCCTCCAGCTGTTGCAAAACTGCAAATCCCAGCATGCCCAAACAGCAAACAGCTGTCTGGGCATGCTGGGAGTTGTATTTTTGCAACATCTGGAAGGCTACAGTTTAGAGAACACTGTACAGTGGTCTCCAAACTGTAGCCCTCCAGATTTTGCCAGGCCACAACTCACCAGCTTCCGTCGTCCTCTGCTGCCCACTGCCGATCGCCACTGGTAAGTGACCTCCGGCACCGATCCCATCGCCGTTCCACTACTCTGCCCGGACTACAATGGGTGGGCAGAGCGTGGAACCGAACTTTAACCCCCCCTGTCCCCGATCTGCTACTGGTCGGTCACTTCTGAACGACCAATAGCAGTGATAGGAGGGGTGGCCCCCTTATTTTTCGGGTTACCGGAGACCCATATGACCCAGAATCACCGCAGATAGCCAGCCTCAGGACCCCCCCAGGGGTTTGCACTGGGTGCCTGCTGAATGATTTCAGCAGGCATCCCGGTCCGGTCCCCGCCCGGTGAGCGTCAGGGACCCGAATTCCCATGGGCGTACAGGTACGCCCGTGGTCCTTAAGTACCAGGCAGCCAGGGCATACCTGTATGCCCTTGGTCCCTAAATGGTTAAAAGCGGGGAAAGGCAGACTGGGGTTTTGCACTGCAAACATCCTCAAACTGAGTTTTGTCCCATTTATTATGAGCCCCATCAATAAATCTGTCCATCAATGCTTTGTTACCCTGATCGGGAGTGATACCATCTAGCTTTTGCACAGTCTTTAGGGCAGGGGTAGGCAACCTTTTGGTAGTGCTGTGCCCACTATGCACCCCCCCCATCCCTCATCATCATTACTTTGCACCCCCTCCTCCCCTCATCATCATCACCACTTTGCACCCCCCCTTCCCTCATCATCATCATAACTTTGCACCCCCCCCATCCCTCATCATCATCACTTTGCACCCCACCCATCCCTCATCATCCCCCACCCTGTCACCTTCCCTCCCCTGCTCTGCTAATGCCAGGATGATTAACCTATTTCCCACGCAGGGATCTCCTGGGAAGCACAGGCTGGCTGCCTTCTTCTTCCGCTACAGTGCAGGTGCCAGTGAGTGACGTATCGGCGCCTGCACTGCTTGTGGGCAGAGGTCACAGGTCTCCTCTCAGTGAAGCCGCAGGTCCTGTGGTTCACACTGAGGAGACTTCAGCTGTGTGTGCGCACACAGCTGAAAGCGGCGCTCGCTCGTCTGGGGATCTGGGACAAGTGTCCGGGACCCTGCGTGCCACTCAAAAGCACTCTGCGTGCCATGAGTGGCACGCGTGCAAGGGGTTGCCGACCCCTGCTCTAGGGCATTCTGTAGGGCTATGGCTTAAGCTCTTAGAGTCTTACCTGGTTTCTGACGTCTCTCATACAACCGGAGGCGTAGCTCTGACGGAGAATGTGACTCAAATACCTGGTACAGCCCTTCAAAGATCTGCTCTACATCCACCTTCTCAGAGGCGGGCCAGGTGCGGACTTCCTCAAGTGCTGGTCCTTGTAGTTGTTCTGTGAGCAGCTGCACCTGTTGATTAGGAGGGAGAGAGTAAAAGACAAACAGACTCTGGATCTTCACTCAGGGGGTCTCCGTTGTAAATAGGGATAACAGGATTCCCCAAGAATACTTGTGCTGGAACACCCACATTGTTGACATGAACTGCAAGCAGAATTGGCAGTATCCCGACCGCTGGAGCAGCAGACGCTCCCGCTGCTGGTAATGAAGGGGCACTGGTGCAGGGCTGGTCTGGAGAGCTGGGTGGTGACATCTTGTAGATCTCTTTGAGTGCGCTGTCACTTTAAGATGATTTGAGTGCGCTGTCACTTTAAGATGATTTGAGTGCGATGCCTCTTTAAGACCTCTAATAAGGTGCTGCAGCAGCTTAATCTTGGCTAACTGGAACCCTCTGAGTGGCGCTCCCCCTCTATACTGCAAGTACCCGGGACACTGTTGGGCACTATGGGGTTAATGCCAGCTGGAGACTTACTGCAGGAGATCGTTGGTTTATGCAGAGTCTGCGCTGCAGTGGGTGCTTGACTGTATATTGCAGAGCTGGCCGCAGCCGCCGGAACCTTCAATATGGCTCCGATAAGGGAACTTCCTGTTTGGTCTGGCTGGTAAAATCTTCCCCCATGCAACACGGTGGGGACTGACGGGGCGGAGCTGCGACCGCTCGCCCTCATGGGAAACACCAGACTAAATTTAACCCTTTCAGGTACTGACTTAACATACTCTGCAACGGCAATTAACAGTCTTTCCTTCACCTCCCCCTCTACTTCACCGGCGCCTGCCAGTAACACTTTGCAATTAGAACAGTCCCATACACTTTTCGGCATGCGATTTTTCTCGGACACAGTTCAGACTAGGGGGGAGGACTTGTGGCTTTGTGGCATATGGCACATACTCAAATCCTGTTCATGATGCCAAAGATTGTGGTGAGCCACGAGGTGCAATGTGAGGTGTAAGGGGCAGATGGTGTTGCCCAGGGGTAGATGGCATTGACCCTTTCGTGTTCGTGATTCCAGGGCGTGGTTTGCCTATGCAACCACCCATAGGTAGCACCGCTAGTCCTAGGTTAGGCAGGGGCAAATAATAGTCCAAGGCCAGGTTAAGGCAATGGTAGCTTTTACTGAGGTTAGACAGGTGTTACAGTCTATACAGTTCGGCCAGGATCCCAGAGAGGTGACCAGTAACACAGGGGACCTCGCAGCTTGTTGGGACTTGCAGTGACTTGAGGGACTATAGATGCAGGCCACGCTGACTACAATTGACTTGACTGAAGATGATGACAGCAGATAAAGATGGCTTGACTTACTGACTTGTGCCTGCAATTTAGGTTGAGGCCTCCAGATGTGCTGGACACTGACCATGAGACGTCTGGACTGGACTTGACCTCAGCAGAAAGTGAAACACAAGAAAGAGATTGTAGTACCTCCTCCTCTTATAAAGAGAGCTGAGCAAGGAGCCCATAGGCCAACTGCGGGTCACCTGGTGCTCTCTGGGTAACAACCATATGACTTAAACGTGACAAACATTATCATGGGACTAACAATCATGTGACCAACATCAAAGGTCCTTTACACTTAATACACAACTTATTCACATTATGGGGGAACACTGCAGGCGAGCCTTGAGGACCTACAAGGACTCAACCTAACAGGACTGAAGGAACATATCCCGTACTGGGACATCACAGTGACCCCGGGAATTATAGACCTGTTTGTTTAACCTCCATTGTATGTATATTGTTTGAGGGTTTTCTAAGGGATACTATTTTGGAATATCTTGATAAAAATAAATGCATGACACCATATCAGTACTGCTTTATGAGGGATCGGTCCTGTCAAACTAACCTGATCAGCTTTTATGAGGAGACGAGCTCCAGACTGGACCAGGGACAATCGCTGGATGTCGAATATCTGGATTTTTCTAAAGCATTTGATACGTAAAAGGTTGGTGAATAAAATTAGAAGGATCGGGCTGGGGGAGAATGTGTGTAAGTGGGTGAGTAACTGGCTCAGTGACAGGAAACAGAGGGTGGTTATTAATGGTACTTATTCTGATTGAGTGACTGTTACCAGTGGAGTACCACAGGGGTCCGTCTTGGGTCCTGTTCTATTTAATATATATATTAATGACCTTGTAGAGGGGTTGCAGGCACCCCGTGCAAACCCCTGGGGGGGTCCTGTGACCCCCATGTTGGCGATCGCCGCAAATAGCTGGTCAATTCAGACTGGCGATTTGCGGCAATTCCGGGTCAATCAGGTCTCTGACCCAGTGACCTGAAATAAAAAGGTGACTTGGGATGTCCGAGACAGTCCCATTCACCCTTACCCAGCAAGAGTAAGGTGGCACGGGTGCCACCTCATGATCACGTGATTGATCGGTCGGAACAACCGACCAATCACTGCCCTGCTGGGCGGTGATCGGGGCAGCGATCGGAAAGCGGTGGCGGCGGTCCCAGCGGCAGGAGCGGTGGCAGCAGCCGCGGCGGTCCCGGCAGCAAGATAGAGCAGGTGAGGCCTGTTCACCTCCTGCTGTTACTTAGCAACAACCCTCAGCATGCACAGCCAAAGAGCATGCTGGGAGTTGTAGTTTTGCAACAGCTGGAGTACCAACTACAACTCCCAGCATGCCTTTTGGTAGTCTGTGCATGCTGGGGGTTGTAGTTATGAAACAGCTGGAGGCACATTTTTTCTATGGAAAAGTGTGCATCCAGCTGTTGCATAACTACAATTCCCAGCATGTACAGACTACCAAAGGACATGCTGGGAGTTGTAACAGTGTGCCTCCAGCTGTTGCAAAACTACAATTCTCAGCATGCCCTTCGACTGTCAGTGCATGCTGAGTGTTGCAGTTTTGCAACAGCTGGAGACACATTGGTTGTGAAACAGAGTTTGTGTCCTAATTCAGTGTTATGCAACCAGTGTGCCTCCAGCTGTCACAAAACTACAACTCGCAGCATGCACTCAGAGACTGAACATGCTGGGAGTTCTAGTTTTGCAACAGCTGGAGGTACACAAGATAAGTAACAAGTTAAGTAACAAACTCTGTGTTGTGCAACCAATGTGCCTCCAGCTGTTGCATAACTACAACTCCCAGCATGTAGGGTCTGTCAGTGCATGCTGGGAGTTCTAGTTTTGCACCCCCCCCCATGTGACTGTGCAGGGTACATTCACAAGGAAGGGGGTTTACAGCGAGTTTTCTGCGGCAAGTTTGAGATGGGGCAAATTGTCTGCCTAAGCTCAAACTCCCAGCTCAAACTCACTGTAAACCTCTGCCTGTGTGAATGTACCCTAAAAACACTACACTACACTACACAAAATAAAAAGTAAAACACTACATATACATATACCCTTAAATAGTCCCCCCCTAAAATAAAAAAAAAAATTAAAGAACGTATTGTACGGCGCTGTTTCCAAAATGGAGCCTCCAGCTGTTGAAATACAACAACTCCCAGTATTGCCGGACAGCCACTGACTGTTGAGGCATGCTGGAGGCACCCTGTGGCAAGTTTGAGATGGGGCAAATTTTCTGCCGCAGCTCAAACTCCCAGCTCAAACTCACTGTAAACCCCTACCTGTGTGAATGTACCCTGAAAACACTACACTACACTACACAAAATAAAAAGTAAAACACTACATATGCATATACCCTTAAATAGTCCCCCCCTCCAATAAAAAAAATAAAAAAAAACCTCTTGTACGGCACTGTTTCCAAAATGGAGCCTCCAGCTGTTGAAATACAACAACTCCCAGTATTGCCGGACAGCCCATGACTGTCGAGGCATGCTGGAGGCACCCTGTTTGGGAAACACTGCCAGATGGTACTTTGGTGGCGGATGCAAATCCCCAAAATAGGAACAGTGGTCCTTGAAAATGAAAAAAAAAATGTTTTCATTTGCACAGCCCACTGTTCCAAAGATCTGTCAAATGCCAGTGGGACCTAAATGCTCACTGCTCACATGTGGGGGGTCCACTTTGCTGGCACCACGGGGGGCTTTGTAAATGCACATGGTCCCCGACTTTCATGCCAAACAAATTTTCTCTACAAAAGCTCAATGGCACTCCTTCTCTTCTGAGCATTGTAGTTCGCCCACAAAGCACTTTAAATCCACATTAGGGGTATTTCCATACTCAGAAGAAATAGGGTTACAAATTTTGGGAGAATTTTTCTCCTATTACCCCTTGTGAAAATGAAAAATTTGGGGTAACACAAGCATTTTAGTGAAAAAAAGAAAAAATTTTATTTTCACATCCAACATTAGCGGAAATTTGTCAAACACCTGTGTTATGTTAAGGCTCAATGCACTCCTTGTTACGTTCCTTGAGGGGTGTAGTTTACAAAATAGTAAGCCATGTGTTTTTTTTTGCTGTTCTGGCACCATAGGGGCTTCATAAATGCAATATAACCCCAAAATACCATTTCAGCAAAATTTGCTTTCCAAAAGCCAAATGTGACTCCTTCTCTTCTGAGCATTGTAGTGCACCCGTAGTGCACTTGACATCCACACATGGGGAATTTCCATACTCAGAAGAGATGAGGTTACAAATCTTGGGGGGCATTTTCTCCTATTACCCCTTGTAAAAATGTAAAATTTGGGGGAAAACCAGCATTTTAGTGGAAAAAAAATTTCATTTTACACATCCGACTTTAACAAAAAGTCGTCAAACACCTGTGGGGTGTTAAGGATCACTGTACCCCTTGTTAAGTTCCATGAGGGGTGTAGTTTCCAAAATAGTATGCCATGTTGTTGTTTTTTTCTGCTGTTCTGGCACCATAGGGGCTTCCTAAATGTGACATGCCACCCAAAAACCAACTCAGAAAAACTCACTCTCCAAAATCCCATTGTCGCTCCTTCCCTTCTGAGCCTTCTACTGTGCCCACCGAACACTTTACATACACATATTAAGTATTTCCTTACTTGAGAGAAATTGGGTTACCAAGAACATGCGAGTGTAAAAAATGAAGATTTAGAATTTTCTCCTTCACCTTGCTGCTATTCCTGTGAAACACCTAAAGGGTTAACAAACCTTTTGAATGTCATTTTGAATATTCTGAGTGGTGAAGTTTTTATAATGGGGTCATATATGGGGTATTTCTAATATGAAGGCCCTTCAAATCCACTTCAAAACTGAACTAGTCCCTGAATAATTCCGATTTTGAAAATGTTGTGAAAAATTGAAAATTGCTGCTGAACTTTGAAGCCCCCTGATGTCAGAAGTAAAAACATTTCAACTTTATGAAGAAAATATAGAGTAGACATGTTGTATATGTGAATCAATACATAATTTATTTGATATGTTCCTTATTTGATATTTTCCTTATAAGCAGAGGTTCAAAGTAAAAAAATGCAACATTTTTAAATTTTTCATCAAATTTTGGAATTTTTTACCAAGAAATGATGCAAGTATCGACAAAAATTTACCACTGACATAAAGTAGAATATAGCTTCAACAGGAACGCCAGTTCCACGTGGCGCAGGACACAGACAGCCAAGGTTGGATAAAAGCAAGGGTAATTTATTTCCAGTATGCAATACGTTTCACTGCTTCAGCAGCTTCATCAAGCATGGGTGAAAATATCATGAGTGAATAATTTATATTAACAACAATTAGTCACGTCAGAGGAGTGAAACTCAGTGGGCCAATGAAGAAACAGAATTTTTTATAAAACATAAAAAGGATTATGGACATTTATATTGTCCACAAACGCTAAAAATATAGTCATGAACAATCCTTATAATGCATATAAAATATAAGAAAATATATATAAACAGTAATATATAAACAATACAAAAATAGTTACAAAAAGTATTATATATGGAACATACTGTCCTAATGGACTGATCTAATAGTGTATGAATACCAACCAGCAATAAAAATAATAAATGAAAGACATGTATAATTTAGATAATATACACAAAAACGTCTGGTTGATAAAAAAAAATATATATATATGTATATTATAAGTGAAAATGTACGTATGTATAAGAAGTGTAAAGATTATAAACCACCTCAATAGAGAAACGGTATTGATGTGAAACCAATGTATAGAGATGGGGATTCAGTACTTATGACGCAAAGACCGAAAAATCTATCATGAATGTGTATAAAAAAGAAAAGAAAAAGTAAAAATAGTAGTGGAATTACTTAATTAGAGATAACGTGAAATTGGCATAGATTTGCTGTGTGAGCATAGAGAGTGCAGGTGTCATTGCCAGTAACGCGGGAATGACACTGCCTTACTGTGTGAACATAGAAGGTGCAAATATAATTGACAGGATAGCAGTAGTTGTGCAGAGAAGTGAAATGGTATAATTAAAGTGTAGTAGGGGTAGTAAAATAATATGAAAAAAATATATATAGTAAGTGTCAATTATATACTTATTATATGCTTCGTGGCCGAAGCTGCAAGAAAAAGAAAAACATTATAAATAAATAAGGCCACAGGGCCGAAGCAACACAAATGTGAAGAGAAACAATAATGTATATAGTTTTGCAACAGCAGGAGGCACACGGGTTGGGAAACACTGAGTTAGGAAACAGACAATGTTTCCCAACCAGTGTGCCTCCAGTTGTTGCAATACTACAACTCCCAGCATGCCCTGACAGCCAAAGGGCATGTTGGGAGTTGTAGTTATGCAACTGGAGAACAATTTGGAGTCCACTGTGTAGTGGTCTCTAAACTGTAGCCCTCCAGATGTTGCAAGACTTCCACTCCAAGCATGCCCAGACTGCCCAGGCATGCTGGGAGTTGTAGTTCGGCAACATCTGAAGGGCCAAATGTTGCCGACCTACAACTCCCAGCATGCCTGGACAGTCTCGGCATGCTTTGAATATACATCTGGAGCACTACAGTTTGGACACCACTGTATAGTGGTTTCCAAACAGTGTCCTTCCAGATGTTGCAAAACTACAACTCCCAGCAATCTGAGACTGTCCAAGCATGCTGGGAGTTGTAGTTCTGCAACATCTGAAGGGCCATATGTTGCAGAACTACAACTCCCAGCATGCCTTGCCAGTCTGGGCATGCTGAGAGTTGTAGTTTTGCAGTCTGGAAAGACAGTGGTCTCCAAACTGTGGCCCTCCAGATCTTGCAAAACTACAACTCCCAGCATGCCCAGACAGCCATGCTGGGAGTTGTAGTTTTGAAACTCACAGATACAGCAGTGAAGATCACTTTATAGCGATCATCTTCACAGCTGCACCTGAAACCGCCGCCGCCACTTGCCTGCCTCCTCCTGTCAGTCGCCGGTGTCCCCGCCCCGTGATCGGAGGTAACTGCTGCCGGTCCCCGCTGCACCATCTCTGCATCTCTTTTCCCCCTGCTCTGCCCCGACATCCAGGGGCGGGCAGGGCAGGGGAAATGAACTTTCCCCCCCACCCCTGCCCAGCGATTCACAGGTCAATTCTGATCGACCAATCGCAGGGGATAGGAGGAGGTGGCACCCCTGCCACCTCACTCCTATCCTTCAGGATGATCAGGGCTGTCTCTGACAGCTCTGATCATCCCTTTTATTTACAGGCCATTGATTTATCAGAGACCCGATCAGCCCGGAATCGCTGCAAATCGCCGATCTGAATTGATCGGTGATTTTCAGCGATCGCCGACATGGGGGCGGGGGGCGGGGTCTAAGGACCCCCCAGGCATTTGCACAGGATGCCTGCTGAATGACTTCAACAGGCATCCCAGTCCGATCCCGTCCGGCTAGTGGCGGGGATTGAAATTCCCACGGGCGTAAAGGTACGCCCTTGGCCCTTAAGTATCAGGAAGCAAGGCCGTATCCATAAGTGTGGGGTGGTGGTGGTCACCGCTCATTGCTGCGCTATTTTATGCTAGGGATGTTAGGGGCTTACAGGTGGCCGTGACGTGGCTAGCGAGCTTGCACTTCAGGATCATAATGTACACAAATGACCTGTTAGTTTATTAAATGTTACTGAGATGTTGATTAGATCAAGGTGCATGTTGTGGATGTGCGACCACGTCTGTTTTTTTCTATAGTTGAATCTATATAACAAGTATTGAGATGAACTTTTGTTATTGACCAAATGCTTACTTTCCACCATAATTTGCAAATAAATTCTTTAAAAATCATGTGATTTTTATGTATTTTTTCTCATCATGTCTTTCATAGTAGAGATATACCTATGATGAAAATTACAGACCTCTCTCATCTTTGCAGAACTTGCACAATTGGTGGCTGACTAAATACTTTTTTGCCCCACTGTGTATACATATATATATATATATATATATATATATATATATATATATATATATATATACACATATACATAAAAAAAAAATATATATGTATATATATATATATATATATATATACAGTGTTACAGTGTTCCCTCAACATACGATGGTAATTCGCTCCAAATGAACCATTGTTTGTTGAAACCATCGTATGTTGAGGGATCCATGCATTGATAAATATAGGAAGGTATTACTCACCTGTCCCCGCCGCTCCGGACCGTAACCGCTGCCCTGGATGTCGCCGTCCATTGCTGTCGCCACGTCTCCATGGTATCCCCGCCGCTCCAGACCATCTCCGCTGCCCGGGATCATCGTTCCTTATCGCTCTGCACGCAGCTCCTATTGGATGATGGGACGGCGTGCGCGGCAACGTGATGACGACAATGGAGAGCGACGGCGATGCAGGGGATCCCAAAGAGGACGGTCTGGAGCGCCAGGGACATGTAAGTGATCGTCACACTGGACCCCTTAAACGGCTATCCGGTGGCAACTGAAGCAGTCTGCGCTGCCGGATAGCTGTTTATGCGATGGCCCCGACATACAAAAGCATCGTATGTTGATGCTGCCTTCAACATGCGATGGCCATCGCATGTTGAAATTATCGTATGTCGGGGCCATCGTAGGTCAGGGGGTCACTATATATATATATATATATATATATATATATATACATATATATATATATGGCCATGTAATGTGATACGCCTGCACACATGGTGGCCGTTGGCTGGCACAATGACACAATGCTGTGGGTCTGGTAAGCAATAATTTCCAGGGCTGGTTTTTTATCCCTAGTTCAGCCCTGTACTGACAAAACTGAGGACTAAAGTAAAGCTCAAAATTGTGTGTGTATATGATGTGTGTGTGTATATGAATGTGTGTTTCCTGTAAGGTAGACACAGCTAATGCCTACACATACGTTCTTGTATCCCACAAAGTTTGCTCTCAGTGCTCATGTTCTCAGACATGTTAGGAGCTCCTTCAGACAAGTGAGCCAGCCCTCAGCTATTACTAGAAGCAGATGACAATAGAGTGGCTCTAGGCTGATCTGAATACCTGGAGCTGTTATGCAGTGTTTTACAGTATAAGAAAAGACAGGGTGAGAGTATGTGCCTTGTCTTGTACAGGACTGGGAACTCTTCCCTGTGCATGCACATCCCCCGCAACTGTTCACTGCCAGTATTGTTGGATACAGTATGTTCCTGAGAAGCAAGAAATATAGTTAGGCGCAAATTTGGCAAAATAAGTTATCATGTAATTAATGGTTATATGCCCTTGAAGAATGTATATAGGCAAGATTATTATTCTAAAAATACTTATTTAGGGTCTATTCACACGTACAGCTGTCACGCCCCCTTCATAGGCTTGCATTGAGGGGGTGGAGCGTGACATCACACGGGGGCGGAGCCTTGACGTCACTATGCTCCGTCGCCGTGATCGCCATTAATCAGACTAGGAGCGAGCATGCTCCGGGGCTGATTCTAATGGGGTGCGGCGTGGAAGATCACGGGGTCCCCAGTGGCGGGACCCCCGCGATCAGGCATCTTATCCCCTATCCTTTGGATAGGGGATAAGATGTCTTAGTGCCGGAGTACCCCTATAATGAAAGTAATGACTGGGACATATCCATACCAGGGTACTCTTTATACAGCAGAGACAGAGTTGGCAAGATAGGAGGAAGAGTGGCCCTATATGTGAAAGATAGCATAAAATCTAACCTAATACAAGTTAGCGAGGCCAACATAGAGTCAGTTAGGGTTACGTTGCAGTTTGGTAATCATGCAGTAACTCATGTAGGTGTGATATATAGACCACCGGGCCAAGTAAAAAAATTTGATGATCTACAAGTTGAAGAAATAGCTGAAATGACAATAAGAGGAAAAGTTATTATTATGAGAGACTTCAATCTTCCGGATATGAACTGGAAAAGCAAAATAGCTAGTTCTGCCAGGAGTAAAGATATTCTAAATTCCCTACAGGAATTATCTCTACAACAAATGGTTGAGGAGCCATCCCGGAGGGAGGCCATTTTGGATTTGGTATTCACAAATGGGGATTTGGTATATGATGTTATTGTAGACGAAAGCTTGGGATCTAGAACAGTGAAGGAGTCAAACCACACACAAAAAAAAGTTTTAGAGTTTAGAATATCAGACTTTTTAAAAAATTAGATAAGCCATAAATGAGTCCCTACCAGACTGGAACAGATTACATGGAGTCCAGGAGAAATGGGACTACTTAAAAGACACACTATTGAAGGCAAATTAAAATTGCATTAGACTTGTCAGTCAAGGAAAAGGACCTCAATTAGGGAGGAAGACTAATGAATCATTTGATGCATGTGTCTTTACAGAGGAAAAGGTTCTATGTTTGCTGTCTAAAGTGAAGACAAATAAGTCAGAGGGCCTGATCGGATACACCCAAAATTATTAAAAGAGCTTAGTGGTGAGCCAGCAAAACGGTTAACAGATTTATTTAACCAATCACTGGTAACAGGAGTTGTCCCGGAAGATTGGATATGAGCAAATGTTGTGCCCATTTACAAGAAAGATAGTAGGAAGGAATCAAGCAACTATAATGGAAACCCTACTAAAGGATAGGATTGTGGAACATCTAAAATCCCATGGATTGCAAGATGAAAAACAACATGGGTTTACTTCAGGGAGATCATGTCAAACAAATCTTATTGATTTTTTTGACTGGGTGACTAAAATAATAGATGGCGGAGGGACAGTAGACATTGCATATTTAGATTTTCCCACATAGAAGACTTATCAATAAACTGAGGGTTGTAGTATATTCAGAGCAAGGTCTTGTCACCAGTTGGGTACCTCAGGTATTTTACTGGGACCAATTTCGTTTAATATCTTCATTAGTGATATTGCAAAAGGTCTCAATGGTAAGGTATGTCTTTTTGCTGATGACACAAAGATATGTAACATGGTTGATGTTCCTGGAGGGATACTCCAAATGGAAAAGGATTTAGGCAAACTAGAAGAGAGTGCAAGATAATGCACCTGGAGCATAAAAACCCTCGGGCAGAATATAGAATATTTGACACAGTCCTGAACTCAGTATCTGAGTATGTGAGGTTTTTAGGAGTAATTATTTCAGAAGACTTAAAGGTAGGAAGACAATGTAATAGAGCAGCATGAAACACTAGCAGAATGCTTGGATGTATAAGGAGAGGTATAAGCAGTAGAAAGAGAGAAGTTGTCATGCCGCTGCACAGAACACTGGTGAGGCATCACATGGAGTATTGTGCACAGTACAGGAGGCCGGATCTCCAAAAGGATATTGATACTCTAGAGAGAGTTCAGAGAAGAGCTACTAAACTAGCACATAGATTGCAGGATAAAACTTACAAGGAAAAGTTAAAGGACCTTAACATGTATAGCTTGGAAGAAAGAAGAGACAGAGGGGATATGATAGAGACTTTTAAATGCATAAAGGGAATCAACATGGTAAAGGAGGAGAGCATATTTAAAAGAAGAAAAACTACCACAAGTGGACATAGTTTTAAATTAGTGGGGCAAAGGTTTAAAAGTAATATCAGGAAGTATTACTTTACTGAATACAGTGAAGGAGTTTAAACATGCATGGGATAAGCATAAGGCTATCCTTCATATAAGATAAGGCCAGGGACTATTGATAGGATTCAGATTATTGGGCAGACTAGATGGGCCAAATGGTTCTTATCTGCCGACACATTCTATGCTTCTAGGCTTGTAGCGCGGGTGACAATGATACTTACCGGTTCCCCCTCCGTCCTGCAGCCACCCCCGCTTTTAGTTATATGAAAATGACCTGCTTGATGCACAGTAGCGTCCGGCTGGCAATCCACAATGCCTTCTTCCCTGTACTGAGCCTTTTCGGCTGCAGAGTGGAGCTCCACTCAGCAGAGTCTCAGCACATTGGAGGATGCAGCAATATTTGACTTTTGCGTGCTACTTTTTTCCTTCTCACGTTTTATAGCCATAACGCTTTTAATTTTCCACCTATGGCCCATATGAGGACTTGTTTTTGTGCCACAAATTGTACTAATTGTACTATTGTACCACAAAATCTATGACAAAACAAAAAAAATATTTATGGGGCAAATATAAAAAAAAATCCATCAAACTTTTGGCGGTAAAATCTTTAAGGTTTTTTATTTTGTTTTGTTTTTTTAGGGTAAGGAGTCATTTGGGTAAGAAGTCACTTTTGGTAAATAAAATGTTAGAAACCACCTTGGCCTTTCAAATAGAAAAAAAATTGTTTAAAATGACAGTGACCAAACTAGGGTTTAAAGGTTTAATAATGATAGTAATAACACTACATATAATACATATACAGTATTAACAAATATATTTTTTATAGTTGATTTTATGGTGCCATTTTGTCAGTAATTTTATCCTAGCCCTAACTAGAATGTTTGTTTAAATACACACACTCAAGAAAAGAAAAACTCAAGAAAAGAAAAGATAACTGACCTTTTCTTATAAATTATTGTTTAATTAAGCATGCAGGCCTGTTTTTTGGAGTTTCAGCTGCACAAATTGACTCCTGACCATTCTCCCGAGTAAGACCTCAGTGGACTAAGGCAGCAGCGGTTGCCTAGCAGACTCGAAGCACAACATAGTAAGGTGAGCACAGAGCACTAACCAGATTGAGAAATTTATTGTAACAATGCTGGATGTGGGTCCATTGACCTGTGTGGCTGATGACTCGGACCGTATCTGGGAGCAGAGTCTAAGGTGTCGCTGGTCTTCACCAGAGCCCGCCGCAAGGCAGGAGGGATTTGCTGCAGCAGGCGACACCCAGGTCGCTACCCCTGATACGACTGGACCACACAGGTAGCTGGGCGAGGCAAAGTATAGTAGGATGAGGCAGAAGCGTAGTCGGACTTAGCAGAAGGTCAAGGCAGGCGGCAAAGGTGCATAGTCAAATAACGTAGCGGAAGGGTCAGAAAACGGGCAAGGCAAACAGACAGTATGGAACGCTTAATCTCAGAAAAATGGCACTGAAAATCCAGCATGGAAGTATGGGAGGTGCAGGGATTTTATAATGTTGTGTCAGGTGAAACAACTAATTATGGGCGTACTGGCCCTTTAAATTTCAGAGCTCCGGTGCGTGCATGCCTTAGGAGACAGGGACACGCGTGCTGGAGCTGAGACACAGAGGATGAGGTGGCAGCGGAGCATGGTGAGTGAGGGGCTGGGACTCGCATGCAGGCGCGTCCCGTGATCCGTATCCCAGCCCCGCCGGCAGTCAGGGATTCAGGGACCATGCGCTCACGACCGGTGCTTACGACCGAAGTTCAGTGTGTGACAGTAACCCCCCCCCCCCTTTGGTCTTCTCCTCTTTTTTGAGGACAAGAACTTGTGAATAAGGTCACGGTCTAGAATGTTGTCCTGCGGCTCCCAGGACCTTTCCTCTGGGCCAAATCCTTCCCAATCCACAAGTAAAAAACATTTTCCTCTGACAAACTTGGAATCCAGAATTTCTTTGATGACATAGACATCGGGGGTATCAGAGATGGGAGTAGGAGTGATGTCTTTTTTTAAAAGCGGTTAGAATTCTGGATCTGTAGAGAATATGCCACAGGGTTTAAACGTTTTTTGATCTTGTAAGGACCAAAATAGCAAGCTTATAACAAGGTACCTTGGAAGACAACCACACTTTGTCCCCTGGAGAGAATTCGGGAGAAGGGCATCTTTTCTTGTCTGCATGCGATTTCATATGAGTGGTGGCATACAGAAGAGAGTAATGAGTCTTTTGCCAGATGGAGACGAAATTCCGCACTTGTTCATCGGCCATGGGAAATCCAGAGGAAGTGGATAAGGGTAAAGGAGGACAAGGATGAAGCCCATAGACCAGAAAGAAGGGTGAAGACCCAGAGGATTTAGAATCCTTATGGTTGCACAAAAATTCGGCCCAAGGTAGCAGATCGGCTCAGTCGTCTTGGCGAGCAGAAACAAAATGGCGTAGATAGTCTCCCAAGACCTGGTTCACCCTTTCGACCTCTCCATTGGATTGAGGGTGGTAACCCGAAGAAAAATCTAATTTAACTTGAAGTCGTGAACAGAGGGCCCTCCAAAACTTAGAGACAAACTGGACTCCTTGGTCAGAGACAATATGGGAGGGCAATCCATGCAGGCAGAAGGTATGGCAGAAGAACAACTTGTTAAGCTGTGGTGCAGAGGGTAATCCCGGAAGTGGCACAAAATGAGCCATTTTAGAGAATCGAACCACAACAACCCAAATGACCGTATTTCCGCCAGAAGAGGGAAGGTCAGTAATAAAGTCCATTGCAATATCGGTCCAGGGCTGCACTAGAACTGGCAAAGGATGTAGTAGACCAGCAGGCTTGGAACGGGCAGATCAGACAAAATAAACGACATCCTGTTTTAGAGGGGACCACCAATACTGTCGGGCGATGAGCTGTATGGACTTACGAATTCAAGCATGACCGGCCAGTAGAGAGGAATGACCCCATTTCAGAACTCGTAGTCTTAACAGGGAGGTACTTAAGTCTTCCCTGGTGGCAAGTGCTGAAGACACGCTGGCGCTGCTGAGATGAGACGATCAGGGGAAATAATATGTTGAGAATGGGAATCCAGGAAACATCGGAAGATCTGGACAGAGCGTCAGCACGAAGATTCTTCTCTGCAGAACGGATGTGGATTAAGAAGTTAAATCTGGAGAAGAACAGAGACCAAAAGAGACCCTGTCGGGGGCTGAGACGATGGGCAGACTGGAGACAGAGCAAGTTCTTGTGGTTGGAATAGATAGTAAGCAGATGTACAGAGCCTTCAGAGAGGTGACGGCATTCTTCTAAAGCCAACTTAATGGCCAAGAGCTCGCGATCTCCGATGTTATAATTTCTCTTCGCAGGGGAGAAGGTTTTAGAGAAAAATCCACAGGTTAAAGTTCTCCCCTTAGAAGACTTTTGCATTAACACTTCACCTGCTCCAACTGACGAAGCATCCACTTCCAAGATGAATGGCTTGCTAGGATCGGGTCTAGATAGGACAGGAGCCGAAGCAAAGGCAGACTTTAACTGTTTGAAAGCTTCTTCAGCCTCAGGAATCCAATCTCTTGAATTAGCAGTCTTCTTGGTAAGCGAGACGATGGGAGCTACCAGAGTGGAGTAGTGAGGAATAAATTGCCGATAGTAATTGGCAAAGCTGAGGAAGCGCTGAATTGCTTTCAAGCCCAAAGGTTGAGGCCAGTCGAGTACTGCAGACAGCTTGTTGGGATCCATTTGTTGACCGTGACTGGTAATAATATACCCCAGAAATGGAAGGCTGTTTTTTTCAAAAGTACATTTCTCTAGTTTTGCGTAGAGATCATTTTCACGGAGACGCTGAAACACTTAGCGGAGGTGAGAGCGATGAGACTGGATATTGGGTGAGTAGATGAGTATATTCAAATAAACAACAGCACAGGAGAATAGGAGGTCACGAAAAATATCATTGACAAACTCCCGGAAGACTGCTGGAGCACTGCAGAGTCTGAATGGCATCACTACATACTCAAAATGTCCGTCACGAGTATTAAATGCGTTCTTCCATTCATCCCCTTCTCGTATATGAATCAAATTATAGGCCCCATGAAGATCCAATTTAGAGAAGATTTTGGCACCTCGTAGATGATCAAACAACTCCAAGATTAAAGGAAGTGGGTAGCGGTTCTTTACTGTAATTTTATTCAGGCCTCGGTAGTCGATGCAAGGTCGCAAAGACCTGTCTTTTTTTCCACGAAGAAGAAACCGGCTCCGGCAGGGGAAGAGGACTTCCTGATAAATCCCTTCTTAAGGTTCTCCTGGACGTAATTAGACATGGCCAGAGTTTCAGGAACAGACAAAGGGTAGATTCTGACCCTGGGAGGTGTGGTGCCGGGTAGCAAATCAATGGGACAATCGTAGGGACGATGCTGTGGTAACACTTCGGCTTGCTTCTCACTGAAGACGGCAACATAGTCCTGAAGAATAGCATGTAGAGAAGAATGAATCGGAGCACTCACCCAGTAGAACTCGCGCGAACACGGTCCGTTTGCCCAACCCCCCACGCCAATCCTCTCTCCTGCACTGTGTTTGTTACCTGCTCCAATTTTGAATAAAGCCTGAAGATTTTGCATACTTCTACTGGGTGAGTGCTCCGATTCATTCTTCTCTACATGCTATTGCCAATGTTATATATCAGTTCGTGCAGCACCACCCTTAGCTTTACACGAGGAGTTCAGGATATTCACAGCTGTTGTAGTGGGCATTTGAATCTAGGAATTCCAGCGGTGCCAAGGTGCTTTCTCTCTCACATGTTGCATATAGTCCTGAAGAAACTAAGGCAAACCGGACAAAGGAGTAGAAGGAGGCACCAGCTTAAACGAACGAGTATGAATGCAGTGACTATTGCAATAAGGTCCCCAACGGAGAACTTCTCCAGTTTTCCAATCCAGCTGTGGGCATGGAGTTGCAACCAAGGAATGCCAAGCAGGAGAGGAGAGGTACAGTGAGAAAGTACATAAAAGGACAAGTTCTCCTTATGCGAGACTCCGACCTGCATTGATATCGGTTCTGTGGTATAGCACGGTACAGTCCAGATTTTCTCTGTTAACCGTAGAGATGATGCTGGGCGAGGTGATGAGATGAGATGATGCTGATGCTAGGTAGTACAATAGGATGAGGCAGAGGCGTGGTCGGACTTAGCAGAAGGTCAAGGCAAGGCAAAGGTGCATAGTCAAATAACGTAACGGAAGGGTCAGAACACGGGCAAGGCAAACAGACAGTATGGAATGCTTAATCTCATGCTAATGGCACTGAAGATCAGGCAGGGAAGTGTGGGAGGTGCAGGGACTTTATAATGTAGTGTCAGGTGCAACAGCTAATTATGGGTGTACTGGCCCTTTAAATTTCAGAGCTCCGGCGTGCGCGCCCTGCAATGCAAATCCCAGCCCCACCGGTAGTCAGGGATTCAGGGACCATACGCTCACGGCCGGACATTAATATGGTGGTTCAGCACACAAAATGCTATGTTCCTTTTTTTCTTTTACATGTGAAACCTATGTATGGCAGTTAGAGATGGGCAAATCGAAGCTGATAACGTTGAATTTGTTCCGAATTTCATGAAAAATTTTATTCTCATCGAATCCGAATTTCTTCGCACTTTGTGGTAATGAATCGCTTCATTCACTACATTTTATGCGGGCCGGGGGGCTAATATGGCAGCTACATGTGTGAGGACATGGGGCAAGGAAGTCTTGGAAGGCAGGATCACCCAGAATCACATGGCGGCATGCAGCCAGCCAGCCCTGTGATGTCACAGCCCCATATATTCTGCAGCCATTGCCGAAGACGTGCATTTCCTTCCCAGACATTTTGCTGAGAGAACAGAGACTGTTTGTGCGCACTAATCACCGATACTGACAATACAGATCTTTACACCTCAAGCCCGCATTCATTATGGCTAGAGAGAGAGCAGACACTGTGTGGTCACTAATCAGCGTTACTGACAATACAGATCGGCACAGGGGGAAATCCATTGACCTCAAGCCCACATCACTGCAGGCAGGGAGAGTTTAGAAGTCGTATCATAGTCTGCCAATTGAGATCATCACAGGAAGCACTTGCCATTCAAAGGCTGCAAGCAACCATAGTGCAGGGAATATTGAATGACAGTATTATTTCACTACCCAAGCACACTCCCTATGCGTGTTACGGCAAGGCAAAGTGTTCTACACCCCTATTGAGGCTCTCTGTAGCCTGGAAATAGCAGTTTTTAATAGCGATTCGCCGTGAATATATTCGGATCAAAACTAATATTTTCGAAAAAATTTGGCGAATCGGCCAAATAGAATTTTTAAAAAATGTGCCCATCTCTAATGGCAGTATATACTTTACAGGCATTTTTCAGGCTTTAAAAAAATCATCCAGGGGCATTGATTGGGAGGACGATTAAAAATCAAAACAAAAAACAAATGAAACCTCCATATTTATTGCTCTGCATGTCCATGGTCCAGCACTGCCACAACTCTGGGGATGCCAGATGAAGTGCCCTGATAGAGTTCCCATACACTCAGCATGAGATACTACAGTCAAATACTGCACTTCCACTGGGGACTCTGAATGAGCAGCATCTCTGAAATGTGAGAGTGTGGATAGATGAATTTAGTTTTTTTCCCTGTCCCTGGGACATTTTGTGACAAGCTCAGAAACCCCCTTTAAAGGGGCTTTCCTGGATTACATTTCTTTTCATCAGCCCCTATTCATTCAGAATAAAAAGATTCTAATTGGAATGTCCCTCCTGGCATGTACATAACTGAGAACAGCTGCACTGCTGTATCCACAAGCGCTTTTTCATGCTCCTGCAAAACCTCATACATTGTACAAAAAGGGTTTCTCAGCTGTAGTTCTGCCACATCCTGACATAGAAAGACATAGCTGCAATGTACAGTGATCCATACACATTGCACTGACTGTAATGAGGGAGAAGCAATGTACAGACTCAGGATCATATTTGTGACCTCATTTCTGTTTTTTTTGTTCTATGAAAGGGGCATTTAGTTTACAGATATTAAATTTAAAATGCTATCTTATTGTAAATGAATAGAAGGAAAAAAATAAAAATAAAACAAAACAATCCTAAAGTCAGAATTATAGTTCATTCCATTCTTTATAATAATGCAATAGTGATTTAAGGGACTTATAGAAAGGCGCCACATTTTTAAATATTTACAGCTGCCACTTGTCTTTTTTGTAGTGATATACTAGATATGCTAATAGGGGAGCACAATCACTGTTTGGTCCAAGGGCCAAACTGTTACAATGAACTATGTAAGTTTAGACTTGACTAAAAATCTAATTTACTGTGCTTCCATTAACTTGGAATAACCTATGCCCAGGGCTGGTTTTAGGCTTAACGTGGCCCTGGGCAAAATCAAAAGTGGGGCCCCAAAAGTCGTAATAGTGCACTAACCAGATTTGCACATTTTTGGTCACTTCAAATACCATAAAAAATATCTAAAAAGCAATTGAAAAGTCCCATCAAACATAAAAAGGTACCGAAAAAAACTACAAATCACCCTCATACATCCCCATATACAGAAAAATAAAAGACTTATAGGGATCAGAATAGTACAGTTTTATATTTTTGTATTGTTCTCCCACATTAGGTTGGCTGTATAGTCCCCCCCACATTAGGTTGGCTGTATAGTTCCCACACATTAGGTTGCCAGTATAGTTTCCCAAGATTATGTTGGCAGTATAGTTCTCCCACATTAGGTTGTAATTCCCCCACATTAGGTTGTAGTTCCCCCATATTAGGTAGGCAGTATAGTTCCCCACATTAGGTTGGCAGTATAGTTCCCCCCACATTAGGTTGGCTGTATAGTTCCCACACATTAGGTTGGCAGTATAGTTCCCAAGATTAGGTTGGTGGTATAGTTCCCCCCACATTAGGTTGTAATTCCCCCACATTAGGTTGTAGTTCCCCCACATTAGGTAGGCAGTATAGTTCCCCCACATTAGGTTGGCAGTATAGTTCCCCCACATTAGGTTGTAGTTCCCCCAAATTAGGTTGGCAGTATAGTTCCCCCCACATTAGGTTGTAGCCCCCCCCCCCCCACACACACATCAGGTTGGCAGTATAGTTCCCCCCACATTAGGTTGGCAGTATAGTTTCCCCACATTAGGTTGGCAGTATAGTTCCCCCACATTAGGTTGGCAGTATAGTTCCCCCACATTAGGTCGGCAGTACAATTCCCCCACATTAGGTTGGCAGTACAGTTCCTCCACATTAGGTTGGCAGTACAGTTCACCCACATTAGGTTGGCAGTACAGTTTCTCCCCACTAGGTTGACAGTACAGTTCCCCCACACTAGGTGCAGTACAGTTTCCCCACACTAGGTGCAGTACAGTTCCCCCACATTAGGTGCAGTATAGTTCCTCCACATTGGGTGCAGTATAGTTCTCCTACATTAGGTGCAGAATAGTTCCCCCACATTAGGTGCAGTATAGTTCCCCCACATTAGGTGCAGTACAGTTCCCCCACATTAGGTGCAGTACAGTTCCCCAACATTAGGTGCAGTACAGTTCCCCCACATTAGGTGCAGTATAGTTCCCCCACATTAGGTGCAGTATAGTTCCCCCACATTAGGCGCAGTTTAGTTCCCCACATTAGGGGCAGTATAGTTCCCCCACATTAGGTGCAGTATAGTTCCCCCACAGACATTCAGCCTTCAGCCATATAGAGTATTTGGCTGGAGGATGTATGTCTGTGTACTGCCCCACTTCAGTGTTCCGACCACCAGTCCTCCGGTCCGGGGTCACTATCTACTGCTATGGCCTATAGACCATAGCAGTAGGTCCCGAGACCGGTAAGCGGTGGTCGGAACACCGAAGATGACGTTCTGCCAGCTGGTGCTGGTGACTTACAATGCCAGCTGGCACGCATCCTCCTCGTTGATGCTTCGCTCCTCCATTGCTATGGGTGCACGCACAGGACGTCAGTGACGTCCCTGCGTGTGCTACCTCCCGGCAGCCCCTGCGTTTTTAAAGTTAACGCGGGGGCCGCCGCAGAAAGGCAACCGAGGGATGTCCAGAATGTGACGGCGGGCCCCTGCAGGCTGCTCAGTGGCAGCCACGGATCCCCATCTGGACTTGATTAGGCCTATGCTGAGCAGCCGGCACGGGGCCCCATGGGGGCCCTAGGCAATTGCCTGGTTTGCCCCGCCCTAACGCCAGCCCTGCCTATGCCAATGACTTGAAAAATTTATTTTTCTAGTAGCAGAATATTTTTATGGGTTTTTAATATAACAAGGCCAATCAGGGACTTATTTAACTATAAGCATGCATTAATGACACGCTTATAGTTAAATGCGGTGCTCAGCTGTAAGAGTCTGACACAGAGAAGAGCAATCACTCTGCTCTGTCAATCACTCTTGTGGCTACATGCTGTTTTTGTCGGCAGTCACAAGAGGACAAAATTCTTCCTCTGCCCTCTGCTGCACATGTGTGACATCATCATGTGCCACTGCTTGCACCGGAGAAGAAAAGAGGCCATTCTTTGGACTGTGCAGGAGCCATATCAGTATGTTTTGTTTTTATTTATTTAATCTTGGAAAGGGGAGGCTAGTACTATCTACAGGGGGGCTACTGCTACCTACAGAAGTTACTATCATCTACAGTGGGCTATTGCAACATTAAGATGGCGGATATTATCTACAGGGGGCTACTACTACTTAAAGCGGACTATACTACCTAAAAGGGGGTTGCTACTACATACACAGGTTTGCTAATATCTAAAAGGGGACTTCTATTGCATACAGGGGAACCTGCCTACAGGGAGTACTACTTAGAGGGCTGCTACTACCTACAGAGAGTAACTATCTACAGGGGGGAACTATTTCCAGGGGTCTCTATCTACAGGGGTGCAAAGGCAGCTGAAATGTTGCACCTGTGTGCCATTATGGAATAAAGCTACCACTTTCTTTGCAATTTTGTAGTGCTGCACCTATCAACATGTGGACCTACCTACAGGTGGCACCTACCTACTCGGGGAACCTGCATAATTGGGGAGACTATGTAAAGAGACCTGTCTACCTACTGGAGCAACCTAACTATCTGATGGTGGGGGGGGGGGGGGGGAACCAACATACTCCTTCCCAACCATCTTATCTATCCACTCTACTGAGTAGGACATTATTATTACTGTTTGTGGCGTGCTGGAAAAGTGTGGAGCCTAAAATTTTATCTGGCAGGTTCTATGGAGATGAGTCATGGCTGGAAGAAATTGTCATGTAACTGTATGTAATCATTGCAAAGCCTGTGTAGAACTGGTATCTACCACTATACAGTCATTGTATGGTCGGGTCAAGAAGTACAGTAAAGAATTTTCCGGGATCAGTAGGCTCAGTAGGCTTTGCACCTACTGATTCCAGGAAATTCTTTACTGCACTTCTTAAATACATTGTTTTCGGGAAATTAAGGATCCGTGACCAGCACCCGGAGGCTATATTGTTCTTCTGCTAACTCCACTGAGAGCGTGATAAGTTATTGTGTCTTGTTTACACAACTGCAACAGGTGAGCAGCCACCCACAAGGGATCATATACAGACTCTATCCTGTACTCATATACTCATGTTCTCAAAAATATATTGCACTAAGGAGCTCTGCTATGTTTTCTTATACAGTATACACTGTACACTGTATGGTGGAGGGAATATGTCCTGCTTGTATACTGGTATTATCAGTAATATTAGTCTCAGTATACTGGATTTGGTCATTAACAGCATAATGGTAATATGTATGGTAATAATATCTCCCTTTGTATACTGATCTTATTGGTCTCAGTATACAGCATTTGGTCAGCAATAGTATAATGGTAATAAGTATGGCAATAATATTTCTCCTTGTATACTGTTAATATTGGTCTCAGTATGCTGGATTTGGTCATTAACAGAATGATGGTAATATGTATGGTGATAATACCCCCCCCCCCCCCCATTGTATACTGGTCTTATTGGTATCAGTATACAGGATTTGGTCAGTAACAGTATGGTGGTAATAAGTATGGTGATAATACTGGTATTATTGTGTTTCAGTATACTGGATTTAGTCAGAAACAGTATGATGGAAATATTTCCTCCTTATATAACGGTGTAATTTGGTAACTATATGATTTATATACAGACACATGTTTTTATCATGGGATATTGCCCTACCTATGATAATATGTTTTATGCTGTTCACGGTGTGGTTAAACTGACATTATCTTGATTTTATAGGTCGGTTCGATTACAGCTATTACATTACATTCAATTACAACTAATTTGTATAGTTACTACTTTTAACCCCTAGAAGACACAGGACGTACATGTATGTCCTGAGTGCAATCAGAATTATGATGCGAGTGTAGGAGCTGCGCATGCTTCATAGGCTGCGGGTCCCAACTGCTATTAGCAGCCGGGGACCAGCTAATAATGGAGGACATCTGTGATCACTCTGATGCTTACCATTAACCCTTCAGATGCTGTGATTAATACAGATCACTCCATGTGAAGTATAATGGGGGCTGAGAAGACTCATGTGACCACCCGTGGAACGATTGTGGGGGTTTGATGAGTCAAGATGGCGGCCAAAGCTTCACTTACCAACCTCCGGTAACCTTCTTCTATGGTCTGCCTTCTGGCAGACCATAGATGTAGATCTGGTGTAGATCATAGATATGGTGGTCAGAGCTTCCCTTACCAGCTTCACAGCAACCTCCAGCAAGCTTCTGGCAGAACATAGAAGTATATTGCCGATATGCTATGCCTATGTATTTTACTTCATACAGGACAGATCAATGTTTTTTTTATTAAAAGTGTCAACAAAATACAGGAAGTGTGGGCGGGACAAACAAGGTTCTGTGCATGCTCCTGGCTTGTCAATCAGACTGCTGCATGAGCCGTGTCCCAGAGAGTTCACATATGAGATGTAAGGGCAAGCAAGGGAACCTCTCCCCAGTGAACTGCATGCAGTGTGAATTAGGATTCATAAAGTAATGAAAACCATGATTTAATATAGACGGGATCCTCACCAGTTAAAAAGTAATCCTGAAGCATGTATTTATCTATTTATTTATTTGTCTGATCTTGTGGCAGGTACATGTTAAATAAAAATAAATAAAAAAAAGTAAAAGATTACCAAGACCTACAAAGAACTTAGGAAAACTCAGGATTAGAAAAAAAAAAATCTTCAAAAGAATGTGGTCTTTATACCAGACAAAGGCAGGAATTTAATAAATGAAGAATTGATTGTGAAATTAAAATATTCACAGTACATAAATGCATATATTAACTATGCAGTGACATAAAAGGAGAAAAGCTGCTGCACAGAACTTTGGCAAGAAATAGTCACAGCAAAATCAGATATTTTCTTCCACGTAAACACACCCAACTTTCCAGGTCAGCATATTTTATACCTGTTGGCTACAGATTAGCCTCCTGGACAAACAGGGTGGAAGAATAGGCCTGGGAAATGGAAAAAGGTCTCTACCTTAGAGGAGATACAGCAAAAAGCTTAACCATATATGACAGGAGCTGCAGGTATGCCTCCCTAAATCCATATTTACTAGTTGTACATATTGTGTTTTATCTACTTTACACATTTTATACAACTATGATTAAAAAAGGTATACAGTGCAATAAGGCAAATTAAACTGGATGCCTAGCATCCATGCTTTTCCAACCTTCCATATAACCCTTCAATGCTTGCGAAACTAAAAATATTTAATTAATGTCCTTAGAACCCCATTTAAAGGAGTTTTCCAGAAATAGAAAACCAGAGCTAATTTCTTCAGCAACAAAAAAAGTGTCACCCCCTGTTTTCTGCTTGTGTGTGGTATTAAAATAATCCTCCATTAACTTTGATGGGCACTGTCATTAAACATGATTTTTAATATTTTATTCCTTATGCCAAATAAATAACTTTAGTAAATGGCTTCCATAAAAATAAATAAATAAACGTTTTATGTTAGTTTTTTGGCTGTATACATCTGGCCACCAGGGGTCTCCCTTCTTGGCCAGAACACATTCCGTCTGGTAAAAATCTCAGATTTTTGTCTCCTGCTTGTAATGGTAGGAGACCAAACTCAGGAAGTGTTTCTCTGCACTGAGCTTGATTGACAGCTGCAAAGAGCCTCATTGATCGCTGCACAGACTAAATGCTGTGCAGACTGAAAGCTGCAAAATGCCTCACTGAAATATACACAGACTGAAAGCTGCTACACAGAGCTTAAGGCCTTCTATTCATCACAGCACTGCGACAATGTGAGGGCGGAAGTGGTCCCCCAGCAGACTTCAGTGATGTCATGCCTGCTGGGAAATGCCCACTTTCTCCTACTGGGAGATTGCACTGTGTGAGCAAGAAGAAAGGTAAGATACACAGCTTTTTAAAGCTCGGAAATTTTTTAAGGGTGAAAAGAGTATTAGGAGTAGTTAGGGAACATAGCCAGAGTTAGTTTAGAAAAGTTTATATGGTGACAGCTACCTTTTTAAATAGAACTAAGCTGCAATACCCCACACAACTTGAGGACAGATGTGGTGCTGTTTTTGGAAGGAATCTGCTCTGTTTGTCTAATCCTGGATAACCCCTTTAACCCCTTAAGGACGCAGGGCATATCCATACACCCCCGTTTCCGACTCCTTAAGGACTCAGGGCATATGGGTACGCCCTGCGTTCTTCCAGCCCCTGCCGCTCGCCGGGCAGGGACCGGACCAGGATGCCTGCTGATATCATTCAGCAGGCATCCCGGCATATCGCCCAGGGGGCTCCTGAGGTCCCCCCATATCGGTGATCACGCAAATCGCCGGTCAATGCAGACCTGCGATTTGTGGTTATTCCGGGTCAATCGGGTCTCTGGTGACCCGGTGACCCGGAAAAAAGGGTGAATCGGGCTGTCCGAGACAGCTCCATTCACCCTTACCCAGCAGGAGTGAGGTGGCGCCTCATGATCACGTGATTGATCAGTCGGAATGACCGACCAATCATGGACCTGCTGGGTGGTGATCGGGGCGGCGATGGGAGCAGAGATCGGTGCCGACGGGCGTCTCCTACCATGCCCTGGTCCGGCGGGGGTCCCCTCAGGATCGGTGGCGATGACAGGAGCAGCAGGATCGGTGGCGGCAGGATACAGCAGGAGGTGAGGCCTGTTCACCTCCTGCTGTTGCTTAGCAGCAACTCTCGGCATGCAAAGGCAAAGGGCATGCTGGGAGTTGTAGTTTTGCAACAGCTGGAGTTCCAACTACAACTACCAGCATGCCCCTTGGTAGTCTGTGCATGCTGGGGGTTGTAGTTATGCAACAGCTGGAGGCAAATTTTTTCTATGAAAAAGTGTGCATCCAGCTGTTGCATAACTACAACTCCCAACATGCACAGACTACCAAAGGGTATGCTGGGAGTTGTAGCAGTGTGTCTCCAGCTGTTGCAAAACTACAACTCTCAGCATGCCCTTCGACTGTCAATGCATGCTGATTGTTGCAGTTTTGCAACAGCTGGAGACACATTGGTTGTGAAACAGAGTTTGTTACCTAACTCAGTGTTTTGCAGCCAGTGTGCCTCCAGCTGTTGAAAAAATACATGAGAGTCTATATATGTTGGGAGTTTTAGTTTTGCAACAGCTGGAGGCACACTGTTTGCGAAACACTGAGTTAAGTAACAAACTCTCAGTGTTTCGTAACCAATGTGCCTTCAGCTGTTGCATAACTACAACTCCCAGCATGTATGTTCTGTCAGTGCATGCTGGGAGTTGTAGTTTTGCAACAGCTGGAGGTTTGCCCCCCCCCCCCCCCCCCATGAGAATGTACCGGGTACATTCACACGGGCAGGTTTACAACGAGTTCTGCTGCAAGTTTGAGATGCGGCAAATTTTCTGCCGCAGCTCAAACTCCCAGTGAGAAACTCACTGTAAACCTCCGCCCGTTTGAATGTACCCTATAAACACTACACTACACAAAATAAAAAAGTAAAACACAACATACCCCTACACAGTCCCCCGCCCCTGTTTCCAAAACGGAGCCTCCAGCTGTTTAAAAACAATAACTCACAGTATTGCCGGACAGCCACTGACTCTCAAGGCATGCTGGGAGTTTTGCAACAGCTGGAGACACCCTGTTTGGGAAACACTGCCGTAGGCTATTTTTGTGGTAGATTCAAATCCGCAATTTCGGCCTCAAATGCGCATGGTGCTCTCTCGCTTCGGAGCCCTGACGTATTTCAAGGAAACAGTTTAGGGCCACATATGGGGTATCTCCGTACTCGGGAGAAATTGCTTTACAAACTTTGGAGGCCTTTTTCTCCTGTTACCTCTTATGATAAGGTAAAGTTGGGGTCTACACCGGCATGTTAGTTTAACCCCAAAAATTTTTTACACTAACATGCTGGTGTTGCCCCATACTTTTCATTTTCACAAGCGGTAAAAGGAAAAAAAGACCCTCAAAATTTGTAACGTAATTTCTCCTGAGTACAGAAATACCCCATATGTGGGCGTAAAGTGCTCTGCGGGCACACAACATGGCTCAGAAGTGAGAGCGTGCCATATACATTCGAGGTCTAAATTGGTGATTTGCACAGCGGTCTCTGATTTAACAGCGGTTCCGACATAAACGCAAAACAATGAATACCCACATGTGACCCCATTTTGGAAACTACACCCCTCACGGAATGTAACAAGGGGTATAGTGAGCCTTAACACCCCACAAGTGTTTGACAAATTTTCATTAAAGTTGGATGTGAAAATGAAAAAAAAAATGTTTTTCACTAAAATGCTGGTGTTACCCTACATTTTTCATTTTCACAAGGGAGAATAGGAAAAGCCCCCCAAAATTTGTAACCCCATTTCTTCTGAGTAAGAACATACCCCATATGTAAAGTGCTCTGCGGGTGCACTACAATGCTCAGAAGAGAAGGAGCGCCATTGGGCTTTTGTCAAGAGAAGGTGTCTGTAATTGAAGGCCATGTGTGTTTACAAAGCCCCCATAGTGCCAGAACAGTGGACCCCTCCACATGTGACCCCATTTGGGAAACTACACCCCTTATGTAATGTAATAAGGGGTACAGTGAGCATTTACACCCCACAGGTGACTGACAGATTTTTGGAACAGTGGTCCGTGAAAATGAAAAAATTTATTTTTCATTTGCACAGCCCACTGTTCCAAAGATCTGTCAAATGCCAGTGAGGTGTAAATGCTCATTGCACCCCTTACTAAATTCTGTGAGGGGTGTAGTTTCCAAAATGGGGGTCACATGTGGGGGGTCTACTGTTTTGGCACCACAGGGGCTTTGTAAATGCACATGGCCTCCCACTTCTATTCCAACCAAATTCTCTCAACAAAAGCTCAATTGCGCTCCTCCTCTTCTGAGCATTGTAGTTCGCCCACAGAGCACTTTACATCCACATATGGGGTATTTCCATACTCCAATTACCCCTTGTGAAAATTAAAAATTTGGGGTAACACCAGCTTTTTAGTGAAAAAAATAAAATTTTAAATTTTCAAGTCCAACTTTAGCAGACATTTGTCAAGCACCTGTGGGGTGTTAAGGCTCACTGTTCTTCTTGTTACATTCCTTGAGGGGTGTAGTTTCCAAAATAGTATGCTATATGTTTTTTTTTTTGCTGTTCTGGCACTATAGGGGCTTCCTAAATGCGACATGCCCCCAAAAAATTATTTCAGCAAAATTTGCTTTCCAAAAGCCAAATGTGACATCTTCTTTTCTGAGCATTGTAGTGTGCCAGCAGTGCACTTGATGTCCACACAAGGGGTATTTCCATACTCAGAAGAGATGGGGTTACAAATTCTGGGGGGCATTTTCAAATATAACCCCTTGTAAAAATGTAAAATTTTGGGGAAAACCAGCATTTTAGTGAAAAAAATAAAAAAATTCATTTACACATCCGAATTTAACGAAAAGTCGTCAAACACCTGTGGGGTGTTAAGGCTCAGCAGACCCCTTGTTACGTTCCTTGGGGGGTGCAGTTTCCAAAATCGTATGCCATGTGGGGTTTTTTCTGCTGTTCTAGCACCATAGGGGCTTCCTAAATGTGACATGCCCCCCAAAACCATTTCAGAAACACTCACTCTCCAAAATTCCATTGTTGCTCCTTCCCTTCTGAGCCTTGTAGTGCACCCACAGAGCACTTGACATCCACATATGAGGTATTTCCTTACTCTAGAGAAATTGGGTTACAAATGTTTGGGGGCTTTTTCTCCTTTTACACCTTGTACAATTTCAAAAACTGTGTCTACGAGAACATGTGAGTGTAAAAAATGAAGATTTTGAATTTTCTTCTTTGCCTTGCTGCTATTCCTGTGAAACACCTAAAGTGTTAACACACTTTCTGAATGTCATTTTGAATACTTGTGTCAGGATCCGGACTGGTATGCGGGGAGGACACGGGTGGTGGATCCTCTGTGTCAGTGAGGTGATGGCGTGGGCCGTACCAGGGGAACGGAATCTAAGGGATTACTGGTTTTCACCAGAGCCCGCCGCAAAGCGGGATGGACTTGCAGCGGCAGGTAACCCCCAGGTCGTTCCACCCGATAGCAACTCAACCTCACTGACAGCTGAGACAGGCGCAGTACACAAGGACAAGGCAAGAGCAAGGTCGGACGTAGCAGAAGGTCTGGGCAGGCAGCAACGGTTCGTAGTCAGGGGCAACGGCAAGGGTCTGGATACACAGGCAATGGAACACACAGAAACGCTTTCTCAGGGCACAAGGCAACAAGATCCGGCAGGGAAAGGAAGGAGAAGGAAGGGAAAATGCATTTCTTTCAATCTGACGCATCTAGAGTACCCGTGGGAGTATTTCAATATGTAATTTTTCTCGTCCGTGGATAATACTAAATTCAGTTCTTTCTCCCAGGAGATCAAGTAACTGGGAATAGAGGAGCTGTCTAGGGAGGAACAGAATTTTTTGGCATAGGAGAGTTTATGTAAACCTCTCGGGGGGGGGGGGGGGGGGCGTCAAGTCTACCTCAAAGTCCATCAAGGGTCTCAGCAGCCCCACTTTACACCAAAATTCCTTGCAACAGATATGAAGGTGGGACAGCTGGAGAAAGGACAGCTTTTGCATGGGGAACATGGAGGATAACTCTTTCGTGGTTGGGACCCTTCCGTCCGTGAAGACTTGTGCAATAGTGTAGTTCCTCAATTTGGCCCATAGAGAGCCAAACGTGGGGGATACGCGGTCTAGAACAGCAGGGATGAGGACAGCAGGTAGTAAAGGAGAAACTGGAGGAGAGAGAGTAGGAGCGAGAGAAGACCACACAGAGAAGAGACCCAAGAAAAGGAGTGAGGGGTGAGAGTGAGAGAAATTACGTTATGCCTACCAAACTGACCCTATCAAATGCCTTCTCTGCATCTACACCGAGAAGGACCAGCGGGAGTTTGTTAGAGTGAGCAAAGTGTATACAAGAGAGTAGTTTGATAGTGTTAGTCTTCCCTTCCCTGCCGGGGACAAAGCCTGACTGTTCCTGGGCTATGAAGTGGGGCAGCAGTTTTTTAACGTGCATGGATAGAAGTTTGGCCCATACTTTTTGATCTAGGTTCAACAAGGATATGGGTCTGTAGCTACCACACTCCCCTGTATCCTTTCCCTCCTTTGCTATGAGAGTAATGTGTGCCTCCTGCGCCTGTCGAGGAAGAGAGCCACCCTCGAGTAAAGTGTTAAAAGAGGTAGTGAGAGGGGGTACAAGGAGATCCAAGAATTTAGTATAGTAGCACAGGGGGAGTCCATCAGGACCCAGGCTTTTTCCAGGGGGGAAGGATTGGGTAACCTTACGGACCTCTAGTTCCGACACTGGGGAGAGCAGGCTTCCTGCCATGGAGCCATCTAGTGTGGGGAGAGCTAACTCATCAAGGAAAGAATCCTGAGCCAAGGACACAGTCGTGGCCAAGTCGACCCCAGCGGGTGAGGGGAGGTTATATAGATCCGAGTAGAACTGTTGAAAAGTACGAGCTATGAGGGGAGTATCAGTGTGGACCACCCCGTCCCTTTCCCTTATGCTCAATATACGCTGCTTGGCCCTCCTCTTTTTAAGGAGGGAAGACATAAGTCTCCCCCCTTTGTCTCCATGGGCATATATTTTTTGTTTATGGTGAAGGTAGGCCTTAGAGGACTGGTCATGTAGATGGGTCAGCAGCTGTTCCCTTTTGAACTTCAGATCAGAAAGGGTGGCTTCAACCTGAGTTCTCTTATGAAGCCTCTCCAGATCCGAGATGTCAGCTAACAGTTGGTCAGTCTTCCGTCTATAGGACTTTTTAAGCCTGGAGCCCCAGGAGATGAGAATGCCTCTCATTAAAGGCCTTATGGGCTTCCCACACCAGAGGAGGGGAGAATTCGGGAGTGCAATTAGTATGAAAGTATAACTTGAGGTGTTCCGTAAGGTCAGAGAGGGCTGAAGGGTTCTCTAAGATGGTTTCGTTGAGCCTCCAGGTGGGCACAGGGGCAGGGAGGGTGGAGAGTGACAGAGACAAGGAAACAGGGGCATGATCTGAGACCGCAATATTTGCACCCCAATATTTGCACCACTCACTGTCGGCAGCAGAGAGGTATGAATCAGTAGG
Source organism: Hyla sarda (assembly GCF_029499605.1). Taxonomy (NCBI): domain Eukaryota; kingdom Metazoa; phylum Chordata; class Amphibia; order Anura; family Hylidae; genus Hyla; species Hyla sarda. The sequence goes on from NC_079190.1 coordinate 323,947,215, forward strand.
TAGTCGAGGCGTTGATATGTCTTATGCGAGGAGGAGAAAAAAGAGAAGTCATGGACGGAAGGGTTATGCAGCCTCCACGGATCTAGTAGAGACAAATCAGCAAGTTTAGAGTGCAATCTAGACAGCAGCTTCTGAGATAAACCACAGGTCTTAGACGAAGAGTCCAAGTAAGGATTTAAAACAACATTTAGGTCTGACCCAATGATGATGGGACCCTCCGAGAAGGCTTTAAAAGTGGACAGTGTGTTAATGAGCCATGGCACCTGGGCGTGATTCGGGACATAGAGGTTCGCAAGTGTATAAATGGAATTGAATAATCGAATTCGAATAAATAACGGCCTGCCTTCAGAATCCACGTGTTGGTGAAGTACCTCTACTGGCAGGGATGAGCTAAAAGCTATAGATACCCCTTTTGATGCCGAGAAGCCATGACACGAGTGGAACCACTGTGAGAAGTAACGGGTAGGGAGCTTGGGTATCTTGTCTCTTTTAAAATGTGTTTCCTGGATGAATGCAATAGAGGTGTGAAGAGGTGAGGTGAGGTGGTCAACAACATGGTGGCGCTTCTCAGGGGTGTTCAGCCCCCGCACATTGAATGTGCCGGAGCCGGAAGCCGGAAGGAGAGAGAAGAGGGAGGAAAAGGGAAGGAAGGGGGAGGGGGGGAGGAGGGGGAATAAGGATTGAGCAAGAGAGGACCTAAGGAGGAACGTAGGAAATAAAATTTGAAAGTGTAGATTTGGAAGGAGTCACCAGAAGGCGACCACCACAGAGAGAATTGCCACACAGAAAGTGCATCCTAAAATACAAATATAGTGTAACGATACTTAAATAAAAGTTAGATAGGCTAGGCAAATAAAATAAAGCAGTGAATTGAAAAAAAGAAAAACACCAATGCAGAAATGAATAGAGCAAACCATTTCCAGAGGTGAAGTCCAGTCCTGGGAAAGTTCAAGGAGTCCAACGATGAGAATCAGCTCAAAGTCCCCCTGCAGGGATGAAGTGTCTACGAAGAGAGTGTTATAAAATAAAAGGTGGGGGGGTGAAGCGTGACGAGAGAGGGGGCGATGAGGGAGGCCCGGGGAGGGATCCAGGAGGAGTCCAAGTGCATGTTTTAGCAGAAACGTCACTTGCAGCGTGTGAGGGGAGTGAGGTAAACAAGCACCCGTAGAGTGAGAAACATAAGGATCAAGTGTTCCAAAGAAGTTCCGTGTTGCTGCAGGGTGCACAGAGGGATCATATAGGGCAGCTGCATCCCATCATAGGAGGAGGGAGGGAGGGGGGGTTGGGGGGTGCTGGGGAATAACAGACTCATGAATTACAGTACCTTGTTACAGGTGCCACTAGGGGTAAAATGTTGAGCACACAATGCACTGGCTAACATGCCCAGAGAATGGAAGGTAACTGTAGGGTTAACGATAACAGATGATCCTTATCAGGGGGAGGGGACAGCTCAAAGCCCTCACATGGAGGGGCAAATAAAAGACTCACTGCGCTCCCCAAGTGGGTCAACGTGGCGGGGGACCATCCTTAACAGGCGTCTTCTTGTGTTTATTGCCTTTGCTGCGGGAGACGATCTTCCATTCCTCCGGTTTCGGCAGGGGAGGCAGCTGGGTTAGATCTGACACCGGGAGCCAGGAGGGTATGTCCAGCGGTTCCATCTCTAGGGTAGGCCAAACTCGGTCTAGGTCAGATGGTGTACGTATAGTGAGTCTCCTGCCCTTGAAGTTAATGGACAGGCCGAATGGGAATAGCCATGCATATTGGATATCCTTATCTCTCAGCTTTTCCAGAAGCGGTCGTAGAAGGCGCCTTTTTGCTAGCGTAGATGGGGCTATATCTTGGTACAGGGCGATTTCAGTATCCCCATAGCAAATCGGCCGTTTTTCCCTGGCGGCCCGGAGAATGTCCGCAGTGTCTACATAGGACAGGAGCCCACACACCACATCACGGGGGGGATCAGTCGGCTTCGGCCTGAGGGCCCGGTGAATCCTCTCAATGACCACTCTCTTTGCTCTATCAGGACCCAGTAGGCCGGCGAAAATTTCACCCGCAACATTCCGGAGCGATTCTGCCGCCCAGGACTCTGGTAAGCCTTTTAGCCTAATATTCTTCCGGCTGCTGCGATTTTCCTGGTCTTCTATTAGAGCGTAGGTGGAATTCAAGTGAGTCTCCAGGAGGGACGTGCGATCCGCAGCCGAGTGCACAGAGAGGGTTGCGCAGGCAGTCTCCAAGGCCTTGGTCCTGTGACCAATCCGCAAGACTTCAGATTTTATCTCGGCTAGTAAAGTTAGGACCGGCTTCACTGCCTGAGGTAAGGCTTTTTTCATGAAGGACTTCAGGAATTGCTGGGTGAGAACTGCCGATGTGTCCTCCTCGACTTCACTCTCGGCCTCACAGTCGTCTCCTGGGTCTCTGAGTGGGGTAGTCTCCTGCGCCATCTTGGCCTGCCGAGCGGGATACACACCGCCTTTTCTCTTAAAGAATTTCGACATATCTGCTTGATTCATACCTGGTTTGGGCGACTCTCCAGGGTCTCCAGGTACTAGCCTGCCGTAATTGACCATTTGTAGGGGAAAATAAGGTAGTTAGAAGGCTTGATTCTCCGGTCAGACGAGAGAGCAGCAGACTCACGCGTCCATTCCTATCCGCGGCTAGGCTCCGCCCCCCCATGTCCCCTGATATATTTATATATAGTTTATCACCCCTCAACTGGCTTTTTTTCTAATCTAAATAACCCTAATTCTGATAATATTTCTGAGTACTTTAGTCCTTTTTTTCCCCCCTTATTTCTTTGGTTGGTGTTCTATGTGTGGTCTGACTAGTAATTTGTACAGTGGTAGAATTAATTCCTTGTTGTGGGCATCTATGCCCCCATTTGATGCACCCCATGATTTTTTTCGGTTTATCAGTGACTGCCTGACACCGGTTGCTACAGGTAAATTTACTGTCGACTAAATGTCCTTTTCTATGTCATTAGTCCTTATTGTTTTCCCATTTATAATAATTTTCTAGCTGGGATTATTTTCAGCACTTTACAATACAGAAAGAAGGTGTAGAAACAAAATCAGATAATGCATAGTAACAACTAAAGAATTCATTGAGGATTGAGGACCCTGCTCACATGTACTTACAATGTCTATTGAAATAGGGATGATACAAAAGGTAAAAAGGTAGCCATGTAAAAATAGGATAATACACATACATTTAGCGGCAGTCATCCAAAGATATGTGTATTACAGATATGAAGAACATTAGGGCATAAGCAGAGATGAGCCAACTTTTCAAAAGTTTAGTTCTGCCAGTTCACCAAACTCTTGCAAAAAGTTCTGGTTCCCACCGAATTAGTTCAATCTAAACTAGTAAGTGACCAATAGCACAAAAATGTGAGAATAGAAAAGCCATGTATTTTACTGTTAGGTCAACCAGGAGGGCATCTATGCATTTCTGAGCTATTTTTTATTTTAACCTGTTGCGGATGCAGGGCGTACCTGTACGCCCTGCGCCCACTCCCCTGCTATGACGTGGGGTCACGAGCTGACCCTGTGTCATAGCAGGTCGGTCCCAGCAGTTATCAATGGCCAGGACCCGTGGCTAATACCGGACATCACTGATCGCTACGTCTAAAATAAAATGCTTTCTGGCAGCTCAGCCGGGCTGATCAAGATCACTGGGGTGAAACCGCAGTGTCCCAATCAGCTGAGAGGACACAAGAAGGGTCCCTACCTTCCTTCTCATTGTTCAATCAGAGATTTATTACTCCATGCATGAGATCCAGGCTGGAGCAGCAGAGCACAGATAACACTGATCAATTCTATGCATTAGTATAGTATTGATCAATGTCTGCAATCAGAAGATTGCATGTTATAGTCTCCTATGGGGGATATAAATGTGTAGGAAAAAAAAAAGTTAAATGTGGTTTAACCCTTTCCTGTCAGGACCGACTGGGGGAGACAAGGAGAGGGAGCCCTAAACTGACCCTAAAACCACTCTCCCTGCCTACTTGCCCATCCATCCTAAATGATGGATCGACAACTGGGTGCCGGTCCCTTCCTGCGCTAAAGTGCAGAGGAGTAAAAACACATATACATAGTCGGTCACAGACCAGAAACGGAAAACTAGTAGATAACCAGATATACAAGGCAGGATACAAATACTAACAGGGCAGAATATAAACAGGCAAACTGATACAGGAATATAGGACACTGTTCACAAACCTTTACAAATACAAAGGACAAAGATCAGATAAACCAAACAGGCTATAAATATAGGACACTGTTCACAAACAGATACAAGTAAAAAGGACAAAGATCAGATAAACCAAACAGGATATAAATATAGGACACTGTTCACACTGGACACAAGACTAGGAAATGAATGAGTCAGAATAGACTCCATAAACAAACAGGAATTATAAAATACAGAGCAGAGGCAATACTAGACCAGAATGCAATGAGTCAGAACAAAACAGAAATAAGCTCAAACCCACAGAAGACCTTCGGTAAACAAAGGGAGTAAACAATACCCCCAGAGTCGCCTACACAAAGGTAAAAGGGATCTATTGCTAAACAGGAATAAACACAATACCCCAGAACCACCAGAAGAAACAGGAATGTCTTGATACTAGAACGCAATCTCTCAGAGTCCACCATGGAGAACGGAGATCTCTTGTACAAATTCTCAATTCCCCGGAGTCCCCAAGGACAGGTAACAGGGATATCTTGGTTCAGAAACACAGAAAACGGATACAAGAGAAAACACAGTATGAACAGATACATAGCAAAAAGGATATACAAATCCTAAAAACTGACTAAACAAACACAGATTAAAATCTACTATGAGCATGCTACATAACCATGGCTAAAACCAGAACATACAAAGTGCATGCTAAAGCAAAAATATTAGATTAAAATTCAAACAAAGAGTGTTTCACCAAGAGCTCCAAAGCAGCATGTCAAGCATGAAAGGATGTCAATCACCAGCCCAGAAGCTAGACTAAGCTGGCCATATCTAGGCACACCCAAAGAGCTATTGGATGAAAAAGCCAAAGGTTTAAACTATTCCCTCGCCAGGGAACATAAAACTGTTCAGACCACCAAAATCAAACGGCAGTCTGAACATAACCCAAGACAGACATTACATTTCCCTAATAAAAGTTTGAATCACCCCCTTTCCCATAAAAAAATATGTAAACAAAAATAAATATAAACATATGTGGTATAGCTGCGTGCGTAAATGTCCTCACTATAAAAATATAATGCTAATTAAACCGCATGGTCAATGGTGTACACGCAAAAAAAATCCAAAGTCAAAAATTGTGTATTTTTGGTCACTTTGTATACCTTAGAAAAATGTATATAAAGAGATCAAAAACTTCCATCAAAACAAAAATAGTACCGATAAAAACTTCAGATCACAAAGCAAAAAATGAGCCCTCATACTTCCCCATATGCAGAAAAATAAAAAAGTTATAGGGGTCAGAAGAGGACATTTTTAAACGTCAGTCAGAATAAATCCCTGGATCAATGTTTTGTCCCTATAAATCTAGAATCCATAACCAGCAATGTTATGACTCTCCAAAAATGCATCCAGGCCCCTTTTGAACTCTTTTGCAGAGTTCCATAGTCTCTCCTTCTTTCCTTAAGACATTGTTAAAATGATTAATATACAATATAACTTATGCAAGGGTATACAAGATGGCTGACAAAAGTCAAACCTAAAATGGATGCCATGACCTTTAGGAACAGTGAAGCTATAGCTGAATACTATAGATAGAATTGCTGAGGTATGCATAACTATACTATTCTAGGAAGGTAGTAATGTCCAATTAGTATGTAAGTTAAGCATGACATAATGTATACACCCATTAGTGAAAGATATACTCAAACCAACCCACTAGGAGGAGATATATAGAGATAAGTATATTTATGGATATAAGATGTAGTATAACCACGCCCACATATGTAAAGAACACACCCATAAGTATGGTATATAAGAAGACTGCGTCAATAGGGGGCAGCATCATCATTAAGGCATCATTCATTATGGAGGCATTATTAAGGAAGCACCAAGGATGAAGCAAGACCATTGAAGTAAACCAAGCTAAGAGGAAGGAGGCGGAGCCAGACCAGTCTGATGAAGGAGGAAGCCATCTTAGATGAACTTTCCATGATGGATCCAGCCCACACAACCCTCACTTGGTGAGATTGTTCTAAGAACATGCCTACACTTCCTAATGTTATTATTGTAATACTTAAGCAAGAACTGTTATTTACATAAGATTTACTAGTTTGTTCTGTTTGCCATATTTGTCTATGAGCCTAAAATAAATGTATGATTGTTTACTTAATTTGACGTAAGCTGAGTGATTTATTCCTCTCCAATGGTGACTGTGTCAAATGAAATTTGACCAGTATAAGAATGTAACAGACATAGAGGATGCCCCCTTGTTATAGATACAGTCCTGAGTATAAATAGATCATCGGAGAGATCTGTACTGTCCCCTGATATATTTATACATAGTTATTAGGTCACCCCTAAGCCTTCTTTTTTCTAAACTAAATAGCCCTAATTCTGATAATCTTTCTGGGTACTGTAGTCCTCCCATTCCCCGTATTACTCTGGTTACCCGTCCTCCAGCTCCACTATATCTTTCTTGTACACTGGCGCCCAGTACTGTACACAGTATTCCCCACCCTTGCGTACTGGAACTTAAATAGCCATTGTCAGTTAAAAACTTTTGATATGTTGTAAAGCATACAAAACCAATAGGTTTCAATAGGTTTCATTAAGAAATTTTCAGTATTTCATAATAACTGCCCCTCCTGCCTGCTTGGACACATACTAGTCCTGTTGTGTCCGTGCATCATAACTTATGTCATGGACACACTTCCTTGATTGACAGCTGTGAGCGCAGGGCTCACAGCTGGAGGAAAAATCCTCCCACTGTCAGCTTGTGTCCCGCTACTGTCAGTGAGGACAAGCTGGGAGTTGTAGTTTTGCTAATGCTAGGGGAGATGTGAGCAGAAAGCATACTAAGGGAGGGGGCGGAGACCTGCACAGTGAGGCCATGCCCCCTCCCTTTGAGAGGAATTCAGACTAGTGAGTTAAATTAAAAGTGTAAAAAAAAATAAAAAAATAAAGGTGCTAGACACATAAAAATACATGGCCAGGATTAGGTACTGAGTGATATATGAAATTTTTTACAAATTTTTTGGGATCTGACGGGTACGCTTTAAGGACCGAGGGCATACCTGTACCTGTGAAATCTTTCATCAGGCATCCCGTGCCAATGTCTCAGGGCCCCCCTTGATGGCAGTCGCAGCGATTTGCCAGTCAATTCAGACCGGTGAATTGCTGCGATTCCAGGTCATACAGGTCTCTGATGTTATACACACCACCAATCACCCTCTGTCCCTAGATGGGAGGTGGCGGTGACACCAATTCCAGGAGAGCTGTTATTGTTCGGACAGGAACGTTCGATCAATAACAGCTGGCATTGGGAGGGTTAATGTCCCTCTTCCTCCACTCTGACCACCGACCCACCAAAGTCGGTGAAGAGAGCCGAGTCTGAGAGACAGTGACCCCCCCTTGTGCCATCTGTGCCCATCTGGCCACTGTGAGTGCCATCAGGTACCTCTTGCAGGGACAGTCTTCAAAAAGTTAGGGAAAGGTAGGTGTGTAAAAAAAAAGTTGAAAAAAGGTTAAAAAAAAAAACTGACCCCCTGATAAGTGCCCAAGGGTCCGCAGCACCTTTAGCTGCGTGGCCCGTGCCCTACTAGAAGCAAGGCCACAAACCCCCCTGTACAAGTGACCCAGTGCCATCCATACTAGTTGTCTGACCCCCAGGCAAGTTTACCGGTGCCCCTTACCAGTTAACCTGTCTGTAGAGCCCCAGAAGACTATCAGCCCATGATTCCTGAGTTTGTTGGCGACTCAGGAATCCAGATTGACATTGTAGGGTCCACTGAAATGGAGTTGTTCAGTTATTATTTCAGTGACGACTTTGTCAGTCTAATGGTGGAGCAGACAAACCTGTACGCTTAACAGTTTGTTGACCACCACTCAGATTTCCTTTTGGCTAGGCCCAACGGATGGTACGCCGTCAGTGTAGCCAAAATGAGTACGTTTTGGAGCCTCGTGCTGCACATGGGCCTAGTCGAAAAACCCAGTGTTGGCCAATACTGGAGTGGGGACGTCCTCTACCAGACCCCACTCTACAGTATGGCCATGACACTGGGACGTTTTGAGGCCATACGGAAATGCCTGCATTACGCTGATAATGCAGCATGCCCCCCCCCCCCAAGGTGATCCTGTCTATGACTGCCTGTACAAAATCAGGCCGGTCATTGATCACTTTGGTGCCAAATTCTTGGAGGCCTACGTGCCCCAAAGGGAGGTCTCTATTGATGAGTCTCTCATTAGTTTTAAGGGGAGACTCATATTCCGCCAATATATCCCCACTAAGCAGGCAAGGTAGGGTGTGAAGCTCTATAAATTCTGAGAGTACCTCAGGTTACACTTACAAGTTTAGCTTATACGAAGCACGAGATTCCTGTATTGAACCCCCCAGAATGTCCCCCCACTCTGGGTGTAAGCAGGAAACTTGTGTGAGACCTTTTGCACCCATTGCTGGATAAGGGTTACCACCTTTACGTGGATAACTTTTATACCAGTATACCTCTGTTTAAATCCCTTGCCGCCAGATCTACCTCCGCTTGTGGGACCGTGCGGAAAAATCAGAGAGGCCTCCCAGCCCGTCCCTTCCAGGCACCAATCCCCAGGGGTGAGACCAGGGCCCTTACCAGTGAAAATCTGTTGCTGGTCAGGAATAAAGACAAGAGGGATGTCCTTATTCTGAATTTATGGTAACGGCAGGTCCCCTGTCCCTGTGCAGGGTACAACAACAACGGTCCTCAAATCTGATTGTATTATTACGTACATATCAGTATATGAAGGGAGTTGATCTCTCTGAGACATATAACACAATGCGGAAAACCTGGGCAAGGTACAAAAAAGTTCCGGTCTACATGGTCCAGGTTGCCATGTACAACTCTTTTGTACTGTCCCAGTACGTTGGCAACACAGGGACATACCTTCAGTTCCAAGAGGAAGTCCTCAAGGTCCTGATCTTTGGCAACCAGGAAAGAGCAGGCCGGAGTTCCCTTGGAACTGGAACAGTAGGTGTCAGGATCGTCCGAGGCCAACACTTTCCAGGTGAGGTCCCCCACACTGGAAAGAAGGGACAGTCCCAGAAAAATTGAAGAGTGTGTTGCAGGAAGGGGATAAGGAAGAACACCACCGCCCCAATCATCCGGGCCTCTGCATTAAATATTGCTTCAGGGAGTTACACATTTCCATGGAGTACTAAATTTATAATCCTCTTACCTCATTTAAATTTCCCATAATTTGGCCCCAATGTACCAGTCGACAGTACATTGTCTTTCAAATTTTAAACCCATAAACCACAAAGTTGCCCAAAAAAACCTTCATAAAATAAGCCTGATAAGACCTATGATGAGTCACTTGTATTGGGAGTTTGCATGTTACCTCAAATAACAGTTTAGGGATGGCCACACACAAACCGTTCCCAGAATGATGATTCAGAGCATTGGGTTTGGGGCGGGCATAATTTTACTTTTGGCTATGCTCTGGGTCATCATTCTGGGAACATAATTGCCATATAAGTAGTAAAATTGCAATCTTAATTTTCCCCAAACTACACCATCAATTCCTGGAAAATAAATTTAGGGAACACCCGTCCGTTCCAAATGTCCAGTCCCCCCTATACACCTTCCCCAGGGGGTGTACTGTCTGTGGGTGTTCCTTTCTTTTATTTTCCTTTGAATGTTTGAAACCATCAGCTAATGATAGGTCAGTCAGAAACATAGGCCTCAAATGCGAACAGAGTTCTTTCTCATGAACCCTGTCATTTATCCAGGCAACACTTTGGGGTCACGTTTGTTGTTCCTAGAATGATAAAGCAGAGAATAGGTGAAAATTGCCATTTTCATTTTTCCCAAACTTCACTTCATCCATTCCTGGAAAATAAATTAATGAAAACACCGTGCATTAACCCCTTAACCTCCCTGGCGGTATGATTCTGTCTGGAAATGTGTACCAAAAGCGGTACAATTTTTTTTAACTGAATTTCACATCTCCCTCCGCCCATTTCACATCTCCCCCGTCACATTCCCCTCTACCTTGTCACATTCCCCGTCACATTCTCCCCCCTCCTTGTCACATTCTCCCCCCTCCTTGTCACATTCTTCCCCCCTTGTCACATTCCTCCCCTTGTCACATTCTCCCCCTTCATGTTACATTCCCCTCCCCCTGTCACATCCCCCCCATTGTCACATCCCCCCTTCATGTCACATTCCCCTCCCCCCCTGTCACATCCCCCCTTCATGTCACATTCCCCTCCCCCCCTGTCACATTCCCCCCTTGTCACATTCCCCCCTTGTCACATTCCCCCCTTGTCACATTCCCCCCCAGTCACATTCCCCCCCTGTCACATTTCCCCCCTTGTCACATTCCCCCCTCTTGTCACATTCCCCCCTCTTGTCACATTCCCCCCCTGTCACATTCCCCCCTCTTGTCACATTCCCCCCTCTTGTCACATTCCCCCCTGTCACATTCCCCCCTGTCACATTCCCCCCCTTGTCACATCCCCCCCTTCATGTCACATTCCCCCTCCCCTGTCACATTCCCCCCTCTTGTCACATTCCCCCCTTGTCACATTCCCCCCTTTGTCACATTCTTCCCCCCCTTGTCACCTTGTCCTGCAGCAAATACACTAGGTTTGCCGGCAGATTTCAAACCTAGTGTATTTGCTGCAGAACAAGCACTTTCCCCTTCAGCCAATCACAGGCTTTACACCACTGCGGCCTGTGATTGGCTGAAAAGTGAAAGGTCCTAGAAGATGAATAGTGAAGAGAGGACACCCCGGACCGCACGGAGGGGAACGGCATCTTCAGGTCGGGGACTAGGTGAGCAAAAGTTTTTTTTATTTTACTACTTCTTCCTTTTACACTTAGCTCAGTGTTTTTCTACCAGGGGGCCTCCAGCTGTTGTGAAACTACTACTCCCAGCATGCCCGGACAGCCTTTGGCTGTTCGGGCATGCTGAGAGTTGTAGTTTTGCAACAGCTGGAGGCCCCCTGGTAGGGAAACACTGACTTTTAGTATTTTTCTTTACCTGCTCTGGCCGACCTCCGCAACGGGAGCCGACCAGAGCAGATAATCGCATGTTTTCCCGGGGGGCCGCATCGCTATATCGCATTGCTTTTGCGATATATCGTGCAGCCCGGCCGGGAACTCTGTAATTCTACCCCGAGCGTGACTCGGGGTTACCGATCCTGGCAGGGAAAATTAACCCCGAGTCACGCTCGGGATTACCGCTCAGAGGGTTAAGGACTCAGCATTTTTCCGTTTTTGCATTTTCATTTTTTCTTCATCACCTTCAGAAAATCATAACGCTTTCAATTTTGCACATAAAATTCCATATGATGGCTTATTTTTTGCGCCACCAATTCTACTTTGCAGTAACTATAGTCATTTTACCAAAATATCCACGGCGAAACAGAAAAAAATTCATTGTGTGACAAAATTGAAGATAAAATGTCCTTTTGTAAATTTTGGGGGCTTCCGTTTCTACGCAGTGCATTTTTTGGTAAAAATTACACCTTATATTTATTCTGTAGGTCCATACGATTAAAATGATACCCTACTTATATAGGTTTGATTTTTTCGCACTTCTGAAAAAAATCCTAACGACATGCAGGAAAATTTATGCGTTTAATATTGTCATATTCTGACCCCTATAACTTTTTTATTTTTCCGCATATGGGCCGGTATGGGAGCTGTTCTTTTGCTCCGTGTTCTGAAGTTTTTATGGTAACATTTTTGTATTGAGTTGACTTTTTGATAATTTTTTATTCACTTTTTTATGATATAAAAAGGGACCAAAAATACGCTATGTTGGATTTTGGAATTTTTTTGTGCGTACGCCATTGACTGTGCAGTTTAATTAATGATATATTTTTATAGTTCAGACATTTACGCATGCGGCGCTACCACATATGTTTATTTTTAGTTTTATTTACACAGTTTTTTTTATGGGAAAAGGGGGGTGATTCTAACTTTTATTAGGGAAGGGGTTAAATGACCTTTGTTAACTTTTTTTTTCACTTTTTTTTTGCAGCGCTATAGCTCCCATAGGGACATATAACACTGCCCACACTGATCTTTTACCCTGATCCCTGCAAATCCATAGCTTTGCATGGATCAGTGAGATAGGGGCTCGATTGCTCAAGTCTGCACCTCAGGCCTCGGACGGAGCAAGGTGAGGGGGTCTCCGCTCGCGTCCTAGCTGACCGGGACATCGCGATTTTATCGCGATGTCCCGATCAGCCCGACTGAACTGCTGGGAAGCGTTTACTTTCACTTTCAGACCCGACGGTCAACTTTGATCGCCGCCTCTGAAGGGTTAATAGCGCGTGGCACAACGATCGGTGCCGCGGGCTATTAGCCCAGGGTCCCGGCTATGACTAGCAGCCGGGACCGACCGAGTGTGATACGGGGTCACGGCGTGACCCCATTTTAAACACCGGGACCGGCCTCAGGGCGTACAGGTGCGCCCTGAGTCCTTAAGAGGTTAAAAATGTCCACTTCACCCCTATACCCATTCCTCAGGTGTGTGTTTCTTTCTTTTTATTTTCCTCTGGATGTACGTAACCATCAGCTACTGATATGTCATAGGCCTCAAATGCGAACATAGCTCTATGACTCTTGAGCCCTGTTGTGCATCTGCACAGCACGTATTATCCACATATGGGGTATTTCCATACTCAGAAGCAATGGGGTTACACATTTTGTGGGGCATTTTCTCCTATTACCTCTTGTGCAAATGAAAAATTTGGGGTAACAACAGCATTTTTGTGAAAAAATAAATAAACATTTTCATGTTACGGCCCACTGTTCCAAATACCTGTGAGGTGTAAATACTCATTGTACCCCTTTTTACGTTCCTTAAGGGGTTTAGTTTCCAAAATGATGGCACATGTGAGGGGATCCACTGTTCTGGCACCAAGGGGGCTTTTTAAACGCACATAACCCCCAAATTCAATTCAAGCAAAATTCCCTCTCCAAGAATTGACATTTTGAATTTTGTCCTCCATTTTGCTGCTATTCCTTTGAAACAACTAAAGGGTTAACAAACTTTCTGAATATCATTTTGAATACTTTGAGGGGTGTGGTTTTCATAATGGGGTCTATTATGAGGGATTTCAAACATACAGACTAGAGATGAGCAAACTTTTGAAAACTTCAGTTTGGCCAATTCGCTGAATTTTCCGAAAAAGTTCGCTTTGATCCTAATTTTTTTGCGGTGAATCTATATTAAAAAAGGCTATTTCTAGCCTAAATACAGCCTCAATAGGGGTATAGAACACTTTGCTGTGTTCTAAAACGCATATGGAGTGTTCTGGGGTAGTGAAATAATACTGTTATTCAGAATAACATGCAGATTACTGGCATCGCTCTTAGAATCACTGCCGCACAGCAGCACAATTACAGAGCCTGGTGGTGGCATCAGTGTCAGGAGACCATATAGTGACTGAATGACACAGCGTGGAGCTGTTGGCAGCATGAGGAGACTATATAGTGGCTGAATGACACAGCGTTGAGGTGTTGGCAGCATGAGGAGACCATATAGTGGCTGAATGGCACAGCGTGGAGGTGTTGGCAGCATGAGGACACCATATAGTGGCTGAATGACACAGCTTGGATGAGGCTGAAGCATGAGGACACCATATAGTGGCTGAATGACACAGCGTGGAGGTGTTGGCAGCATGAGGAGACCATATAGTGGATGAATGGCACAGCCTGGAGTTTCCAGCAGCATGAGTAAGCGCTAGGCCTTCACAATCCCTAAGATTAAAATATGAATTTAGAAATTTAAACCAAAGATTTTGGATAGCGGGTGCTACCTATGATAAAATTGGAATTTCCCAGACCCAGGCCCAGCAGCGCCATCAGTAAACCATATATTGCCTGAATGACACAGCCTGGAGTTGGTTGATGCATGAGGAGACCATTGAAATGTCTGATTTTTTTTATTTGAGTGTCCCGGACCCCAGCGTGTGGGTACGAAGGACCAAATCTCACAAGCCCCCACAGCGGCATCAGTAAACCATATATTAGCTGAATGACACAGCCTGGAGTTTATTTATTTATTTATATAGCGCCTACAGATTCCGCAGCGTGGAGTTGGCTGATGCACGAGTACATAGCAGGGCTTCACAATCCCCCCAAAAAACATAACAATTTTTGAAATGTTTGAAAAAGATTTTGGATAGCGGGTGCTTCCTATGAGAGAATTTGAAATTCCCAGAATCAGGCTCCACAGCGGCATCAGTAAACAATATATTGCCTGAATGACACAGCCTGGAGTTGGCTGATGCATGATTACACACCAGGGCTTCACAACCCTCCCAAAAAAACACAACAATTGTAGAAATTTATGAAGAAGGCTTTTGGATAGCGGGTGCTACCTATGAGACAATTTGAAATTCCCAGACCCAGGCCCAGCAGTGCCATCAGTAAACCATATATTGCCTGAATGACACAGCCTGGAGTTGGCTGATGCACGAGTACACAGCAGGGCTTCACAATCCCCCCCCCCAAAAACACAACAATTTTAGAAATTTATGAAGAAGACTTTTGAAGTAAACCATATATTGCCTGAATGACACAGTCTGGAGTTGGCTGATGCTTGAGGAGACCATTGAAATGTCTGATTTTTTTATTTGAAATTTAAATCAAACTTTGAGTGTCCTGGACCCCAGCGTGTGGGTACGAAGGACCAAATCTCACAAGCCCCCACAGCGGCATCAGTAAACCATATATTGCCTGAATGACACAGCCTGGAGTTGGCTGATGCACGAGTACACAGCAGGGCTTCACAATCCCCCCCCCCCCCCCCAAAAACACAACAATTTTCGAAATTTATGAAGAAGACTTTTGAAGTAAACCATATATTGCCTGAATGACACAGTCTGGAGTTGGCTGATGCTTGAGGAGACCATTGAAATGTCAAATTTTTTTATTTGGAATTTAAATCAAACTTTGAGTGTCCTGGACCCCAGCGTGTGGGTATGAAGGACCAAATCCAACAAGCCCCCACAGGGCTCATGTGGCCGTGAGATGTAGGCGCAACGTCTCCATTGCCCTGACCGGCCCTTTTTTTTTTTTTTTTTGTACCTTTGTTATATACCTTTGTACCTTTGTTATAGAGTCCAGAACACTTTGTACCTTTGTTATAGAGTCCAGAAGACTCTATAGTGCAGGTCGGTGGACCACAAAAAGACATTTTTCTCTAAAGTAATGTTTTCTGAAATAAAGAAGCAGAGTTCATCCATCTCCGTATTATTTTTGACAATTTTAATTTAAAAATCACACACAACAAGCGTTCAATGGTGTAATGGTTATTTTTCTGGAAAATTAAAGTTTATTACTGAGAAAATTCTCCTGTTCTCCTGTACTATGTGCAAACTCCAATATGTTGGATGTACCTCCAATTCTCTCAAAATTAGGACCAGGAAGCATATTTCAGACATTGCTCATTTCAATACCCGACATACGTCAATGGTGACCCAACATTGTGCTCGGGTACACCAGGGAGATTATTCCTCTATGGTCCTATGTGGAATTGAAAGGGTCATTCCACCCAAAAGAGGGGGCAATTTTAGGCAAAAATTGCTAGACCGCGAGGTATATTGGATTATGGAATTAGACTGTAGATTTCCTAAGGGTCTTAATCGTAGACAGGATGTGATTTTACATTACTATTATTGACAAAATTATAAATATTATAAATTTGAATTATAATGATTGATGGTACACCTGTCTACGATTGCGACCCTATGGTTTTCAATGCTTCTCCTTTCACGGTTTTATGGTTATTGTAACACATATTTATATACCTCTGTATATATTATATATATATATATATATATATATATATATATATAATTAATTTGTCTTACTTTGGTATTTATACCCTTTGTCATATATGTGTACATATACCCCTAACCAGTCCAGGCCACTACCATTACTCTTACTATTATATTAACTTTTAAAGTTCTATTATAAAAAATGTTTTTGTAACTATGTTGGTATTTTATATTGTGTCTATTTTTAAATGTATACACATGTTTTTGTACTTCCACTGTGGGATCTGGTGGGCGTGATTACACCAGGTGTTCACCTGGGTGTTTCCTTCCACTACTTCCCATAAAGGAATGGCCATTTCTTTTGTATCTTTGTATGAGTAAGGCTGGTTTTTCCGGCTGAAACGCGTAACCCTGTGTACTGCTATCCTATGGCTTGAATCTACAATAAATTTTGGTTTTTATTGCACGTTATCCTGCGCTGGACCATCTATTTCTTCATTACTGAGAAAATTATCATAAAATTTGAAAAAAACAGTACCCAAGAAGGTTTAATAACCCCATACATTGCACCATAAATGTTGAAATTTTAATTAACCATGTATGTATCTATTTCACAAATCATAAAATTAAAGGCCCAAGCCCAGAAGCATCATGAAGGTAAGTAGTTCCTGAAAGACACAGGAGCAGTCAGAAGTAGGCATCAGCAGTACCCAAGAGGCTATCATAACCCCTTACATTGCACGATCAATCGCGAGATCGAGCCATAACAGGTGTGTGATGCCCTCAGATGTCCGGGGCTGCACGCGCACTACACTGAATGGACCAGCGTGTGTCTATCCTTCACCAAGTGCCTGAAGCATCTGTGAGGCAAGTAGTTCCTGAAAGACACAGGATGAGCCTGGAGCAGGCATGCGCAGTACCCAAGAGGGTTTTATAACCCCTTACATGTAAAGATCAATGTTGAAATTTGCATTAAGCATGTATTTAGCTACTGCTTAACATCCAAAAATTAATGGCCCAAGGCCAGAAGCGTCAGTGAGGCAAGTAGTTCCTGAAAGACACAGGATAAGTCAGGAGCAAGCATACGCAGCACCAAAGAGGGTTTCATAACCCTAATTGATAACCCAAAAGGGTTTCATAACCATAATTAGGAAGTGTTGGTGTAGCAGCATGGTCAATCTACTCTGAGGCATCTGGCATTGGTGGCTGGACATCCTGGCTGCTCCATCCCTGATTCATCTTGACAAACGTCTCTCCACATTTTTAGTGGACAGACGAGTTCGCCTTGGGGTGACTATGGCCCCGGCAGCACTAAACACCCACTCTGATGGCACACTTCTGGCCGGCCAGGACAGCTTTACCAGGGCAAACTCTGCTAGTTGTGGCCATAAATCAAGATTTGCTGCCCAGAAGTCCAGTGGATCTTCAACGGTTGTTGGCATGGCCATGTCAAGGTATGCTACGACCTGCTGATTCAGGTCCTGCTCCATGTCTACCTACTGCTAATGAGTTGCTTCACTATGCGGGTGAAGAAAGCTACTCATCAGCGACTGTAGACTCAGGCTGCTGCTGATTGAGCTGGTACTGCTCCTGCCACCCCTCCCCAGCAGCTATGGCAGTGGAAGGTGAGCACAGAGGGCCCCCCGAGTCAGACCTGTGAGAGGAGTGACCATGTCGCCGATAGGCATCGGCCAACTGACTCCGTAGGATCTCTCTGTAGTAGGTCAGTTTGTCCTCCCTCTCAGTTGGTGTAAAAAAGGTCCCCATTCTGGGACGGTAGCGAGGGTCCAATAAGGTGGAGATCCAGAAGTCATCCCGCTGACAAATTTTCACAATTCGGGGGTCACTACGCAAGCAACTGAGCATGCATCTTGCCATTTGCACCAGTGACTCGGAAGGACTACCTGGCTCCTTCTCCACTGCATACTGCCACGGTGTGTCTGGGTCCTCTGTCTCGCTTTCCTCATAAGCCTCCAGCTCCTCTGTCTACTCCTGCTCCTCCTCTCCTGTCCAATGACTAGAAACACCAGCCATCTCATCCAACCCAAACTGTGCTCCACTCTGCCCCTCATCCTCCTCCTCCAGTTCAGCCCCCACAGGGCTCATGTAGCCTTGAGATGTAGGCACAACGTCTCCATTGCCGTGACCAGCCATCATTTCAATAATTTGAAATGTAGGAGTGGAATTACGTCGTTCATGGCGTAATCCAGGCGACTTACAAATAATGTGGCTTCCTCAAAGGGCCTCAGCAAACGGCAGGTGTCACATATGAGCGGCCACTGGTTCACATTGAAGTTACACAGGGGAGTACTCCTATCTGCTTGGATCATCAAGAAATCGGTGATGGCTTTTCATTGTTCGTATTGTCTGTCCAACATATGGAGGGTGGAATTCCAACGTGTGGCAACGTCACAAATAAGACTATGTTGTGGGATACCATTCTGACACTGCAGCTCAAGGAAGGTGTGCTTGGCGGTGTACGAGTGGCTGAAGCGCATGCACAGTTCCCTTGCCATTTTCAGGATGTTTTGCAAATGGCGTGAAGACTTGAGGAAGTGCTTGACAACCAGATTCAACATGTGTGCCATGCAGGGCGCATGTTTCACACTTCCTTGTCGCAGTGCGGACACGATGTTCTTCCCGTTGTCAGTCACCATGGTTCCCATTTCCAGATTTCGTGGAGTAAGCCATACTCGGATTTCTTTACGAATGAATTTTAGCAGTTCCTCCCCTGTGTGACTCCGTTCGCCAAGGCAAACCATGTGAAGAACAGCTTGACAGCCCTACACACATGGTACGCTGAAGGGCCACCGAGATTTGGACGTGCAGTGGAGGCCGAGGACACGGTGGAGGATTAGGAGGCGGCGTTGCACACTGTAACAGGACCAACTGCCTGAGAGCGAGAGCGTGGAGGAGGAAGCGGTGTGACCTGTCCAAGTTGCTGTTGTGGCTGTGCAGGAACCACATTTACCCAGTGGGCCGTAAAAGACAAGTATTGTCCCTGCCCGTAGTTACAGCTCCATACATCGGCGCTGCCGGGCACTTTTGAACACACCGACAGGCTCAAGGACTGGCCCACCTTCTTATGCAGGGCTGGTACTGCCTTCTTCGCAAAGAAATGACGGCTTGGGACTATCCACCTCAGCTCAGCACAAGCCATCAATTCTCTGAAAGGTGCAGAGTCCACCACTTGAAAAGGGAGGGACTGCAGCACCAGCAACTTGGACAGGAGCACATTCAACTTCTGCGCCGTTGAATGTGTTGTCTCTTGGACATGGCTTCGACAATGGATTGTTGGCGGAATGGCTGACTAAAAGCAGGAGAAGCAGGAGCATCTGGAGCGACAGAAGGAGGGTTTGACACACAGCTCCCTTTGGCTGAGGTGGTGGAGCCTTGGCTGGATGAAGGAGGGAGCGGATGGCCACTGGGTGATGCAGCAGGCTGGACCACTACATCGGAGCCATGGTTCTCCCAGGCCGCTTTATGGTGGCGAAGCATGTGTTGACGCAGGGCCGAGGTCAGGGCCGGCGTTAGGGTGGGGCAAACCAGGCAATTGCCTAGGGCCCCCATCCCCCAGGGCACCCCTGCCGGCTGCTCAGTAGGGGGGGGGGGGTCAACTGTTTTAAAGTGGCTGCCGCGTTGGCTTCTTGTTAAAGATTAGCAGCCCGCCTGTGGCCACTTTAAAACAGTGACCAGCCTAGCGCCCCGTTTCCGCAGGGGGCCCCTGTCACATTCGGGACATCCCTGTGTCCCGAAAAATCTTTTCAGGACACAAGGATGCCCCGTTTACTTCACAGCGGCCCCGCGTTAACTTTAAAAAGGCTAGGGCCGCTGGGAGGAAGCGCACGCAGAGACGTCAGTGACATCCCGTGCATGCACCCATAGCAACAGTACAGCGGAGCGGAGCAGTGAGGAGGATGCGCGGGTATGGTAAGTGACCTGCGGTCATCTTCAGTGTTTTCCTACCGCCGCTCCCGGGATCTACTGCTATGGCCCATAGGCCATAGCAGTAAATCGTGTTCCCGGATCGGTGGTTGGAATACTCAAGTGGGGCAGTAAATAGGCATACAGCCTCCAGCCATACACTGTATATGGCTGAAGGCTGTATGTCTGTGGGGGAACATACTGCACCTAATGTGGGGGAACTACTGCATACTGCACCTAAAGTGGGGGAACTACTGTATACTGCACCTAATGTGGGGGAACTACTATATACTGCACCTAATGTGGGGAATTATATTGCACCTAATGTGGGGGAACTACTGTACACTGCACCTAATGTGGGGGAACTACTGTATACTGCACCTAATGTGGAGGAACTACTGTATACTGCACCTAATGTGGGGGAACTACTGTGTACTGCACCTAATGTGGGGGAACTACTGTATACTGCACCTAATGTGGGGAACTACTGTATACTGCACCTAATGTGGGGGAACTACTGTGTACTGCACCTAATGTGGGGGGACTACTGTATACTGCACCTAATGTGGGGGGAATACTGTATACTGCACCTAATGTTGGGAACTACTGTATACTGCACCTAATGTGGGGGGGCTACTGTATACTGCACCTAATGTGGGGAACTACTGTATACTGCACCTAATGTTGGGAACTACTGTATACTGCACCTAATGTGGGGAACTACTGTATACTGCACCTAATGTGGGGAACTACTGTATACTGCACCTAATGTGGGGGGACTACTGTATACTGTACCTAATGTGGGGAACTACTGTATACTGCACCTAATGTGGGGGACTATACTGCACCTAATGTGGGGAACTATACTGTACCTAATGCGGGGAACTATACTGCACCTAATGTGGGGGAACTATACTGCACCTAATGTGGAGAGCTATACTGCACCTAATGTGGGGGACTAGTGTATACTGAACCTAATGTGGGAAACTATACTGCACCTAATGTGGGGGACTATACTGCACCTAATATGGGGGAACTATACTGCACCTAATGTGGGGAACTATACTGCACCTAATGTGGGGAACTATACTGCAACTAATATGGGGGAACTATACTGCACCTAATGTGGGGGACTATACTGCCAACCTAATGTGGGGGAGCTATACTCTTTACCTAATGTGGGGGGAACTATAGAAAAATATAAAATTGTACTATTCTGATCCCTATAACTCTTATTTTTCTGTATATAGGGATGTCTGAGGGTCATTTTTTGCGCTTTGATTTGTAGATTTTATCGGTACCATTTTTGTTTTGATGGGACTTTTCAATAGCTTTTTAGATTTTTTTTTAAGTATTTGAAGTGACCAAAAATGTTCAAATCTGGTTAGTTCACTACTACGACTTTTGGGGCCCCACTTTTGATTTTGCCTAGGGCCACGCTAAGCCTAAAACCAGCCCTGGCCGTTGTGGCGACATTGGGACCCTGGAAATGTAAAATATGTGTAGCTCACTTAGGAAAAAAGAAATAATGTGCTTGAGGTTAAAGGTGTTGCCTTCACCCAAAAGGCCTAATGTAATATGTAGAAATTATAAATATAAAATATTTATGTGAACCAGTCCTCAAAAGCACAGGGGAGAGAAGAAGGAAAAGACTAGTGGAGATGGGATCCAAGAAAATGTCTTTATTATATAAAAAGGATATATATGACCAATCGCCTAGCAGGGCCCTTGCTAAAGGCGAATGGCATATACTGGGTAAAAAATATATATAATAAAAAATACAGAATATAGTAGGATTAAAATGAAATAAATATGATGGGTAAGTAGCACCAAAGAAAATTCATTAATTAAATATCTGCTGCATATATCAGGAGAAAACGTTCTCAGTCCATATAATTCATAGGGATATTTCAATGAAAAATCCACAAGAAATGTCCAGAATGAAAAGTCACAATTAGTTTGGGTGTATCCGGGGAGTAACGGTATATGGTAGTGAATGTAGCGACAATAGCTACAATAGGAAATTCATGGACAAGTAATGCAGACAATGTGGCAAACACTGTCAGCGATGAAGATGTCAAGTCTCGGTGCACAGCACCACTCACCCTCCTTCGGAGTCCTCGGCGGCCCCGCGTTAACTTTAAAAAGGCTAGGGCCGCTGGCAGGAAGCGCACGCAGAGACGTCACTGACATCCCGTGCATGCACCCATAGCAACAGTACAGCGGAGCGGAGCAGTGAGGAGGATGCGCGGGTATGGTAAGTGACCTGCGGTCATCTTCAGTGTTTTCCGACCGCCGCTCCCGGGATCTACTGCTATGGCCCATAGGCCATAGCAGTAAATCGTGTTCCCGGATCGGTGGTTGGAATACTCAAGTGGGGCAGTAAATAGGCATACAGCCTCCAGCCATACACTGTATATGGCTGAAGGCTGTATGTCTGTGGGGGAACATACTGCACCTAATGTGGGGGAACTACTGCATACTGCACCTAAAGTGGGGGAACTACTGTATACTGCACCTAATGTGGGGGAACTACTATATACTGCACCTAATGTGGGGAATTATATTGCACCTAATGTGGGGGAACTACTGTATACTGCACCTAATGTGGGGGAACTACTGTATACTGCACCTAATGTGGGGGAACTACTGTATACTGCACCTAATGTGGGGGAACTACTGTGTACTGCACCTAATGTGGGGGAACTACTGTATACTGCACCTAATGTGGGGAACTACTGTATACTGCACCTAATGTGGGGGGACTACTGTATACTGCACCTAATGTGGGGGGAATGCTGTATACTGCACCTAATGTGGGGAACTACTGTATACTGCACCTAATGTGGGGGGACTACTGTATACTGCACCTAATGTGGGGAACTACTGTATACTGCACCTAATGTTGGGAACTACTGTATACTGCACCTAATGTGGGGAACTACTGTATACTGCACCTAATGTGGGGAACTACTGTATACTGCACCTAATGTGGGGGGACTACTGTATACTGTACCTAATGTGGGGAACTACTGTATACTGCACCTAATGTGGGGGACTATACTGCACCTAATGTGGGGAACTATACTGTACCTAATGCGGGGAACTATACTGCACCTAATGTGGGGGAACTATACTGCACCTAATGTGGAGAGCTATACTGCACCTAATGTGGGGGACTAGTGTATACTGAACCTAATGTGGGAAACTATACTGCACCTAATGTGGGGGACTATACTGCACCTAATATGGGGGAACTATACTGCACCTAATGTGGGGAACTATACTGCACCTAATGTGGGGAACTATACTGCAACTAATATGGGGGAACTATACTGCACCTAATGTGGGGGACTATACTGCCAACCTAATGTGGGGGAGCTATACTCTTTACCTAATGTGGGGGGAACTATAGAAAAATATAAAATTGTACTATTCTGATCCCTATAACTCTTATTTTTCTGTATATAGGGATGTCTCAGGGTCATTTTTTGCGCTTTGATTTGTAGATTTTATCGGTACCATTTTTGTTTTGATGGGACTTTTCAATAGCTTTTTAGATTTTTTTTTAAGTATTTGAAGTGACCAAAAATGTTCATATCTGGTTAGTTCACTACTACGACTTTTGGGGCCCCACTTTTGATTTTGCCTAGGGCCACGCTAAGCCTAAAACCAGCCCTGGCCGTTGTGGCGACATTGGGACCCTGGAAATGTAAAATATGTGTAGCTCACTTAGGATAAAAGAAATAATGTGCTTGAGGTTAAAGGTGTTGCCTTCACCCAAAAGGCCTAATGTAATATGTAGAAATTATAAATATAAAATATTTATGTGAACCAGTCCTCAAAAGCACAGGGGAGAGAAGAAGGAAAAGACTAGTGGAGATGGGATCCAAGAAATGGTCTTTATTATATAAAAAGGATATATATGGCCAATCGCCTAGCAGGGCCCTTGCTAAAGGCGAATGGCATATACTGGGTAAAAAATAGATATAATAAAAAATACAGAATATAGTAGGATTAAAATGAAATAAATATGATGGGTAAGTAGCACCAAAGAAAATTCATTAATTAAATATCTGCTGCATATATCAGGAGAAAACGTTCTCAGTCCATATAATTCATAGGGATATTTCAATGAAAAATCCACAAGAAATGTCCAGAATGAAAAGTCACAATTAGTTTGGTTGTATTCGGAGTAACGATATATGGTAGTGAGTGTAGCGACAATAGCTACAATAGGAAATTCATGGACAAGTAATGCAGACAATGTGGCAAACACTGTCAGCGATGAAGATGTCAAGTCTCGGTGCACAGCACCACTCACCCTCCTTCGGAGTCCTCAGGTCCGGGCTGGCACGGCTGAGTCCGGCACTCTGGATATCAATGCCCCCCTGGGTGGTATGCTGGGTGAGTGGTTGAATCTCTGGGGGTCCGAGTGTCCTGGGCTGGCACAGGAGGCGTCCGGCCTTGGGGAGGATGATGTCCAGGAGTAACTCTGCCGACCGGGGCTGTGAGTGGATGCAGGAAACAGGTGGTGCGGATTGCACGTGTGAATAAGGCGCTAACAGCGCGCGTGCAGCAGTGGTCCCGGAATCGCGGGCATCCAGCTGTTGCAATTGGAATATGGCAGATACAGTCTATTTAAAGTGATATACACTTATGGATAAGGTGCAGATAATAGGCAAGACGCGTTTCAAGGCCGCGGG
Organism: Hyla sarda; assembly: GCF_029499605.1. Taxonomy (NCBI): domain Eukaryota; kingdom Metazoa; phylum Chordata; class Amphibia; order Anura; family Hylidae; genus Hyla; species Hyla sarda. Next base: position 323,971,794 of record NC_079190.1, read on the forward strand.
CCTTTTCTTCAGTAGCTATAGGACATTGGGACCCTGGCCACGCTTCACCTTCTGCCGACAGATCTTGCATGTGGCTACGTGAACCTCCTCCGGATGCCTGATGAAAAACTGCCACACCGCCGAGTAGCTGATTTTTCCACCTACAGTCGGCACTAATTGACTGCTACTGGCGCCATCTCCAGGAACCCCTGTTCCATTACCTCCCGGAAAGGTAGTCTGCCGCAAAGCAGGTGGTCTCCCCCGGGCACGTTTGGCTCCTGAATTTCCCCTTCTGCCACCACGCTGACTGCCAACCGTGCTACCGCCTTCCTGCTTCAAGGGCAACCTGCAACACTCTTCTCCTGATGATGATGAAGCCCCTTCTGCACCCGGCTTCATCATCATCAACAGGTGTGTGCACGTCACTGATGTCCTCCTCAGGTTCCCCAACAGTGTCTGCTTCAGGACCCTGAACCCTTGCAACACCGCCTCCCACGTCACTCTCTGCATCACTACTTGGCCGTCTAGTGGAGCAAGCGGCGCATGTCTCCTCCCCTTCTTGGCTGTCCAGTAGCTGGTGACTGTCTTCTATTAGATCGTCCTCAGTAAATAGTGGAGCTGAACCCACAGCATAAGATACTTCTTTAGGAGAGGAAACAGCATTGGACAAAGGCAATGGGAGGACAGGGACTGCTCCTGGGCCATGCCAACTGAGGGTTGTGTTTGAGGAACCCACCGACTGTTGACTGGGGGTGTCAGATGTCACTTGTGATGATGTGGATGAGTGTGTTAACCAATCGACGACGGCAAATGGGTTGCTGGTCGAGACACGACCGCTGGCTGAAAACGGGAGCTCAGGCCTCTCGCTGCGACTCCTGCTGCCACTCGCCCCTAGTCTGCTGCCAACTCTGCCTGAAGTATTTAGGCCTCTGCCACTCCTCTGTGCATGTCCTGGCACTTCTCTGCCTGACATACTTAGTGCGTACATGAGGGTATTACAGTGCGCTACACTACTCTTTAAACAGTATTTGTCTAGAACAGCAGCAGGTAATTACTTATGGCTGTCCTTTCACAGTATGTAGGCCCTTGACAGATTAACAGTTGGAAAATGGTACAATACTTGGATGTGCGTATGCGGTATGCACTGATGAGGGCAGTAATGTGCGCAACTATACAAAGAAAAAAATCAGTATTTTTGTAAAACACTAGACGGTGAATACTATTGTTTGGACTTTCACAGTATGTAGGCCCTTGACAGATTAACAGGTACAAAATGGTACACTACTTGGATGAACGTATACGGTATGCATTGATGAGGGCAGTAATATGCGCAACTATACGCAGAAAAAAATCAGTATTTTTTGTAAAACACTAGACGGTGAATACTATTGTTTGGACTTTCACAGTATGTAGGCCCTTGACAGATTAACAGGTACAAAATGGTACACTACTTGGATGAACGTATACGGTATGCATTGATGAGGGCAGTAATATGCGCAACTATACGCAGAAAAAAATCAGTATTTTTTGTAAAACACTAGACGGTGAATACTATTGTTTGGACTTTCACAGTATGTAGGCCCTTGACAGATTAACAGGTACAAAATGGTACACTAACTACTTGGATGAACGTATGCGGTATGCACTGATGAGGGCAGAAATTTGCGCAACAATACGCAGTAAAAAATCTGTATTTTTGTAAAACACCAGCTGGTGAACACTATTGTTTGGACTTTCACGGTATGTAGGCCCTTGACAGATTAACAGGTAGAAAATGGTACAATACTTGGATGTACGTATGCGGTATGCACTGATGAGGGCAGTAATATGCGCAACAATACGCAAAAAAAAATCTGTATTTTTTAAAAACACCAGCAGGTGATTACTTTTGCCAGGAATCAGGACTTTCCCTGTATCTAGACTTGTTACAGATACAGAATAGTAGACTACTTTGATGTAGGCATGTGTTATGCCCGTTTGAGGGCAGACAAATGCACTACAGTGGTCCCTCAACATACGATGGTAATACGTTCCAAACGACCCATCGTTTGTCGAATCCATCGTATGTTGAGGTATTCGTGCAATGTAAAGTATAGGAAGTTATACTCACCTGTCCCCGCCGCTCCGGACCGTGTCCTCACCGCTCCCGATGCTGTCCCAGGGGCTACCGCTGCTGCCCCGCTGCTCCGGTGTCTTCTTCCAGATCCTCCGGCTTCTTCCGCATCTTCTGCAGAGTCCGGGCCTCGCTTTCTGGTGACGTTATTACGCTGCTGCGCTGGCACGGTGTGCGTAGTGACGTAATAACGACGCCGGAAAGCGAGGCCCGAACCCTGGAGAAGATACAGAAGATGCCGGAGGATCGCGAAGTGGACCCGGAGCAGCGGGGATAGGTAAGCGAACCTCCCAGGGATGTTTAAACTGCTATCCGACAGCAGCTTAAGCATTTTGCGCTGTCGGATAGCAGTTAATGCGATGGCCCCGACATATAAAAGCATATAAAAGCGTATGTTGATGCTGACATCGACCTGCGATGGCCTCTGAGAGGCCATCGTATGTCGATTTTATCATATGTCGGGGCCATCGCATGTCGGGGGGTTACTGTACAGCCCGCTGAAAAATAACTTATTTGTGAACAGCAGCAGGGCCCAACAGTGCAGCAACAAAAAAAAAAAAAAAAAACAGGGATTAAACCCTAAATTGCACTCTATCACACACATCTGAGCAGCAGAAGATTTGTGGAGCAAAAAAAAACACTGAATTGCACTGAAAAATGAGGAGATAAGATGGTTGATAAAGTTCAGGCAGCTTGGAGATCTGTATGAGGCAGCTGACAGCTATCTGCCCCTCTCTGCTGCAATGCTCAATAACGTGAATAGGAGGTTTAGCAATCAATGATCCTTCTCAGTGTAACAGCACAGCACTCTGCACTCCTTCCTTCCCTAATGATGATGTGACTAGCAGCTGCAGTGTAACGCTGTGGTATAAGCTATTCACACACACGCATCCCGTCCTCTCTATCTCTGAGTGCATAGATGAAATGAAGAGAGGCAAGATGGGCTGTGACATCACAGGGGTCAGTGAACACTGATAGGCTGCATCTCACATGTGATTCAGGGTCAGCCCGCCTACCTTCATTCCCGCCGCTGTTTCCCGCCCTCCCATAATCCCCTGCCCCATGTACTCACATGTGGATCCGCCATTTTAGGTCTCCAATAGCCTGGAATGCTGTAAAATGAAGTTTAATGAAGCGATTTGCGCAATCGTTGCGAATCAAATGTTTCATGAAATTCGTAACGAATTCAGCTTCAATTCGCTCATCTCTAAACTGAATCTTTTTTTTTTTTTTTTATTAAAGGAAATGTATCTCGTGAAAATCACCTATTGTTTAAATCAAGTTTTTATGTTAACTATATTTTGAAATCATTTTTGGTGATGTTTCTTGTAATTTTCCATTTTACTATATATATTTTATAATAATCCTGAAATCTTGCAGTTTCTATTCTGGGCACTAGGCTTAAATCTAAGCTTCCGGTTTCGGATCTATCCTGCACACAGATTATCTTTAAGATATATTACAGATGGTATTATTTCTACATTTGATAACATTTGATAACATGAATATGTAAAGTAAGCGCATCAACATCATATGACTCTATGTTGCCTACTAGTTTATAAATAAATTCCCCATCTGGCTGTCCTCTGAAGTTTGTGATGTCAACACTCGTGATGAGAGTGACCATGGTCATATGTAGCCATATCCCTTACCCCCATCTTTTTCTAATATCTAATTTGTTAACCTTTCTAATACATTTCCCACACACATTTTTAGGTTTTTTTCTAACCTCCTCTCCCTTTCCCTCCCTTCTCACTAAATTCTTTAGCTGACAAGAATGACTCAGCAAAATGGCTCTCACAGAATTCTTTTCCTGACTACTGCAGGAATTGCATGGCACAACTTTGGTGCCAAGCACCAATAACTCATCGTGTGGGGGTCTAGGTTTGATGACTGAGGGTTACTTGATGGTCAGGGGGATAGGATGTTTATTGAGTAGTGGATTCCTAATTCCCTTAGTGAGGCAAAGAAAACTTTGGAGACATCCTGTCACCTTTTGGGGATTTTTTTGAGACACTGGAGGCACATAGGAAATTACAGTGCCGGGGAATTTCCCCAGGCTGTTTTGTGTGTCTTTGGAAAACCCAGCTGGACAGAGCAGGCAAGAGGCCTGGCCAGAGGAGAGAAAAATGTGCGACACTCTGATAAGAAAAAAGAAGAAAACATCTACGAGCAGGAGACTTGGTTAACTCTCCTAAATGACTGAAATAATACTGTGTTCTGCTATTTCATCTATTTATTTACCTAAAGCAGAACAGTCACTTAAAAAACATCAACTTTTCATGGGTCACACAAGAATGTCATAAGTTTTGATCTTTATAGATGCCTGTAACAATAGAATTTCTTCCCCCCCCATAACCTATAAAGCATTATTGTGCCAGTGTGTACTATGTGACGATCTCGTGTATAGTAGGTGTACATTTTCTTTGATGTACTGATATATTTGTATTTGCTGTGTGCTACTTGTGACAATGGTATCTTTGTATATGCTATGTGCCTGTACTATGTCAGTGTTGACTGTCAGTCTGTGCCACTTCTGTGAGCCAGCAGTGTGCTTGTACATGCAGTCCTATACAAGGCACTGAACAGTATTAGCAATCGAATGATTGCAATAAATAGTCTCCTATGGGGACTATTAAAGTGTAAAAATCAAAGTAAAAAAATTAAGTTTGAAAAAACCCCTAATAAAAATAAAAAGTAAATTGTACCATGTTCCCTATTTCACCCCCAAAAAGTGTTAAAAAAAATATTTGATATACATATTTGGTATCTCCGCGTGCGTAGATATCTGAACTATTAAAATAAAATGTTAATTATACCGTACAGTGAAAGGCATGAACATAAAAAGAAAAAAATTCCAAAATAGCTGCTTTTTTTATAATATTTTATTAAAATTTATTTTTATAAAAAATGTATTAAAAGTTTTATATAAGCAAATATGGTATCAATAAAAAGTACAGATGACAGCGCAAAAATGAGCCCTCATACCGTCGCTTATACGGAAAAATGAAAAAGTTATAGGTCTTCAAAATAGGGGGATTTTAAACGTACTAATTTGGTTTAAAAGTTTGCGCAACAGTAATAGAAAAGTGTATAATCATGGTATCATTTTAATCGTATTGACCCAAAGAATAAAGAACACGTCATTTTTACTGTAAATTGTACGGCGTGAAAACGAAACCTTCCAAAATTAGCAAAATTGCAGTTTTCTTTTAAATTTCCTCGCATAAATAGTATTTTTTTGGTTGCGCCATACATTTTATGGTAAAGTGAGTGATGGCATTACAACAGGCAACTGGTTGCGTAAAAAACAAGCCCTCCTACTAGTCTGTGGATGAAAATATAAAAGAGTTATGATTTTTTGAAGGTGAGGAGGAAAAAACTAAAACAAAAAAATAAAATTGTCTAAGTCCTTAAGGCCCAAAATGGGCTGAGTCCTTAAGGGGTTAATGTGAGGCATATGGGGTCATAAGAATAATAGCTCCATTTGCCTCACATCACATTAGAATAATTTACTTTAGTAACTTCAAAGTGTCTTACATAAGGGCTACTAGAATGTGAGTCACATGGAGGCACTAATGAAGTACTTCCATGTCTCTTGAATGTTTACCATTAGGGGAATTTCACATGTACAGTATCCTGCGCATATTTGATGCACAGATTTTGAAGCTGCAGGTTTGATGCGTGTTCAGTCATTTAATTTACAATTAAATCTGCAGCATAAAATCTGTGCATGAAATATGCATTCACACGTGAATATTTTCTGCTGCATATCTGCTTTTGCAGATTTTGCTGCCCATTGAAATCAATGGCTAGCAAAATCTGCAGAGAAAATACACACGTGTGAACGCACCCTTATACTACATATTGTATGTTTAGCTGGTAGTGCTCAGAGGTTAAAGAATGAAACCCAAAGCAGGAACATTTCACTGTGGTAGGTGATCCTTGTCTAAAGTAGCAGACATTTGTAATAGCTGTGTAGCTCTGTCATCCAGTCCCTCCCCCAATCCAGTTTCTCCACTTTCTCTCCTGTAGCTCATAAGGCCCATTCATAGAGCAGAATTCCCTCTACTTCTCCATGCAAAAACCAGGCACACAAGTAATTTGAAGCAGATTTAAGCAAAATATTTATGTGGAAAATGTGCCTGGAACCAAAGCCCCATTGATGTCAATGGTAGGTTCTGATTATTTTCTGCATTAACCTCTTCAGGACATAGGGCGTATGGATACGCCCTGCATCCCGAGTCCTTAAGGACCGAGGGCGTATCCATACGCCCGTGGGAATTCCGGCCCCCCACCGTTGGGGACCGGAGCCGGATGCCTGCTGAAATCGTTCAGCAGGCATCCCGGCATATCGCCCAGGGGGGTCATTATTCCCCCCCATGTCGGCGATCGCCGCAGATCGCTGGACAATTCAGTCCAGCGATCAGCGGCGATTCCGGGTCAATCGGGTCTCCAGTGACCCGGTGACCCGGAATTACTGGCTGTTCGGGACCGTCTCTGACGGCCCCGAACAGCCAGAGCCTGCAGGGGTGAGGTGGCACTGGTGCCACCTCACGATCGCCCTGATTCGTCGGCCGGATTACCGGCCGACCAATCAGGGCGCCTGCTGCGGGTGTCACTCCTGCACTCGCTCCGCCCCTCTTCCGGAGGACGTGAGCGGGTGCAGGACGTGCACCCCGGGTGCTGGGGACCCCGATCCCCGGCGTCAATGTTGGGATCGGGGCCCCAGGAGCAGCGGCGGTGGCGGGACTGACTCTCCAGCGTGGATCGTTGGAGGTGAGTGACAGCCTCCTGCTGTTGCTTAGCAACAGCTCCCAGCATGCAAAAAGGGCATGCTGGGAGCTGTAGTTATGCAACAGCAGGAGGCAGACCACCACAACTCCCAGCATTCCCTTATGGGCATGCTGGGACTTATGGTTTTGCAACAGCTGGAGGCACATTTTTTCTATGGAAAAGTGTACCTTCAGCTGTTGTATAACTACAACTCCCAGCTTGCACAAACAGCTAAAGTGCATGCTGCGAGTTGTAGTGGTGCATCTGCTGGTTGCATAACTACAACTCCCAGCATGCCCGTTGGCTGTCGGTGACTGCTGAGAGTTGTAGTTTTGCAACAGCTGAATGCACACTGGTTGTGAAACTCAGAGTTTTTTTTTTACCTAACTCAGTGTTTCACGACCGGTGTGCCTCCAGCTGTTGCAAACTACAACTCTCAGCAGTCACCGTACACCATGCACCGTACATGCTGGGAGTTGTAGTTTTGCAACAGCTGGAGGCACACTGGTTGTGAAACACTGAGTTAGGTCACAAACTCAGTGATACATAACCAGTGTGCCTACAGTTGTTGCAAAACTACAACTCTCAGCAGTCACCGACAGCCAACGGGCATGCTGGGAGTTGTAGTTATGCAACAGCTGGATGTCCCCCCCCCCCCCCCCCCCAATGTGAACGTACAGGGTACACTCACATGAGCGGAGGATTACAGTAAGTATCTGACTGCAAGTTTGAGCTACCGCAAACTTTCTGCTGCAGCTCAAACTGCCAGCGAGAAACTACTGTGAACCCCCGCCCGTGCGACTGTACCCTAAAAACACTACACTAACACAAAAAATAAAATAAAAAGTAAAAAACACTACGTATACACATACCCCTACACAGCCCCCCTCCCCTCCCCAATAAAAATGAAAAACGTCTGGTAGGCCACTGTTTCCAGAACGGAGCCTCCAGCTGTTGCAAAACAACTCCCAGTATTGTCGGACAGCCGTTGACTGTCCAGGCATGCTGGGAGTTTTGCAACAGCTGGAGGCACCCTGTTTGGGAATCACTGGCGTAGAATACCCCTATGTCCACCCCTATGCAAGTCCCTAATTTAGGCCTCAAATGCGCATGGCGCTCTCACTTTGGAGCCCTGTCATATTTCAAGGCAACAGTTTAGGGCCACATATGGGGTATCACCGTACTCGGGAGAAATTGTGTTACAAATTTTGGGGGGTATTTTCTGCTTTTACCTTTTTTAAAAATGTAAAATTTTTGGGAAAACAAGCATTTTAGGTTAAAAAAATTTTTTTTTTTTACATATGCAAAAGTCGTGAAACACCTGTAGGGTATTAAGGTTCACTTAACCCCTTGTTACGTTCCTCGAGGGGTCTAGTTTCCAAAATGATATGCCATGTGTTTTTTTTTTGCTGTCCTGGCACCATAGGGGCTTCCTAAATGCGGCATGCCCCCAGAGCAAAATTTGCTTTCAAAAATCCAAATGTGACTCCTTCTCTTCCGAGACCTGTAGTGCGTCAGCAGAGCACTTTTCACCCCCATATGGGGTGTTTTCTGAATCGGGAGAAATTGGTCTTCAAATTTTTAGGGGTATTTTCTGCTATTACCCTTTTTAAAAATTAAAATTTTTTGGGAAAACAAGCATTTTAGGTAAAAAAATTTTTTTTTTTTTACATTTGCAAAAGTCGTAAAACACCTGTGGGGTATTAAAGTTCACTTTATCCCATGTTACATTCCCTGAGGGGTCTAATTTCCAAAATGGTATGCCATGTGGTTTTTTTTTTGCTGTTCTGGCACCATAAGGGCTTCCTAAAGGTGACATGCCCCCCAAAAACCATTTCAGAAAAACGTACTCTCCAAAATCCCCTTGTCGCTCCTTCCCTTCTGAGCCCTCTACTGCGCCCGCCGAACACTTTACATAGACATATGAGGTATGTGCTTACTCGAGAGAAATTGGGCTAAAAATACAAGTCAAAATTTTGTCCTTTTACCCCTTGTAAAAATTCAAAAATTGGGTCTACAAGAACATGTAAGTGTAAAAAATGAAGATTGTGAATTTTCTCCTTCACTTTGCTGCTATTCCTGTGAAACACCTAAAGGGTTAAAACGCTGACTGAATGTCATTTTGAATACTTTGGGGGGTGTAGTTTTTATAATGGGGTCATTTATGGGGTATTTCTAATATGAAGACCCTTCAAATCCACTTCAAACCTGAACTGGTCCCTGAAAAATACTGAGTTTGAAAATTTTGTGAAAAATCGGAAAATTGCTGCTGACCGTTGAAGCCCTCTGGTGTCTTCCAAAAGTAAAAACTCATAAATTTTATGATGCAACCATAAAGTAGACATATTGTATATGTGAACCAAAAAAAAATGTTTTCGTAATATCCATTTTCCTTACAAGCAGAGAGCTTCAAAGTTAGAAAAATGCAAAATTTTCAAATTTTTCATCAAATTTACGGATTTTTCACCAAGAAAGGATGCAAGTATCGACAAAAATTTACCACTATGTTAAAGTAGAATATGTCACGAAAAAACAATCTCGGAATCAGAATGATAACTAAAAGCATTCCAGAGTTATTAATGTTTAAAGTGACAGTGGTCAGATGTGCAAAAAACGCTCCGGTCCTTAAGGCCAAAATGGGCTCCGTCCTGAAGGGGTTAAAGGGGTATTCCAGGCCAAAACTTTTTTTTATATATCAACTGGCTCCGGAAAGTTAAACAGATTAGTAAATTACTTCTATTAAAAAATCTTAATCCTTCCAATAGTTATTAGCTTCTGAAGTTGAGTTGTTGTTTTCTGTCTAACTGCTCTCTGATGACTCACGTCTCGGGAGCTGTGCAGTTCCTATGGGGATATTCTCCCATCATGCACAGCTCCCGGGACGTGACATCATCTTTGAGCAGTTAGACAGAAAACTTCAGAAGCTAATAACTATTGGAAGGATTAAGATTTTTTAATAGAAGTAATTTACAAATCTGTTTAACTTCCCGTAGCCAGTTGATATATATAAAAAAAAGTTTTGGCCTGGAATACCCCTTTAAGAATTCACAGTCTGCTTTAAAGGGGTACGCCAGTGGAAAACATTATTTTTTTTTAATCAACTGGCTCAAGAAAGATAAACAGATATGCAAATTACTTCTATTAAAAAAATCTTAATCCTTCCATTACTTATCAGCTGCTGTATACTACAGAGGAAGTTCTTTTCTTTTTGAATTTATTTTCTGTCTGACCACAGTGCTCTCTGCTGACACCTCTGTCCATGTCAGGAACTGTCCAGAGCAAGATAGGTTTGCTATGGGGATTTGCTTCTGCTCTGGACAGTTCCTGACATTGACAGAGGTGTCAGCAGAGAGCACTGTGGTCAGACAGAAAAGAACAACTCAACTTCCTTTGTAGTATACAGCAGCTGATAAGTGCTGGAAGGATTACGATTTTTATATAGAAGTCATTTACAAATATATTTAATTTTCTGGCACCAGAACATTTTTTCCACCGAAGTACCCCTTTAACCCCTTAAGGACCAAGGACGTACCGGTACGTCCTTGGTCCTGCTCTCCTGATATAACGCGGGGTTACTTGGCGTCATAGTGGGCCCGGCGTCATAGTGAAGCCGGGACCCGCCTCTAATAGCGCGCAGCGCCGATCGTGGCGCCGCGCTATTAACCCTTTAGCCGCGCGCTCAGAGCTGAGCCGCGCGGCTAAAAGCGAAACCGAAAGTGGCCGGCTAGCTCAGTCGGGCTGTTCGGGATAGCCATGGCTAATCGGGAGGGCCCCTTCCTGCCTCCTCGCTGTCCGATCGCCGAATGACTGCTCAGTGCCTGAGATCCAGGCATGAGCAGTCATGCGGCAGAATCGTTGATCACTGGTTTCTTATGAGAAACCAGTGATCAATGATGAAGATCAGTGTGTGCAGTGTTATAGGTCCCTATGGGACCTATAACACTGCAAAAAAAAGTTTAAAAAAAAAAGTGAATAAAGATCATTTAACTCCTCCCCTATTAAAAGTTTGAATCACCCCCATTTTCCAATAAAAAAAAACACAGTGTAAATAAAAATAAAAATAAACATATATGGTATCACCGCATGCGGAAATGTCCGAATTACAAAAATATATAATTAATTAAACCGCTCGGTCAATGGCGTGCGCGCAAAAAAATTCCAAAGTCCAAATTAGTGCATTTTTGGTCACTTTTTATATCATTTAAAAATTAATAAAAAGCGATCAATAAGTCCTATCAATGTATCAATGGTACCGTTAAAAACTTCAGATCAAGGCGCAAAAAATGAGCCCTCATACCGCCCCATACATGGAAAAATAAAAAAGTTATAGGGGTCAGAAGATGACAATTTTAAACGTATTAATTTTCCTGCATGTAGTTATGATTTTTTCCAGAAGTACGACAAAATCAAACCTATATAAGTAGGTTATAATTTTAATCGTATGAACCTACAGAATAAAGATAAGGTGTCATTTTTACCGAAAAATGTACTACGTAGAAACGGAAGCCCCCAAAAGTTACAAAACAGCGTTTTTTTTTTCAATTTTGTCGCCCAATTATTTTTTTTCCGTTTCACCGTAGATTTTTGGGCAAAATGACTGATGTAATTACAAAGTAGAATTGGTGGCGCAAAAAATAAGCAATCATATGGATTTTTTGGTGCAAAATTGAGAGAGTTATGATTTTTTAAAGGCAAGGAGCAAAAAACGAAAATGCAAAAACGGAAAAAACCCCGGTCCTTAAGGGGTTAAATTACTTGTGTGCCATGTTCCGCATCCACTGCGGAAAGACATAAAAAAAAAAACTTTTTTTTGCAGCTTTTTGTAGGAAATGGCAACTGTATATCTAGTTAGATCCTACAATATCTAGTGTTAATTATACTATTGTAATCACTCATAGGTTTTTTCTGGTGTTTTTTTTCCTGGTGTTTTTTTTCAAAGTCAAAAGTGGATTCAGCAGGAAGGAAACGTATAAGTCCTTCCCACCCAAGTATTCAATTAAATTTCAAAATCTGAATTTTTCAGGGACAAGTTCAGTTTTGAAGTGAATTTGAGGGTCTTTATGTTAGAAATACCCCATAATGGACCCCATAATGAAAACTGCACCCCTCAAAGCATTCAAAATAACATTAAGAAAGTTTGTTTACCCTTCAGGTGTTTCACAGGAATAGCAGCAAAGTAAAGGAGAAAATTCAAAATCTTCATTTTTAACACTCACATGTTCTTGTAGACCCAGTTTTAAAATTTTTACAAGGGGTAAAAGGAGAAAAAGCCCCCCCCCCCCCCAAAAAAAAAAAAAAAATTTGTTACCCAGTTTCTCTCGAGTAAGGAAATACCTAATCTATGTATGTAAAGTGTTCTGCGGGCGCAGTAGAGGGCTCAGAAAGGAAGGAGCGACAATGGGATTTTGGAGAGTGAGTTTTTCTGAAATGGTTTTTGGGGGGTATGTCACATTTAGGAAGCCCCTATGGTGCCAGAATGGCAAAAAAAAAAAAAAAACATGACATACTATTTTGGAAACAACACCCTTCAAGAAACGTAACAAGGGGTACAGTGAGCCTTAACACCCCACAGGTGTTTTTTCACTAAAATGCTGGTTTTCCCCCAAATTTTACATTTTTACAAGGGGTAATAGGAGAAAATGCCCACCAAAATTTGTAACCCCATCTCTTCTGAGTATGGAAATACCCCATGTGTGGACGTCAAGTGCCCTGCGGGCACACTACAGGGCTCAGGAGAGAAGAAATCACAGTTGGCTTTTTGAAAACAAATTTTGCTGAAATGGTTTTTGGGGGGCATGTTGCATTTAGGAAGCCCCTATGGTGCCAGAACAGCAATAAAAACTATTTTGGAAACTACACCCCTCAAGGAACGTAACAAGGGGTACATTGAGCCTTAACACCCCACAGGTGTTTGACAAATGTCCGCTAAATTTGGACGTAAAAATGAAAAATTTTATTTTTTTCACTAAAATGCTGGTGTTACCCCAAATTTTTCATTTTCACAAGAGGTAATAGGAGAAAAAGCCTCCCAAAATTTGTAACCCCATTTCTTCTAAGTATGGAAATACCCCATATGTGGATGCAAAGTGCTCTGCGAGCAAACTACAATGCTCAGAAGAGAAGGAGCGCCATTGAGCTTTTGGAGAGAGAATTTGGTTGGAATAGAAGTCGGGGGCCATGTGTGTTTACAAAGCCCCCCATGGTGCCAGAACAGTGCCCCCCCCCACATGTGACCCCATTTTGGAAACTACACCCCTCACAGAATTTAATAAGGGGTGCAGTGAGCATTTACACCCCAATGGCGTTTGATAGATCTTTTGAACAGTGGGCTGTGCAAATGAAAAATTGAAGTTTTCATTTTCACGGACCACTGTTCCAAAAATCTGTCAGACACCAGTGGGGTGTAAATGCTCACTGCACCCCTTATTAAATTCTGTGAGGGGTGTAGTTTCCAAAATGGGGTCACATGTGGGGGGGGGTCCATTGTTCTGGCATTATGGGGGCTTTGTAAACACACATGGCCTTCAATTTCGGACGCAATCTCTCTCCAAAAGCCCAATGGCACTCCTTCTCTTCTGAGTATTGTAGTTCGCCCGCAGAGCAATTTACATCCACATATGGGGAATGTTCATACTCAGAAGAAATGGGGCTACAAATTTTGGGGGGCTTTTTTCTTATTCTCCCTTGTGAAAATGAAAAATGTAGGGTAACACCAGCATTTTGGTGAAAAAAAACCTTTATATTTTTATTTTCACATCCAATTTTAATGAAAATTTGTAAAACACCTTTGGGGTGTTAAGGCTCACTATACCCCTTGTTACGTTCCGTGAGGGGTTTAGTTTCCAAAATGGGGTCACATGTGGGTATTTATTGTTTTGCATTTATGCCAGAACCACTGTAAAATCAGCCACCCCTGTGCAAATCAAATGTACATAGTGCTCTCTCACTCCTGAGCCTTTTTGTGCGCCCGCAGATCACTTTACTTTCACATATGGGGTATGTCCGTACTCAGGAGAAATTGCTTTACAAATTTTGGTGGTCTTTTTTTCCTTTTACTGCTTGTGAAAATTAAAAGGATGGGGCAACAACAGCATGTTAGTGTAAAAAATAAAAAAAAATTTACACTAACATTCTGGTGTAGAACCCAACTTTACCTTTTCATAAGGGGTAAAAGAAGAAAAAGCCCCTCAAAATTTGTAACGCAATTTCTCCCGAGTACTAAAATACCCAATGTGTGGCCCTAAACTGTTGCCTTTAAATACGACAGGGCTCCAAAGCGAGAGAGCACCATGCGCATCTGAGGCCTATTTTGGGGATTTGCATCTGCAACCAAAAAACCCTATGGGAGTGTTTCCCAAACAGGGTGTCTCCAGCTGTTGCAAAACTCCCAGCATGCCTTGACAGTCAGTGGCTGTCCAGCAATACTGGGTACTGGGAGTTGTTGTTTTTCAACAGCTAGAAGCTCCCTTTTGGAAACAGTGCTGTACAAGACGTTTTTTTAAATTTTTTATTAGGGGGGACTGTGTAAGGGTATATGTAAATGTAGTGTTTTAATTTTTATTTTGTGTAGTGTAATGTTTTTAGGGTAAATTCACACAGGCGGGGGTTTACAGTGAGTTTGAGGTGTGGCGGAAAATTTACCCCATCTCAAACTTGCATCAGAAAACTCGTTGTAAACCCCTGCCCATGTGAATGTACCTTATACATTCATATGGGGGAGGCAAACCTCCAGCTGTTGCAAAGCTACAACTCCCAGCATGTGCTGACAGACCATACATGCTGGGAGTTATAGTTATGCAATAGCTGCATGCACATTGGTTGCGCAACACTGAGAGTTTGTTACTTAACTCAGTGTTTCGCAACCAGTGTGCCTCCAGCTGTTGCAAAATTAGAACTCCCAGCTTGTACAGTCTCTCAGTGCATGCTGGGAGTTGTGTTTTTGCAACAGCTGGAGGCACAAACTCTGTTTCACAACCAATGTGTCTCTAGCTGTTGCAAAACTGCAACACTCAGCATGCATTGACAGTCGAAGGACACGCGGAGAATTGGAGTTTTGCAACAGCTGGAGGCACACTGCTACAACTCCCAGAATGCCCTTTGGTAGTCTGTGCATGCTGGGAGTTGTAGTTATGCAACCGCTGGATGCACACTTTTTCATAGAAAAAATGTGCCTCCAGCTGTTGCATAACTACAACCCCCAGCATGCACAGACTACTAAAGGGCATGCTGGAAGTTATAGATGGAACTCTAGCTGTTGCAAAACTACAACTCCCAGCATTCTAAGCATGCTAAGAGTTGTTGTTAAGCAACAGCAGGAGGTGAACAGGCCTGTATCCTTCCGCCGGGACCGCCACCACTGCTGCCACCGCTCCTGCCGCCGGGACTGCCACTGCCACTCCTAAGGGGATCCCCATCGGTCCTGATCGACGCCCTGATCACCGCCCAGCAGGGCAGTGATCGGTCGGTCGGACAGCCCCATTCACTGTCTCGGACAGCCCCATTCTGTCTCGGACAGCCCCATTCTGTCTCGGACAGCCCCATTCACCCTTTTCTCAGGTGTCTCGGACAGCCCCATACACCCTTTTTACCGGGTCACCAGAGACCCGATTGACCTGGAATCGCCACAAATCGCTGGGGCCCCCCCAGGCATTTGCACGGGATGCCTGCTGAATGATTACAGGTACGCCCTGGGTCCTTAAGTACCAAGGAGCCAGGGCGTATCTATACACCCTGGGTTCTTAAGGGGTTAATACCTGCAGGGGAGAAGCTACCAAAATTACTTCTAGGGAGGCTGCTAATGCTACCTATGGGGAAGGGGCTGCTAATACTTGGGGGAACCTGTCTACCTACTGAATCATCCTAACTACCTAATGGGATGGACCTACCTACTCTTTCCAACCCACTGTACCCTCTCTACTGTATGCGACACCAAGGATGTTATTATTACTGTTTTGAAGATTATAGATGCTGGAAAAGTGCAAAGCCTGAATGTTTGTCTGGAAGGTTTTGTGAGCACAAGTCGTGGCTGGAAAAAATCTTCATGGTTGCCTGGATCAGATGGAGAAGAAAAACGAAAAGAAACGACTCCGAATAGAGAAGATGTCACCTGTAAGTCACCACGTGTAGCTTTATGTACTACATGTATTTACTGCAGAGCCTGATGTCAACCACTTTATGACCACAGGAGGGGGAATTGGTCAGTAACACTATGATGGTAATATGCATCATATGTATCATTACTTCACACTACTTCCTGTTTCTGTGGCCTCCCTCAGACTGCAATCCCCAGGATCCTTTGTTTCCATGTGGGTGGTGACTTATTTCCCTCCCACACATCAGTCGCCCTGCCCATTGCAGCACAGCCCAACCTGACACACAAGCTGTGGATCTGTGTGGTGATGAATGCACACACATGTGCACTGGTAACGTTATCAGGGGTCTGGCTTCACACACAATAGACACAAGCAGCCAAGTCCCCTTTTAGCACCTGATTTGTAATGTATTATCTTGGGCTGCACGGTAAGCTGGGAAAGGTCTTCCAGGGAACAGAAAAACAAAGAAATTCTACGATAGCCAACAAATACAGGTAAGTGAAGTCTTTTAGTAACTAGACTAACTTTTCTACACCCTGTCTTACATTCAAAGAATCAAAAATGCCAGGCTACCCCTTAAAATTTTTAAAATTAAAGGAGTATTCTAGGAATTTTTTTTCAATGTAACTGTATCAAAAAATAAACTTGTTCCTCTGCCACACCCACTAGCACTAGATTCCCAGAGGAATTTGGAAATAAATCTCTGCAGGGTGCAAAAGAGACATGGCTGCAATTTAGAGACATGTATGGGCAGAAATTGGATTAGGCAGAGTAATCTAGAGAACACTTAAAGGGGCATTCCAGATATTCTTTTTTCTATTTAAATGTTCTTAGGGTGCAGTTAAATATGAAAAAAACAAACAAACAAACAAAAACGCAATACCTACAGCCCTCTCTCCCTGCTGCCACTGCTATCTCTGTTATTCCTCTTGTGTCCATGTAGCATAAGTATCTTTCCACTTGAACAATTCCACTGAGGTGAGACATTACTGTGGCCACTGATTGGCTGAGCAGAAAGGTCCTTGTGCGACACAATATGACAAGGGACTGACATGGAGTCAGTCCCTTGTCATGTTGTGTCGCACAAGGACCTTTCTGTTCAGCCAATCAGTGGCCACATTAGTGTCTCACCTCAGTGGAATTGGCCAAGTGGAAAGATACTTATGCTACATGGACACAAGAGGAATAACAGAGATAGCAGTGGCAGCGGGGAGAGAGGGCTGCAGGTATTGCATTTTTTGTTTGTTTGTTTGTTTTTTCATATTTAACTGCACCCTAAGAACATTTAAATAGAAAAAAAGAATATCTGGAATGCCCCTTTAAGTCTCGAGATTACTCTGCCTAATCCAATTTCTGCCCATACATGTCTCTGAATTGCAGCCATGTCTGTTTTGCACCCTGCAGATATTTATTTCCAAATTCCTCTGGGAATCTAGTGCTCTTCATCTTGTGTGCATTATCCTTAGCTTAGCAAAAGAGGTCAGCTCAAATGGATCATATTACGTACAAGTCCAAAGTTTAAACTCACACAATATCCAAATATTTTCTAGGTCCTCGGAAAACCAGTAAAGGGAATGCATCGCCTACATTTTTATTTACTGATTAGAGCCAGATACTAAAACATGTTCTTTTCTAATTTATTTCTATTTTCTGATTGTAAATAGTTTTATTACAATTTTAGTACATTATTAAAAGGGATGCAATTCTGCCTGAGCTCTTTCTAAATGCATCTAGAGAAATGCTTTACAGCTGGACCCATCGGCAGCAAAAATAAACAGGACCTTTCCCATTCACCAAAATGTCAGTTTTACTGTACTGCATTCAAATGAAGCCTCCAAAAGTTGCAAAATTGAATATTTTTTGTTTCATTCTTCCCCACAAATAATAGTTTTGTTTCACAGTACATTTTATGGTAAAATAAAAAGGTGTCTTTACAAAGTACAATTGATTACACACAAAAAAAACAAAAAGCAAAAAACAAAAACAAAAAAAAAAACACTCACATGAGGATGAAAAAGAAGGTAGGGAGGAAAAACAAAAATGTAAAAATTAGAATTGGCTGTGTCCTAGAGGTCAAAATGAACTGTGTGCTTCACAAAAAGTAATTTTTGTTGACATATTCCCTAGCATAGTTTAACTAAGGAAAACTTAATAAAATAACATGTTATCACTAGAGATGAGCGAACTTTTCAAAAATTCGATTCGGCCTATTCGCCAAATTTTCCTGAAAAGTTTGTTTCGATCCGAATTTATTCGCGGCGAATCAATGTTAAAAAAGGCTATTTCTAGCCTACATACAGCCTCTATAGGGGTATAGAACACTCTGCTGTGTCCTAAAACGCATATGAAGTGTGCTGGGGTAGTGAAATAATACTGTTATTCAGAATAGCAAGCAGATTTCCGGCATCGCTCTTAGAATCACTGCCGCACAGCAGCACAATGACAGAGCCTGGTGGTGGCATCAGTGTCAGAAGACCACATAGTGACTGAATGACATAGCGTGGACATGTTGGCAGCAAGAGGAGACCATTTAGTGGCTGGATGGCACAGCGTGGAGTTGGCTGATGCACTAGTACACTACACGCCAGGGCTTCACAATCCCCCCACCCCCAAAAAAAAAACAACACAATATATGAAATTTTTGACAAAGATTTCTCATTGGTAGCACCCGCTATCCAAAAATTTGAAATTAACAGACCCAGGCCCCACCTCTGCGGCATCAGTAGCCCATATATTGCCTGAAGGACACAGCCTAGAGTTGGCTGATGCACCAGTACACACCAGGGCTTCACAATCCCCCCTCCAAAATCAACACAATGAGAAATTTTTGTTAAAGATTTCTCATTGGTAGCACCCGCTATCCAAAAATTAGAAATTTCCAGAACCAGGCCCCACCCCTGTGGCATCAGTAACCCATATATTGCCTGCATGACACAGCCTGGAGTTGGCTGATGCAATAGTACACACCAGGGCTTCACAATCCCCCCCCCCCCCCAAAAAAAAAACACAATATATGACATTTTTGTCAAAGATTTCTCATTGGTAGCACCCGCTATCCAAAAATTTGAAATTTCCAGAACCAGGCCCAGCCCCTGCGGCATCAGTAACCCATATATTGCCTGCATGACACAGCCTGGAGTTGGCTGATGCAAGAGTACACACCAGGGCTTCACAATCCCCCCCCCCCCCCCCCCAAAAAGAAACAACACAATATATGAAATTTTTGTCAAAGATTTCTCATTGGTAGCACCCGCTATCCAAAAATTGGACATTTTCAGACCCAGGCTCCACCTCTGTGGCATCAGGAACCCATATATTGCCTGAAGGACACAGCCTGGAGTTGGCTGATGCACCAGTACACACCCGGGCTTCACAATCCCCTCCAAAAAACAAAAACATTTTAGAAATTTTTAAAGAAATACCTTTGTGTAAGAACAAGCGCATCTCCAACAGTGCACAAGACTCTATAATGCAGGACGGAGGACCACACAAAGACATTCTTCTTAAAAATAATAAACCAAAAACTAACTCAATATGTGTGTAAGCGCATCTATCTCCAAAAGATCAGATGACCAAAGGACTTTTTTCACCCAAAATGATGAAGCAGAGTACATTTTTTTTTTCATTAAAAAATCACATGCAACAAGCGTTCCGTTGTGTAACGATTAGCATTCTGGAAAATTCAGTTTTATTGCTGATAAAATTATCAGTAAATAAAAAAAAAACCACTACCCAAGAGTGTTTAATTACTCCATACATTGCACCAGGAGCAGTCAAGAGTAGGCCTCTGCAGTACCCAAGAGGCTTTAATAACCCCCTACCTTTGCACGATGAATTGCGAGATCGAGCATTACCAGGTGTGTTATGCCCCCTGATTTCCGGGGCCGCAGGCGCGCTCCACTGAACGGATTAGCGTGTCTCTATCTTTCATCAACCGGTGCTGGTAACCCGCTAACTCCCGGAAAGGTAAGCTGCCGCGAAGCAGGTGGTCTCCCCCGGGCACGTTTGGCTCCAGAATTTCCACTACTGCCACACCACGCTGACTGCCAACCGTGCTACCGCCTTGCTGACTCAAGGGCAAGCTGCACCTCTCTTCTCCCGATGATGAACCCCCTTCTCCTGTGATCGAGCAATAACAGGTGTGTTATGCCCTCAGATATCCCGGGCCACAGGCGCGCTCCACTGAACGGATTAGGGTGTGTCCATCTTTTTTTGTAGAAAGATGCAAAAATCCAAAAATTTTAAATTCCCAGACCCAGGCCTCACCTCTGCGGCATCAGGAACCCATTTATTGCCTGAAGGACACAGCCTGGAGTTGGCTGATGCACCAGTACACACAGGGCTTCACAATCCGCCCCAAAATCAACAAAATTGTATACATTTTTTTTTTAATTTACAAATTTGTGTAAGCACAAGCGCATATCCAACATTTCAGAAGACTCTATAAGGCAGGACGGTGGACCACCCAAAGACTTTCTTCTCAAAAATAATGAACCACACAATTGTTGAATTTTTTTAAAAATATTGAAATTCCTAGGCCCAGGCCCCACCTCAGCTGCATCAGTAACCCATAGATTGCCTGAAAAACACAGCCTGGGGTTGGCTGATGCACGAGTACACACCCGGGCTTCACAATCCACCCCAAAAAATTTTTTTTTTTTAAAAATTGTCTGACAAAATACCTTTTTGTTAAAACAAGCGCATATACAGCAGTTCAGAAAACTCTATAATGCAGGACGGTGGACCACCCAAAGACATTCTTCTATAATATAATAAACCCCACAATATGTTAATTTTTTTTTAATAATTGAAATTCCAAGACCAAGGCCCCACCTCTGCTGCATCAGTAACCCATATATTGCCTAACGGACAAAGACTGGAGTTGACTGATGCACGAGTACACACTACACACCCATCACCCGGGCTTCACAATCCACCCCAAAAAAACACAATTTTTTTTCGAAATCGTCTGACAAAATACCTTTTTGTTAAAACAAGCGCATATACAGCAGTTCAGAAGACTCTATAATGCAGGACGGTGGACCACCCAAAGACATTCTTCTATAATATAATAAACCACACAATATGTTCAAATTTTTTTATATAATTGAAATTCCAAGACCAAGGCCCCACCTCTGCTGCATCAGTAACCCATATATTGCCTAATGGACACAAACTGGAGTTGACTGATGCACGAGTACACACTACACACCCGTCACCCGGGCTTCACAATCCACCCCAAAAAAACGCAATTTTTTTTCTAAATTGTCTGACAAAATACCTTTTTGTTAAAACAAGCGCATATACAGCAGTCCAGAAAACTCTATAATGCAGGACGGTGGACCACCCAAAGACATTCTTCTATAATATAATAAACCACACAATATGTTCAAATTTTTTTATATAATTGAAATTCCAAGACCAAGGCCCCACCTCTGCTGCATCAGTAACCCATATATTGCCTAATGGACACAAACTGGAGTTGACTGATGCACGAGTACACACTACACACCCGTCACCCGGGCTTCACAATCCACCCCCAAAAAACGCAATTTTTTTTCAAAATTGTCTGACAAAATACCTTTTTGTTAAAACAAGCGCATATACAGCAGGGCAGAAAACTCTATAATGCAGGACGGTGGACCACCCAAAGACATTCTTCTATAATATAATAAACCACACAATATGTTCAAATTTTTTTATATAATTGAAATTCCAAGACCAAGGCCCCACCTCTGCTGCATCAGTAACCCATATATTGCCTAATGGACACAAACTGGAGTTGACTGATGCACGAGTACACACTACACACCCGTCACCCGGGCTTCACAATCCACCCCAAAAAAATGCATTTTTTTTTCTAAATTGTCTGACAAAATACCTTTTTGTTAAAACAAGCGCATGTACAGCAGTTCAGAAGACTCTATAATGCAGGATGGTGGACCACCCAAAGACATTCTTCTATAATATAATAAACCACACAATATGTTCAAATTTTTTTTAAATAATTGAAATTTCAAGACCAAGGCCCCACCTCTGCTGCATCAGAAACCCACATTTAAAAAACAAGCGCATATACAGCAGTTCATAAGACTCTATAATGCAGGATAGTGGACCACCCAAAGACATTCTTCTCAAAAGTAATAAACTACACAATGTTTGAAATTTGGTTAAAAAAGATTATTACATGTGTGTAAGTGCATCTGTCTCCAAAAAATCAGATGGCAAAAGGATTCTATTCACCAAAAATGATTAAGCAGAGTTAATCTCTCTAAATCTATTTATTTATTTTTTTTTCATTAAAAAATCAAACGCAACAAGCGTTCCGTTGTGTAACGGTTAGCATTCTGCAAAATTCAATTTTATTACTGATAAAATTACCAGTAAATTTAACAATAACACTACCCAAGAGTGTTTAATTACCCCATACATTGTACCAGGATCAGCAGTACCCAAGAGGCTTTAATAACCCCTTACCTTGCCCGATCAATTGCGAGATCGAGCAATAACAGGTGTGTTATGGCCTCAGATGTCCTGGGCCGCACTAGCACTCCACTGAACGGATTAGCGTTTCTCTATCTTTCAAGGACAGGTGCGTGTTGCACGCTGAAACCAGTTCGTGATAGGGATCTGTGATTGCAATTATTTAATCTTAAAACGAGGAATTACCAGTAAGTGGGGGTCATAAGCTAGCGTTTATTAAGTCCCTGCCCTTTGTACACACCGCCCGTCGCTATAAGCGATTGGATTAGTTAGTGAGTTGGTTTGTGAGGTCCTCAGATCGGCCCAGGCGGGGTAGGAGAAGGCCCTGGCAGAGCGCCGAGAGTTTAACGATCATTGTTGAAATTTGCATTAAGCATGTATTTAGCTACTGCTAAACATCCAAAAATTTAAGGCCCAGGGCCAAAGGCACCAGGGAGGCAAGTAGTTCCTGAAAGACACAGAATGAGTCTGGAGCATGCATTTGCAGTACCCAAGAGTTTTTCATAACCCCTTACATTTAAAGATCAATGTTTACATTTGCATTAAGCATGTATTTAGCTACTGCTAAACTTCAAAAAATTATAGGCCCAAGGCCTGAGGCACCAGGGTGGCAAGTAGTTTGTGAAAGACACAGAATGAGTCTGGAGCAGTCATTCGCAGTACCCAGGAGGGTTTCATAACCCCTTACATTTAAAGATCAATGTTGATTTGCATTAAGCATGTATTTAGCTACTGCTAAACTTCAAAAAATTATAGGCCCAAGGCCAGAAGCTTCGGTTTTCCCCATATTAGGAGCATAGTTGTCCCCCAGATTAGGCAGCATAGATGTCCCCAGATTAGGACCATAGTTGTCCCCCAGATTAGGAAGCATAGATGTCACCCAGATTAGGCAGCATAGATGTCCCCCAGAGTAGGCAGCATAGATGTCCCCCAGATTAGGAGCATACTTGTCCCCCAGATTAGGCAGAATAGATGTCACCCAGATTAGGAGCATAGTTGTCCCCCAGAGTAGGCAGCATAGATGTCACCCAGATTAGGCAGCATAGATGTCCCCCAGATTAGGAGCATACTTGTCCCCCAGATTAGGCAGCATAGATGTCCCCCAGATTAGGCAGCATAGTTGTCCCCCAATCAGCGCGGGCCGGTCAGAGCCAATCAAAGGGCCGTATGTGTCAAGCGGGCCGTACAATCCCCAGGTCTGCCCCAGAGGGTTTCATAACCAACCACAATAGAGAAAATGTTGTTGTAGGAGCATGGTCAATCTACTCAGACCCATCTGTCATTGGTGGCTGGAAATCCTGGCTGATCCATCCCTGATTCATCTTGACAAACGTCAGTCTCTCCACATTTTTAGTGGACAGACGAGTTCGCCTTGGGGTGACTATGGCCCCGGCCGCACTAAACACCCGCTCTGATGGCACACTACTGGCCGGGCAGGACAGCTTTTCCAGGGCAAACTCCGCTAGTTGCGGCCATAAATCGAGTTTGGCTGCCCAGAAGTCCAGCGGATCTTCAACGGTTGTTGGCAGCGTCATGTCGAGGTAAGCCATCACCTGCTGGTTCAGGTCCTGCTCCATATCCACCTGCTGCTGATGAGTAGCTTCACTATGCGGCTGAAGGAAGCTACTCATCAGCGACTGTAGACTCAGGCTGCTGCTGATTGAGCCGGTACTGCTCCTGCCACCCCTCCCCTCCGCAGCAGACGTGGCAGTGGAAGGTGAGCGCAGAGGGCCCCCCGAGTCAGACCTGCGAGTGGATGGACTATGTGGCCAATAGGCATCGGCCAACCGACTACGTAGAAGCTCCCTGAAGTAGGTCAGTTTGTCCTCCCTCTCAGTGGGTGTAAAAAAGGCCCCCATTCTGGGCCGGTAGCGAGGGTCTAATAAGGTGGAGATCCAGAAGTCATCGTGCTGATGAATTTTTTGACAATTCGGGAGTCACTACGCAAGCAACTCAGCATGCATCATGCCATTTGTGACAGTGACTCACTGGGACTACCTGCCTCCATCTCCACTGCATACTGCCACGGTCCTCTGTCTCGCCTCCCTCGTAATAGCCCCCCAGCTCCTCTGGCTGCTCCTGCTCCTCCTCTCCTGTCCAATGACCAGAAACACCGGCCATCTCCACCGTAAACTGTGCTCCGCTCTGCCCCCCATCATCCTCCTCCAGTTCATCCCCCACAGGACTCATGTAGCCTTCTGATGTAGGCGCAACATCTCCATTGCCGTGACCATCCATGTTTTCAATAATTTTTTTGAGTAAATGTAGGAGTGGAATTACGTCGTTCATGGCGTAATTCGAGCGACTAACAAAAAATGCGGCTTCCTCAAAGGGCCTCAGCAAACGGCAGGTGTCACCTATGAGCTGCCACTCGTTTACATTGAAGTTACACAGGGGAGTTCTCCTATCTGCTTGTATCATCAAAAAATCCGTGATGGCTTTTCTTTGTTCGTATAGTCTGTCCAACATATGGAGGGTGGAATTCCAACGTGTGGCAACTTCACAAATGAGACTATGTTGTGGGATATCGTTCTGACGCTGCAGCTCAAGCAAAGTGTGCTTGGCGGTGTACGAGTGGCTGAAGTGCATGCACAGTTTCCTTGCCATTGTCAGGACGTCTTGCAAATGGGGTGAAGACTTGATGAACTTCTTGACAACCAGATTCAACACGTGTGCCATGCAGGGCGAATGGTTCACACTTCCTTGTCGCAGCGCGGCCACAATGTTCTTCCCATTGTCGGTCACCATGGTTCCCATTTCAGGATTTCGTGGAGTAAGCCATACTCAGATTTCTTCCCTAATGAACTTCAGCAGTTCCTCCCCTGTGTGACTCCGTTCGCCAAGGCAAACCATGTGAAGGACGGCTTGACACCGCTGTGCCCTACACACGTGGTACGATGAAGGGCCACCGAGATTTGGATGTGCAGTGGAGGCCAAGGACATGGGGGAGGAGGAGGAGGCGCACACTGTAAAAGGACCAACTGCCTGGGAGCGAGAGCGTGGAGGAGGAAGCGGTGTGACCTGTCCAAGTTGCTGTTGTGGCTGTGCAGGAACAACATTTACCCACTGGGCCGTAAAAGACATGTATTGTCCCTGCCCGTAGTTACAGCTCCACACGTCGGCGCTGCCTTGCACTTTTGAACACACCGACAGGCTCAAGGACTGGCCCACCTTCTCTTGTACAAACTTATGCAGGGCTGGTACTGCCTTCTTCGCAAATAAATGACGGCTTGGGACTCTCCACCTCGGCTCGGCACAAGCCATCAATTCCCTGAAAGCTGCAGAGTCCACCAGTTGGAAAGGGAGGGACTGCAACACCAGCAACTTGGACAGGAGCACATTCAACTTCTGCTCCGTTGGATGAGTGGGCGCATACTGTTGTCTCTTGGACATGGCTTCGCCGATCGATTGTTGGCGGAATGGCTTACTACGAGCGGAGGAAGCAGGAGCTCAAGAAGGAGGGTTTGTCACAATGCTCCCTTCGGCTGAGGTTGGTGGAGCCTTGGCTGGATGACGGAGGGAGCAGATGGCCACTGGGTGATGCGGCAGGCTGGACCACTACCTCGGAGCCACGGTTATCCCAGGCCGCTTTATGGTGGCGAATCATGTGTTGACGCAGGGCCGTGGTGCCGAGATTGGGACCCTGGCCACGCTTCACTTTCTGCCCACAGATTTTGCATGTGACTACGCTAAGATCCTCCGGATTCTTTATGAAGAACAACCACACCGCAGAGTAGCTGATTTTCCCACCCAGAGTTCGCACTATTTCACTGCTATTGGCGCCATCTCCAGGAACCCCTGTTCCACTACCTCTCTGAATGGTAGCTTGCCGCGAAGCAGGTGGTCTCCCCCTAGCACGTTTGGCTCCTGAATTTCCACTACTGCCACCACCACGCTGATTGCCAACCATGCTACCGCCTTGCTGCCTCATAGACAAAGAGCAAATCTCTTCTCCTGATGATGATGAAGCCCCGGCTTCTGCACCCGGCTCCCAATTGCGATCGGCTTCATCATCATCAAAAGATGTGTGCACGTCACTGATGTCCTCCTCGTGTTCCACAACAGTGTCTGCCTCAGGACCCTGAACAATTGAAACACCGCCTCCCACGTCACTCTCCGCATCACTACTTGGCCGCCTTGCGGAGCAAGGGACGCATGTCTCCTCACATTCTTGGCTGCCCATTAGATGCTGACTGTCCTCTATTACATCGTCCTCGCTAAATAGTGGAGCTGAACTCAAAGCATGAGATACTTCTTTGGGAGAGGGAACAGTATAGGACAAAGGCAATGGGATTACGGGGACTGCTCCCGAGCCATGCCAACTGAGGGTTGTGTCTGAGGAACCCACCGACTCTTGACTGGGGTTGTCAGATGTCGCTTGTGATGATGGGGATGAGTGTGCAAACCAATTGACGAGGAGAGATGGGTCGACGACATGAGTGTTAACGGGAGCTCAGGCCTATTGCTGCGACTCCTGCTGCCACTCACCCCAAGTCTGCTGCCAACTCTGCCTGACGTATGTAGGCCTCAGCCCCTTCTCTGTGCATGTCCTGGCACTACCTTCCTGACATACTTAGTGCATTTATGAGGGTATAGAACAGCAGGCGATTACTTACGGCTGTCCCTTCAAAGTATAAAGGCCCTAGACAGAATAACAGTTACTATATAGTACACTTCTTTGTTGTATGTATGCCCTTTGCAATGATGAGCGCACTGTTAAGCGTATTTATACGCAGAAAAAAACTCTTTTTTTGTTGTATACACCAGCCAGTGTATACTAATGTGTGGAATAGCACTGAATTTAGCACCGAGACAGAAATACAGGTACTAAATAGTACACTACTTGGTTGTATGTATGCCCTTTGCAATGATGAGCGCACTGTTAAGCGTATTTGTACGCAGGAAAAACTTTTTTTTCTTTAATACACCGGCAGGTGTATAACGTGTGGTATAACACTTAATTTAGCACAGAGACAGAATAAAAGGTGGTATATTGTACACTATTTGCTTGAATTTAGGCCCTTTGCAGTGATAAGGCCACTGAAAAAGCGTATTTTCTTTAATACACCGGCAGGTGTATAACGTGTGGTATAACACTTAATTTAGCACAGAGACAGAAAAAAAGGTGGTATATGGTACACTATTTGCTTGTATGTAGGCCCTTTGCAATGATAAGGCCACTGAAAAAGCGTATTTGTACTCAGGAAAACCTTTTTTTCCTTTAATACACCGGCAGGTGTATAACTTGTGGTATAACACTTAATTTAGCACTGAGACAGAACAAAAGGTAGTATATGGTACGCTATTTGCTTGTATTTAGACCCTTTGCAATGATAAAGCCACTGTTAAGCGTATTTTTACTCAGGAAAAAAAAAATTTCTCTAATACACCGGCAGGTGTATAACGTGTGGTATAACACTGAATTTAGTACAGAGACAGAGTAACAGCTGAAAAATGGTAAAAAGGCACTAAAGTCCACACTAATATGACTTATTTCTAAACAGCAGCAGGACCCAACAGTGCAGCACCACCAACAAAAAAAATCCAGGGATTAAACCCTAAATTGCACTCTTCTGAGCAGCAGAAGATTTGTGGAGCAAAAAAAACTCAATAGAGCTGAAAAATGAGGAGATAAGATGCTTCAGAAAGTTCAGGCAGCTTGGAGATATGTATGAGGCAGCTGACAGCTATCTTCCCCTCTCTGCTGCAATGCTCAATAACGTGAATAGGAGGTTTAGCAATCAATGATCCTTCTCAGAGTAACAGCACAGCACTCTGCACTCCTGTATTTCCCTAATGCTGATGTGACTAGCAGCTGCAGTGTAACGCTGTGGTATGAGCTATTCACACACACGCAGTCCCGTCCTCTTCATCTGAGTGCATAGATTAAATGAAGAGAGGCAAGATGGCCACCGATTATATAGGGGCTGTGACATCACAGGGGTCAGTGAACACTGATAGGCTGCATCTCACATGTGATTCAGGGTCATCCCGCCTACCTTCATTCCCGCCGCTGTTTCCCGCCCTCCCATAATCCCCTGCCCCATGTACTCACATGTGGATCCGCCATCTTAGCTCTACAATAGCCTGGAACGCTGTAAAATGGAGTTTAATGAAGCGATTCGTGCGATAGAATCGCGGCGATATTCGTATTCGTTGCAAACCAAATTTTTCATTAAATTCGTAATGAATTCAGGTTCCTCAAGTTCGATTCGCTCATCTCTAGTTATCACATAAAACTCAGTAAAATAACATATTATCAGTCTTTGGGAGCTCTAGTCTGCAGTTTTAGTATACATATACATGGTATGGGTAAGAAATATTATTATTACCACTTGGTTTCTTGAGCTTACAAATAATTCTTATCTATTTTTAGTCTGTGATATTGCTCTCCGTGTCTAGGTTTCATTGGAAGTAACTCCTAGCTAGGGTCAGTTCTGCTATGAGGCAAGTTCAGTGACTCACCTCAGGCAATGTCACCTAGCGTTAGCATGGGGGCAACATGAGAGGGGGAAGGTTATAATGAAGGCAGTCTTAGCTACTTTCCCCATTATAATGCGCTATGGCGTTCACTTGCTATTGGGGAATCCAGGATACTTGCTCTGGTAATTGCTCCAGGTAATTGAGCATCACTTTCAGCTGTATTCACACACAGGCATTAAGTTGAAAGTTGTCATTGCAGACTGCAGGAAACGCAGGACCTGAAGCCTGCAATGAGAGCAAATTGTGACCAGGTGCTCCTCACAAGATTTCAGACAGAATAATCTTAAATAAGAATCAGGAGAGTTGTTCAAGAGCGAAGGACACTTGTGAAGAGCCTCAAAAAGACCTGAAGTTAGCAGGTACTGTTGTCTGTTGAGAAAACAGTAAGTATGCACTCCGCTGCCCTGGTCTGTATGCACATTCACTAGACAAGACTCCATTATTGAATAAAAAGCATGTTGAAGCTCAATTGAAGTTTGCTGCACAACATTTTTAACCCCTTAAGGACCAGGCCATTTTTCACTGTAGGACCAGAGCGTTTTTTGCACATTTGACCACTTACACTTTAAGCATTAACAACTCTGGGATGCTTTTACTTTTCATTCTGATTCCGAGATATTTTTTTCGTGACATATTCTACTTTATGTTAGTGGTAAAATTTTGTCGATACTTGCATCATTTCTTGTTCTTGTAGACCCAGTTTTTGAAGGGGTAAAAGGAAAAAAATTGTCTCAAAATTTGTAACCCAATTTCTCTTGAGTAAGGAAATATGTCATATGTGTATGTCAAATGTTCGGCGGGTTCACTAGAGGGCTCAGAAGGGAAGGAGCAACAATGGGATTTTGGAGAGTGAGTTTTTCTGAAATGGTTTTTGGGGGGCATGTCACATTTAGGAAGCCCCTATGGTACCATGACAGCAAAAACCTCAACACATGGCATACTATTTTAGAAACTACACCCCTTAAGAAACATAACAAGGGGTCCAGTGAGCCTTAAGACCGCACAGGTGTTTGACGACTTTTCGTTAAAGTTGGATGTGTAAATAAAAAAAAAAATTTCACTAAAATGCTGGTTTTCCCCTAAATTTTACTTTTTTACAAGGGGTAATAGGAGAAAATGTCCCCCAAAATGTGTAACCCTATCTCTTCTGAGTTTGGAAATACCCCATGTGTGGACGTCAAATGCACTGCAGGCGCACTACAGGGCTCAGAAGAGAAGGAGTCACATTTGGATTTTGGAAAGCAAATTTTTCTGAAATTGTTTTTGGGGGGCATGTCACATTTAGGAAGCCCCTATGGTGCCAGGACAGCAAAAAAAAACACGGCATACTATTTTGGAAACTAAACCCCTTAAGGAACGTAACAAGGGGTACAGTGAGCTTTAAAGCCCCACAGGTGTTTGACGACTTTTCGTTAAAGTTGGATGTGTAAATGAATTTTTTTTTCACTAAAATGCTGTTTTACCCCCAAATTTTACTTTTTTTTTTACAAGGGGTAATAGGAGAAAATGCCCCCCAAAATTTGTAAACCCATCTCTTCTGAGTATGGAAATACCCCATGTGTGGACGTCAAGTGCACTGCGGGCGCACTACAATGCTCAGAAGAGAAGGAGTCACATTTGGATTTTGGAAAGCAAATTTTTCTGAAATTGTTTTTGGGGGGCATGTCACATTTAGGAAGCCCCTATGGTGCCAGGACAGCAAAAAAAAACACGGCATACTATTTTGGAAACTAAACCCCTTAAGGAACGTAACAAGGGGTACAGTGAGCTTTAAAGCCCCACAGGTGTTTGACGACTTTTCGTTAAAGTTGGATGTGTAAATGAATTTTTTTTCACTAAAATGCTGTTTTTCCCCCAAATTTTACTTTTTTACAAGGGGTAATAGGAGAAAATGCCCCCCAAAATTTGTAAACCCATCTCTTCTGAGTATGGAAATACCCCATGTGTGGACGTCAAGTGCACTGCGGGCGCACTACAATGCTCAGAAGAGAAGGAGTCACATTTGGATTTTGGAAAGCAAATTTTTCTGAAATTGTTTTTGGGGGGCATGTCACAATTAGGAAGCCCCTATGGTGCCAGGACAGCAAAAAAAAAAAACCCACATGCATACTATTTTGGAAACTACACCCCTTAAGGAACGTAACAAAGGGTACAGTGAGCTTTAACGCTCCACAGGTGTTTGACGACTTTTCGTTAAAGTTGGATGTGTAAATGAATTTTTTTTCTTCACTAAAATGCTGGTTTTCCCACAAATGTTACTTTTTTTACAAGGGGTAATAGGAGAAATGCCCTCCAAAATTTGTAACCCCATCTCTTCTGAGTATGGAAATACCCAATGTGTGGACTTCAAGTGCACTGCGGGGCGCACTACAGGGCCCAGAAGAGAAGGAGTCACATTTGGATTTTGAAAAGCAAACTTTTCTGAAATTGTTTTTGGGGGGCATGTCACATTTAGGAAGCCCCTATGGTGCCAGGACAGAAAAAAAAACAACATGGCATACTATTTTGGAAACTACACCCCTTAAGGAACATAACAAGGGGTGCAGTGAACTTTAACGCGCCACAGGTGTTTGACGACTTTTCGTTAAAGTTGGATGTGTAAATGAATTTTTTTTCACTAAAATGCTGTTTTTCCCCCAAATTTTACTTTTTTACAAGGGGTAATAGGAGAAAATGCCCCCCAAAATTTGTAAACCCATCTCTTCTGAGTATGGAAATACCCCATGTGTGGACGTCAAGTGCACTGCGGGCGCACTACAATGCTCAGAAGAGAAGGAGTCACATTTGGATTTTGGAAAGCAAATTTTTCTGAAATTGTTTTTGGGGGGCATGTCACAATTAGGAAGCCCCTATGGTGCCAGGACAGCAAAAAAAAAAAACCCACATGCATACTATTTTGGAAACTACACCCCTTAAGGAACGTAACAAAGGGTACAGTGAGCTTTAACGCTCCACAGGTGTTTGACGACTTTTCGTTAAAGTTGGATGTGTAAATGAATTTTTTTTCTTCACTAAAATGCTGGTTTTCCCACAAATGTTACTTTTTTTACAAGGGGTAATAGGAGAAATGCCCTCCAAAATTTGTAACCCCATCTCTTCTGAGTATGGAAATACCCAATGTGTGGACTTCAAGTGCACTGCGGGGCGCACTACAGGGCCCAGAAGAGAAGGAGTCACATTTGGATTTTGAAAAGCAAACTTTTCTGAAATTGTTTTTGGGGGGCATGTCACATTTAGGAAGCCCCTATGGTGCCAGGACAGAAAAAAAAACAACATGGCATACTATTTTGGAAACTACACCCCTTAAGGAACATAACAAGGGGTGCAGTGAACTTTAACGCGCCACAGGTGTTTGACGACTTTTCGTTAAAGTTGGATGTGTAAATGAATTTTTTTTTTCACTAAAATGCTGGTTTTCCCCCAAATTTTACTTTTTTTTACAAGGGGTAATAGGAGAAAATGCCCCCCAAAATTTGTAACCCCATCTTTTCTGAGTATGGAAATACCTCATGTGTGGACGTCAAGTGCTCTGCTGGCGCACTACAGAGCCCAGAAGAGAAGGAGTCACATTTGCAAATTTTGCTGAAATGGGGAGAACAGCAACCCCCCCCCCCCCACATGGCATACTATTTTGGAAACTACACCCCTCAAGGAACATAACAAGGGGTACAGTGAGTCTTAACACCCCACAGGTGTTTGATAAATGTTCATAAGTGGGATGTGAAAAGGAAAAATTTTATTTTTTTACACTAAAGTGCTGGAGTTACCCCAAATTTTTCATTTTCACAAGTGGTAAAAAGGGAAAATGTCATCGTAAAATTGTAGATACATTTATTTGGAGTAAGGACATACCTCATATCTTGATGTAAGCTGCTCTGAGGGTGCACACCAGGTTTTGGAGGAGCAGGTGGGCAGTCAGGGTCCTTGAGCTTTTGTATTGCTGCCTACAGAGCCAGAACAGCGGGACCCCCCCTCAAAGGGCATTACATGGGGTAAATAACTGGGGTACACTAAATAACTAAAATGGGGTACAGTGGGACATAAAATTATAAAACAGATTATGTTCCCAGAATGATGACCCAGAGTATAGCCAAAACTTAAAAAATATGCCCACCCCAAACCCTATGCTCTGAATCATCATTCTGGGAATGTGATGTGTGTGGCCGTCCCTAACCTGTTGCCTCAAATGCACCCCGCTCAGGTGGAGAGAGAGCGCTGCGCATTTGAGGCAACATAAAAAAGGCCCCGATGATAGTGACTCAGTGACCCATGACCCATTTTTGGAAAAAATACCCCCAGAGGTCTTCTCATGTTTTTTTTTTTAATAAAAGAGTTTTTAGGACAATTTAGTGGTTTTATGGGGTTGAAATTTGCAATGTACTCTGGATTTGGTACATTGGGGTCAAGTAATGAAAAATTTAAATGAAAAGGGAAAATTTAGTACTGCATGGAAGTGTGATACTCCCTGAAGCAGGTTTTAATGCAGAGGCCCGGATGATTGGAGCAAGTGTCACATTGAGTGGTGGCGTCCTTCCGAATCCCCCTCCTGTAACACACTCTGCATTTTTTCTGGGATTCTCCCTTCTTTCCAGTGTGGGGGACTTCACCTGGAAAGTGTTGGCCGGGGACGATCCCGGCACCTATTAATTCAGTTCCTTGGGAAGTCCGGCCTTCTCTTTCCCGGTCGCCAAAGATCAGGACCTTTAGGACTTCTTCTTGGAACTGAAGGTATGTCCCTGTGTTGCCAGCGTTCTGGTACAGTACAAAAGAGTTGTACATGGCAACCTGCACCAAGAAGATCGCAACTTTTTTGTACCATACACGAGTTTTCCGCAAGGCCATGTATGGCTAGAGGACTTGATCAGAAAGATCAACTCCCCCCATATACCGATTGCAGTCCAGAATACAATCGGGCTTGAGGACCGTTGTTGTGGTACCTCGCACAGGGACAGGTGAGCTGCCATTACCATGAATAGTGGTCAGCATAAGGACATCCCTCTTATTCTTATACCTGACCAGCAACAGGTTTTCATTGGTAAGGGCACGGGACTCACCCTTGGGCATAGGTGTCTGCAGAAAATTTAGAGGGAGGCCTCTCTGGTTTTTCCGCACGGTCCCACAAGCGGATGTGGATCTGGCGGCAAGGGATGGGAACAGAGGGATGCTGGTATAAAAGTTGTCTACTTACACGTAGTAACCCTTATCCAGCAATGGGTGCACAAGCTCCCAAATGATTTTCCCGCTAACACCCAGAGTGGGGGAACAATCTGGGGGTTCAGTCCGGGAATCTCGTCCCTCATACACTCTAAACTTGAGAGTGTACCCGGAGGTACTCTCACAAAGTTTATAGAGCATCACGCCATACCGCATCCGCTTCGAGGGAATATACTGGCAGAAGATGAGTCTCCCCTTAAAACGGATAAGAGACTCATCGACCAAGAGCTCCCTGAGGGGTACGTAGGCCTCCAAAAATTTGGCCCCAAAGTGATCGATGAGCGGCCTCACTTTGTAAAGCCGGTCATAGGTGGGATCACTTCGGGGTTGACATGCTTCATTATCTGCATAATGGAGGCATTTCCGAATGGCCTCGGACCGCCTCCGTGCCATGACCATACTGTAAAGCGTGGTCTGGTAGAAGATGTCCCCGCTCCAGTACTGTCTGACACTTGGCTTTTTGACCAGGCCCATATGCAGCAAGAGGCCCCAAAATGTCCTCATTTCTGCTGCATCAATGGTGTACCATTCACTGGGCCTGGCCAAAACAGAATCAGGGTGGTGGGCGATGAACTGCCTGGCATACAGATTCGTCTGCTCCACCATGTGATTGACAAAACTGTCACTGAAAAAATAACTGAAATAGTCAATTTCAGTGAATCCAGAATTGTCAATCCGGATTCCGGAGTTGCCAACAAACTCCTGAACACGTGGCTGATAACCCTGTGGGGGTCTCCAGACAGGTTCACCGGAAGGGGGGCTCCGGTAAACTTATCTGGGGGTCGGACTCCTAGTACGAGCGGCATCACCACTCACACTAGTGCTGGCCACTGGGCCACTATCATGGGGGGTGCGTGGCCTCGCCTGGCGGCGTCTCCGCTGCCGTACAGGGGACTCATCATCAGTACTAGATGATGAGGAGGACGATGAAGAACACAGGAATGTAGGATCTTCATCGTCCTCACTGGCAGATTCGGAGTCAGAGGCAAGAAAAGCGTATGCCTCTGCTGCCGAAAATGCCTGGCAAGCCATCGCCTTTTTTCTACGGGGTTGGGGGGGGGGGGGTTAGGGGTGTGTATGGGGGGGGCAGGGAAATATGTAGTGTGTGTTCGGTGTGACTGTATTATATAACGGTGGACTTTCCCACTTTAACAATATATGAAAGGATAGGGATGACTACATGGAAAATATCACCCTCCGATGATACAGAGGAGGTCCGGACATAACTGCATGAGCTTGCTCATACTCTTTATACTTGTATTTAGAGATTCTCTAGTCATCTGTTTTTCTAATCATTCTTCTTCTTTTTTTTTTTCTTCTTCTCTTCTTTTATTCCCTTTTCTCTCTTTTCCCCACATCTTTAGTTAAAACATATCATATTATAATACTTTTACTGGCAATCCACTGTAAGTATTGTTATAGTTGATACAGAGAAATACATTCCTATATGCATATACATAATGCCCTTCATCAACGATATGGGAAATACTGGTTAAATTACAGGAGTACCTTCAATAATTTTGTTATGCATTGTCACATATGAACCTCGCCATTTCTCATTGGGATATGGCCAGTTTTATTTACCATTGTAATTGGATATGTACTTATGTGAAATTGAAATTCATGAATACAAGAAATGCTTAGGTGAGTTATATTAGAGGACAAACGAGTTACTGAACCAGATTAAGAGAATAATGATATGTTTCCTTTTTTCTTGTATATGTCTTCGGAATATGTTTTTTCTTTTTTCTGAATGTCATTATGTACAAAATATATAAATAAACAGTTATATAAAAAAAATCACACACCGTTATATGGGGTAAAAAAAAAAAAGACTGCTGTGGCTAAAAAAAAGGGGGGGGGGGGGGGTGAGGCAAATCGCAGTGCCCTGAACCCCAAATAGGGCCCGGGTCACACTGAAAAAACTGCAGAGGACCCTTGGGGACCTATAAGGGGGTAAGGGGGGGGGGGGGGGAATATATTTTTTTTAACTTTTTTTTTATTTTCACTTTATTTACCCTACCTTTCCCTGGGCTGGATTCTTTCCCTGTTCTATGGGGGCTTCTGATCTCCTGAGGGGGCTCCGATCTTGGCAGAGGGGGGTCCCCAGCATCCTCCAGCAGCTCTGAACGCTGACTAAACTCAGCCAGCCGCGGGAGCTGCAGGAGGATGCTGTTAACCCGATTGTCCAGCCAATAGCAGCAATCCTGGGTGGGTGACGAAATCGCCACCTCCCCATAGATACAGGAGGTGATCGGGGGTGTAGGATACACCCCAATCACCTCCTGTATCTCCGGGTCAGCAGGTCACCCATGACCCGCATCACCGGAATCGCAGTAAATCGCAAGTGTGAATTCACTTGCGATTTTCTGCGATCGCCGACATGGGGGGGGGGGGAGGGGTTATGTCATTTGGGCATTTGCGCGGGGTGACTGCTGATCAATATCAGCAGCCACCCCCGTTTGGTCCCCGGCCGGCGCGCGGCAGGGACAGAAATTCCAACCTCTTAAGGACCCAGGACGTACGGGGACATCCCCGCACCCTGGGCTTTAAGGACCCAGGACGTCCCTGTAAGTCCTGGCGTATTCCGGTCCCTGCCGCGCGCCGGGCAGAGATCGGAACCGGATGCCTGCTGAAATGCTTCAGCAGGCATCCAGGGCAAACGCCGAGGGGGGCCATGTAGGAAAATCGCCCTTGCGATCTGCGGCGATACCGGGCTGATCGGGTCTCTGGGACCCGACCGCCCGGTAATTTCGCATGATCCCGGCTGTCACAGACAGCCAGGACTATGCTAAAGAATAGGACCGAGGTGGCAAGCCTGCCACCTCCTACGATCCCCTGCGATTCTTCGGTTAACTAACGACCAATCGCAGGGGGGGGAGGCGGTTACTTCCTCTTGAAGTCCGGAGAGGACGGGAGGAAGACCGGAGGACACGGCGGGTGACGGGGGAGTGCTGGGGACCGGCCCCGGTACTTACCTCGTCCCTGAAGACCCGGATCCCGGCAATGAAAACGGCGGCGGCGGCGACAGGTTAGTAGATCTTCAGCCGCGGTCGGGCCCTTTGCAGCAATGCACGTCGCCGTAAAGCGACATGCATTGCTGCATTGGGACCCTGTATACTACAACTCCCAGCATGCCCAGACAGCCCTTGGCGTCTGGGCATGCTGGGAGTTGCAGTTTTGCAACTTCTGGAGGTCCACAGTTTTGGGACCACTGTGCCCTTCCAGATGTTGCAAAACTACACATCCTCAGCATGCCCTTACTGTCCAGGCATGCTGGGAGTTGTAGTTCTGTAACATCTGGCCCTTCAGATGTTGCAGAACTACAACTCCCAGCATACCTGGACAGTTTTGGCATACTGGGAGTTGTAGTTTTGCAACATCTGGAAGGGCACAGATTGGGAACCACTGTATTAGTGGTCTGCAAACTGTAGTCCTCCAGATGTTGCAAAAGTACAACGCCAAGCATGCTGGGAGTTGTAGTTCAGCAACATCTGGCTTTAAAGATGTTGCCGAACTACTACTCCCAGCATGCCTGAGAATGTTTGGGAGTTGTGGTTTTGCAACAGCTGGAGGCACACTGGTTGGGAAACATTGTCTGTTTCCTAACTCAGTGTTTCCCAACTGGTACATTCACATGGGCAGGGGGCTTGCAGTGAGTTATCAGGCTGCAAGTTTGCGATGCGCGGCAGCTCAAACTCGCAGCAGGAAACTCGCTGTAATCCCCCGCCCGTGTCAATGTACCCTAAAAACCCTACACTACACTACACTAACATAAAATAAAAAGTAAATAACACTACATATACACATACCCCTACACAGCCCCCCTCCCCAATAAAAATGAAAAATGTCTGGTACGCCACTGTTTCCAAAATGGAGCCTCCAGCTGTTGCAAAACAACAACTCCCAGTATTGCCGGACAGCCGTTGACTGTCCAAGCATGCTGGGAGTTTTGCAACAGCTGGAGGCACTCTGTTTGGGAATCACTGGCGTAGAATACCCCTATGTCCACCCCTATGCAATTCACTAATTCAGGCCTCAAATGCGCATGGCGCTCTCACTTCGGAGCCCTGTCGTATTTCAAGGCAACAGTTTAGGGTCACATATGGGGTATCGCCGTACTCGGCAGAAATTGCCTAACAAATTTTGGGGGTCTTTTTCTCCTTTCACCCCTTATGAAAAGGTGAAGTTGGGGTCTACACCAGCATGTTAGTGTAAAAAAATAAATTTTTTACACTAACATGCTGGTGTTGCCCTATACTTTTCATTTTGACAAGAGGTAAAGGAAAAAAGCCCCCCAAAATTTGTAATGCAATTTCTCCAGACTACGGAGATACCCCATATGTGGGCGCAAAGTGCTCTGGGGGCGCACAACAAGGCCCAGAAGGGAGAGTGCCCCATGTACATTTGAGGTGATTTGCACAGGGGTGGCTGATTGTTACAGCGGTTTTGACAAACGCAAAAAAAACAAAACCCCACATGTGACCCCATTTCGGAAACTACACCCCTCACGGAATGTAATGAGGGGTGCAGTGAGAATTTACACCCCACAGGTGTCTGACAGATCTTTGGAACAGTGGGCTGTGCAAATTAAAAATTTTGTACAGCCCACTGTTCCAAAGATCTGACAGACACCAGTGGGGGTAAATGCTCACTTTACGCCTTGTTACGTTCCTCAAGGGGTCTATTTTCCAAAATGGTATGCCATGTATTTTTTTTTTGCTGTCCTGGCACCATAGGGGCTTCCTAAATGCGACATGCCCCCGAGCAAAATTTGCTCTCAAAAAGCCAAATATGACTCCTTCTCTTCTGAGCATTGTAGTTCACCCATAGTACACTTCAGGTCAACTTATGGGGTACCTCCATACTCACAAGAGATGGGGTAACAATTTTTTGGGGGTATTTTCTGCTATTAACCCTTGCAAAAAAGTGAAATTTTTGGGGAAACACACATTTTAGTGAAATTGTATTTTTATTTTTTTTACATATGCAAAAGTCGTGAAACCCCTGTGGGGTATTAAGGCTCACTTTATTCCTTGTTACGTACCTCAAGGGGTCTAGTTTCCAAAATGGTATGCCATGTGTTTTTTTTTTGCTGTTCTGGCACCATAGGGGCTTCCTAAATGCAACATGCCCCCCCAAAAACCATTTCAAAAAAACGTACTCTCCAAAATCCCCTTGTCGCTCCTTCGCTTCTGAGCCCTCTACTGCACCCGCCGAACAATTTACATAGACAAATGAGGTATGTGCTTACTCGAGAGAAATTAGGCTACAAAAATAACAATACATTTTCTCCTTTTACCCCTTGTGAATTTTCTCCTTCACTTTGCTGCTATTCCTGTGAAACACCTAAAGGGTTAAAACACATACTGAATGTCATTTTGAATACTTTGGGGGGTGCAGTTTTTATAATGGGGTCATTTGTGGGGTATTTCTAATATGAAGACCCTTCAAATCCTCTTCAAACCTGAACTGGTCCCTGAAAAATTGTGAGTTTGGAAATTTTGTGAAAAATTGGAAAATTGCTGCTGAACTTTGAAGCCCTCTGATGTCTTCCAAAAGTAAAAACACGTAAATTTTATGATGCAAACATAAAGTGGACATATTTTATATGTGAATAAAAAAAATTATTTGGAATATCCATTTTCCTTAAAAGCAGAGAGCTTCAAAGTTAGAAAAATGCTAAGTTTTCAAATTTTCATCAAATTTTGGGATTTTTCGCCAAGAAAGGATGCAAGATACCTCAAAATTTTACCACTATGTTAAAGTAGAATATGTCACAAAAAAACAATCTCAGAATCAGAATGATAACTAAAAGCATTCCAGAGTTATTAATGTTTAAAGTGACAGTGGTCAGATGTGCAAAAAATGGCCAGGTCCTAAGGTGTAAAACGGCTGGGTCCTTAAGGGGTTAAAGGGGTATTCCAGGCGAAACCTTTTTTTTATATATATATCAACTGGCTCCGGAAAGTTAAACAGATTTGTAAATTACTTCTATTAAAAAAATCTTAATACTTCCAATAGTTATTAGCTTCTGAAGTTTTCTGTCTAACTGCTCAATGATGATGTCACATCCCGGGAGCTGTGCATGATGGGAGAATATCCCCATAGGAACTGCACAGCTCCCGGGACGTGAGTCATCAGAGAGCAGTTAGACAGAAAACAACAACTCAACTTCAGAAGCTAATAACTATTGGAAGGATTAAGATTTTTTAATAGAAGTAATTTACAAATCTGTTTAACTTTCCGGAGCCAGTTGTTATATAAAAAAAAGTTTTGGCCTGGACTACCCCTTTAACTACCAGGATGCTTAGACGTACGCGTACGTCCATTGTCCTTAAGGGGTTAAAGCCAGGGAAATATTGTGAGAATATAGTGTGGTCAGATAAGAGCAAAATGAAACTGTTGGGATGCCATAATACACACCATGTTTGGAGGAGAAATGGCACTACACATAAGGGATGAGCAAATCGAATCTAATGAATCTGAATTTGTTACGAATTTCAGAAAAAAGTTTGATTTATAACGAATTTGAATATCGTCGTGATTCTATCACGCAAATCGCTTAATTAAACTCCATTTACTGCAGTCCAGGCTCCAGGGCATCTAAAATGGCAGATCCACATGTCAGGACATGGGGCAATGAATCATGGGAAGGCGGGAACAAGGGTTGGCGGGATGACCCTGAATCACATGCAGCATGCAGCCTATCAGCAGCCAGTCACCCCTGTGATGTCACAGCCCTATATAATCGGCAGCCATTTTCCGGCCAGTGTCTCCAGCTTCTATTGCAGAGAGAGTGAGACAGCGAGAGACATAGAAATGCGTTTTTACACCAGCAATTCACCTCAAGCCAAAGTAGAGAGATTGAGAGAGAACCTTCACCTGTGGGTGTATTACAGCAGGCTGTCAGCAGCGATTAACTTCAAGCCCAAGTCCAGCCGACAAGCACAGATAGGAAAGGGAGAGAAAGAGTGCACCTGTGGGTGTATTACAACAGGCTGTCAGCAGCGATTCACCTCAAGCCCATGTCCAGCCAACAAGCACTGATATAGGAGAGTGAGAGAGAGAGAGTGCATTTTTGGGTGAATTACAGCAGTGATTCACCTCAAGCCCAAATCCAGCCGTCAAGCACTGAAGGGACTGAGAAACTGTGAAAGGCCCATCAAAAGTACACACCTGCTTGGGTTGTAGACAAATACTGTTTTAAGTGGCGAACTGGAGTGCACATACATACATCAAAGTGGTATACCATTTAGTTCCTGTTAAAGTCTTAAGGGCCTAGTTCATTGCAAGGCCAGCCAAAAGTACACACCTGCTGGTGTTGTAGACAAATACTGTTTTAAGCGTACTGGAGTGCCTTGAACTCCCTTCTTAAGTGCATACCACATACCTACATCTAAGTGGTGTACCATTTAGTTACTGTTAAAGTCTTAAGGGCCTAGTTCATTGCAAGGCCAGCCAAAAGTACACACCTGCTGCTGTTCTGGACAAATACTGTTTTAAGCGTACTGGAGCATATTGTCCTCCACTCATATACGCACTAAGTATGTCAGGCAGTAAGTGCCAGGACATGCACAGAGGAGTGGC
The DNA here is from genome assembly GCF_029499605.1 of Hyla sarda. NCBI lineage: Eukaryota > Metazoa > Chordata > Amphibia > Anura > Hylidae > Hyla > Hyla sarda. Next base: position 324,013,524 of record NC_079190.1, read on the forward strand.
AGAGGCCTAAATTCATTAGGCAGAGGTTGCAGCAGACTAGGGGCGAGTGGCAGCAGGAGTCACAGCCAGAGGCCTGAGCTTCCGGTGTCAGCTAGCGGTCGTGTCTCGACCAGCAACCCATCTGCCGTCTTCGATTGGTTAACATGGTCATCCACTTTATCACAAGTGACATCTGATACACCCAGTCAACAGTCGGTGGGTTCCTCAGACACAACCCTTAGTTGGCATGGCCCAGTAGCAATCCCTGTCCTCCCATTGCCTCTGTCCTATGCTGTTCCCTCCCCTACAGAAGTATCTTATGCTGTGGGTTCAGCTCCACTATTCACTGAGGATGATCTAATAGAGGACAGTCAGCAGCTACTGCCCAGCCAAGAAGTGGAGGAGACATCCGCCGCTTCCTCTGCTAGGTGGGCAAGTAGTGATGAGGAGAGTGGTGTGGGATGTGGTGCTGCCATCGTTCAGGCTTCTGAAGCAGACACTGTTGAGGAACCTGAGAAGTACATCAGTGATGTGCAGACACAACTCGATGATGATGAAGCCGATTGCACTTGGGAGCCGGGTACAGAAGGGGTTTCATCATCATCAAGAGAAGAGAGTTGCAGGTTGCCCGTGAGGCAGCAGCTGAGCCAGCAAGGTGGTAGCATGGTTGGCAGTCAACATGGTGGCAGAAGTGGAAAGCCTGGAGCCAAACGTGCCCGGGGTAGACCACCAGCTTTGCGGCAGCCTACCAGTGCAGTCAATCAGTGCAGACTGTTGGTGGGAAAATCAGCTACTCAGCGGTGTGGCAGTTTTTTTTTATCAAGCATCCAGAGGAAGTTAACATGGCTACATGCAAGATGTGTCGGCAGAAGGTGAAGTGTGGCCAAGGTCCCAATGTTGGCACCATGGCCCTGCATCAACATGTGCAGGGCCACAATAAAGCGGCCTGGGAGAACCGTGGCTCCGATATGGTGGCCCAGCCTGCTGCATCATCCAGCGGCACGCCGCTCCTGGTTTAAGCAAGTCAAGGCTCCACCACCTCAGCCGAAGGGAGCTGGGTGTCATACTCATCTTTTGTCGCTCCAGATCCTCCTGCTCCTCCTACTTCAAGTCAGTCATTCTACCATCAATAAATTGGTGAAGCCATGCCCAAGAGACAACAGTATCATCCAGTGACAATAGAGACTCATCCAGCGGCGCAGAAGCTGAATGTGCTCCCTTTTCAAGTAGTGGACTCTGCACCTTTCAGAGAACTGATGGCTTGTGCCGAGTCGAGGTGGAGAGTCCCAAGCCGTCCTTTCTTTGCGAAGAAGGCAGTACCAGCCCTGGGCAATTTTGTGAAACTGAAGGTGGGCCAGCCAGTCCTTTAGCCTGTCGGTGTGTACCAAAGAGCACGGCAGCGCTGACGTGTGGAGCTGTAAGTAGGGTTAGGGACAAAACATGTCCTTTATGGCCTACTGGGTAAATGTGGTTCCTGCACAGCCACAACACCAACTTGGACAGGTTACACCGCTTCCTACTCCACGCTCTCAGGCAGTTGGTCCTGTGACTCCACCTCCTCATAATCCACCGTGTCCTCAGTCTCCACTGCACGGACAAGTCTCAGTGCCTCTCCAGCATACCATGTGTGCAGGGCACGGTGGGGTCATGCTGTTCTTCACATGGTTTGCCTTGCCGAATCGAGTCACACAGGGGAGGAACTGCTAAAAATCATTCATCAAGAAATCGAATGATGGCTTGCGCCACGAAAACTGGAAATGGGAACCATGGTGACCGAGAACAGGAAGAACGTCTTGTCTGCGCTGCGACAAGTAAGCCTGAGACATGCACCCTGCATGGCACACGTGTTCAATCTGGTTGTCAGGCAGTTCCTGAAGTGTTCCCCCCATCTGCAAGACATCCTAACAATGGAAAGGAAACTTTGCATGCACTTCAGCCACTCGTACATCGCCAAGCACACTCTCCTTGAGCTACATCGTCCGAACGGCATCCCCCAACATAATCTGAGTTGCAACGTTTCCACACATTGGAATTCCACCCTCCATATGTTGGACTATACGAACAGAGAAAAGCCATCACCGATTTCTTGATGATCCAAGCGGATAGGGGGACTCCCCTGTGCAACTTCAATGTCAACCAGTGGCAGCTCATACGTGACACCTGCCATTTGCTCAGGTTCCTTGAGGAAGCCACCATATTAGTGTCACAGCGAGCGCTCCGGTCCCCGCCTCCGGACCGGAGCGCCCGCTTCCTCGTCCCCTCTCCTCGGGATCCCGGTGCCTCCCGCTCAGACACACTGACCGGGAGCACGGCATCCCTTGTGTCGGGGACGCGGCTGCCGTGGCGGCTGGTCCCCCCTCACGCGCCGCATCCCAGTCTACCTTACCTGGAACCTCGTTCCCTGCGCTGACACTCTCTGCTTCCCGGCACGCGTGACCCCACTCTCTAGGGCGCATGCGCGCCACCTTCAGTAAATTTAAAGGGCCAGCGCACCATTGATTGGTGCGCTGGCTGATGACCCCTGCTCCTTCCATATAAAAGTTGCCTGCCCCTTCCTGCCCTTGCCGGATCTTTGTGCCTTGTGCCTCTGAGAAAGCGTTCCTTGTAGCCTGTAATTCCTTGCCTGTTGCCGAACCCGTTGCTACCGTCTCCTCGCCTGTGAACCCTTGCCGCCTGCCCTGACCTTTGCTACGTCCGACTATGCCTTTGCCTGCTCCCTGTGTACTTCGCCATATCAGCTGCCAGAGAGGTCGAGCCGCTATTGGGGGAACGACCTGGGGGCTACCTGCGCAGCACGTCCATCCCGCTTTGCGGCAGGCCCTGGTGAAGACCAGTAGTCCCTTAGACTCCATTCCCCTGGTAAGGCCCATGCCATCGCCTCTCTGGTCTAGAGGATACACTACCAGTCCTGCCGGTTCGTGACCGTAAGATCCGACCATGGATCCCGCTGATGTTCCTTTGCCAAGCCTAGCGGACCTCACCTCTATTGTGGCCCAGCAAGGTCAGCAGCTGGCCCAGTTAACCGCCATGTTGCAGCAGCTCCTGCCTTCTCAGCAACAGCCAGCTCCCCCGTCTGCATCTGCTGCATCTCCTCCGCCTGCAGTTGCCACCGGATCCAGAATCTGTCTGTCTCTGCCAGACAAGTATGACGGAGATCCTAAGCTGTGCCGAGGGTTCCTGTCACAGTGCTCTCTCCATCTCGAGCTACTGTCTGACCAATTTCCTTCTGAGCAAGCCAAGGTAGCCTTTATCCTCAATTTGCTCTCCGGGAAGGCCCTGGCCTGGGCTACACCTCTATGGGACCGCGCTGATCCAGCCAGCTCTTCCGTCCAGAGCTTCTGCCAAGAGTTCCGGAATGTTTTCAAGGAACCCGCCTGGGTTACCTCCGCAGAAACTGCCTTACTAAACTTGACCCAAGGACGCTCTACCATGGGTGACTTTGCCATTCAGTTTCGCACCTGAACTGAACTGGAACAATGAAGCCCTTTGTGCCACATTCAAGAAGGGACTTATCAGTGAAATAAAGGACGTTCTGGCTGCACGTGAGCTACCTTCCACCCTTAGTGACCTCATCTTGCTGGCCACTAGAATCAACAAGCGTTTCACCGAGAGACAAGAGGAACTCCTTCTTGAAAAGGGAAAGGCTTAACCTACCCTCGTCTGGCTCCCGTTTTTCAGCGTCCACCTCAACCTCTTTCTGGGCCTCCCGCCGTGGAAGCCATTCAGGTGGATCGGTCACGCCTGACTCCGCAAGAACGAAGCCGTCGCAGAGACGAGAACTTGTGTCTGTACTGCGCCAGTACTGAGCACTTCCTACGAGACTGTCCTCTCTCTCTCTAGTAAACATGGGAGAGGCGTTGCTAGGTGTGGATTCCTCCTTTCCATGTCTCATCATATCTGTGCAGTTGTTCCTCCCTTCCAAGTCCTTCTTCTCCACTGCAGCCTTTTTGGATTCCGGTTCAGCTGGCAACTTCATTCACGCCTCCTTGGTCGACAAGTACCGCATTCCGGTTACCCGTCTAACTAAGCCGCTCTTCATTTCTACGGTTAACGGTGAGAGACTCTCTGCCACTGTGCAGTTCCGTACCCTGCCACTGCAGATGGATATTGGAATTTTTCATACAGAGACTCTAGAGTTCCTTGTCCTTCCCTTCTGCTTCCCCGAACTCCTCCTGGGTCTGCCATGGATACAACGTCATAGTCCTGTCCTGAACTGGTCCATCGGTGAGATCCTGTGTTGGGGTCCCTCCTGTTCGGACCGGTGTCTCAAGCCTGCTCCTGTCAAACAGGTCCCGCAAGTTGCTCCGCCTCCTGGACTGCCTAAGCCATACCATTCCTTTGCGGATGTCTGAACTGGTCCACCGGTGAGATCCTGCGTTGGGGTCCCTCCTGTTCAGACCGGTGTCTAAAGCCTGCTCCTGTCAAACAGGTCCCGCAGGTTGCTCTGCCTCCTGGACTGCCTAAGCCATACCATTCCTTTGCGGATGGTTTCTTATTCGTGACCAAAAATGACGGCTCCCTCCGCCCCTGCATTGACTACAGAGGACTCAATAAAATTACCATCAAGAACCGTTATCCTCTGCCCCTAATCTCTGAGCTATTTGATCATCTCCAAGGGGCAAAGATTTTCACCAAATTGGATCTTTGAGGGGCCTATAATTTGGTCCGTATCCGCAACGGCGACGAGTGGAAGACCGCCTTTAACACAAGAGATGACCATTTTGAGTACCTGGTGATGCCTTTCGGCCTCTGTAATGCACCAGCCGTCTTCCAGGAATTCGTTAATGATATATTCAGGGACTTACTCTACTCCTATGTGGTCGTATACTTGGATGACATCCTTGTCTTCTCCTCCAATTTGGACCAACACTGGGTCCATGTGCGACAAGTACTCACTCGTCTGAGGAGAAATCGTCTATACGCCAAGATCAAAAAAATATCTTTTTGAGCAGTCCTCCTTGCCTTTTCTGGGTTACATTATCTCTGCTCAAGGACTTCAAATGGACACCGCCAAGCTCTCGGCGGTTCTGAAATGGCCACGCCCCTCTGGACTCCGAGCCATACAAAGGTTTTTGGACTTCACCAATTACTACAGGCAATTCATCCCTCATTATTCCACTCTGGTGTCCCCTATTGTGGCTTTGACAAAAAAAAAGGCGCTAACCCTAAATCCTGGCCTTCCCAAGCTGAAGAAGCCTTCCAGTCTCCGAAGGTCGCCTTTGCCTCAGCACCGGTTCTCTCTAGACCTGATTCCACCAAGCCCTTCTCTCTCGAAGTGGATGCCTCCTCGTGGGAGCCGGAGCTGTGCTCACACAGAAATCTCCCAGGGGCAAGACCTTAACTTGTGGCTTCGTTTCGAAAACATTCTCTCCCGCGGAGAGAAATTATTCCATAGGGGACAGAGAACTGCTGGCTATTAAATTAGCGCTTGAGGAATGGAGATATCTTCTCGAGGCAGCCACTCATCCTGTGAATATCTTTACGGACCACAAGAACCTGGCTTACCTCCAGTCTGCTCAGAGACTAAATCCTCATCAGGCTCGCTTGTCTTTGTTCTTCGCCCGTTTTAATTTTGAGATCCATTTACGTCTGGCTTCTAAGAACATTAGGGCAGATGCTCTGTCTTGCTCTTCTGATGTAGTGGGCGACGAGTTAACACCTCAACCTATTATCCCTCCAGACCGTCTTATTTCCGTCGCTCCTGTGGACCTGAGCCATCTTCCTCCTGGCAAATCCTACGTATCTCCACGTCACCGGGTCCAAATTCTCAAGTGGGGCCACGCTTTTCATTGCGCTGGTCATCCTGGGGTGCAAAAATCTCTCCAACTAATCTCCCAAAGGTACTGGTGGCCTTCTCTTGAAAAAGATGTCTCGGATTTCGTCCAAGCCTGTATGGTTTGCGCCCGAAATAAATCGCCTCGCCTGAGACCTGCAGGCCTCCTCTTACCTCTACCTGTTCCAGAAATTCCCTGGTCTCATATCGCAATGGACTTTGTTACAGATCTTCCCTCCTCCCATGGCAACTCCGTTATTTGGGTCGTCGTAGAGCGCTTCTCCAAGATGGCTCACTTTGTGCCCCTGCCCGGCCTTCCCTCTGCACCCGAGTTGGCCAAACAGTTCTTTCAACACATCTTCCGCCTCCATGGCCTACCCAAACATATTGTCTCAGATCGTAGGGTGCAGTTTGTCTTCAAATTCTGGAGAGCCCTATGTGGTCAGCTCGGGATCAAATTGGACTTTTCCTCTTCATACCATTCACAATCGAACGGCCAAGTGGAACGGGTAAACCAAATTTTGGGGAACTATCTGCGTCACTTTGTATCCTCACGCTATGACGATTGGGCGAATCTACTTCCCTGGCGGAGTTCTCCTATAACTACAAACAATCTTCTGCTTCCAACAAGTCTCCTTTCTTTGTAGTTTTTGGCCGTCATCCTCTTCCACCTCTGCCACGGTATCCCACTCCTTCTTCCGTGCCTGCCGTTGACTCTCTGGTACTGGATTTTTCCACCATCTGGCGAGAGACTCACGCTGCTCTCCTCAAGGCTTCCTCCCATATGAAACTTGAAGCTGACAAAAGATGCAGGGCTCCTCCGGATTTCCGCCCGAGTGACAAAGTATGGCTTTCCTCTAAGTACATCCGATTCAGGGTCCCGAGTTACAAATTGGGTCCTCCGTACTTGGGGCCCTATAAAATCAAGAGTCATATCAATCAAGTCTCTTATCAACTTCATCTTCCTCCCTCCCTCCGAATCCATAACTCTTTCCATGTCTCCCTTCTTAAACCTGCTGTCTTTACCCGCTTTTCTCCTAAGCTTTTTTCTCCCACCCTGGTCGCCGGCACCTCTGATATATTCTCGGTCAAGGAGATCTTGGCGACCAAGGTCTCTCAGGGGAAAAGATTTTTTTTGGTTGATTGGGAGGGTTGCGGTCCTGAGGAGAGATCCTGGGAGCCTGAGGAGAATATCTTGGACCGCAGCCTCATCCTTAGTTTTCTGGGTACCAAAGAGGGGGAGACCTAAGGGGGGGGGTCACAGCGAGCGCTCCGGTCCCCGCCTCCGGACCGGAGCGCCCGCTTCCTCGTCCCCTCTCCTCGGGATCCCGGTGCCTCCCGCTCAGACACACTGACCGGGAGCACTGGATCCCTTGTGTCGGGGACGCGGCTGCAGTGGTGGCTGGTCCCCCCTCACGCGCCGCGTCCCAGTCTACCTTACCTGGCGCCTCGTTCCCTGCGCCGACACTCTCTGCTTCCTGGCGTGCGCGGCCCTGCTCTCTAGGGCGCGCGCGCGCCACCTACAGTAAATTTAAAGGGCCAGCGCACCATTGATTGGTGCGCTGGCTAATGACCCCTGCTCCTTCCATATAAAAGTTGCCTGCCCCTTCCTGCCCTTGCGGGATCTTTGTGCCTTCTTGTGCCTCTGAGAAAGCGTTCCTTATAGCCTGTATTTCCTTCCCTGTTGCCGAACCCGTTGCTACCATCTACTCGCCAGTGAACCCTTGCCGCCTGCCCTGGCCTTTGCTACGTCCGACTATGCCTTTGCCTGCTTCCTGTGTACTTCGCCATATCAGCTGCCAGAGAGGTCGAACCGCTATTGGGGGAACGACCTGGGGGCTACCTGCCGCAGCAAGTCCATCCCGCTTTGCGGCGGGCCCTGGTGAAGACCAGTAGTCCCTTAGACTCCGTTCCCCTGGTACGGCCCGTGCCATCGCCTCTCTGGTCTAGAGGATCCACTACCAGTCCTGCCGGTTTGTGACAATTAGTCAGTTGCCAGGATTACGAGATGAACGACATCATTCCACTGCTTCATTTACTACAACACTTGTTGGAAACGATGGCTGATCAGGGCATTGGTGAAGTGGCGCATACATCTCACGGCCACATGAGCCCTGTGGGGGCTGAACTGGAGGAGGAGGATGGGGAGGGGCACAGTGGATCACAATTTAGGATTTTGCAAGATGGGCGTTTTTTCAAGTCATCTGACAGGAGAGGATGAACTAGAGGGTTATGAGGAAGGCGAGACAGAGGACCCAGACACACCGTGGCAGTATGGAGATGGAGGCAGGGAGCACCTCCGAGTTACTTGCACAAATGGCACGATGAATGCTCAATTGCTTGCATAGTGACCGCCGAATTGTCAGCATTCGGCAGCAGGATGACTTCTGGCTCTCCACCTTATTGGACCCTTGCTACCGGGACAAAATGGGGGCCCTTTTTACACCCACTGAGAGGGAGGACTAACCTACTACAGAGACATTCTACGTAGACAGTTGGCCGATGCCTTTCTGCACCAATGTCCATCCTCTCGCAGGTCTGACTCGGGGGGTCCTCTGCGCTCACCTTTCACTGCCATGGCTGCTGGGGAGGGGTGGGGGGGGCAGGAGCAGTACCAGCTCCATCAGCAGCAGCCTGAGTCTACAGTCACTGATGAGTACCTTTTTCACCCGCATAGTGAAGCAACTCATCAGCAGCAGTTAGACCTGGAGCAGGACCTGAACCAGCAGGTAGTGGCATAACTTCACATGACCATGCCAACACACCTTGAAGATCCACTAGACTTCTGGGCAGCCAAACTTGATTTGTGGCCGCAACTAGCAGAGTTTACCCCGGCAAAGCTGTCCTGCCCGGCCAGTAGTGTGCTGTCAGAGCGGGTGTTTAGTCCGGCGGGGGCCATAGTAACCCTGAGGAGAGCTCGTCTGTCCACGAAAAATGTGGAGAGACTGATCTATATGAAGATGAATCAGGCATGGATCAACCAGGATTTCCACCCACCAATGCCTGATGCATTAGAGTAGATTGACCATGGTGCCACACCAACACTTCACAAATATGGATAGGGAAAAACATATTTAAAGGTGCTGCTCCCCAGTTACAGACATACCTCTGCATCAGACCACAAGTAAGCATTGAGGATATGATCACTATATGGTCTCCTCATGCTGCTGCCATCTACAGGCTGTGTCATTCAGCCACTATATGGTCTCCTCATGCTGCCAAAACCTCCACGCTGTGTCAATCAGCCACTATATGGTCTCCTCATGCTTCAGCCTCATCCAAGCTGTCATTCAGCCCCTATATGGTCTCCTAATGCTGCCAACACCTCCACGCTGTGTCATTAAGCTACTATATGGTCTCCTCATGCTGCCAACCCCTCCACGCTGTGTCATTCAGCCACTATATGGTCTCCTCATGCTTCAGCCTTATCCAAGCTGTGTCATTCAGCCACTATATGGTCTCCTCATGCTGCCGCCACCTCCACGCTGTGTCATTCAGCCACTATATGGTCTCCTCGTGCTGCCACCACCTCTACGCTGTGTCATTCAGCCACTATATGGTCTCATTATGCTGCCACCAACTACAGGCTGTGTCATTCAGCCACTATATGGTCTCCTCATGCTGCAAACAATTACAGGCTGTGTCATTCAGCCACTATATGGTCTCCTCATGCTGTGACGCCAACTCCAGGCTGTGTCATTCAGCCACTATATGGTCTCCTCATGCTGCCAAAACCTCCACGCTGTGTCAATCAGCCACTATATGGTCTCCTCCTGCTTCAGCATCATCCAAGCTGTCATTCAGCCACTACATGGTCTCCTCATGCTGCCAACACCTCCATGCTGTGTCATTCAGCTACTATATGGTCTCCTCATGCTGCCAACACCTCCACGCTGTGTCATTCAGCCACTATATGGTCTTCTCATTCTTCAGCCTTATCCAAGCTGTGTCATTCAGCCACTATATGGTCTCCTCATGCTGCCGTCAACTCCAGGCTGTGTCATTCAGCCACTATATGGTCTCCTCCTGTTGCTGCCACCTCCATGCTGTGTCATTCAACCACTTTATGGTCTCCTCAAGCTGCCGCCAACTCCATGCTGTGTCATTCAGCCACTATATGGTCTCCTCATGCTGCCAAAACCTCCACGCTGTGTCAATCAGCCACTATATGGTCTCCTCATGCTTCAGCCTCATCCAAGCTGTCATTCAGCCCCTATATGGTCTCCTCATGCTGCCAACACCTCCACGCTGTGTCATTCAGCTACTATATGGTCTCCTCATGCTGCCAACACCTCCACGCTGTGTCATTCAGCCACTATATGGTCTCCTCATGCTTCAGCCTTATCCAAGCTGTTTCATTCAGCCACTATATGGTCTCCTCGTGCTGCCACCACCTCTACGCTGTGTCATTCAGCCACTATATGGTCTCCTTATGCTGCCACCAACTACAGGCTGTGTCATTCAGCCACTATATGGTCTCCTCATGTTGCAACCAACTCCAGGCTGTGTCATTCAGCCACTTTATGGTCTCCTCATGCTGCCACCACCTTCACGATGTGTCATTCAGCCACTATATGGTCTCCTCATGCTGCTGCCATCTCCACGCTGTGTCATTCAGCCACTATATGGTCTCCTCATGCTGCAAACAATTACAGGCTGCGTCATTCAGCCACTATATGGTCTCCTCATGCTGCCGCCAACTCCAGGCTGTGTCATTCAGCCACTATATGGTCTCCTCATGCTGCCGACAACTCCAGGCTGTGTCATTCAGCCACTATGTGGTCTCCTCATGCTGCCGCCACCTCCACGCTGTGTCATTCAGCCACTATAAGGTCTCCTCATGCTGCTGCCAACTCTACGCTGTGTCATTCAGCCACTACATGGTCTCCTCATGCTTCCGCCACCTCCATGCTGTGTGATTCAGCCACTTCTAGGCTCTGTGCCACTCTACGACAGTGATTCTAATAGCGATGCCTCTAATCTGCATGTCATACTGAATAACAGTATTATTTCACTAAACTAGCACACATCCTATGTGTGTTACAGCAAGGCAAAGTGTTCTACACCCCTGTTGAGGCTCTCTGTAGGCCAGAAATAGCTGTTTTTAATAGTGATTCGCCGCAAAAAAATTCGGACTGAAACACATTTTTGGGGAAAATTCGCTCATCTTACTGCACATCCCTAAAACACCATACCAACAGAGAAGTTTGAACTTAGGAACATAATGTATGGGGCTTTTTAGAAAATGGCACCGGCATTCACATAAGTGAAGGAAGGATGTATGGGCAAATTCTACATTTATGTAAAAAATCTGCTGCCATCTACCAGGATGATGAAAATGAAATGGAGGTGGACATTTCAGCAAGACAATGATCCCAAACCCACAACCAAGAAAACTCTCAAATGGTTTTAACCTGTTAAGGACCAAGGGCGCACCTGTACGCCCGTGGGAATTTCTGATCAGCAGGTAACCCGGGCAAATTCCCAGGGGGGTCATCAGAACCCCCCACCCCATGTTAGAGATCGGCGAAAATCACAAGTGAATTCACACTTGCAATTTGCGCAATTCCGGGTAATTATGGGTCTATGGTGACCCGGTGAAAATAAGGGGGATTGCTGTTGTCCAAGACACCTACGATCCCCCTGAAGGGATAGGAGTGAGGTGGCAGGGGTGCCACCCTTCCTATCCCTGCTATTGGGCGTCTAGAAGCGACATCCAATAGCAGATCGGGGCGGGGGGTTAACTCTTGTTTTCCCTGTCCTGCCCACCCACAATACCTAACTCAGTTTTGCAACATCTGGAGGGTCACAGTTTGGAGATCACTGTGCAGTGGTTTCTAAACTGTAGGCCTCCAGATGTTGCAAAACTGCAAATCCCGGCATGCTGGGAGTTGTATTTGTTTACCTCCAGCTGTTGCATAACTACATCTCGCAGCATGCACTTCGGCGATCAATACATTCTGGGAGTTGTAGTTTTGCAACAGATGGAGGCACACTGGTTGGAAAATACTGAGTTAGGTAACAGAACCTAACTGAAGGTTTTCCAACCAGTGTGCCTGGTTGGAATGGTCTGTCAGTGCATGCTGGGAGTTGTAGTTTTGAAACAGCTGTAGATTTGCCCCCCCCCCCCCCATGTGAACGTACAGGGGACATTCACACGGGCAGGTTTACAGTAAGTTTCCTGCTTCAAGTATGAGCTGCGATATATACACCCCCTTACACTGCCCCCACCCCCCGCAATAAAAATGAAAAACGTATTGTACAGCAGTGTTTCCAAAACGGAGCCTCCAGCTGTTGCAAAACAACAACTCCCAGCATTTCTGGACAGCCACTGACTGTCCAGGCATGCTGGGAGTATAACAACAGCTGGGGGCACTATGTTTGGGAATCACTGGCATATACTGGCATATACTGTTCACCCCTATGCAATCCCTAATTTAGTCCTCAAATGCGCATGGCGCAATATATGGGGTATTTCCGTACTCGGGAGAAATTGCACTACAAATTTTGGGGGGCTTTTTCTCCTTTTACCTCTAAAAATTTACACTAACATGCTGGTGTTGCCCTTTACTTTTTACTTTTCACAAGAGGTAAAAGGAAAAAAAGACCCCCAAAATTTGTAACACAATTTCTCCTGAATACAAAAATACCCCATATGTGGGCATAAAATGCCCTGCAGGCACACAACAAGGTTCAGGAGTGAGAGCGCACCATGTTCATTTGAGGCCTAAATTGGTGATTTGCACAGGGGTGGCTGATTTTACAGTGGTTCTGAAATAAACACAAAAAAATAAATACCCACATGTGACTCCATTTTGGAAACTACACCCCTCATGGAACGTTACAAGAACTTTAACACCCCACAGGTGTTTCACGAATTTTCATTAAAATTGGATGGGAAAATAAAAAAAAAACAAATTGTGTTACCCTAAATTTTTCATTTTCACAAGGGTAAATAGGAAAAAAAAGCCCCCAAAATTTGCAACCCCATTTCTCTTGAGTATATAAATACCCCATATGTGGATGTAAAGTGCTCTGCGGGCGAATGACAATGCTCAGAAGAGAAGGAGCGCCATTGGGATTTTGAAGAGAAAATTTGTCCGGAACTGAAGGCCACGTGTGTTTACAAAGCCCCCATAGTGCCAGAACAATGGACCCCTCCCACATGTGACCCCATTTTGGAAACTACACCCCTCATGTAATGTAATAAGGGGTACAGTGAGCATTTATGCCCCACAGGTGTCCGACAGATTTTTCGAACAGTGGTCCGTGAAAATGAAAAATACAATTTTTCATTTGCTTAGCCCACTGTTCCAAAGATCTGTTAAATGCCAGTGGAGTGTAAATACTCACTGCACCCCTTATTACATTCTGTGAGGGGTCTAGTTTCCAAAATGGGGTCACATGTGGGGGGGGGGCACTGTTCTGGCACAACAGGGGGCTTTGTAAATGGACTTGGCCCCTGTCTTCCATTCCAAATAAATTCCCTTTCCAAAAGCTCAATGGTGCTCCTCCTCTTCTGAGCATTGTAGTGCGCCAGCAGAGCACTTGACGTCCACACATGGTATTTCCATACTCAGAAGAAATGGGGTTACAAATTTTGAGGGTTATTTTCTCCTATTACCCCTTGTAAAATGTAAGATTTGGGGAAAAACCTGCATTTTAGTGAAAAATTTTTTTTTTTCATTTACACATCCAACTTTAACAAAAAGTTGTGAAATACCTGTATGGTGTTAAGGCTCACTGTACCCCTTGTTACGTTCCTTGAGGGGTGTAGTTTCCAAAATAGTATGCCATGGGTTTTTTTTTTTTTTTTTGCTGAGACATGCCCCCCAAAAACCATTTCAGCAAAATTTGCTTTCAAAAAGCCAAATGTGACTCCTTCTCTTCTGAGCATTGTAGTTCGCCCGCAGAGCATTTTACGCCCTAACATGGGGTATTTCCATACTCAGAAGAGGTGGGGTTACAAATTTTCTCCCATTGCCCTTTATAAAAATGGAAATTTGGGGAAAAAACTGCACTTTAGTGAAAAAAATTTTTTTTTCATTTACACATCCGAATTTAACGAAAAGTCATCAAACACCTGTGGGGTGTTAAGGCTCACTGGACCCCTTGTTACATGCCTTGAGGGGTGTAGTTTCCAAAATGGAATGCCATGTGTGGGTTTTTCTGCTGTTCTGGCACCATAGGGGCTTCCTAAATGTGATACGCCCACCAAAAACCATTTCATAAAAACTCACTCTCCAAAAATTCCATTGTCGCTCCTTCCCTTCTGAGCCCTCTACAGCGACCGGCGAACACTTGACATACACATATGAGATATTTCCTTACTCAAGAGAAATTGGGTTACAAATTTTGAGAGGATTTGTCACCTTTAACCTCTTGTAAAAATTCAAAAACTGGGTCTACAAGAACATGCGAGTGTAAAAAATGAAGATTTTGAATTTTCTCCTTTATTTTGCTGTTATTCCTGAGAAACACTAAAGGGTTAACACACTTACTGAATGTCATTTTTGAATACTTTGAGGGGGCAGGTTTTATAATGGGGTCATTTGTGGGGTATTTTTAATAGGAAGGCCCTTCAAATCCACTTCAAACCTGAACTGGTCCATGAAAAATTCAGATTTTGAAAATTTTGTGAAAAATTGGAAAATTGCTGCTGAACTTTGAAGCCCTCTGATGTCTTCCAAAAGTAAAAACATGTCAACTTTATGATGCAAACATAAAGTAGACATATTGTATTTGTGAATCAAGCTATAATTTATTTGGAATGTCTATTTTCCTTACAAGCAGAGAGTTTCAAAGTTAGAAAATGCAACATTTTCAATTTTTTCATCAAATTTTGGAATTGTTCACCATGAAATGATGCAAGTATCGACAAAATTTTACCACTAACATAAAGTAGAATATGTCACGAAAAAACATTCTTGGAATCAGAATGAAAGGTAAAAGCATCCCAGAGTTATTAATGCTTAAAATGAAAGTGGTCAGATGTGCAAAAAACGCTCTGGTCCTACTGTGAAAATTGGCCTGGTCCTTAAGGGGATAATGAAAGAAAATAAAGATACTAGAATGGCCCAGCCAATCTCCAGATTATTATCCCTATAAAGTGCTGGTGCTCATAAAATGACAGAAAAAATATTAAAACAAATAATATTTATTGATTAATAAATAAATATAAAGTGCAGTGTATTTCATACGATAGAGCCTGTCTGATGTAGTTTCAGTTTCACAGATGATCTGTAAAAGATGTAAGTAGGTGGTTACTGAAATGATCTAGGAATAGATATTCGAACAAAATTGTACTGTGTTTTAGTAACACCCACCTGTAAAATGCTGGGTATTGTGAACGTATATATTGGATTCAATTAAGGTTTCAACAAGCTAGGGGAGTTGTTAGTATCAATGGATCTTCCCGTGTCAATTATCCACTTTACTTCTGAGTTGAAGTATTAAACAGGCGATGAAATTGAATACTGAAGAGATACAATAATGTAACAATCATTTAGTAGTGGTATAAAGTATTCAATATGGTGATTTGATATTGACACTGATTTTACAATGTATATCCAAAAAATGCCTACCTAATCTTGCAGAAAGGAAACATGTATTTATTCAACTTTTGCCGATAATATAGTTGTGATGAGCGATGCTTCCTATGTTGGAAAGGGTGATTCTATTTATAGCAGCAGTAACTTTTAACGTATTCCACTAATTTACATATAGAAGGAACTTATCCATATTACCGCATTCCGTGTAGTTCTCCGGGGGTTTCGTCCGGTACTTTCTCGGAGTCCTCGCTGTACTACAGTCCGGTTTGGCTTGAAGATGCAGGGCGGAATGGAAGAGAGCCCCGGACAGTGGCGTCTCTACCTTCCTCGCTACCTGAGAGAGCTGTTTTTCCCGCGTGACGTCACTACGGATAGTTTTGGAATCCAAAAAGGACCTTCTGACTAGTTTCGGAGACGTACTGCCTCCTTCCTCTGGGATAACTTCCTGTTTGGATTCTCCAGCAGACCCATAGTATCTGGGATTGACTGCCTAACGGCGAATTTATCTCATGTGGATTTATTCTTACAGAAGTGCGTTACTAAACTCCCTGCTTATTTGAAGGACACTTTCCATGTACTGGAAATATTAAACCAAGTAAAATGGGAAGAACATTACATCGTTGGAACTTTAGATGTTTCATCACTATGTACGGTTATTCAACATGGAAAAGAAGGGAGGCGGCGGAATTCTTTTTAAAACAGGAGGAACATTTTAAGGAGGACCAGATTGATTTTATTGGAGACTGCATTTCATTCATTTTACAACACATTTTTTTTTAAATATGAAGCTGATTTTTATGTGCAATGCTGGGGCACAGCGATGGGGACCAGATTCGCACCCAGTTATTCTAATCTATACGTTGGAAGCTGGGAAACCACCAATATTTATTCAAGGGGGAAACTGGGTGCGAATTTGGTCCTCTGGAAGCGTTTTATGGATGATGTGCTATTTATATGGAGTGAAGGAGAGCATCTTTTAAGCAGATTTTTAGAGGATATCAATAAAAATTAGCATTTTTTAAATTTCACAGCCGAATATAGCACAAAGCAAATTAATTTTTTAGACTTTACAATATATATAGAAAATAACCAGATAGAAACAAAAACATATCACAAACCCACGGATTCTAACAGCTACATATGGAAATCTAGTTGCCACATGATAATTTGGCTAGAAAATATCCCTCAAAGCCAATATATCAGACTAAGACGCAACTGTAGTAAAATGGAAGAATATAAACAGGAAGCTATCCAATTAAAAGACAAATTTCTGAGAAGAGGCTATGAAGAGGAGAAGTTGAATATAATTGCAGAAGATAGAAAAGTGGAGAGAAAACAGATATTGGAGATAAAAGGATAAAAAGAAGAATATGGACAAAATGGGTGCAAATCAAACAGAAAAAGAAACTATAGATATACCAGTCATAACCACTTATTCAAACCAAATCTACAAAATGAAAAAAAAATTATTAAAAAACATTGGTACCTATTAAAAGATGAAAAAATGATAGGGGAAAAACTAACATCAAAACCAAAATTCATTTTTAAAAAAGCAAAAAATATAGGCAATTTAATTGCACCTACAATAAAACAGAAACATAGGAAAACTCCCACACAAATGCAATTAACGGGAGGTATAAAATTAAACCCCCTACCTAATGTTTTTTTTCAGAACATTAATAATTTTGGAACAAATAAAAAGATTTTTCAACATATACATTGCAAAACTAGAGGGGTCATTTATGGCATCCGATGCCCTTGCGACAAGTTATACATAGGCTGCACAAAAAAAACCCTCATCCAGCGCTTAAAAGAACATATTTATAATATAAAAAGGAGTTTTGAGGGACATCCCCTCTCCAACCATTTTAGAGAAACACACAATTGGAAACAAAAGATGCCCAATTCTTTGGCCTAGAAATAGTTACCCCCAACTGGAGAGGGGGTAACTTCATTTCCCAAATGTCGAGAATAGAGGCCAAATGGATTTTTTAACTAAATACTGGAGCACCACATGGTTTAAACATAGATTTTGAAATGTTCGGATTCTTGGAAGAATCATAGAATACTCACCGTCATTGAAGTGGTTAATGGGAGACGATCATAAGAAGCGGAGAATCCAAACAGGAAGTTATCCCAGAGGAAGGAGGCAGTACGTCTCCGAAACTAGTCGGAAGGTCCTTTTTGGATTCCAAAACTATCCGTAGTGACATCACGCGGGAAAAACAGCTTATCAACTCTCTCAGGTAGCGAGGACGGTAGAGACGCCACCGGCCGGGGCTCTCTTCCATTCCGCACTGCATCTTCAAGCCAAACCGAACTGTAGTACAGTGAGGACTCCGAGAAAGTACCGGACGAAACCCCCGGAGAACTACACGGAATGCGATAATACGGATAAGTTCCTTCTATATGTAAAATTAGTGGAATACGTTAAAAATTACTGCTGCTATAAATAGAATCACCCTTTCCAACATAGGAAGCATCGCTCATCACAACTATATTATCGGTAAAAGTGGAATAAATACATGTTTCCTTTCTGCAAGATTAGGTAGGCATTTTTTGGACATATATTGTAAAATCAGTGTCAATATCAAATCACCATATTGAATACTTTATACCACTACTAAATGATTGTTATATTATTGTATCTCTTCAGTATTCAATTTCATCGCCTGTTTAATACTTCAACTCAGAAGTAAAGTGGATAATTGACACGGCAAGATCCATTGATACTAACAACTCCCCTAGCTTGTTGAAACCTTAATTGAATCCGATATATACATTCACAATACCCAGCATTTTACAGGTGGGTGTTACTAAAACACAGTACACTTTTTTGTTTGAAAAGCTATTCCTAGATCATTTCAGTAACCACCTACTTACATCTTTTACAGATCATCTGTGAAACTGAAACTACATCAGACAGGCTCTATCGTATGAAATACAATGCACTTTATATTTATTAATCAATAAATATTATTTGTTGTAATATTTTTTCTGTCATTTTATGAGCGCCAGCACTTTATAATTATTTATTACATATAGGTGGGTAAGACCGCTGATCATATAGGTATACAGGACCCTATATTGTGCAAGGCAGCTTTCCAACAATAGATCCTATACATTGCGCTTGTATTACTTCTATAAATCAGATTATTATCCCATTGAAAAACTATGGAAAGAACTGAAAATCATGATTCGTAAAAGAGGCCCACAGAACCTTCAAGATTTGAAGACTGTTTGTGTAAAAGAAAGGGCAAAAATCACACCAGATTAATGCATGCAACTAGTTTCTTCATACAGGCAAGAATTTTCAATTTACCAACAAAGGCTTTTTGTACAAAGTATTAAACAAATATCAGCAAGCGAGTTTAATACTTTTTTTTCCCGTCATTTCACATTAGAACACACAACTTTATTTGTACTAACCTATTTGTACTTAACTAAGCGTATTCGTAATTGTTTCTTTGTATGCATGGATTACTTGGTGAAAAATGAATGTCAATAGCACCTTTGGAAATATATTCTGTGAGAAAAATGGTGACGTGTTCAGTACTTATTTTCCCCACTGTAGATAGGGTTGTGATTTTTCAAATTATGTCAAGTCTATTTATATTACCACAGGTGACTCCAATTAAGGTGTAGAATTATGGATTTGGATAATTATGGATAAATTATATTGTTATAATGTAACAAAATGTGAAAATAGTGAAAGGGCCTGAAAACTGTCCTAATACATTGTATATAAACACTTAACCCCTTAAGGACGCAGGACATAAATGTACGTCCTGGTGCGGTGGTACTTAACGATCTGTTCTATGTCCTATACATAGAACAGATCAGTATTAGCAATCATGGTATTGCTATGAATAGTCCCCTATGGGGACTATTCAAGTGTAAAAAAAAATGTAAAAAAATGTAAAAGTAAAAGAAAGTGAAAAATCCCCTCCCCCAATAAAAAAAGTTAAACGTTCGTTTTTTCCTATTTTACCCCCAAAAAGCATAAAAAAAAAATTATATAGACATATTTGGTATCGCCGCGTGCGTAAATGTCCGAACTATTAAAATAATATGTTAATGATCCCATACGGTGAACTCCGTGAACGAAAAAAAAAATTGCTACTTTTTTAATACAGTTTATTTTAAAAAAAATATAAAAAATGTATTAAAAGTTTTTTATATGCAAATGTGGTATAAAAAAATTAAAGATCATGGCACAAAAAATGAGCCCCCATACCGCCGCTTATACGGAAAAATAAAAAAGTTAGAGGTCATCAAAATAAAGGGATTATAAACGTACTAATTTGGTTAAAAAGTTTGTGATTTTTTTTAAGCACAACAATAATAGAAAAGTACATAATAATGGGTATCATTTTAATCATATTGACCCTCAGAATATAGAACACATGTCATTTTTACCATAAATTGTACGGCGTGAAAACAAAACCTTCCAAAATTAGCAAAATTGCGTTTTTCTTTTTAATTTCCCCACAAAAATAGTGTTTTTTGGTTGCGCCACACATTTTATGATATAATGACTTATTTAATTACAAAGGACAACTGGTCGCGCAAAAAACAAGCCCTCATACTAGTCTGTGGATGAAAATATACAAGAGTTATGATTTTTAGAAGGCAAGGAGGAAAAAATGAAAACGTAAAAATTTTATTGTCTGAGTCCTTAAGGCCAAAATGGTCTGAATCCTTAAGGGGTTAAACACACAGACAGTGCAGATGACTTTTAATGTCTACACAAGAAGACAGTAATTTACTGTAGTAACAGTGCAAAAGGACTGTCAGCTGAGCTGCTGTATCTAATCCTATCATGTACGGTATTAGTTGCTTTATCTAAGCTAGCCTGTGAAAGCACATTGTAACTGCAACATAGGAACAAACAATTAGGAAACCACAAAGCCTTACATACAGTACCTGTCATCATACAATGTTATTAAATTTTACTATGAAATCATTTTTAGAAATCATAACATAATAGTGTATTAGCCCCTTAACAACAATGGACATAAATGTGCGTTCTGATGCGCAGGTACTTCTCGCACCAGGGCATACATTTACATCGTGTACATAACCCGAGCGGTACTCGCATCATGCACAGTAGGTCCTGACTGCTATCAGCAGCTGGGGACCCGCCAGTAATGGCGGACATCAGTGATCGTGCTGATATCAACCATTAACCCCTCAGATGCCAGGATCAATACAGATCACAGCATCTGTGGCAGTGCCGCGATTGTAATGGCTGATCTGATCATCCACGGCACGACTGCAGGGATCAGATCAGCCAAGATGGCGGTCGGAGGTCCCCTCACCTGCCTCTGCCGCTCTCCTGGGGAATTCTGCTCTGATCTGCCTTCTAGCAGATCAGAGCAGAAGATCGCTGATAATATTGATCAGTGCCTATGCATAGCACTTAACAGTATTAGTAATCAAATGATTGCTATGGGGACATAAAGAGTTAAAAATAAAAGTAAAAAAAATTTGAAAAAGCCCCTCCTCCAATAAAAATTGAAAGGCATACTGCAGCCATAGAACACTTATCCCCTATCCTGCGGATAGGGGATAAGTGTCTTCTTGCGGTGGGTCCAACTGCTGGGACGCCCTGTGATCTCCCGTATGGGGACCCAGCATTGTCACGGCTCTGCGCCGCTATTGCTTGTCTCATTGACCTCACTAAAAGGTCAACGGACAGCTGTTTTTATTCATTTTTTCATTATATAAAAAGAGACCAAAAAGACACTATTTTGGACTTTGGAATTTTTTTTTCGCGTACACCATTGACCCTGAGGTTTAATTAACAAAATATTTTTATAATTCGGACACTTCCGCACGGGGGCGGGGTCACACGGGGGCGGGGTAGTTACATCACAATGCTCCGGCCCCCATGATCACCAGTAATCAGACCCGGAGCGAACATGCTCCGGGGACTGATTAGAACGGGGTGCTGCGTGCAAGATCACGGGGGTCCCCAGCGGCAGGACCCCCGCGATCAGGCATCTTATCCCCTATACTTTGGATAGGGGATAAGATGTATTAACACCGGAGTACCCCTTTAAGGGGTTAAACAGAAGCATGCAAATAAGTATAACATTTCATATAAAAGTACATCAATACAACATACAAGTGTTGTCATATCCAATGTATTCTCACATCATGTACTCTGATCTTCATATTAACCAGCATAAAACATTAGATCATATATACAGTTATGTCTACATCTCAAAAAGTAGGTGGTCCCTCACCTCTGTGTCCATATGTTCAAATTCTAATTCGTTGTTCCACCATCACGTATGCCGTTTGTAAACATTCGCTCAGCGCTCCTCCCAATCTGACGTCACCTCGCGTCCAGACCACTGTAAGCATCCAGCGCATGCGTATTCGCTGGTTGCCAGCTTCAGCCTAAGTGTAAGAAGAACAACCAATGGGCATGCGTACTCGCGCTCTCAATGTCTCGGTAGCCATCTTGTTTAATGGAAAACATGCCCACAGTGTGTTCTATATGTCACCAAAGTACTTAGAGTTAAAAGGTCCCAAAACAGCCATCAGATTCAAAATATAGTCACCATCAGCCCCACCTATGTTACTGGATATGTGAGATAGGGGCAGGTAAGTACTTACATGGCTATCTGGGAGGCTCATATCAACCTGACCAGTCTTCACCAAAATGAGCATAAAGCAGAATTTATAACCCATGAATCTATCACCATTATTCAACAGGCATACGTACACACCGGTACCGTTATGCTCGTCCGTACATGATGTATAATCATTTAAAGCTGGAGTAGGTGTCATCGTCAGTACATGATATATAATCATATACTGCCCGAATAAGTGTGTGTGTTAAATTATTATTTATTATTCATACTCTGTTCGTCCATGTGGAGACGTAACTCCGCAAGTCCATCTACATGGGTTTTTAATTCTATATAAAGGTAGTGAGTACAGGGAGCCTGATCCAGGCTTCACCACTCTACATCTACCCAATAACTCATATTAAACACTCTCATATCGAGATCCCTGGTTCACCAAGGGTATATCAAGGACCTGGGTTAACCAAAAACTCATAGGACCCATCCAGTCTCATCATATCAGATGTGAAGTATTAACTATCCAACCCCATCGTGTCAAATAAGACACCTATTTTACATCGACTGGTCTAAGAGATTAGAAAGCCCCCAGAAAAAGCCAACCTCCCTCACACCAATATCACCACAAACCTCCAGATTACACATACTGTGGGCAATAATAAGACATTTATTTAATCTCCGACAGTACAGTATGGGACCCCATCATATGAATATCATCTTATAATTCTTCCTTAAGTTGGACACTTGTAAATTAATTTCTTCCGACAACGTGACGCATGGAACAGACGATCTCAGATGTCATGGTGTTCCCAAAGTGAACCCCTTGTGCACTAGGAATAAACAAATAAATGCAATTAAAACCATATAATAACATAAGTCTATATACAGAGTAGTTAACATGGACAGTCAACTGAGTAAGATCCAAAGTTTATGTTACCTTCAATACAATGTTCAGAACATTAAGAGTTTCAAAGGAAAATCAATATTGAGGCCCCTAGGGTGAAGTGACCTCAATTTGTCAATCCAAAATAATTCTCTCTTTTTTAACTTATTTACCCTATCTCCTCCTTTTCTTGTCTGTACAGTATAATCAATAATCATAAAATGTTGCCGATCCACAGTATGATTCATCTCCTTGAAGTGTCTAGAGACAGGTAATTCTGTTTTGTTGCGGATAGAAGATTTGTGATTATTGAGCCTAATTCTGCATTCTGTGGTGGTTTCACCAGTGTAAATGAGTGAACAAGGACACATCAAAACATAAATAACAAACTCAGACTCACAAGTCACATGATGGCGTATATTACATTGTATGTTCAAGCTAGGGTGGTTAAAAATGTTACCTTTAATCATAAGTTTGCAATTGTCCCACTGCATACAAGGGAAACATCCTGGTTTCAATTGTGTAGATAAATTCATTCTATCTGTAAGGACATCCGTCTTTACCAGCTTGTCCCTAAAATTGGAAGATCTTCTATCGGCTAACATGGGGGGTGACTTCAATTCGGGTATCTGATCAAATGAACCAGAGATAATGTTCCAGTGTTTACAAATGCTGTGCCCAATCTTGTCACTAAAAGGGGTGAACGTAGACACAAGGGGTATGCGTACTTGTTTGGGTCCTGCAGTCCTAGGTCTCATGTGATGTTCAACCAACTCTTTGGGGTAATCCCTGTGGACAAACTTTTTCCCCATCTCCTCCAATCTGTGATTTACTCTGTCAGAATCATTAACTATCCTTTTCACTCTGAGGAGTTGGCTATACGGAAGAGATTTGACCATATTTCTCGGGTGTGAACTATCAAATATCAATAAGTTATTCCTGTCTGTAGGTTTGACAAATAAATCTGTTCTAAGAGTGTTGTTTTCAGGTGTCTAGGAATTGAATTCCCGTTCTAGAGGACACCATGGTAAATTTGATGTCCTCATCAATGGCATTCAATTCCAAAAATAATTTGTTAAGCTGTTCATCAGTACCAGTCCAGATAGCAAAGATGTCGTCTATATGCCGCCACCATCTTAAGATGTTAACAAAATGGAGGGATGGGTATATAGACGGCTCTTCAAGATCTGCCATTACTATATTTGAGTAAGTGGGTGCCATGTTCGAATCCATAGCGGTTCCCTTTAATTGAATGTAATAACCATTTTCAAACAGGAAATAATTGCAACTCAATATGATATCAACCAACCCAATAATAAACTTCTTGCACTCTGGTGTCTGTGGATTGTTCCTCAGAACTTTGTTGATGCTCTGTATACCTCTATCATGTTTGATAGAGGTATAAAGACTCACCACATCAAAGGAAACCAAAATTGAATCACCTGGAAAGTGAACATCTCACAATTTAAGTAGAAAGTCGGATGTGTCTTTAATGTAGGATTTCGTGTTGACTGCATATTGGCGAAGGAATTTATCCACATAAATAGCTGAAGGACTGAAAATGGAGTCCCGCCCTTACACAATGGGATTACCTGGGGGTTTTTGTGCATTTTTATGTATTTTAGGCAACACATAAATCATTGGCATTTTTGGATTTTTCAGTAATAAGTAATCATGTAAGTCTATAATCTATAATATCCATCGCTAGTGCATTATTCACAAGAATTTTCAACCTCCGTTCTTCCATTGATTTAGGATCCTGTTTCACACATTTATATGTATCCGTGTCTTTAATTTGTCGATATACCTCCTCAAAATAAAAAGATTTATCCATAATGACAACCGCCCCGCCTTTTTCGGTGGATTTGATGGTAACGTTGTCATCATGGATAATATCCTGTAATTACAGTGAGTGCAGAGCCTTAGATCCTTTTCATGATCTCTCAAAATGTTAATGTCTTTTTCAACCAATGCTGAGAAAGTATTGATGGCCTCAGAGTTTAGCGGCGGGATGACTTCACTTTTGTTGCACAACCTCATGTCTTTCAGGCGTAATTCACTAATATGTTCATCAACACGTTTAACTTCTTTATCAGCACTGGATGAAAACCATACTTTCAATTTAATGCTCCTAATAAAAGAAGAAAAATCAGCATGTAACAGTAACCAATCAATTCTGGGAGTAGGGCAAAATGAAAGACCACGATTAAGTATTTTACATTCATATTCAGAAAAAATACAGGATGAAATATTTACCACCAAATTCTGTGTATCGCACTGTCCCTCTATTTGTTGGATACTGTCCGGTTTCCTTTGTTCCTGGTTACAGGTATTTTCTTTCTTCCTTCTGCGCCCTCTCCTGATCCGTCTCCTCCTCCTGTCTGGAGTTCCACTTTGTTTCATCCTAAAAAAAAATCTGTATTGATCACTTTATCAGCTGTTTTCCCTTTAGAATGATGTATTTTCAATCCTCCTTAAGAAGGAATCATCACCCAGTGATCCACTCAGAATTTTGTCCACGTCCTCTTCCGTATAAGAAAACAAAATGGGTGTACTGTGATTGGAATCCATATTGTAAAAAGTATATATACGTGCTCTGGCTTCCCGAGTCTTTTGATCCAGAAAAAAAAGAAAAGAAAGGGCCGGCACTGTAAAATGACTTATAGTCACAATGGGTGATCAGCTTCAACAGGTTAAGACTCCAAAACCCTCCATCCACAAAACTTCAAGAAAAAACGGCACTCCAAAAAATGCAAAAAATCTGTGTCTTTTATTCACCCATCAAGCACATTGCGAAGTTTCAGCCTCACCATGAGGCCTCTCTCAAGCAGTGCAATAGTGTTACATCACTTCCTTATATATGGTAATCATCAGTGACATCACATAGCTTCATTTACATCAATTAAAAAGAAGCATGCAAATAAGTACAACATTTCATATAAAAGTGCATCAATACAATATACAATTGTTGTCATATCCTTTTAGTAACAAGATTGGGCACAGCATTCGTAAACACTGGAACATTATCTCTAGTTCGTTTGATCACATACCCGAATTTAAGTCACCCCCCATGTTAGCCTATAGAAGATCTCCCAATTTTAGGGACAAGCTGGTAAAGATGGATGTCCTTACAGATAGATGAATTTATCTACACAATTGAAGCCAGGATGTTTCCCTTGTATGCAGTGGGACAATTGCAAACTTATGATTAAAGGTAACATTTTCAACCACCCAAGCTTGAACATACATTGTAATATACGCCATCATGTGACTTGTAAGTCTGAGTTTGTTATTTATGTTTTGATGTGTCCTTGTTCACTCATTTACACTGGTGAAACCACCACAGAATGCAGAATCAGGCTCAATAATCACAAATCTTCTATCCGCACTGGTAAAACAGAATTACCTGTCCCTAGACACTTCAAGGAGATGAATCATACTGTGGATCAGCTAAAATTTATGATTATTGATCATATTCCAGAGACACAAACAGGAGGAGATAGGGTAAATAAGTTGAAAAAAGAGAGAATTATTTTGGATCGACAAATTGAGGTCACTTCACCCTAGGGGCCTCAATATTGATTTTTCCTTGAAACCCTTAATGTTCTGAACATTGTATTGAAGGTAACATAAACTTTGGATCTTACTCAGTTGACTGTCCATGTTAACTACTCTGTTTATAGACTTATGTTATTATATGGTTTTAATTGCATTTATTTGTTTATTCCTAGTGCACAAGGGGTTCACCTTGGGAACACCATGACATCTGAGATCGTCTGTTCCATGCGACATTTTGTCAGAAGAAATTAATTTACAAGTGTCCAACTTAAGGAAGAATTATAAGATTATATTCACATGATGGGGTCCCATACTGTACTGTCGGAGATAAAAAAAAAAGTCTTATTATTGCCCACAGTATTTGTTGAATTTGTGGTGATATTGGTGTGAGTGAGGTTGGCTTTCTCCGGGGGGTTAATCTCTTAGACCAGTCGATGTAAAATAGGTGTCTTATTTGACACGATGGGGTTGGATAGTAAATACTTCACATCTGATATGATGAGACTGGATGGGTCCTATCAGTGTGTGGTTAACCCAGGTCTTTGATATACCCTTGGTGAACCAGGGATCTCGATATGAGCGTGTGTAATATGAGTTATTGGGCAGATGTAGAGTGGTGAAGCCTGGATCAGGCTCCCTGTACTCAATACCTTTATATAGAATTAAAAACCCATGTAGACGGACTTGGGGAGTTAAGTCTCCACATGGATGAACAGGATATGAATAATAAATAATAATTTAGGACACACACTTATTCGGGCAGTATATGATGATATATCATGTACTGACGATGACACCTGCTCGAGCTTTATATGATTATACCTCATGTATGGACAAGCATAACGGTACCGATGTGTACGTATGCCTGTTGAATAATGGTGATAGATTCATGGGTTACCATCCAGTCAGATGAGAGTTAATGTATAAATTATGCTTTATGTTCATTTTGGTGAAGACTGGTCGGGTTGATGTGAGGCTCCCAGATAGCTATTTAAGTACTTATCTGCCCCTATCTCACATATCCAGTAACATAGGTGGTACTAATGATGACTATATTGTGAATCTCATGGCTGTTTTGGGACCTTTTAACTCTAAGTACTTTGGTGACATATAAAACACTTTATGGGCATATTTTCCATTAACCCCTTAAGGACGCAGGGTTTTTCCGTTTTTGCATTTTCATTTTTTCCTCATCACCTTCTAAAAATCATAACACTTTCTATTTAGCACATAAAATTCCATATGATGGCTTATTTTTTGCTCCACCAATTCTACTTTGCAGTGACATTAGTCATTTTACCCAAAAATCCACGGCGAAACGGAAAAAAAATTCATTGTGCGTCAAAATTGAAGAAAAAATTTCATTTTGTAAATTTTGGGGGCTTCCGTTTCTATGCAGTGCATTTTTCCATAAAAATAACACCTTATCTTTATTCTGTAGGTCCATATAGTTAAAATGATACCCTACTTATATAGGTTGGATATTGTCATACTTTGGAAAAAAATCATAACTACATGCAGGAAAATTTATATGTAAAAAATTCTCATCTTCTAACCCCTATAACTTTTTATATTTTTCTGCGTACGGGCCGGTATGAGGACTTATTTTTTGCGCCGTGTTCTAAAGTTTTTATCTTTATCATTTTTGTATTGATCAGTCTTTTTGATCGCTTTTTATTCATTTTTTCATTATATAAAAAGTGACCAAAAATACGCTATTTTGGAATTTAGAATTTTTTTGCTCGTACGAGATTGACCATTCGGAGAGTTACGCACGCGGCGATACCGCATATGTTTATTTTAATTTTTATTTACACAGTTTTTTTTATGGGAAAAGGGGGGTGATTCAAACTTTATTGGGGAAGGGGTTAAAGGACCTTTGTTAACTTTTTTTCCCCTTTTTTTTGCAGTGCTATAGCTCCCCTAGGGGGCTATAGCACTGCACACACTGATCTTTTACCCTTTTGCATGGATCAGCGAGATAGGGGCTCGATTGCTCAAGACTGTAGCTCAGGCTTGGAGCACTCAAACGCCGATCGGACGCGACAGAACAAGGTAAGGTGGTCTCCACTCGCATCCAAGCTGATCAGGATCAGCCCGACTGAGCTGCCAGGAAGCGTTTACTTTCATTTTTAGACGTGGTGATCAACTTTGATCGCCGTGTCTAAAGGGTTTATAGCGCACGGCACAACGATTGGTGCCGCACGCTATTAGCTCAGGGTCCCGGCTATCGTTAGCAGCTGGGACCGACCCGGTGTGATGCGGGGTCACGGTGTGACCCCGTTTTAAACACCGGGACCGGACGAGGGGCGTACAGGTACTCCCTTCGCCCTGAAGGAGTTAAACAAGATGGCTACCGAAACATTGAGAGCGCGAGTATGCATGCCCATTGGTTGTTCCTCTTACCCTTAATAAACATGAAGGCTGAAGCTGGCAACCAGTGTATACGCATGCGCTGGATGCTTACAGCAGTCGGGACGCGAGGTGACATCAGATCGGGAGGAGGGCTGAGCGCTCTTCTGGACCTGCGCTCTGTTAATTTTTACAAATGACAGACGTGATGGTGGAACAGCGAATCAGAATTTGAACACATGGACACGGAGGTGAGGGACCACCTACTTTTTGAGACATGGCCACCTCCACGTCTCCTGATGTACTGGCCTCCTAGTAGTGCCTCCATGCTCTGGACACTTCTCTGACGGACACAGCAAACCTTCTTGCCACAGCTCGCATTGATGTGCCATCCTGGATGAGCTGCACTACCTGAGCCATTTGTGTGGGTTGTAGACTCCGTCTCATGCTACCACTAGAGTGAAAGCACCGCCAGCATTCAAAAGTGACCAAAACATCAGCCAGGAAGCATAGGAACTGAGAAGTGGTCTGTGGTCACCACCTGCAGAACCACTCCTTTATTAGGGGTGTCTAGCTAATTGCCTATAATTTCCACCTGTAGTCAGTTCCATGTGAAATTGATTGTCAATCAGTGTTGCTTCCTGAGTGGACAGTGTGATTTCACAGAAGTGTGATTGACTTGGGGTTACATTGCATTGTTCAAGTGTTCCCTTTATTTTTTTGAGCAGTGTACAAAAGTATGTAAACATGGGTATCATTTTAATCGTGTTGACCCACAGAATAAAGAAAACATGTCTTTTGACCGTAAAGTGTACAGCGTGAAAAGAAAACCCTCCAAAATTAGCAAAATTGCAGTTTTCATTTGAATTTTCTCACACAAATAATAATAATTTGAGTTCGCTCTGCATTTTATGTAATAATGAGTGATGTAATTACAGGGCCGGACTGGGACCAAAATTAGTAATTTTCAATTACTTTTACTAACCCTGCAATTCTTGTGTATTTTTGATTGGCATGCCAATAAGGGGATCTGCATCTGCATCTATAAATTCGTTGCAGATTGGTGTGTGTAAATACACCTGTAAAGGGGTAGTCCAGAGAAAAGGTTTTGTTTGGAGAGGGTGTAATTAGGCACAATGTTATTAACCTAGGGGCAGATGGCATTAACCCCTTGTACTCGTGAAGCCAGGGCGTGGTTAACATCTGCACCACCCGAGGAATGGCCACTGGATCCTGGGCTAGGCACGGGGCAAATAATGACTCCAAAGCCACGGAACAATGGCAGCTTTACTGAGGCAGAAAGATGGAATAGTCTTTACAGCTCAGTTAGGCCCAAGGAGATGACCAGTGACTTAGGAGACTTGCGGGCTCGCTGGGACTAGTAGTGGACCCGGACAGAATGCTGCAGACCCACGCTGACTAGACTTCACCCCTTGTGTAGCTTACCAGGCTTTGATGTTCACCTGTTGGGCACTTGGAGTTGGAAGCATGGCTGCGTGACTAGGCCTTGGGTCTCCTCAGGACACCAGACACTATCAGGTCTTGACTGTTCCTCAGCATATACTCAAGAAGCTCAAGAGACTGAACTAGATCCTCCCTTGGTTTATGTGGGAGCACTTTGGAGGGGTCCTATAGGTCACCACACAAGTCACCTGGTCACTGACACCTTCCCTGGTTACATGACTTGGTAACAACATTTACAGGCATATGAACATTATAAAGACATTCTCATATATAACATAACATATCCTTTATTTCTTTTTTAAAAGACGCCCAATGTGTGGTGTTTACACCACGTACACAGGATGTTTACACTACTAATGCATGAATGAATAGTAACCTGGTGACTATGCAGGCCACGTCACAAGTGTGTGTACGTCACAGGTGGGCGGGGAGGAACCCGAGAATTTCGCAGGTTTTTCCCTTTTAAAAGTTTGTCACATAAGATACATGTTATGAAGCCTATGTCTTATTGAAAAAGAGGCAAGAAGCCTCGAAACGCGTTTAAGTGTATTAGGCAATAAAGGAACTTTGCAATACGCTCCTGTCATCCTTGTACGGTACGCGCCGATGATCCCGGACCTTTTCTACAGCTCCACAGACGTCCACAAGTCGGCAGGGGGTGATCCCAGCCGAACTCCCGGGAGGCAGCTCCGTCCCCCAGGGACACAGCTGGGGTTTCACCCCATCATCGATTTCTCCACTTTTGGTCCAGATAAGTTACATGGTTACACCTATTGCTCTGTCTCCACAATATGTGCTTGTGTATGATCCTACTGTCGCTTTAACATATATTACAGTCTATCTATACTGTTATGATCCTTTTTCATCATATGTATGTTATATTTATGTGATACCAAGTAGCTGGGTGAGACAATACAAAAACCCAATTGTACTATAACCGCATATATAGATTTACCTAGTAAGATCTATAGTACCAGCGACAGTTTATGATAGGGGTGACAACGGACCATTGTTGTCATTTCCCTTACAATTAGATCCATCTCAGATGGTATCCTTATGACAGTGGTGACAATAGGTCATTTCTATCCTTCTCCCATCCTAAGAGATAGATAGCCCCCACTAGTGAGACAGAGAGCCTCCCTATGGTCTATAGTACAGGGTAAGGCCAGTACAATAGGGGTAGGTTCCAGTACGGGGCCGCCCTTTCTAGGGCGATCACTCCGTCTAGGTTTAGGGGTAGTGAAGGGACCTAGTAGAAAGGGCTAGTAAGTAGAGGCCGCCATCCATAGGCCAATATATCCCCAGGACCTTTCCCACCCTCCACCCACCCCACCCCCCCATCTTTTCCTTAGTAACCATATAACGGACCATTAACGGCAAGTCTCCTGATTGGTGGAAGCAATTGGTTTTCTGATAAATCAATTATGGCTTTCATCAGGCCAATATGAATATATATCAGGACCTTTGATTTTAACATATGTTGGTCTGATAGGATCTTAATTTTCATTTGCTTTAATTTAGGTATATAATAAAAGTTACATTTTAGTGTTTCATATTTGGATTCGGAAATTGACCTCCCCAAAACCTTCCTGGATTTGGAGAGACTTTTAAAAAGTGAGATCCAACACCATCTAGATCTCAAATACATGCGCATATACATACAGGAGAACATCATTGCCAGAGGACTACGCCTACGACCAGAGGCCGCCTTCAAAAATGACTCCATTTTTGTCAACAAATGGGATAATATGATCCATGATTTCTCCCTGAAAATGATGCAGGCACTATGTGAAAAGAGAGAGGAATTATGCCTCGAGCTTGATAACAAAATCACAGAACTAACTAATATTCTCAATATACATAGAAATAGCCGTGATTTCACAAGAATGGATAAGCTCCTGACGATAAGGATACTTAATCAGGAAAAAGATACATTGGAAAAAAAGACCTCTAAATTAAACAGAGACAAAAAAGATTATCTGAATGATAATATTAAATACTGGAAAAAGAACAAAAATGAAACAACTTTTGTCCCGGAAACTAGGACCGAAAACCAAGAAAAATTATCCATGGGACCTCAGAAAAACACACCCATGAGACCCCACAACAGGGGAGCATGAGACCAAAAAACCCAGAACGGACGTTCTTTCCATAATAGCATCTATAGAAAGACATAAAACCCTGAAAGAAGAACATCACCGAAAAATAGAGTAAAAACAGGAACCGTGAAAAAAACAACAAATACATCCAAAACAGGACCAAAACCAAATTCTGAACATTACACTAAAACAGTGCATAAAAACAATACACCTGACAAACAACTAGGTGAGACAAGTGAACACATTACAAAAGAATACCCCCTCTTGAGTAAAAAATTATTCTCCACTCAAGGTACACCATGCACCAGAAAGGAGAAAAATTCAGAAGAGTTAGACTATGTACCCCGAGACTCTATAATGAGTCAAAATTTAGATCAGGCTATTGAAATCCTCGAAAACGGATCACCTGACCTAACAACCCTACTCCAACAAGCACGGGAATTGTCATCTTTAGCCCCACCACCTACATCGTTCGGAGGAGAAGTAAAAGAAACAATAGATACAATTACCCCAATGAAGAATCACAATCTCACCTTAAACTTGGCTACAAATACTGAGACCACAGAAAATGGATTCTCCCAAGAAGAAGAGAGGAACGTGAGTGGTATAAGGGAACCTACTACACCTACAAGCGAAAACAGACGGTCTCCAGCTTTTTTAGAACTTCCCCTGGTCCTCACCCCCACCCCAGCACATCATGGCAGGGTGGAGACTCTCACAACGTTTATAACCGAATATTACAGCCCAGCCAGGACGAAAAGAAAACTACCGAAAGGAGAGGGAACAAGAGAGGGAGCCGAGGAAAGGGGAGAAAAAAACGAACAGGAGAAACAACAACGAAAAAAGAACAAAAAACTCCACTAAGGATTGTCACGATGCCGGCTGGCAGGTAGTGGATCCTCTGTGCCAGAGAGGGATTGGCGTGGACCGTGCTAGAGGATCGGTTCTAAGTCACTACTGGTTTTCACCAGAGCCCGCCGCAAAGCGGGATGGTCTTGCTGCGGCGGTAGTGACCAGGTCGTATCCCCTAGCAACGGCTCAACCTCTCTGGCTGCTGAAGATAGGCGCGGTACAAGGGAGTAGACAGAAGCAAGGTCGGACGTAGCAGAAGGTCGGGGCAGGCAGCAAGGATCGTAGTCAGGGGCAACGGCAGAAGGTCTGGAATCACAGGCAAGGAACACACAAGGAACGCTTTCACTGGCACTAGGGCAACAAGATCCGGCGAGGGAGTGAAGGGGAAGTGAGGTGATATAGGGAAGTGCACAGGTGTAAACACTAATTGGAACCACTGCACCAATCAGCGGTGCAGTGGCCCTTTAAATCGCAAAGACCCGGCGCGCGCGCGCCCTAGGGAGCGGGGCCGCGCGCGCCGGGACAGAACTGACGGGGAGCGAGTAAGGTACGG
This sequence comes from Hyla sarda, assembly GCF_029499605.1. Lineage (NCBI taxonomy): Eukaryota > Metazoa > Chordata > Amphibia > Anura > Hylidae > Hyla > Hyla sarda. The sequence goes on from NC_079190.1 coordinate 324,047,184, forward strand.
GAGCCGGGGTGCGCATCGCGAGCGGGCGCTACCCGCATCGCGAATCGCATCCCGGCCGGAGGTAGTAACGCAGCGCCCCGGGTCCGTGGAACCGACCGGGGCGCTGCAGTGAGGGAAGTGTAGCGAGCGCTCCGGGGAGGAGCGGGGACCCGGAGCGCTCGGCGTAACAGTACCCCCCCCCTTGGGTCTCCCCCTCTTCTTGGGGCCTGAGAACCTGAGGATCAGACTTTTGTCCAGGATATTGTCCTCAGGTTCCCAGGACCTCTCTTCTGGACCACAACCCTCCCAATCCACTAAAAAAAAAGTTCTTCCCCTGACCTTTTTAGAGGCCAAAATCTCTTTGACAGAGAAGATGTCCGAGGAGCCGGAAACAGGAGTGGGAGGAACAGATTTAGGAGAAAAACGGTTGAGGATGAGAGGTTTAAGAAGAGAGACGTGAAAGGCATTAGGGATACGAAGAGAAGGAGGAAGAAGAAGTTTGTAAGAGACAGGATTAATTTGACACAAAACTTTAAAAGGACCAAGATAGCGTGGTCCCAACTTATAGCTCGGGACACGGAAACGGACATATTTAGCGGAGAGCCATACCTTGTCTCCAGGGGAAAAAATGGGAGGAGCTCTTCTTTTCTTATCTGCGAATCTCTTCATGCGAGAAGAAGCCTGTAAGAGAGAATTTTGGGTCTCTTTCCATATGGTGGAAAGATCACGAGAAATTTCATCCACAGCGGGCAGACCAGAGGGCAAGGGGGTAGGGAGGGGGGGAAGAGGGTGACGGCCGTACACCACGAAAAACGGAGATTTGGAGGAAGATTCAGAGATTCTGAAATTATACGAGAATTCGGCCCAAGGTAGAAGATCTGCCCAGTCATCCTGGCGGGAGGAAACAAAATGTCGTAAATAGTCACCCAAGATCTGGTTAATTCTCTCTACTTGTCCATTGGATTGAGGATGGTATGCAGAAGAAAAATTTAATTTAATCTTGAGTTGTTTACAGAGAGCCCTCCAGAATTTAGACACAAATTGGACGCCTCTATCCGAGACGATCTGTGTAGGCAACCCGTGAAGACGAAAAATGTGTACAAAAAATTGTTTAGCCAACTGAGGCGCTGAAGGAAGACCAGGAAGAGGGATGAAATGTGCCATTTTGGAGAATCGATCAACGACCACCCAAATAACAGTGTTGCCATGGGATGGGGGTAAGTCAGTAATAAAATCCATACCAATCAGAGACCAAGGTTGTTCGGGGACAGGCAGAGGAAGAAGAAAACCAGCGGGCTTCTGGCGAGGAGTCTTATCCCGGGCACAGATAGTGCAGGCTCGCACAAAGTCCACCACATCAGTCTCTAGAGTCGGCCACCAATAGAAGCGAGAGATGAGTTGCACAGATTTCTTGATGCCCGCATGACCTGCGAGATGGGAGGAGTGACCCCATTTGAGGATCCCAAGGCGTTGGCGTGGAGAAACAAAGGTCTTTCCTGGAGGAGTTTGCCTGATGGAGGCTGGAGAAGTGGAAATCAGGCAGTCAGGAGGAATGATGTGTTGAGGAGAGAGTTCAATTTCAGAGGCATCTGAGGAACGAGAGAGAGCATCGGCCCTAATGTTTTTATCAGCAGGCCGAAAGTGAATTTCAAAATTAAATCGGGCAAAGAACAGAGACCACCTGGCCTGACGAGGATTCAGCCGTTGGGCAGACTGGAGGTAGGAGAGGTTCTTGTGATCGGTGTAAATAATAACTGGAAATCTTGATCCCTCCAGCAGATGCCTCCATTCCTCAAGTGCTAATTTAATGGCTAGAAGCTCTCGATCCCCGATGGAGTAGTTCCTCTCCGCCGGAGAGAAGGTCCTGGAAAAAAAACCACAAGTAACAGCATGCCCGGAAGAGTTTTTTTGTAGAAGGACAGCTCCAGCTCCCACTGAGGAGGCATCAACCTCCAATAGGAAAGGTTTAGATGGGTCAGGTCTGGAGAGCACGGGAGCCGAAGAAAAGGCAGACTTGAGTCGTTTAAAGGCGTCTTCCGCTTGAGGAGGCCAAGACTTGGGATCGGCATTTTTTTTTGTTAAAGCCACAATAGGAGCCACAATGGTAGAAAAATGTGGAATAAATTGCCTGTAATAATTGGCGAACCCCAAAAAACGTTGGATGGCACGGAGTCCGGAGGGGCGTGGCCAATCTAAGACGGCAGAGAGTTTATCTGGGTCCATTTGTAGTCCCTGGCCAGAGACCAAGTATCCTAGAAAAGGAAGAGATTGGCATTCAAACAGACATTTCTCTATTTTGGCATAGAGTTGATTATCACGAAGTCTCTGAAGAACCATACGGACATGCTGGCGGTGTTCTTCAAGATTGGCAGAAAAAATCAGGATATCGTCCAGATATACAACAACACAGGAGTATAGTAGATCACGAAAAATTTCATTAACAAAGTCTTGGAAGACGGCAGGGGCGTTGCATAGACCAAAGGGCATGACCAGATACTCAAAGTGTCCATCTCTGGTGTTAAATGCCGTTTTCCATTCATCCCCCTCTCTGATGCGGATGAGATTATAAGCACCTCTTAAGTCCAGTTTGGTAAAAATATGGGCACCTTGGAGACGATCAAAGAGTTCAGAGATGAGGGGTAGGGGGTAGCGGTTCTTAACCGTGATTTTATTAAGACCGCGGTAGTCAATGCAAGGACGTAGAGAGCCATCTTTTTTGGACACAAAGAAAAATCCGGCTCCGGCAGGAGAGGAGGATTTACGGATAAAGCCCTTTTTTAAATTTTCTTGGACGTATTCAGACATGGCAAGAGTCTCTGGGACGGACAGAGGATAGATTCTGCCCCGGGGTGGAGTAGTACCCGGGAGGAGGTCAATGGGACAATCATAAGGCCTGTGAGGAGGTAGAGTCTCAGCTTGTTTTTTGCAAAAAACGTCCGCAAAGTCCATATAGGCCTTAGGGAGACCGGTTACATGAGGAAGCACAGGGACACGGCAAGGTTTACTGGGAACCGGTTTTAAGCAGTCCTTGGAACAAGAGGGCCCCCAACTCTTGATCTCCCCAGTGGACCAATCCAGGATTGGGGAATGGAGTTGAAGCCAGGGAAGTCCAAGAAGGATTTCAGAAGTGCAATTGGGGAGGACCAACAGTTCAATCCTCTCGTGATGAGATCCGATGCACATTAGAAGGGGCTCCGTGCGGAAACGTATAGTACAGTCCAATCTTTCATTGTTTACACAATTGATGTAGAGGGGTCTGGCGAGACTGGTCACCGGGATGTTGAACCTGTTGACGAGAGAGGCTAAGATGAAATTTCCTGCAGATCCAGAGTCCAAGAAGGCCACAGCAGAGAAGGAGAAGGCAGAGGCAGACATCCGCACAGGCACAGTAAGACGTGGAGAAGCAGAGTAGACATCAAGGACTGTCTCACCTTTGTGCGGAGTCAGCGGACGTCTTTCCAGGCGGGGAGGACGGATAGGACAATCCTTCAGGAAGTGTTCGGTACTAGCACAGTACAGGCAGAGATTCTCCATGCGGCGTCGTGTCCTCTCTTGGGGTGTCAGGCGAGACCGGTCGACCTGCATAGCCTCCACGGCGGGAGGCACAGGAACAGATTGCAGGGGACCAGAGGAGAGAGGAGCCGGGGAGAAGAAACGCCTCGTGCGAACAGAGTCCATATCCTGGCGGAGCTCCTGACGCCGTTCGGAAAAACGCATGTCAATGCGAGTGGCAAGATGGATGAGTTCATGTAGGTTAGCAGGGATTTCTCGTGCGGCCAGAACATCTTTAATGTTGCTGGATAGGCCTTTTTTAAAGGTCGCGCAGAGTGCCTCATTATTCCAGGATAATTCTGAAGCAAGGGTACGGAACTGTACGGCATACTCGCCAACGGAAGAATTACCCTGGACCAGGTTCAACAGGGCAGTCTCAGCAGAAGAGGCTCGGGCAGGTTCCTCAAAGACACTTCGAATTTCCGAGAAGAAGGAGTGTACAGAGGCAGTGACGGGGTCATTGCGGTCCCAGAGCGGTGTGGCCCAAGCCAGGGCTTTTCCAGACAGCAGGCTGACTACGAAAGCCACCTTAGACCTTTCAGTGGGGAACTGGTCCGACATCATCTCCAAGTGTAATGAACATTGGGAAAGAAAGCCACGGCAAAACTTAGAGTCCCCATCAAATTTATCCGGCAAGGATAGTCGTATTCCAGAAGCGGCCACTCGCTGCGGAGGAGGTACAGGAGCTGGCGGAGGAGATGATTGCTGGAGCTGTGGTAGTAACTGTTGTAGCATAACAGTCAGTTGAGACAGCTGTTGGCCTTGTTGCGCAATCTGTTGTGACTGCTGGGCGACCACCGTGGTGAGGTCAGCGACAACTGGCAGAGGAACTTCAGCGGGATCCATGGCCGGATCTACTGTCACGATGCCGGCTGGCAGGTAGTGGATCCTCTGTGCCAGAGAGGGATTGGCGTGGACCGTGCTAGAGGATCGGTTCTAAGTCACTACTGGTTTTCACCAGAGCCCGCCGCAAAGCGGGATGGTCTTGCTGCGGCGGTAGTGACCAGGTCGTATCCCCTAGCAACGGCTCAACCTCTCTGGCTGCTGAAGATAGGCGCGGTACAAGGGAGTAGACAGAAGCAAGGTCGGACGTAGCAGAAGGTCGGGGCAGGCAGCAAGGATCGTAGTCAGGGGCAACGGCAGAAGGTCTGGAATCACAGGCAAGGAACACACAAGGAACGCTTTCACTGGCACTAGGGCAACAAGATCCGGCGAGGGAGTGAAGGGGAAGTGAGGTGATATAGGGAAGTGCACAGGTGTAAACACTAATTGGAACCACTGCACCAATCAGCGGTGCAGTGGCCCTTTAAATCGCAAAGACCCGGCGCGCGCGCGCCCTAGGGAGCGGGGCCGCGCGCGCCGGGACAGAACTGACGGGGAGCGAGTAAGGTACGGGAGCCGGGGTGCGCATCGCGAGCGGGCGCTACCCGCATCGCGAATCGCATCCCGGCCGGAGGTAGTAACGCAGCGCCCCGGGTCCGTGGAACCGACCGGGGCGCTGCAGTGAGGGAAGTGTAGCGAGCGCTCCGGGGAGGAGCGGGGACCCGGAGCGCTCGGCGTAACAAGGATCTTCAATCTCTCAAGTCAGATTCTATCAGAGACTGAAAGAGAAATATTAAATAAAGGCCTATCATTTTGTCCCACGAAAAAAATATATGAATTCAAACTTTTTGTGGATTTGAATGCATTCATCAGGAAACTTACCCTGAACCGCCATTTTGGTATAATGGAAAACAAAAAAATAGAAGCACAATTGAGAGAAACAGATGACAAAAATACACTGGACCCTCCACCAATACCCAGTGGTCTGAAACCAAAATCCACCTTTTACCCCACCCATCATAAAGGAGAATTCATTGAAACCTTCTACGCCTTAGTTGCAGAAGAATTTTGCTCTATAAACAAAAAGTGCAACATCAAACATAATCTCACCAAACAACAGAATGTAGCCATAAAAGGACTAGCTGACAACAGATCTATCGTGATCCGCAATGCGGATAAAGGTGGAGGAATAGTCATTCAGGACAGATCAGCCTACCTAACAGAGGCTCAAAACATCATATCAGATCCAGACTACTATCAAGCACTCTCCACAGACCCTACAATAGAATTCCAAAAGGAATGCCACCACCTTGTGGATAGAGCGTATGACATTGGAGTGCTAGACAAAAAGGAGAGAGATTTTATTAAAATAAAAAATCCTCGAGTCCCCATATTTTACCATTTCCCCAAATTACATAAGGACCCTGTTAACCCACCCGGGTGCCCCATCATTTCCGGAATAAACTCCATCACCAGTAACCTTTCTAACTACGTTGATATCATGCTACAAAAACACATAGTAAATCTACCGTCGTACCTAAAGGACACCCCTACTTTGATCAACTTACTGAAACCGATACCATGGCAACCCAGTTACAAGTGGGCAACCTTAGATGTATCGGCTTTATACTCGAATATTCCACACAAGAGGGGAATTGAGGTGATATCATCTATACTATCCGAAGACAGCACCATGCCTCCGGAACAGAGGACATTCATCACCGATAGCATTGCTCACATTCTATCCCATAATTACTTCAATTTCGAACAGAAGACCTATTTACAAATCACGGGGACTGCGATGGGGACGCGTTTCGCACCCTCATTCGCTAACCTGTATATGGGTGACTTCGAAAATAAATATATCTACAACACTCACCCATGGAAGAATCACATCATCCTATATAAACGCTACATTGATGATCTCATTTTTATCTGGGATGGAACTAAGGAAGATTTCCACCTCTTCACCGAATATCTGAATGGTAATGACCACCACCTCAAACTTACAGGCAAATGTGAAAAGGACCATATAGAATATTTGGATGTGGTCCTCACATCAGAGGATTCTAAAATCACTAATAAGGTCTATTTCAATTCAGTAGACTGTAATAGCCTTCTTGACTTTAATAGCTGTCATTTCCACAAATGGAAAAAAAAGTATACCATATGGCCAGTTCCATAGGGTTAACCGCAATTGTACCAACATTTCTGATTTTAAATCACAAAGCAAAATAATAGAAAAAAGACTAAAAGAAAAAGGTTACCCTAAAAGCATTGTGAAAGCGGCGTACAAAAGGACTTTAACTACCCGATTGAATGGCGGCCCACAGAAGAACTCTGAAGTTAACCGCCCTGACTACAAATTCAACTTCATTTTGAATTACTCTGCCGGGTTCAAAACCATTGGCAATATAGTGAAAACCCACTGGAAAATTCTACAGCAGGATCCCATACTCAGAAAAACCCTCCCAGAAAAACCCAACTTTACATATAGGAGGGCCCCCACAATTAAGAACAATATTGCACCAAGCAAACTAAGGAAACCAATAAGAAATGGGAACACCGAGACTATAGGAATTCCAAAAGGATGCTTCAGATGTGGGAAAAAAACCTGCAAACTATGTGTAAACATGAATCATACCTCCAGTACATTTACTAGCAATCAGACAGGTGAGTCTTTTCCTATAAAATCCCACATTGACTGTGGGTCTACTTACATAATTTATCTGATTGAATGCACCTGTCAGTTGCAATATATCGGCCGGACATCCCAACCACTTAGAAGCCGTTTCAATGGGCATAGGTACAATGTTAGCCACAAATTTTTAAAACACAGTATCTCTAGACATGCGATGGAATCACATGGAAGCAACTTTACAGACTTTAAAGTCACTGCATTAGAACAAATCCCAGAGGATACAGAAGATCGTTTTAGAAACCTATGCAAGAGGGAGTCTAACTGGATTTATAGGTTAAATACTCTCCACCCTCTTGGACTTAATGAATGCCTGGAAGGTGTATAGGACTTTCAAAATCTGACAATTTTGACACAGATGCGATGATTAGTGCCACTCCAGTACCATTCAGGACCCCCCCCCTTATTTTCAACCCCTCTCCAAAATATATATATATATAAAAAATTAATAAAAATACACATACATGTATGATATGCATAGGGAGAGTTATATATATATACACTTATACGGTACTCACTTCAATTTGAGAAGCCTGGTCCTCTATATATTCCTCCGAACGAAAGAACACCGGTAATTGATTACCCCGACATCATATAGTCACTTTCTGTGACTAAACGGATATCACACCGGGCGCTATTAACATTCCTTTACATCATGCATCTCATGACCCAAACAAACCCCTTCAAAATATAGCAACAATCTGTCGGATATATATCCACCTTATATCCTAACTCCGAGACGTCGCTGAAACTAATACAGAGCCTCGTTATAACAGGGGGTGTGAACACAATATTGTGAACACTCCTACACCCCCAGTCACGATACCCTATTTTTAATAGACAGACACAACACTTTTATCATTAGCAACAGTGTTTACAACGCGCTGCTACTCCTATCTCTGTCTAAATATACAAAATACACAATAGAATACTGATTTTAATCTAGCTCCTTCCTAATAATATATATTTATATATTTTTTTTATTGTGTATCATTTTTCTACTACCATTTTTTAATTCTCTCATATACACATATACATTAATTTGATTGCCATTTTATATAATATACATACATTTGTTTCACTCACCGATCTATATGCATCTTTATATTAATTAAGCAATCCTTTTTTTTTTTTTTTTTAAAGACGCCCAATGCGTGGTGGAATACGTACACAGGATGTTTACACTACTAATGCATGAATGAATAGTACCCTGGTGACTATGCAGGCCACGTCACAAGTGTGTGTACGTCACAGGTGGGCGGGGAGGAACCCGAGAATTTTGCGGGTTTTTCCCTTTTAAAAGTTTGTCACATAAGATACATGTTATGAAGCCTATGTCTTACTGAAAAAGAGGCAAGAAGCCTCGAAACGCGTTTAAGTGTATTAGGCAATAAAGGAACTTTGCAATACGCTCCTGTCATCCTTGTACGGTACGCGCCGATGATCCCGGACCTTTTCTACAGCTCCACAGATATATAACATAAGGCACTTATTAACCATTTAAGATACATACAATAAGGGTGGACTCAGGGGACACTGAGATAGAGTCCGCCACACAGGACAGAAAGGTACAGGAGCGCAACTCCTGTACTGGGCTACCATAGATAGATAGATAGATAGATAGATAGAGCCAACTAAGTGAAGCAAACATTAAAAAAATATTGGCATATCTTGACATCTTGGCCAACCATGTGTATCTGGAACTAACTTAGATGATCCAAAAATGTGTGGGATCTGTTGATGAGACGCCATTACAACATACTGAAACAACTTAATACCTTTGGTCCAAAGGCCCTAGATGGGGATCATTTTCATGTAGTATATGTGCTGCTTGTCTGAATAAATATAAAATCACTCATCACATTAAATGTGACACTGAAAATGTTGTGTACTCGGCAACCTGCCCATGCAAGAAAATATACATTGACTTTACAAATAACAATTTTGAAGACAAGTCAAAGAACATGTATTAAGCAATATTTCTGCTAAGGATATTGAAGATGATCAGTCTACGTACGATTCCAAAACATTTCAAAAAGTTCCTTGGATGAACCCCTTTAAGTTAAGAGGCATTGAATGCCCATACCAAATAGGGGACGAAATGTGTCCAAAATGTAAACAAAAGGTGACCAGGTGGATTGTGGTATTGGAAGCCATGGCGCCAAAGTGCCTAAATGAATCATTAACATTCTCGTCCTTCCTATAATTATTGTTTTTTCACATTTCTAGTTTTTAGTCTAATTCTTGAATTTTAATGATTTGTAGTATAGTATTGATATTATGATAGTATTTTATTGGTATGTTCCCTTTTCCTCTCTTTTGATGGCCAGGTAGGGTTGAATACAAAGATTGGCACCCTTGTGTATATTGATCCTAAATGGTTGATGGGTTTATTAACTTGATTTTTGTCCTCTTTTTACTAAATATTCTTGTTAAATTATTATTGTGAACTGCTGAGGTTATATGTCCAGTTCTTTGACACCTTCTCTCCTGAATGGACCATGGCTGAATAACCCCTTTTTCATGTGTTTTTTGTCACAATTATGGAGTTTTTGTGGTTTTCACTTGTTAATAACTCTTTTTCTAATTTTTTATTTTTTAAACTTTAATATTTTTTATTACACAGTTTTCAGTCACTCACATATATATCATATGAATATGTGTGAAATAGTTGTTTGTTTTTTATATCATTTATTTTTTATTATACACTCACAATATTTAAAGGGGTTATCCAGGAAAAAAACTTTTTTATATATATCAACTGGCTCCAGCAAGTTAAACAGATTTGTAAATTACTTCTATTAAAAAATCTTAATCCTTTCAGTACTTATGAGCTTCTGAAGTTAAGGTTGTTCTTTTCTGAAGTGCTCTCTGATGACACCTGTCTAGGGAAACGCCCAGTTTAGAAGCAAATCCCCATAGCAAACCTCTTCTAAACTGGGCGTTTCCCGAGACACGTGTCATCAGAGAGCACTTAGACAAAAAAAAACAATCTTAACTTCAGAAGCTCATAAGTACTGAAAGGATTAAGATTTTTTAACCCCTTAAGGACCGGGTTTTTTTTCGTTTTTGCATTTTCGTTTTTTGCTCCTTGCCTTTAAAAAATCATAACTCTTTCAAATTTGCACCTAAAAATCCATATGATGGCTTATGTTTTGCGCCACCAATTCTACTTTGTAATGACGTCAGTCATTTTGCCCAAAAATCTACGGTGAAGCGGGAAAAAATTTTTTGTGCGACAAAATTGAAAAAAAAAACGCTGTTTTGTAACTTTTGGGGGCTTCCGTTTCTACGTAGTACATTTTTCGGTAAAAATGACACCTTATCTTTATTCTGTAGGTCCATACGATTAAAATTATACCCTACTTATATAGGTTTGATTTTGTCGGACTTCTGGAAAAAATCATAACTACATGCAGGAAAATTAATACGTTTAAAATTGTCATTTTCTGACCCCTAAACCTTTTTTGTTTTTCCGTTTATGGGGCGTTATGAGGGCTCATTTTTTGCGCCGTGATCTGAAGTTTTTAACGGTACCATTTTTGCATTGATAGGACTTATTGATCGCTTTTTATTCATTTTTAAATGATATAAAAAGTGACCAAAAATGCACTATTTTGGACTTTGGAATTTTTTTGCGCGCACGCCATTGACCGAGCGGTTTAATTAATTATATATTTTTATAATTCGGACATTTCCACACGCTTTGATACCATATATGTTTATTTTTATTTACACTGTGTTTTTTTTTTATTGGAAAAGGGGGGTGATTCAAACTTTTAATAGGGGAGGAGTTAAATGATCTTTATTCACTTTATTTTTTCACTTTTTTTTTGCAGTGTTATAGGTCCCATAGGGACCTATAACACTGCACACACTGATCTTCTATGTTGATCACTGGTTTCTCATAAGAAACCAGTGATCAACGATTCTGCCGCATGACTGCTCATGCCTGGATCTCAGGCACTGAGCAGTCATTCGGCGATCGGACAGCGAGGAGGCAGGTAGGGGCCCTCCCGCTGTCCTGTCAGCTGTTCGGGATGCCGCGATTAGCCGCGGCTATCCCGAACAGCCCGACTGAGCTAGCCGGGAACTTTCACTTTTAGCCGCGTGGCTCAGCTCTGAGCGCGCGGCTAAAGGGTTAATAGCGCGCGGCGCCGCGATCGGCGCGGCGCGCTATTAGAGGCGGGTCCCGGCTTCACTATGACGCCGGGCCCGCCGTGATATGACACGGGGTTACTGTGTAACCCGCGTTATATCAGAAGAGCAGGACCAAGGACGTACCGGTACGTCCTTGGTCCTTAAGGGGTTAATAGAAGTAATTTACAAATCTGTTTAACTTTCTGGAGCCAGTTGATATATAAAAAAAAGTTTTTTCCTGGAATACCCCTTTAACTCATTTCGAATACACATTTTTTGATTAATCCATAGCCATATGGATTAACACTTTGTACAGTTTTATTTAGTGTAGACAACACATTATGAATTCTAAATATGAATGAAATATGATAAAACATTGTTTTATTATTACATTTTATTTTACACATGTACCATTTCATCCCCCCTTGCCATTTTATTCCCCCTATTGATCCCTCCAATGCCACTTTGTTCCTCCCCCTTGAACCCCCTGTGCCATTTCAGTCCCCTTTATCCCTTTGTGCCACTTTATTCCTCCTGTGCCCTGTGCCAAATCATCCCCCCCCCTTACCCCCTGTGCCTCATCATTTCCTCTTGATCCCCCCCCCCGGGCCATTTCATTTCCCCAAATTCATCACCCCCTTTTTACCACCCCCTGTACCATTTCCCCCCTTTAACCCCCATGCCATTTCTTCCCCCTGTGCTATTTTATTCCTACTTTATCCCCCTGTGCCCTGTGCAAAATTAACTCCCCTTACCCATTGTACCACATCACTTTTCCCCTTCCCTTCTCCCCTTGTTGTTCTTCTTATCTGGCAAGCAGGCTCAGGTAGAGGGGCTCTCAGTGGGTTTGACATTCCCCTGAGCAGCGGCGCCTGCCATCAGTGACAAGTATCCTAATGTAACTTGTCAGTGCCCGCAGCCTCCGCTGCTGCTCTCAGTAAATGCAGTGCATGTAACAACTGTCTACCCTCAGTAAGGCTACTGTTGTCTGTAACTTGGCATCGGTGTCTTCGTTGCCCTATGCCTAGCCCAGGATCCAGCGGTATACCTTCGGGTGGTTAAGGCTAAACCACGCCCTGGCGTCACAAACACAAGGGGTTAATATTATCTGCCCCAAGGTAACAACACTTGCTTGCACCACACACCCCGCCACCACAACCGCCACCACAACAACTTTTGGCATCACGAACAGGATACGGGTGTGTGCCTTATGCCACAAGTCCTCCCCCCTAGTCTAAACTGTGTCCAGTATTGTCTGCAAGAATTGCATGTCGATGCAAATAAAGTTTGCGCCAGAAAGTTTATGTGACTTTGTCTGTGAAAAATAATTTACTTGCGGCGCTTGCGAAATAGAGGGGGAGGTGAAGAAAAGACTGTTATTTGCCATCGTGCATTGTAAAGAGTCAGTACCTGAAAAGGTTAATTGTACCGGTGTTTCCCGCGTGCGTAAGCGGTTGCAGGGGAAGACTTTGCTGACCAGACCAAAACAGTAAGTTCCCTGGTCGCAGCCATATTGGAAGCTCCGGCAGCTGCCTCCGGCTCCGCTGACCTCTATCAAGCACCCACTGCAGCGCAGACTCTTCAAACACCAACCAACACCAAGAGAGCAGATGAAGGGGGCAACACAGTAATACTATCGAAGGACTATGACATTAAAGAAGTGATGCCTCAGTTAAATAATATAGACTTACACTAAATTAGAAAACAAATCCTATTGAGGGTTATGGTCTAAATTACAAACATTTCTGAGGAGACAAACAGAGCTAGGAATATTGTCAGAAAAATTAGCAGAGCGATTTTTGCAAGAGTCACCAAAGGAAGCAAACTGATATTTTTTGCCCAAAATTCATAAAACATTATGTAGACCGATTGTCTCTGGGGTGGGGTCTCTTACAGAGTCTTTATCTAAATAAATTGGCTCCTCATACCACTCCTTAGAAATGTTCCATCCCTGGTAAAGGATACCAACAATTTCCTCTATGCACTTGACAGCATCCCCTGGCAGGAAGATTTTCTATAAACATCTATAGACATAGAAAGTTTATATACTAGGATCCCCCAGGGGATAGCCGTCAAGTGCATAGGGGGAATCTTGGAAAAATATGGAAAAAGTAAAGATTACGTTAATTTTGTAAGTGAATCACTCACCTTCATATTGGAGAACAACATATTCAAATTCGGTGACCAATGGTTTAGCGATTGGTACCCCGGTAACATGTACTCTAGTGAATCTTTCTTTTAACCTGTTTTGAACAAAAGTATGTTTTCTCCCTGAAAAATCCCTTGTTAAAATTTGTATATTTTGTTATTTTTGATTTGTAGATGACGTGTTTATGCTCTGGAGTGGGTCTGAGAAGGACTTCAATTCGTTTGTGTCCACTTCAAATATGAATAATATGAATATGCGGTTCACAAGTAAATGCAGAAAAACTGAACTCGAGTTTTCGGATGTGCAGGTAGTGGTAGAGGAAGGTGAATTAATTACCAAAGGATATAGAAAAAGGATGGCCTCAAACTCCTATTTACATTTCTCGAGCTACCACCCTGCACACACAAAAAACGCAATTCCCTACGTTCAGTATCTCCGAATAAGGAGAATAACCAGTTCAGACGAGATGTTTGAACAGCAAGCCTTCTCCCTCTCACAACGGCTGTTGAACAGAGGATATCCTTAGGAAATTTTAAACAAAGTGTTAGATAGGGCAAGAAATATGGACAACAGGAAATTATTAGATAAAAAATCAAAATGTAGATCTAATCAAAAAAAGAAAATTAAAGATTCTCCTTCTCATTTAAATATAGCTCTGTTGCAGACATCATAAAACAAACTATTTTTTCTAATTGGCACCTAATAGAAAGAGATTCCTCAGTAGGGAATGTTAGGTTACAGAAACCCATAATAATGTTTAAAAGAACAAAAAATCTAAAAGACAAATTAACATGTGCTGGCTGTCATTTGTAGTGCACCAACTGTACACAGTAGCACTGCAGGTGACAGGAGGTCACTGTCTAAGGTCAGCCCACTGGTGATTAATGCTTTGCTCAGCTTGCTTAGAATTCTGTATAATTTGCGAGAGCTTTCTGGCATCAGTAGTCCTTGCTCAATGCTCTCAAGTTTCTCTTTCCACAATGGAAGTCTCGCTGTGCTGTGCCTTTTTGGCCTGGGAGCTGTATGACGCACATGAATGCAAGCATTGATTGGATAACCTGGGGTCATGTGACAGCTGCAAGGTATGCTGGTCTACCCTGACATCATCTCAGTGTTCCAGTACTTCTTCCTTTCATAGAGGTGCCAAAACGTCTTCTTTCATCTCCACTACTATGTATCTGGCATTGAAAGTTCAATGTCCATTCAAGTTGATGCAGGAAAAACAATTGCAGGTTGGAAGGATAATAACCTGAAACCACTGTTAAATGAGAGAAATCTATCTATCTCTGACCTTAAAGGGGTACTCCGCTGCTCAGTGTTTGGAACAAACTGTTCTGAACACTGGAGCCGGGAGCTCATGACGTTATAGCCCCGCCCCCTCATGACATCACGCCCAGCCCCCTCAATGCAAGTCTATGGGAGGGGCGTGACAGCCGTCACACCCCCTCCTATAGACTTGCATTGAGGGGGCGGGGCGTGACATCATGATGAGCCGGGGCTATGACGTCGCGAGCTCCCGGCGCCGGCTCCAGCGTTTGGAACAGTTTGTTCCAAACGCTAAGCAGCGCAGTACCCCTTTAATGCGGATATTCAATGAGGATGATACACGTATACACAGGCAGTTCTTATGTGATTCATATGCATCAGGTGATTCCCACATTACCACATCAAACTCACTACCTGAGCAATCAGAAAATGTGTTTCCCAAAGGCATACAAGTCTCAACAATTACATGCTATTTTTTATTTTTTTTGCGTTTACATGAAAACGAAAATCCATTCCTAGCATCTTTGATCTGGCTTAACAGGAAAAACAGGATTACAGCTTAAATAATAAATTAACATAACATAAACACCCACATGAAATGCTGATTTTCTATAGCACGCATTTTTGGTGAAACATTTATTTCCAGGCTGTGGGTTTGAGATCAGGTAACTTGTTGTCCACCTCACTACAGACTTATCCACTAAGGCTATTGTCAGGCCCAAGGCCTGATTATTAAAATCCTATATGTGTATTATAATTTTAACTGTGTGATGTATTATCCAAGCCATGGGTGAGAGGTCATTCAGACTGTGTTTTGTGTATTGCATTTTATTGGGGGTCTGGCTGTTTGTTTGTATCTCCTTTGAAGTCATGCACTCTGGTCTCATCATATAATCAAAGAAATAAGGGGTCAGGAAGAGAGAAGACCCCCTGGTGGGATCAGAGGGGAGGGGGGAATGGAGTCTCCCTCCCAAGAGAGCAGATATGATATTTAAACAATGCTAGACAAAAAATTGGGTGTTCAATGCTGTGCAACAAGCTGACAAGACCATCCTAAGAACAGCACTCTCACTCACTCATGGACTGCTATATCATCGTGCTGTAAGAACTTCATCTTTTATTTTCTGAACTTGCCTTGCTAAACTCTTTTATATATTTTTGTAACTGTATGTAATTTGTTTTTGTATTTTTATATAGTCAGCACTGTGATACCTTTTATCAGATTAAATGTTTAATTAATCAGCTCTGGTCTTTGATCTCTAAATATAGGAGCTCACCTTTCTGAAGGAGGCTCTGGTAAAACACGTTTATCTAAGGGTTAATTTGGTGACTTGCTGGGACTTGTAGTGCATACCCAGAGGTCTGGCGGCTTTAACCCTTGCACCATCACACTCTCTCTAGCGTCTTTGCTGTTCCGATAGGGTGTGATTGGGACAGCTAAGTTCACACGACAGAATTTCCGCACAGAAAATCTCTGTACAGACATTACGCAAACTACGGGGCACCAACAAAATCTCTGTGCAGACATTACACAAACTACGGGGCACCAACATAATGTGCCGGCGCTAGGACTGCACAGGAATGCGCTGTCTCATAGACTGCTATGCATTTCGTGCAGACTCTACACAAAAAATAAATGTGTTCGCTGTTTGTGCAGACACGGAAAATGGAATTTCCATACCGGAAACATCTGGCATGGAAATTCTGCCATGTGCACAGCGCAGCAGAATCCTGTTGAATTCAGCGGGACTCTGCTGCAGCAGAATTTCCGTGCAGACTCTCCAAGCAGAATTCTGCACGGAAATTTCGAGGTGTGAACATAGCCTTAAGGACACAGGCCATTTTGGCTTTAACCCCTTAGGGATTCAGTGTTTTTCCATTTTTGCCCTTTCTTTTTTTCCTCCTTACCTTTTAAAAATCATAACCCTTTCAATTTCCACCTACAAACCCATATGAGGGCTTATTTTTTGCGCCACCAATTTTACTTTGTAATGACATCAATAGTTTTACCACCCAATCTATGGCAAATTAAAAAAAAACACCAAAACGCCATTTTGTAACTTTTGGAGGCCTACGTTTCTACACAGTTTTCGGTCTTTATTCTGTAAGGCCATACGATTAAAATGATACCCTACTTATATAGGTTTGATTTTGTTTTACTTCTAGTAAAAATCATAACTACATGCATGAAAATTAATACGTTTAAAAATTTCCTCATTTGACCCATACAACTTTTTGTATTTTTCCGCATATGAGGCGATATGAGGGCTCATTTTTTTTCTCAGTGAGCTGAAGTTTTAATCAGTACCATTTTTGTTTTGATCTGACTTTTTCTTTTTTTTACCTTTACGCCATTGACCGTGTGGTTTAATTTCTGATATATTTTTATAGTTTGGACATTAAGCATATGTTTATATTTATTTTTGTTTACACAGGTTTTTTTTTAAATGGGAAAGGGGGTTGATTCAAACTTTCATTAGAGAAGAGGTTTATTAACTTTTTTTTTCACTTTTTTTTTTTTTTGCAATGTTATAGCCCCCTTAGGGGATTATTACATGCATTACACTGATTGAAGACAATGATCAATGCTATAGCATTCATCAGTGTTTTCGGCGCTTGACTGCTCCTGCCTGGATCTCAGGCATGGAGCAGTCATTCGGCGATCAGATAGCGAGGAGGCAGGAAGGGACCCTCCTCGCGTCCTCTCAGCTGATCGGGACACCACGGTGGTCCCGATCAGCCCGACTGAGCTGCCGGGAAGCTTTTAGTTTCACTTTAGACACGGCGATCAACTTTGATCTCCGTGTCTAAAGGGTTAATACCGGACATCAACGCGATTGGTGATGTCCTGTATTAGGGTGCATTGATACCACGTTTTTGCAATATAGTTCCCGTATCAGGTTTTTGATGAAAAACGGATTCCTCAAAACTGAACTAAACTGTATCAAAACATGTGTACAAATTTTAACACACATACGGTTAAAAACCGTATACTGTTTGAAAAATGATGTCCGGTTTCATCCGTTTTTAACTTTTCACTCCATGAATAACATTTCACTTGTTTGATAGAAATTCCAAGAAAAAAACTGTGCAAAGTTAAAAACTGTATGTTGCAAACCTGATGGAACCATACGCAAATACATTCTCTACGTGTTAAATCCCATGTACATTCCCATTGACTCCCATGTTTAAAAAAACGTATATGGTTTCAATATGGTTTTTCACCCGAACCAAAAACCGTGGTAGGCTACGGTTTTGGATGCGGGAAAAAAACTGACAAAACCGTACAAGACGCAAAACAGATGTAACCGGATGCATCATTTGGCATAGTTTTCAATAGCGTCAATGCATACGGTTTTCAATACAGTTCCATACGGTTTTCAAATTGAAAACATATACGGGAACTGTATTGCAAAAATGTGGTGTCAATGCACCCTTAGTGACAGGTCCCGGCTTTCGTGACCCCGCGTTATAGAACTTACAGGTATGCCCTGCATCCCCAAGATGTTAAGGACACAGACAATTTTTTCCTCTTCGCCTGCAAAAAATCATAACTCTTATATTTCCATCCACAGACCTATATGAGGGATTTTTATTGCGCGACCAATTGTACTTTGTAATGACATTTTACCATAAAATGTAGAGTGAAACCATAAAAATATTATTTGTGTGGGGAAGTTGAAAGTAAAACCTCAACTTTGCTAGTTTTGGAAGGTTTCGTTTTCACGCTGTACATTTTATGGAAAAACTTACATGTTTTCTTTATTCTGTGGGTTAAAGGAGTAGTCCGGCGCGCACTTTTCTCATTTTATCCCGTCTGGGCTGCAAAATAAAACAAACTTTCTCTCACATGCCAACGAGCCCCCGAAGCTCCGGTACACTCCGGGCTGTATTCTTCTTACTTCCTGTTAGCCCGGCACGTCACACGGAGCTTCAGCCTATCAGCGGCTGCAGCGATGTCCCGTCTTGGCTGGTGATAGGCTGAAGCTCCGTGTGATGTGCCGGGCTAACAGGAAGTAAGAAGAATACAGCCCGGGGACCGAACACCTGTACCGGAGTGTACTGGAGCTCCGGGGGCTCATTAGCAGGTAAGACCAAATAAAATGAGAAAAGTGCGCGCCGAACATGTCCTTTAATATGATAAAAATTATGTTTAGATATGGGGCTGTTTGAGGGCACATTCTTTGCACCATGATCTCTAGTTTTATATTTTGCATATACACTGATCTCTCAACTTACAATGGCCTCAACATACAACAGTTTCAACATACATTGGTCTTTTCTGCACCATTGTAACTTAAAACCAGACTCAACATACAATGCTACAGACAGACAAGATCTGTGAAGTGTGTCAATGGCTGGAAGAACCGACCAATCAGAATGGACATTCACTGGTAAAACCCCTGTATTACTGAAGTGTATGCACTGAATTCCCATCTAGTAGCGCCCCCTACAGTACAGTGAGGTACTACATGTTCTGCACTACTCTTTACCTGTGGCACAGTTAGCTGCTCCTTTGGACACCAGGTAAGGGTGGCTCCATGTTACTTACTGCGTGTACTGTACAGGGCCCTGAAGAAGCTCCTGTCCTCTACATAGACAGTGATTTACAGTTTCCATTAGATCTTTCTTACTTTTATATGGAAGGACTTTGCTTTATCTATATAGTTATCTACTTATTTCCTTTAATCCTCACTTTTTCATATTTTTGTAGGACATTTTGGGGCTTCAGAACCAATTGCCAAGTTTCCATAGAGTTATGGTCTCAACATACAATGGTTTCAAGATACAATGGTTGTCCTGGAACCAATTAATATTGTAACTTGAGGGACCACTGTATGTGACTTCTTAACCCCTTACCCCCTTCAGGACACAGGGCGTACAGGTACGTCTGACGTCCTGTTAGTTAAGGACACAGGGCGTACCTGTACCACCTCATGGTCACGTGATTGATCGGTTGGAACGACCAACCATTCACTATCCTGCTGGGCAGTGATCGGGGTGGCGATCAGGGCCAACGGGGGTCTCCTACCTTTCCCTGGCCCGGCGGGGTTCCCCTCAGGAGCAGCGGCGACGGTGGTCCCGGAGGTGCAGGCGGCAGGATACAGTAGGAGGTGAGGCCTGTTTGCCTCCTGCTGTTGCTTAGCAACAACTCTCAGCATTCACAGACAAAGGGCATGCTGGGAGTTGTAGTTTTGCAACAGCTGGAGTTCCAACTACAACTCCCAGCATGCCTTTTGGTTGTCTGTGCATGCTGGGGGTTGTAGTTATGCAACAGCCGGAGGCACACTGGTTGCGAAACACTGAGTGAAGTAAACTCTCAGTGTTTCGCAAACCAATGTGCCTCCAGCTGTTGCATAACTACAACTCCCAGCATGTATGGTCTGTCAGTGCATGCTGGGAGTTGAAGTTTTGCAACAGCTGGAGTCCGCTGTTCTGGCACTACGGGGCACTTTGTAAACACACATGGCCCCCGGCTTCTATTCCAACCAAATTCTCTCTCCAAAAGCTCAATGGCACTCCTTCTCTTCTGAGCATTGTAGTTCGCCTGCAGTGCACTTTACATCCACACATGGGGTATTTCTATACTCAGAAGAAATGGAGTTACAAATTTTGGGAGGCTTTTTCTCCTATTACCCCTTGTGAAAATGAAACATTTGGGGTAACACCAGCATTTTAGTGAAAAAAATCTCATTTTTAATTTTCAAGTCCAGCATTAGCGGAAATTCATCAAACACATGTGGGGTGTTAAGGCTCACTGTACCCCTTGTTATGTTCCTTGAGGGGTGTAGTTTCCAAAATAGTATGCCATGTGTTTTTTTTTTTTTTTTGCTGTTATACCACCATAGGGGCTTCCTAAATGCGACATGCCCATTTCAGCAAAATTTACTTTCCAAAAGCCAAATGTGACTTCTTCTCTTCTGAGCATTGTAGTGCGCCCGCAGTGCCCTTGATGTCCACACATGGGGTATTTCCATACTCAGAAGAGGTGGGGTTACATATTATAGGGAGGCTTTTTCTCCGAGTACCCCTTGCGAAAATTGGAAAATTTGGGGGGAAACCAGCCTTTTATTGAAAAAAAATTTAATTTACGCATCCGACTTTAACGAAAAGTCGTAAAACACCTGTGGGGTGTTAAGGCTCACTATACCCCTTGTTACGTTCCTTGAGGGGTGTAATTTCCAAAATAATATGCCATGTTGTTGTTTTTTGTTTTTTTTTGCTGTTCTGGCATCCTAGGGGCTTCCTAAATGTGACATGCCCCCCAAAAACCATTTCAGAAAAACTCACTCTCCAAAATCCCATTGTTGCTCCTTCCCTTCTGAGCACTCTACTGCCCCCGCCTATACATACACATAAATACACATATGAGGTATTTCCTTACTTGCGAGAAATTGGGTTGCAAATTTTGGGGGGCTTTTTCTCCATTTAGCAATTGCAAAATTTCAAAAACTGGGTCTACCAGAACATGCGAGTGTAAAAAATGAAGTTTTTGAATTTTTGAACACTTTTCTGAATGTCATTTTTAATACTTTAAGGGGTGCAGTTTTCATAATGGGGTCATTTATGGGGTATTTCTAATATAAATGCCCTTCAAATCCATTTCAAAACTGAACTGGTCCCTAAAAAAGTCCGTGAGGAGATGGATCCTCTCAGGTCACTGCCTCACACTCTCCTCTACCTCGGTAGAGGAGAGTGTGAGGCGGTGACCTGAGATGATCCATCTCCTCACAGACTCTGAGCACTGAGTTTTTCCCTTGAAGGGTTAACCGAGGAGCTCTATATATTGTGCGCTTGTACTTACCTGAGCATGCCTGATGAAGCAGTCTATCTGTGAAACACATTGCATCATGGGTGAATAAACCTCCTTCAGTTTTACCTGGTTGTCCTGCACTCTCAATCCCGTCACCACATTGGAGTTCCTGTTTTTGCTGTAATTTACCGGACGTGGAGTAGCTGCAGATGCCTCACTATCGATGCTTGTATCCATTGTTGCACTTGGCTGAGTGTAACCAGTTGTGGTAAGCGATCTTTTACCTCGAGCCTAAATTGTGCCCCAATGATATCACGCCACGGAGTGCTGTCTATTTTCTATAAAAGTAAAAACATGTCAACTTTATGATGAAAATATAAAGTAGACATATTGTATATGTGAATCAATATATAATTTATTTGGGATATCTATTTTCCTTACAAGCAGAGAGCTTCAAAGTAAAAAAAAAAAAAGCAACATTTCCAAATTTTTCATCAAATTTTGGAATTTTTCACCAAGAAATTATGCAAGTATCAGCAAAAATTTACCACTGAAATAAAGTAGAATGTCACAAAAAAACAACCTCAGAATCAGAATAAAAAGTAAAAGCATTTTAGAGTTATTAATGCTTAAAGTGACAGTGGTCAGATTTGCAAAAAACGCTCTGGTCCTTAACCCCTTCAGGACCAAGCCCATTTTGGCCTTAAGGACCAGAGCGTTTTTTGCACATCTGACCACTGTCACTTTAAACATTAATAACTCTGGAATGCTTTTAGTTATCATTCTGATTCCGAGATTGTTTTTTCGTGACATATTCTACTTTAACATGGTGGTAAATTTTTGTGGTAACTTGCATCCTTTCCTTGTGAAAAATCCTAAAATTTGATGAAAAATTTGAAAATTTTGCATTTTTCTAACTTTGAAGCTCTCTGCTTGTAAGGAAAATGTATATTACAAATTAAAAAAAAAATTATTCACATATACAATATGTCTACTTTATGTCTGCATCATAAAAGTGACGAGTTTTTACTTTTGGAAGACACCAGAGGGCTTCAAAGTTCAGCAGCAATTTTCCAATTTTTCACAAAATTTTCAAACTCACTATTTTTCAGGGACCAGTTCAGGTTTGAAGTGGATTTGAAGGGTCTTCATATTAGAAATACCCCACAAAAGACCCCATTATAAAAACTGCACCCCCAAAGTATTCAAAATGACATTCAGTCATCATTTTAACCCTTTAGGTGTTTCACAGGAATAGAAGCAAAGTGAAGGAGAAAATTCACAATCTTCATTTTTTACACTCGCATGTTCTTGTAGACCCAATTTTTGAATTTTTATAAGGGGTAAAAGGAGAAAATGTATACTTATATTTTTAGCCCGATTTCTCTCGAGTAAGCACATACCTCATATGTCTATGTAAAGTGTTCGGCTGGCGCAGTAGAGGGCTCAGAAGGGAAAGAGTGATAAGGGGATTTTGGAGAGTACGTTTTTCTGAAATGGTTTTTGGGGGGCATGTTGCATTTAGGAAGCCCCTATGGTGCCAGAACAGCAAAAAACCCTCACATGGCATACCATTTTGGAAACTAGACCCCTTGAGGAACATAACAAGGAATAAAGTGAGCCTTAATACCCCACAGGTGTTTCACGACTTTTGCATATGTAAAAAAAAAAAATTTTTTGCACTAAAATGTGTGTTTCCCCCCAAATTTCACATTTTCCCAAGGGTTAATAGCAGGAAATACCCCCCAATATTTGTAACCCCTTCTCTTCTGAGTATGGAGGTACCCCATAAGTTGACCTGAAGTGCACTATGGGCGAACTACAATGCTCAGAAGAGAAGGAGTCATATTTGGCTTTTTGAGAGCAAATTTTGCTCGGGGACCATGTCGCATTTAGGAAGCCCCTATGGTGCCAGAACAGAAAAAAAAAACACATGGCATACCATTTTGGAAACAAGACCCCTTGAGGAACGTAACAAGGGGTACAGTGAGCATTTGCCCCCCACTGGTGTCTGACAGATCTTTGGAACAGTGGGCTGTACAAGTTTTCATTTTCACGGACCACTGTTCCAAAGATCCGTCAGACACCTGTGGGGGGTAAATTCTCACTGCACCCCTCATTACATTCCGTGAGGGGTGTCGTTTCCGAAATGGGGTCACATGTGGGGTTTTGTTTTTTTTGCGTTTGTCAAAACCGCTGTAACAATCAGCCACCCCTGTGCAAATCACCTCAAATGTACATGGTGCGCTCTCCCTTCTGAGCCTTGTTCTGCGCCCCCAGAGCACTTTGCGCTCACATATGGGGTATCTCTGTAGTTGGGAGAAATTGTGTTACAAATTTTGGGGGGCTTTTTTCCCTTTTACCTATTGTGAAAATGTAAAGTATAGGGCAACATCAGCATGTTAGTGTAAAAAATTAAATTTTTTTACACTAACATTCTGGTGTAGATCCCAACATTTCCTTTTCATGAAGGGTTTAAGAAGAAAAAGCCCCCCAAACCTTGTAACGCAATTTCTCCCGAGTACAGTGATACCCCATATGTGACCCTAAACTGTTGCCTTGAAATACGACAGGGCTCCAAAGTGAGAGCGCCGTGCGCATTTGAGGCCTAAATTAGGGATTTGCATAGGGGTGGACATAGGGGTATTCTACGCCAGTGATTCCCAAACAGGGTGCCTCCAGCTGTTGCAAAACTCCCAGCATGCGTGGACAGTCAACGGCTGTCCGGCAATACTGGGAGTTGTTGTTTTTCAACGTCTAAATGGTTAATGCCGGGCATCGGCCCAATCAGCAGTGCCCAGCATTAGCCATCGGTCCTGGCTGACGGTAGCAACTGGGACCCACAGAGTTTAACCCGTTCTCCGCTGGTGAGAACGGTTTAAACCCTGTTAATGGGACCAGGGCATACATGTACACCCTTGTTCCTTAAGTACCAGGGTCCGAGGGCATACCTGTATGCCCTTGGTCCTAGACGGGTTAATCGTTTTTTTGTAATAAAAAAAAAATTGGGAATATGATGTGACAAAAAAAGCAGCAATTTTGGACTTTTTTTTTACATTTACGTTGTTTACTGTACGGAATCATTAACATTATATTTTGATAGTTCGTATTTTGATAGACATTTACGCACATGCTTATACCAAATATGGTCATTAATTCTTTTTTTTTTTTTACATTTTTGGGGTTAAAAAAGGGAAAAAGGGGTCATTTAAATTTTTATTGGGGGAAGGGCTTTTTCAAAAAAAAAATTTAACTGTTCGCCATCTTGGATGATCAGATCCCTGCAGCAGTGCCATATGGGCGATCCAATCATCCATTACAAATGCAACATTGCCGCAGATGCCTTGATCTGTATTGATTACGGCATCTGAGGGGTTAATGGTGGACATCAATGTGATCGCTGATGTCTGCCATTACCAGTCGGTCCCTGGCTGCTGATAGCAGCTGGGACCTGCCATGCAGGATGCGAGCAAATGTGCGTCCTGGTGCGTTAAGCACCATCGCACCAGGACGTATATTTACGTCCAATGTCGTTAAGGAGTTATTTTATGTTAAAATCTCCTAATTTTAAATAAATTTAGGTTTGTATTGAGGTTGAATGAGTTTTCATAGAAAATACAGGATATATTTTCATCCCTATTATTTTATAGTCAAAGGGACTTAATAAAGATTGAATTGTAGAGTAATAATTTAGTTGGCATGTGATATAATTTTGAAAATTAGAATTTTGATTATTAAGATTATCAAACTTAAGGTCATACATAGATAAAACTCATCTTAGATGTGACCTAATAGCTATATAAACAAATCAATGATTGGAAGAAAGTATAAACCCTGAATAAATCCTTTAATGTGAAATGTATAGCAGGACTGTGTCCAGGATAATGGAGTGCATTCACAAAGTCTTTAGACTCTCTCACTATTGTTCACACTGTTATGTTGCGGTCTTGTGTTCAAATCAACAAAATTCAAGTTTTCCCCCCATCAATGTGCACTCAATACCCCATAATAAGAATATGAAAACGGAATATTAGAAATCTTTGCAAATGTGTTAAAAACTAAAATTTTATATAAAATTAAAATAAAAAGTATTCCGACCCTTTACTCAGTACTTAGTAGAAGCACATTTGACAGTGAATACAGCCTCCAGTTTTCTAGGGTATGATTCCACAAGGTTTGCATACCTGAATTTGGGGATTTTCTGTCATTCTTCTGTGCAGATCCTCTCAAGCTCTGTCAGGTTGGATGAGGACCATCAATGGAAGTCCTTTTCAGGTCTCTCCAGAGTGATGTTTGACTGGGTTCAAATCAGGACTCTGGCTTGGCCACTCAAGGATATTCACAGAGCTGTCTCTAAACCACTTGTGTGTTGTCTTGGCTGTGTGCTCTGGGTCATTGTCTTGTTGGAAGCTAAACCTTTAACCCAGTCTTAGGTCCAGAGTGCTTTGGATCAGGTTTTCATTATGAATATCTCATACTCCATTCAGCTTACCTTTAACCCTAGACATGAACGGGATTGGGCAACTCAACCAAGGCACAAGGAAAAACACAATATATATATATATATATATATATATATATATATATATATATATATATATATATATGTGTGGGAAGCCTATCAGGCTGAATTTGTGGGAGGGGCTTTGGCTATTTAACATCCATCGGCCCCTCCCTCTGGGCGTATGCTGGGTTGGCGAAATTGCGGGGGTTCCTTCGTTGCGTACGCTGGGTCAGGTGTGTGGTGGTGCAGGTAAGTGCCGGGTGACCGGCAGGTTTCTTTTACTGGGGCCCTGGTCTGTTGCAATTGCTCCCCTCGTTTGGCGGGCAGGCTCCGGCACCCAGCGCGTTATGTAGGCGGCGGTCCGACGGTGCAGCGCGTGCCCGGGCTGGCCGCAGTGAACACGGCCTCTGGATCCAGCGGCAGCTGGCGGCATGGCAGGCGCGGGGAGACGCGACCCACTTGGGTCTCCCTGTGCCGGCGTCTCACGTGTAACGCGGGGCTCTGAACGGGCGGAGTCACAGCATGCCAGTGAGCCGGCGGAATAGCTCCACGGATGGTCAGCAGGTGGCGCTGAAAAAAAAATTAAAAAATGTGTGTGTGAGGAAATGTGTTAGGCTTATAGAGTGTATTGGTACAATGCAGTATTAAGGGGCTGGCTTATGATGCACCGGTGTCAGGCCACAGTTTCCTGACACATGCACTGTCGCGGATAAGGGGCAGCTTGTAAGTTAATAATACTATAATCCATATTACTGTGGCTTCGGTTTAGGGGGGGGGTGGTAATGCATATCGGGGTACCGGGTCAGAGGCTTGGGATAGTCAAGTAATTAGTGGGGTTGGGGTAGTTTCAGGCATGGGTGGGGGGCTAGGGGGTTCCAGCACGTATGTGTCAGAGGTGGTAGATGGCGCGTAACCCATATGGTTAGAACACTGTTAGTTTCTCTTGCAGATTGGGTGGTCTGTATCCAGTTATGTGGTCGTTACGTTCCTGGTCATTGCAAACTTGGCTACGGTCAGTACCAACCGTACGGCGGTTGTTCATGATATTTATTCACGTTTCACGGTGGTCATCACTTTCGCTAGCAGACGCTAGTTCACGTAATTTCAGTTCAAAGGCTTAATACTCCTGTTACATTAGTTAATGTTACGCACTGCTGCTGTTACACATAGGCCCTGAATCACTGTATATCTGACTCGACATGTCAGATAGGGTTCAAGGCATCATTGCTACTGTCACGCATACAGAGCATTTCGTTTACACGGGTAGTGGTCACTGCGATCTTGACTCTTCTTTAAGGGTGACCACTTGCCTGCGGTGGTTGCTGACACGTCTTCAGAGCCATTGCTAGTTAGTTAGAAACGGTGCACACTGTAATCTTGACTCGCAGTCAGGAGGTGTTCACGGTTTAGTTATTCATGACTATACGCGTCATGCACACGTTCTCGGTCAGACTCACGGTCAGGCCTCGTTTCAAACTATTCAGGTGGTACTCTGGGTCGCACTGGCACTACGGTCAGCACTCTTGGGTTCGGCCACATTGCACGGGCAGTCACCTGCAGCTGTAAGCTAACATTAAGTATGTATTCGGTTGTTCGCAGGGTTACAGTCGATTTGCTGTTCGTTTCAGGCGTCTTACTGTTGTGTTACAGTGGTGGTAAGGTCAGTCAGTACCCAGCAAGGGGGGTACACGTTTCTCATATAAGGTCACTCATGATTACCGTTTTTTTTTTTTCCCCGGCACCCGTTACGGCCCGGACAGGTCATGTCTCACGTGTCAGACATAGAGGACCCGATGTCCATCCCTGATACACCAGCTAGAAGCTCCGTGCGAGGGACGCCCTCCTCTGCAGCTTACAGGGCTTGGACGATCCCCAAGTTGATGAAGGAGTTGCGCAAGAGGGCAATTCCATTTCCAGCAACCGCCCGCAAAGCAGAGTTATACAAACTCCTCATGGCGGATCAGGGGGCTGGCGACAGTCAGTAGGGGACCTCGGGCCAGTCTACCCTCTCTGAACTGCATGCAATGATGACTTCCATGTTGGGCAGGCTGGATTCTCTGGAGAGAAGGGGCATTCAGGGGCCCCCAGCTCCAGCAGCACTGCAGGCGCCAACGCCTACACAGATGTCTGCCCCTGTTCCGGTAGGCAACCCAGGTAGGCGCTCTGGGCCACCAAGGGTGTCACCAGTCCATTTTGTCCCAGCGGCCCTGAGAAAGGACATACTGGAAGGGAAGGACATCAATTTGGCGTCCCTGTTGCTATCTGCCTTCGACGTTGAGGACACTAGAACGGTAGCGTGCGCTGACTTATCTGTTGTCCTTAAGAGTAAGGACACCAGGCTGAAACGGAAGCTAAATATCCACGAGTTTGTGATTGCCTTCAGCAAATACAGGGAGGTGATATGCTCAGCCAGGCCGGAGCGCAGAGAGGAGCTCGACCTGTATTTGCTGAGGGTTACTGAATACGCATACAAATACGGTGGTACCCATTTCTACGATTATCATAGAAGTTTCTCAGCTATGGCAGCGGCGGCCTTCAGCCAAGATGGGTACCTCACGGACTGGAGCATCGAAGATTCACAGATGTTCTGCAGCCACTTCGCAAATATCAAATTCCCTGCATGTGCCGTCTGTCAATCAATCATGCATACTACGGCGTGGTGTGTAGGGCTGGCTCAACAGGGCGAGCAGGGCGCCGCCAGACCGTCCACTTCCACGGACAGTTTCAGCAGGTCCGCACCTTCCGTGGATAAGTTGGGCCGTCCAGTACACTATCTCGGAGGCTCACAAATTTGCAACAACTATAACATGTCTTGTGCAACTTCAGCAATTGCAGGTTATTACACGTCTGCTTCTACTGTTTCAGGGCACATCCGGGCTCTGCATGTAGGCAGAAAGGGCCAGCATGACTAGGCGGGGTACTTACCCCAGTTTTGGCCGCTCTGCTCGCGAATCACCCGGACCCAGATTGGGTCGAGTGGTTGATCAATAGTTTTGACAGAGGCTTCCACGCCGGCATGGTCACACTGCCGCAGGCCACATTTGAATGTGACAATCTGCTGTCTGCCGTAAACAATCCCGCTGTTGTCACTGAATTAATAAATGCTGAGCTAATGAAAGGTTATATGATTGGCCCCTTGTTAGTTTCTCCATTCAGGTCTTGGAGGGTCAGTCCGGTAGGGGTGGTAACAGGCAAGTTCAATGGGAAAAAGAGACTGATATTTGACTTGTCGGCTCCTCATGGGTCACTTGTCCCCAGTATCAACTCTCTCATTCCATCCGAGGAGTTTAGTATGCACTATTCTTCCATAGACCAGGCTATTCAGGTCATCTTGGCGCTCGGCCCAGGGACTTGGATGGCGAAGGCGGATATCACAGATGCCTTCAAGTTGCTGCCGTTGCACAGGGACCAGTGGCAATGGTTTGGGCTCAAATGGCAGGGTGCATATTATTTTGCTTCCAAGTTGACTTTCGGATGCAAGAGCAGCCCGTGGCTGTTTGACCAACTGGCCCAGGCATTGCACTGGCTGCTGGTTAATGTCTCTGGATGCAGCCAGGTCATCCATTATTTGGATGACTTTCTTCTGCTCAGTCGCCCGAGGGAAGAGCCGGACCAGCTGGTCAGATTGCTGAAACTGTTCACTGATATTGGGGTGCCAGTGTCTCCCAAGAAAACGGTCGGTCCAACTAAGTGTCTCACCTTTCTGGGAGTAATCCTAGATTCAGTCGCAATGCAAGTCAGCTTGCCCACTGACAAACTCAACCGTATCAGAGACACTATCCACAAGTACACGGTCTCCCAGGTCACGACCAAGGGCGAGTTGCAGAGCTTTCTGGGAATGCTGGCATTTGCTATGCGAGCAATTCCGCAGGGCAGAGCGTTCGTATCCAGAATATTGTCTTTGCTGCATGGTGTCCCTCAACAACACAGTAGGGTTTGGTTAGATTGCCAAGCCCTGGCTGACCTGAACATGTGGGATAGGTACACGGCACAATGGAATGGGACGGCTATGTTTGTCCCGCCAGCCTCCGAGTTGTCCCCCAAGATCTGCACTGATGCGTCATCTTCCACCGGTTATGGTGCAGTGTGGGGCGGCAGGTGGATGGCGGGCCAATGGTCCAATCAGGTATTGGCTCTGGCAGGCTTCAGCAGCACTTCGGCACTTTTTGAGGTTTTCCCCATTGTAGCAGCTGCAGTGACATGGGGCGACAAGTGGTCAGGGCAGACTGTGGAGTTTCAGTGTGACAATCAGGCGACAGTTGCCATAGTCAACAAGGGCAGTTCCAGGCATGCTACTGTCATGTCATTCATGCGCAGGTTAGTCTGGGTGTCCTTACAACACAACTTCAATTTTGTAGCCAGACACATACCGGGGGTAGACAACACGGCCGCAGATGCTCTGTCCAGGGCTAATTTCCATCTCTTTTCACAGGTGGCTCCGCAAGCAGACGCAGTAGGAACACAACCCCCTTGCCTGGCACAATTAATCTTGGACTGAATTACTACACACAGGTGGCCCGGGAGTTAATGTCAGACGCCTTAGCCCCCAATACCAGAAAGGCCTATCATGCAGCACACGACACCTTTAGGTCATATCTGTCTCAACATAGCATCCCCTTTTCTTACGACACCACTATCATTCTATCTTTCATCGGTTTCTGCCACTCTTCTCTGCACCTGTCTCATAGCACTATTAAATCTTACCTTTCGGGCATTCAGCATTTCATTTCTTTATCCCACCCAGACAGGCTATCTATCCTATCATCTCAGGCTGTCAAGGCTGCGCTCAGAGGGGTGGTGGCTCGTAGCTCCACAGCGCCACCTCTCAGGAAACCGATCAGCGGCGAGCTGTTCCGAGCCATGTCTGACGCATTAGCCAATAACCCGTTTGGCTTCGAGCGCAGTCTGATAATCAAATCTGCCATTTATCTAGCCTTCTATGACTTCCTCCGGCCATGTGAATTTTCATGTGTCAGGCGGGGAGCGACACATCCACAGAAGGCTCATTTAAGGTGGCAGGGTTCTTGGTTCGAAGTTTCACTGTCCATCACAAAAACTTGCAGGTGGGGGGCGGTGGTTAAGTATTTTCCTTCAGGTATCAACTGGTGCCCGGTGGCGGTGTTGCACAACTGGTTGAGTTCCTCCATGATAAGCCTCCGGAGTCGCCACTGTTGCCTTTCGGTGGGGGTGCTCTTACCACTTCTCTTTTCACATCGCATGTCCGCACGCTGCTTGGCAATTTAGGACACAACCCCAGAGAGTTCTCAGGTCACTCATTTCGCATAGGAGCAGCATCGGCGGCCTCCAGGCACAAGGTGCCTGTACATGTCATCCAGAAGTTGGGGAGGTGGCGTTCTGATGCATATACCACTTATGTCCCAGATCCCTCAAGGGAAATGGCAGAGGCATTTCAATTTTTGGCATTATAAATAAATGATACTTAATTTACCCTAACTGGTGGTGTATTTTTGCCCTCTATAGGCGGACCCTCGACGCGGTTTTCAGCCACACCTCAACCGCTGTTCTATGTTATAAGTAGAGTTTTGTGTTAGGTCTTGGTAAATCTAGTTTCTTGCAGGTGACCTTGGCAGGAGGTAACAGGTAAGCCCATGCACGGTTCAAAGTCCTGACCACAAGTGGGAAGCCTATCAGGCTGAATTTGTGGGAGGGGCTTTGGCTATTTAACATCCATCGGCCCCTCCCTCTGGGCGTATGCTGGGTTGGCGAAACCCACCCTCCTCACCCTTTTCTTCATCACCATACATAAGGGAATGCCCTCTATAGGCGGACCCTCGACGCGGTTTTCAGGCACACCTCAACCGCTGTTCTATGTTATAAGTAGAGTTTTGTGTTAGGTCTTGGTAAATCTAGTTTCTTGCAGGTGACCTTGGCAGGAGGTAACAGGTAAGCCCATGCACGGTTCAAAGTCCTGACCACAAATATATATATATTGCCAGACGAGTACTGGTGTGGTAAGGTTATGTATCCTATATAACCTGAATCAAATAAAATATGTACAAGGGGGACACTGTCCTCAAGTCTGGTCTTAGGTATTTCTATATATGAATACGTATATATAATTTCACTCAGAATAATAGTGAAAAATATATTACATTTATTTATAATCAATATACATGTATGTAGTAGGCACAGTAGCAGGGCCCTTGCAGACGTGCTGAGGAGATGATAAATTAAAGAGTATTTATAAAATGTAAAAAATATATTAAAGATGAATATAAAAAGGTGAATATAAAAGAACATATACATCTTATAATATGCAATGTTAAACTGGACAATATATCTTTTGTTTTAATAGA
The DNA here is from genome assembly GCF_029499605.1 of Hyla sarda. Lineage (NCBI taxonomy): Eukaryota > Metazoa > Chordata > Amphibia > Anura > Hylidae > Hyla > Hyla sarda. The sequence continues at coordinate 324,079,365 of NC_079190.1, forward strand.
TTTAGCATAGTGTCACAAGTAGCGCTGCAGCCAGACGGTGCCTTTCGCATTGCGGGACGCGCCCATATGCGGAAGCCGGGCTTTCACTCTCCTCTCAGCATCTCTGTCCCCTCCACTGTTCCCTGCGGTCAGCGCGTGCGCCCCCATCCCTAGGGTGCGAGATTTAAAGGACCAGCGCACCATTGATTGGTGCTTGTCTGGTCCTGTGTCTATTTAACCCCACACTTCCTTTGTGCTCACTAGCCCTAGAGAAGGCATTCCAGTTGTGTGTTGTCTAACAGTGTTCCTGAACTCTGGCTCTGTGACCTGACCTTGCTCCTGTGTGACCTGCCCTTTGACCTCCTAGCTTCGTTCCTGACCACGCTCCTGTGCCGCCAGTCATGACCTCTTGCCTGTCCAGACTACGAGTTTGCTTCATCTTACCTGTGCCACGTAAGACCTCAGCAGCCTGTGTGGACAAGTCGTATCAGGGGTAGTGACCTGGGTGCCGGCTGCTGCAGCAAGTCCATCCAGCTTTGCGGCGGGCTCTGGTGTAAACCAGCGGCACCTTAGACTCCTCTCCCTGGTAGGCCCAAGGCATCATCCACACAGGATCAGTCGATTCACTGCTCCACTGCTGTTTCACATAGTTAGTGGTAGGGGGGATAGTCAGCAAGTAGTTTTAAAATGCCCCAAAATTATTTTCCATAGTATAGTTGTATTATACAATTCCGGTAAGTGCTATCCACTAATGTCTTAGATTCATGTGGAGGTGAATAGTTAAATGGTTTAGATATTATGTATCATGAAAGTCTTCCTTTTAGGTAGATAGTGAGTATACACTGTATCAACTGTGTTTCTCACCACTCTGGATGGAGTCCCACAGCGCTCTCACACTCCCTCGCAGGTAAGAAAGAGGTAACCACAAACATCATTATTATTGGAGACAAAAAGAATAATTACAATATCAATGTAATAAGAGGGATAGATACCAATGTTAAAACATAATGTTAAATACCTATGATGTTAGATTACGAGCAGGTGACATGATAGAACAGAAACGGGGGTAGAACTACACAAAAAGTAATCCAATATAATGTATGAATTAATGGAGCTAATAGTGAAGAATAGTATCTCCATCCTTTTGTTGAGACCCCGAGGGATGCGGCTGTCCAATCTCAAAATCCAATAGACCTCTCTGTCCAGGATTTTAAGCTTGGCATTACCGCCCCTAATAGGTTGGGTGACACGTTCTAACCCCTGTAGCATGAGAGATGAAGTGTTGCCTGTGTGTACCTCAGCTATATGTCTAGACACCATAGATATGTGCCTCGAGTAAAAATGGGGTATATCCGAGATATGCTTTCAGATATGCCCCTTAAGGGAAGTCGAGGTGCACCCCACATACTGGAGTTTACAATCTTTACAGGTGAGGACATAGACAACGTACGATGTGTTGCAATTAATGTATGCATTAATCTTATGAGTGTCACCCGTGGAGGTTGACACCACGGAGTCCGAATTCTGCATAAAGCCACAACACACGCACCTGCCATGTCCACACCTGTAGGATGCAGTATGGCGCAGCCAGGTTGGGTGAAATCCTTTGGCCGATGGTCGGGGGCCTTCTGGATATACATTTATATCATGTAGGGAACACCCCTTGAAAGGCAGGATCACATAAGACAATTGGCATGTATTTGTGTATGATGTTACATTTCTGTTTTTATTCCAAACTGTATTTGGTACAGAAGACCACTGGGGAATCAGTGGTCTTCTGGATCCCTCGTGCCTTGTTCATAGAGGGGGAAATCAACATGGTCCTGTTTTTATTCGAGGCAATGCTGATACCCTTCTCTATATCTCGAGAGCAATACCCACGGGCTTGGAGGCGTCACGAAAGGGGAGGAGGGCCCAATTCTGTCACGGACGGATTATTGGTCGTTGACTGGTGGGCTACCTATATAAGGTCTGTACTCACATTATGTTTGTGTATGACTAAGGTCCAGTCTTAGGACCGAAACCCGTCACCCTGTCATGTTCTCCTGGTCTTTGTAGCTTTTACCGGAATAAATATCCTGTTTTCTTATACTCGCGCTGGACACCTTGCCTTTGTACGCTATATCCCTACTGTGTCCCTACTGTGATCCAGAGGAAGCCAAATTTATGAGAATAAATCCTTAAATAAAAAAAATTCTAAACTAAATAACCCTAATCTTTCTGGATACTGTAGTCCTTCCATTACATGTATTACTCTAGTGGCCTGTCTTTGAACCCTTTTCAACTCCACTATATATTTCTTGTACACAAGTGCCAGTACTGCATATATTCCATGTGTGGTTTGACTAGTGACTTGAACAGTGGTAGAATTATTTCCTTGCCGTGGGTAGCTATGCCCCTTTGGTGCAACCCATAATTTTATTTGCCTTGGCAGCATCCGCCTGACACTGGTGGCTACAGTTAAATTTACTGCTGACTAAAACTCATAAGTCCTTTTCCATGTTGGTTGTCCCCAAATATTTCCTAGTGTTTTCAGTGTTGAATCTCATCGGTCACTACTAGTGTTGAGAGTGAATATTCGAAATGCAAATTATTACTGCGAATAATAATAATATCAGCACTTTGCGATTTTGCGAAAAATTCGATTTGCAATGAATGCAAATATCACCGAGATTCTATTGCACAAATCGCTTTATTAAACTCCATTTAGTGCGGTCCAGGCTCCAGGGCTCCAGGCTCTAAAATGGCAGATCCACATGTGAGGACATGGAGCAAGGAACTCTGGGAAGGCGGGAACATCGGTAGGCGGGATGACCCTGAATCACATGCAGCCTATCAGCAGCCAGTCCCCCCAGTGATGTCACAGCCCTATATAATTGGCAGCCACATTGCGGCCAGTCACTTCATTCATTACATTGCAGAGAGATAGGATGGACAGCCTGTGTGTGTGCTACACAGAAAAGCTTTTTCCAGCAGCGTTTCACCTCCTAGTCACATCAGCGTTCCGGTGGACAGAGAGCAGTGCTTTTTTTCACTGAAAAGGATTTTTACTGCAGCCATTAACCTCCCAGTTACTTTCTACAGCATTGTAATATTGTATTACAGAGAGGGGCAGAGAGCTGTGTATTGCCTCATACATTTCAACAAGCTGCATCAATTTCATAAACCTTAGCAGAGGAGGCAGGAATTATTTTTCAGCACAATTCTGTGTCTTTGTTCCACAACAAATCATCTGCTGGTTATACTAGTCTGTAGACGGTATAATACCCAGCAGTCCATTCCTAATAGTCTTTGACAGAGTGCAATTTTGGGTTTAGTACACAGCTTTTGTGTGCTCTAGCACTGTTGTGTACTGCTGGTGTTGTGCAAAAAAGAAACAATTTTAAGCGTACTGTAGTGCATTTTTCTGTAGCGCATTTGATGTTGTGGTCCCGCCTGCTGCATCACCCAGTGGCAAAAAATTATATCACTGAACTAGAAACTATAAACCAAAGTGTCAAACAAGACCAGAATCACAGGGGGACACTAAAATATAACTTTTATTGTTTTCACTAAAACAATGAGATCAAAGAAAACCACCCAAAAATTGCATGTGTTTATCCACAACCAAACTTAGAAAAAATATATTCAAAATGTGATATAAAATATTTGCACAGTTGTAAGCAGTAACTTGTACTCGCTTAAAATTGCTCCAACCAATTTGGAGACTTGCCAGGTCTTGGATCATATAGGTAAAATACTAAGGGAAAGATGGGGGAATAGGGAAATGGGACAGGGGGGGGGGGGGTTGGGCCTAGGGGTCACTTGGCCTATGGATATGCGGCCACTACCTGATAACCCTATAACTCGGGGCCCTAATACTATCCCTGACCCTAGGCCAAGTGAACGTCCTGATAAGGACGGCCCCACACAGGAACCTACCCCTGATTGCCTACACTCTCCCTACATAAACACACAGAGGAGGCTAACTGTCTCATTGAATGATACTGTCTTAATACAGGGATAGGAGAAGGGAAAACAAAACCATGAATTGACCTATGGTCACAATTCCAATTTTTTTGTCTTAAATAGAACTCAATAGTGTCCTGTACAACAACTCCTTATTGGTATGATTCTACCTAAAGAATATTGATACAATATCTGACAGTTAGCAGTATATATTTGTAGCAAACGTCATTATACTGATAGGCTAGAGTGAGTAAATGATTTCAGGTAGATCTAAGACAGTGATATAAAGCCTGTCATATAATCAGCATGCCGTAACCTGTAACTCAAAATCAAAGAATATATATATCACCCAGTGGCACACCACTCCCTCTTTCAGCCAGCCAAGGCTCCACCACCTCAGCCAAAAGGAGCTGTGTGTCATGCCCTCCTTCTGTCGCTCCAGATGCTCCTGCTCCTCCTACTTTTAGTCAGTCATTCCACCAACAATCCATCATAAAGCCATGTCCAAGAGACAACAATATGCGCCCCCTCATCCAACGCCGCAGAAGCTTAATTTGCTCCTGTCCAAGTTGCTGGTGCTGCTGTCCCTCCCTTTTTAAGTGGTGGACTCTGCACCTTTCAGATAACTGATGACTTGTGCCGAGCCGAGGTGGAGAGTGCCAAGTCGTCATTTCTTTGCAAAGAAGGCAGTTCCAGCCCTGCACAATTTTGTGGAAGAGAAGATGGGCCAGTCCTTGAGCCTGTCAGTGTGTACCAAAGTGCACAGCAGAGCCGACGTGTGGAGCTGTAACTATGGTCAGGGACAATACTTGTCTTTTACGGCCCACTGGGTAAATGTGGTTCCTGCACAGCCACAACTCCAACTTGGACAGGTCATGCAGCTTCCTCCACGCTCTCAGGCCGTTGGTCCTGTGACAGTGTGCGACTCCGCCTCCTCATCCTCCACCATGTCCTCAGCCTCAGCCTGCCCAGACAAGTCTCAGTGCCCCTTCAGCATACCATGTGTGCAGGACACGGCGATGTCACGCTGTTCTTCACACGGTTTGCCTTGGTGAACAGAGTCACAAAGGGGAAGAACTGCTAAAAGTAATTCGTAAAGAAATCGGAGCATGGCTTACTCCACGAAAAATGGAACTGGAACCATGGTGACTGGCAACGGGAAGAACATCTTGCTCCCTGCATGGCACACGTGTTCAATCTGGTTGCCAAGCGGTTCCTTAAGTGTTCCCCCTATTTGCAAGACATCCTAACAATGGGAAGGAAACTTTGCATGCACTTCAGCCACTCGTACACCGCAAAGCACACCGGTGACGCTGCAGCCCCAGCATAGTCTGATTTGCAACGTTGCCAAACGTTGGAATTCCACCCTCCATATGTTGGACTGACTATACGAACAGAGAAAATCCATCACCAATTTCTTGATGATCCAAGCGGATAGGGGTACTCCCCTGTGTAACTTCCCTGTCAACCAGTGGCAGCTCATACGTGACACCTGCCGTTAGCTCAGGCCCTTTGAGGAAGTCACATTGTTAGTAAGTCGCCAGGGTTACGGGATGAACGATGTCATTTTACTGCTTAATTTCTTACAACACGTGTTGAAAACGATGGCTACATCTCACGGCCACATGAGCCCTGTAAGGGGCTGAACTGGAGGAGGAGGAAGAGGGGGAGGGGCACAGTGGAGCACAGTTTAGGTTTCGCGAGATGGGTGGTTTTTCTAGTCATCTGACAGGAAAGGAGGAGCAGGAGCAGCCAGAGGGTTATGAGGAAGGCGAGAAAGAGGACCCAGACACACCGTGGCAGCATGGAGATGGAGGTAGGGAGTCCCTCCGAGTTACTTGCACAAATGGCATGATGCATGCTCACTTGCTTGCGTAGTGACAGACGATTTGTCACCATTCGGCAGTGGGGTCACTTCTGGCTCTCCACCTTATTGGACCCTCGCAACCTCCACAAAATCGGGGCCTTTTTCACACCCACTGAGAGGGAGGGCAAACTGACCTTCTACAGAGACATCCTGCCTGGTCAGTTGTCCGATGCCTATCGGCGCCATCGTCCATACTCTCGCAGATCTGACTCGGGGGGCCCTCTGCGCTCACCTTCCACTGCCATGGCTGCTGGGGAGGGGTGGGGTGGCAGGAGCAGTACCAGCGTCATCAGCAGCAGCCTGAGTCTACAGTCACTGATGAGTACCTTTCTTCACCTGCATAGAGAAGCAACTCATCAGCCGCAGGTAGACCTGGAGCAGGACCTGAACAAGCAGGTGGTGGCATACCTTGACATTAGACATTGACACATTGACATGTGCAATTCGTTTTGGACGTAATTCGTTTTTGTCCGCATTGTGCATATTTCGTACATTCGGATTGATCCGAATGTACGAAATATTTACATCCGAATGAATCTGAAGTCCGAACAAATTGTACATGCCTACGAAATTGTGAAAACTAATTTTATTTTTGTTAAAACAAAATTCGTTTTCATTTAGAAGCAAGGGACCATTACCGGGAGTGGGTGCACGGAAAAGAAGAGACCTGCAGAGATCAGAACATTAAGACAGGTAAGATAATGTATAATTCTATGTGATTTATTAATACATGATGTAATGTTGAATGAATGAATGAATAAATGAATGGATGAATGAATTAATGCTGTATGTTTGGGGTCCCAAATTTCTAGGCTGGATTATCAATCTGGACAAATCTGATTTAACCCCGAATACAACCAGCAATCTCCCTTCTACGGAGAGCAATGCAGGTAAGATCAGGCAATATGGTCTCCATGTCTTACATAAACAAACAAGGAGGCACCAGATCTTGAGTCCTCCTCCTGGAGGTGGGGAAGATCTATGGTTGGGTAGTATCCAGGATAAGGAGGTTCTCCTGTATATATCAGGGAGTGCAGAATGTTCTAGTTGATCGTTTGAGCAAGAATATGACAATTCCAAGAGAATGGTCCTTGAATCCAGAGATCTTCAGCCAGATCATACTCCACTGGGAAGTACCAGAAATAGATCTTATGGCCGCTTACTTTAATAACAAACTAAAGAACTTCTGCTCCCTTTATTTAGTTGATTACCGTTTTGTAATATACGAAATGTCCATACCTAAGACATTCCAACTATCATATATTTCTTCACTAACTTCGATAATACCGAGGGTATTAATAAAGATTCAGCAGCATCTAGCCTCAGCCATTGCAGTGATTCCATTTTGGCCCAAGGGGTCATAGTTCTCTTAGCTCATGTTGATGAGCCGAGGAATGTATTGGAGGCTTCCTGTACAGCAGAACCGAGGTTTTAGGGCACACAGCTCTGCCACAATGTTTCTCAATCTGACAACTTGGAGATTGATAGGTCCAGATTTAAAGCCAAGGGTTTTTTCGGACTGAATATGGAATACACTTTCCCACTCTAGGAGTGAGGCCAATAAGACATGTACAGAGTTATAAGGATTTTTCCCTCCTGATGTTCTGACAGGAAGATTGATTTATCTTCACCTTCGGTCCCTAAATACTGGAGTTTCTACAAGATGGCTAATAAAGACCTTTCCCCAAGTACAATAATGTATAGCCGGCTGCTATATCTGTATTTTTTTGCAGGTAGCTTTTCCAAATAACAGAAATAAAGAATTTTCTAAAGGCCGTGACGGGACTACAGTTTAGGAGGTCCCTGAGTTTATCTGTGCGGTAAAGCAACTGTGTGCTCCTCTATGTTTGAGCCTCTCGAGAAACAAGCTTTTCCAGGAGTCTGAACAGCCTCTTAAGGTTGTCTTTTCACAAGCTGAACTTCTGCCAAAAGAGTGTGAGACCTACAGGCCTCTCAGCTAGAGAACCGCACACTACATTCTGTCTGATAAGGGTTTACTGAGATTTCTGCCATCTTTTACTCTGAAAAGCTCTGCTTTCACTAATGGTACCCAGAGGATAGTTCTTCCATAGTACATACCTGAGGTCTCTACTGGTAAAGATAAGAATGTGAAAACCTTGAATCTGCTCAAATTTCTTAAAAATATATCTTCAAAGGATAAAACCCTTATAGGAAGGAGAAAAATCTCTTTGCTGTATACCAGGGCACAAAGCATGGTAAGAAAGTTTCCAAACCCACAATATCCAGATGGTTGGGATTGAATCTCTTCTGATGGCTGACATGGATCTGCCTATATCTACAAATGCCGCTCTACCTGAATGCTCGCTGCCTCTTGGGTTAAATGAGGTTAATCCCCTTTGAATAATTTTTCAAGCATTACAGACTTGAGGATTTATATACCGAAAATCTCACTTTCCAAAGACTGCAATAGATGCTGTTATATTGTATTCCCACCCTGGGGTTATGCCATGTAAATCCCCATCATTGTGCTGCTGGCAGACGACAGGGAAGTGTAAGATTTAAGTAGTTAATCTTGTTTCCCTAAGTCTGACAGCAGCACCAGTGTCCCTCACTCCTAATGTTTTTTTTGTTTTTTTTGTCATAATTACTCAGGGGGAGTGGTTAAAGGGAGCTTTATATCCAATTGTGGGGGGTAGGGGCTCTAGTTACTCAGGTTGTTTTCTATTAAAATTATCCTAAGGTCCTGCAAGCTCACAGGGGCGGAGCTACCCCCATCATTGTTCTGCTGCCAGACTAAGGGAAACAAGATTAACTACTTAAATCATATATATATATATATATGTGTGTGTGTGTGTGTAATCCCAGAAGGAATACACCACTACTTCGCCAAATGTTTCAATAAAATGGTGCCAGCATCCTGGATCCAATCACAGTCTACAGATTCAAAAAGTAAAATGGTGCAGCACTCCATTATAGTAATAAATGGTAGCAATGCTTGAAAAAGGTTCTATGGAGGAACTGGAGAATTGCATGTAAAAACTCAGTATACTGAGACCACTATTTCCAATAATACAAGAATACAAATATATTATCATACATATTACCATCATCCTGTTATTGACCACATCCTTTATACTGAGACCAAAGTCATCAATAATACCAGTATACAAGGGACAAATGATACCACCACACCATGACCACTACCACCACCACAAAATGACTAATACTACCACACTTACTAAAAAAAAATCCACTATGCTGCAAAGACCAAGATTTACCCCACATAGTGACCATATATACGGAGGCCTCTCCCTCCATAATTGCTAGGTCATAGATTTCTCTCCCCTTCCACCCTTATATTAGGTAGATAGGTAAGCAGGCTGCTCCCCCTCCTCTCCCTCCATATTAACTAGGTAGATCCCCCTCCCTTTATTTAAGATAGGTAGGTAAGCAGGGTTCTTTCCTCCTCCTCCTCCCTCCCTCCATCTTAGCTGGGTAAATGTTCAGCCTATTTATATTAGGTAGGCAAGCTTCACTCCCCCACCCCATTCCACATTAGCTAGGTAGATCTCCCCCCCCCTCATTATTAGGTAGGTAGACATGTCTATTTCCTGTTGGAGATCCCTCCCTCCAACTACAAGTCCCATGATCCCTTGGTTGTAAGTGTGAGGTCCCTTTTTTCCCTACCACACATCAACAATAGACCAGTGTTTTCTTACCAAGGATGCTCCAGCTGTTGTAAATACAATTCCCTGCAGAAGGAACTTTCTCCAACACAGCAGTCGCTCCACCCATTGAAGCTTAGACAGGCTCCCTTTAAACACCTGACTAGTGATGTAATGTCTCGGGCCACACTGCAACCTGTAACAACACTCATTTTGTATGCTGTTAAAATAAACCTTGGGGAAAAAATCACAGAAGAATTGTGAGACCATCATCAAACACAGGTACAGACCCTAGATTATGAACTGCACTAACTGTAGCATAGTCAAAGAAAATAAATTCCTAGAATACCCCTTTAAACAATGGGGGGTATTTACTAAAGTTTTTATTCCTTTTTTTTGCGTACATTTGGCACAATTTTTTGGTGCAGTGGTTTTTTCCGCCAAAACTGTGCGCATTTAAACCACTGTGTTTTTTATGACTGGCTTACAATCTCACGTTGGTATGTGTGATTTCAACTTTAGTAGATGGTATTTACCATCTGCGCCATTGCTCTTTTGGCGCATATATGCGCCAAAGCTGTTTTTAAAGGCGCAAATTAACGCCATAACATTTTAAACATGAGAAATCACTAAGCTAAGTCAGAATGTGAAAAAGGCAAAGTTTAACTTAAAAATGTATTGTTTTTGTCTAATTATTTTCAGATATACTTCATTCACTCCTTAGATTTGCTTAAATTCTTAATTTTTTATGGAAGATACTTTTTTTCATTTGTTATAATATGCATTATAAATAAAAAAAATTAACACAACATGCTGACTCAAATTTGAATTAAATGATTCCCTTCTTCAAAGACAAAGGAAAAGCAGCTTTATGGACACATATTATCCTCTCCTGAGGTGATTTCTGTGTAAAAGGCTGTTGAATCCACCGTTTGGGCCAAAATTACTATCGGCGTGCGCCAAATGATAAATTTGGCGCAGATACAAATAAACCAAGTAGAAAAAAAAGGGTAAAATCAAACATTCAACAGACACAATTGATTAATACACCCCAATGATTCTAAACTAAACTCTTTTTTAGTTTTATGACTTTGGAAATGTTTTATTCTGATCTTTATGGTGTTGCAGCAAAGGCAGCGCTGCTTCCCTCATCTATACACTCCTTTTAATTTAGGAGCATTATTATGGGCCAAAATATTTCTGAAAGGGGTACTCCCGTGGAAAACTTTTTTTTTTAAATCAACTGGTGCCAGAAAGTTAAACTGATTTGTAAATCACTACTATTAAAAAAATCTTAATCCTTCCAGTACTTTTTAGGGGCTGTATACTAAAGGGAAATCCAAAAAAGAAATGCATTTCCTCTGATGTCATTACCACAGTGCTCTCTGCTGACCTCTGCTGTCCATTTTAGGAACTGTCCAGAGCAGCATATGTTTCCTATGGGGATTTTCTCCTGCTCTGGACAGTTCCTAAAATGGACAGAGGTGTCAGCAGAGAGCACTGTGGTCATGACTTCAGAGGAAATGCATTTCTTTTTTGCATTTCTCTTTAGTATACAGCCCCTAAAAAGTACTGGAAAGATTAAGATTTTTTATTAGAAGTGATTTACAAATCTGTTTAACTTTCTGGCACCAGTTGATTTAAAAAAAAAGTTTTCCACGGGAGTACCCCTTTAAGGATGGCACCTGTCTGTAACATTGTTCAGCTATATCTCCACATTCTACTTACCAATGCATTCATTTTAGTTTCTTTTTTCTATTAAGTCTATCCCTATTAACTGTTCTAACCGCTCTCCCTGCTCCACAGCCAGATACATTAATAAATTACAGTTCTCTAGCTACAATTTCTGCACACTAAGGTGCAACTAGCCCCTACCTTAAAGAGATAAAGAAATTGGCACAGTTCTCCATGCACCCAAATCCTTTCAACACCATTTCTTCAGCCACTTTTTTCCCTACCTATTCTCCCATTGCCTTTCTGGGGTGCCACATGGGACAGATAATATTTCAGAAAATAATACCTCTGACCAGGGACGTGCGCAGACATTTTGGGGGGCATCGGGCTGAACTAAAAAAAAGGGCCCTTCTTATAATTATTAATATAAATGGCCACATAATGATTCCAGACTGCCTAGGGCACTTATAGGAAGAACATGAAAAGGGACGATTCTCAAGCCCCCTTTCTAGTCAAGCTGTGCACGTCCCTGCCTCTGACCAACACCGACTGACTAGGGGTCCTACTGTGGGATGGGTAGTGTGTGGAGGTGCAGGGAGGGAGGCCAGAATGGGCATGTGTACCAGCCTGTGCCAGAAGCAGGGGAGACTGTGGTAGTAAGTGAAAGTTTGCAACAACAAATTTGCTGGAAGGGAGGGCTGAATGAGTGTTTATGTCAGTCTGTGCCTCAACCAGAGATGGCTGAAATGCCATGTGAACATGTAAACAGGCCATTTTACTGGGAGATAGGGCAGAATGAGTTTGTGCCAGAGCCAGAGATGTGTGCAGTGCCGTGTGGAAAAAGGAAGGGGCAATGTCACTGGGAGGTTAGGCAGAATGAGCCTGTGTCAGAACATGGGGTGCATAAGGTGCCATGTGAAAGATGGACTGGGCCGTGTCACTAGGAGATAGGGCAGAATGAGTTTGTGCCAGAGCCAGAGATGTGTGCTGTGCTAAGTGGAAACGGGAAGGGGCAGTGTCACTGGGAGGTAGGGAAAAATTAGTCTGTAACAGAACCAGGGGTGTATGACATGCCGTGTGAGAATGTGGGTCTTCCACATGTTGACTGATCAGTTGCCCAAATTAACCTCTGACCTTATACAGACTCTTTGCACAAAGGTTCTAGTAGAGCAACTGGTTACCAGCCCATACCAACCTCCGAATGAATTGTTTGTGTCAAAGGTTCATAGCAAATGTTGAGAACATTTTGGAGTCACAGGCAGAGGACCAGGGGTGATTCCTGCTGCACCTTCCATTTGCCTATGGGCGGGTGCCACAGGAATCTGCTGGCTTCTCCCCCTTTGAACTGCTCTATGGGCGTAAAGTCTGTGGACCCATAACTGCAATTTGAGGGGAGTCAGAAGGAAAGTTGGGGTCCCCTAGAACCTCTGTGGTCGAGTTTGTTATGCAGTTTGGGGACCACATGCAGGCCTTAAAGGTGTACTCCAGTGGGAAAACATGTTTTCAAATCAACTGGTGTTAGAAAGTTAAACAGATTTGCAAATTAATTCTATCTAATCCTTCCAGTACGTATCAGCTGTTGTATACTATAGAGGAAGTTGTATGTTTCTTTCCAGTCTTACCACAGTGTTCACAGTGAAGAACTGTTCAGAGCAGAAAAGGTTTGCTATGGGGCTTTGCTTTTATTCTGGACCGTTCCTGACACAGACAGAAGTGGCAGCAGAAAGCACCGTGGTCATACTGGAAAAAAAACTACACAACTTCCTCTGGAGCATACAGCAGCTAATAAGTACTGGAAGGATTAAGATTTTTAAATAGAAGTGATTTACAAATCTGTTTAACTTTCTGTCTCCAGTTGATTTGAAAACATTTGTTTTCCACTGAAGTGTCCCATTTTAGGGGAGATGCTTAAAAATATAAAAGCTGATCAGTCTTGCAGGCACAGGGGTATTCCTGGGATGCTTGAGAGATAGTGTACAATGTAGGATAGAGACTGTTGGTACATATGAGGAAAAATTACAAGTGAGTGGCATGAAACAACCTTCCAGGGAATCTTTTGTTAGGGGGAAGTGTTACATACAATGATCTCACGAAAGAGGAAAAAAGCATTGGCACTGCAAAACCATGAATCATACAGCAACGGCTAATGTGAATCCAAGCCAAGAAATCCGCAGGTGATACTATATAGTTAGGAGGTGCTCAAGTATGAGAGAAACAGTCCATATGAAATATACAATATCAAATATCAAAGGATATAGATGGAGCACTTACCTCTTCAGCACTGCGGCCAGGTGAGTAGAGTCACGGTCCCATTTGCATAGGTGGCTTCAGGGTGACATTGACAGGTGGCAGATGGTATCAAGTAAGGGAAGCAGGAGAACACCTGACGACAGTGTTTCGCGAAGAGCTGGTGCTTTCTCAAGCCCACTCCGTCTATATCCTTTGATACTGTATGTTACATACAATGGCTCAGGTGTATATATTTCCCAGATAATAACCAACATGCAAAGTAACTTCAGTAATTGGATATATTACACAGCCTAACCTTGTTGTGGAAGACAAATGTATGTCTGTATTGCATTAGTGATCATATTTAATTACATGTCCTAACTTCAATATCTAAGGAAAGGGATTTAGGGTCATTATTTCAGAAGGCAGAGCTAGGCAGAGAATGTCAAAGCGTAGCAGAAAATGCTAGATGAATGCTTGGGTGTATAGGGAGAGGTGTTTGTAGTAGAAAGGGAAGTGCCCAAACCACTGTACAAAGCACTGTTGAGACCTCACTAGAGGTATTGTGTGCATATTTTAGAGGAGATTTACTAAACTAGTACATGGATTGCAGGATAAAACTTACCGGGAAAGGTTTATATAAACCAATAAATTGAGGCCAAAAACAAACAAGGTATAGACCACTGTTCAGTGCCCAAAAATACTAGAGAACCTATAGAGATGCACCAAACTGACACAGTATTATGAATAAATATAAATCTTTATTATAATCAGATAAGATAAAACATGATAAAAAATCAGCAGCAGTTAGAAAGAAACGACTCCGAACACAGATATTAAATAATGTCCAATAGGCACATGGAATGGCACATAAGTATAGGCATACAATACTCAATGAAAAGTGGACTTAAAAGCAAGCCACAATACATATATATATATATATATATATATATATATATATATATATGTAAAGAATACACCTAAAGATGCCTCAGTAAACCCAGTACACTAATGTAAACAAAAAGGACATATAAAGAAGTATAGCTAGTACAGTGTCATTTGCCCAGTGCTATCGGCAGTATGAATACAGGGAGACAAGGATGTTGACCATACATATCTGAGGGGAAACAAACCACCTCGGTAAAAGTTGGACCATCGGTTGTCCCTGAAAAAAATTATTAAACATATAAGACTGTCCATGCACCTAGCCAACTGACACCCAGCTATACTTACGAAGGTCAGGAGCCTACCCCTACGTCGTTTCGCTCACTCGCTTCCTCAGGGAGTGTCATATGGAGGGTAAATGGAAGTTTATATACATGATATCGACCAATCAAACAAGTTCTATATGAATTAAATACCTGGTACAGCTGTGCGCGCTGTAAGCGTGGCATGTAATGGTCTGCGCCATCTTGTTTTCAACCGCGCATGCGCACGGCACCACCGGAGTGCGTACATGTTGACGAGAAGCTAAAGCTGGTAAGGGAAAATCCAACGCATGCGCAGACAGATAGATAAGCTGCGCATGCGTGGGGAAGGTAAGCCCGTATTCAACGGGCGCATATAACCTAGTAGTGGTAATATGGGGAGCGCTATATTAAGAACATAGACAACACAAACCACATGTAGTGATAACAAAAATGTGCAGAGTGCTCGTGCCCAAAATAAAATAAAGTGATCATGCTCGTGAAGACGTGAAACGTAATGAAAAACACAGAGTTAAATGTAGTAGTAATATCACATGATGAGGAATAAATTTATAAAAAATGACACATAAATATATAATAAATAAAGTGCATATGTGCATATGCAAATAAGTGCATGTAAATGTATCCATGTTGAGTGTACTTATTCATATATATATATATGTGTAAAATGAATAGGTGAATAATGAAGTGTATTACAAAAATATTAATAATAATAAATAATCACAATGTGGTATTGAATCGATGCATATAGTCCCGCGCTGAACTCAAAATCCGCAGACATGCCAGGTACCTGAAATGAAAAAGAAAAGAGAAAGAAAAAGGAAAGAAGAAAAGAAAGAAAAACCAAGAGAAAGATATAGATAAGCCAGGGAGCGGAGAAGAAAAAAGGGAGAAAAGAAGAGAAAAGAAAAGATACAAATCAGGAAGGGGAAGAAAGAACAAAAAGAATATAAAACCAATTAGTCCATAAAATCTCAAAAAATAATGATAAAACCAACCACAGACCAGACGTGGTCAGTACAATAATGAATGGAATATACATATGAAAATAAAGATAAAAATATGGGGAACAACCATGATTACAAAAATGGAGCATGGTTGTTGTGCTCATTGAGGCCAAAGGGGGTAACAGTTTTTAAATCAAAAATCCACCGAGTTTCCCTCTGTGCCAAAATACGCTTCCAGTCTCCCCCTCTGGGTCCCACAATCACCCTATCAATTCCTCTTACCTTCAATAGATGTCCATTGCATGCATGATGTTCTTTAAAGTGCCTGGCCAGTGTCTTGAGTTTGGTGACATCCTGTTCATTCTTGGCTGCTTCGATGCTCAGAACATGTTCCCTTACTCTTCTCTGTAGCTCCCTAGAGGTTAAACCCACATAGATCAAATTGCAGGGACAGACAGCATGGTAGACCACCCCAGTAGTACAGCAATCTATAGCATGGGTGATTTTATACTTTTTGGACCCTGTGGAGTCCCAAAAGTCTGTGGCCCTTTCAATGTTGGGACAAGCCACACATCCCCAACATGGTTTGCACTCCCATTTGGGGCCCCTTATTCCAAAAATGCCTTTCATAGATGGTTTTTTATGATGGCTGTGCACAAGTATATCTTTTAAATTTCTTGCACGTCTATATGTAATAGATGGCTTAGTGGTTAAATACTGTGCAATAACTGGATCCATTTGCAAAACGGACCAGTGTTTTTGTAGCGCTCTCTGCATTTGTCGCCAGCGTGAGGTATAGTTGGATATATATCTCACCTGGTTATCCGGGGTTTTCTGCTTGGGTTGCATCAACAGATTGTTCCTGGGGGTATTCTTTGCTCTTGAATATGCTTTAGATATATCCTGCTGTCTATATCCTCTTTCCTTGAATCGATTGGTAAGGTCCTTAGCCTGTTCCTCAAAGAATGTATCCGATGAACAGATGCGCTTCATCCTGAGGAATTGACCTACAGGGATATTGGAGATGAGAGGTTTTGGATGAGAAGATGTCGCCTGTTGAAGGGAGTTTGTGGAGGTCTTTTTACGATATACATTTGATGATATGTATCCATCTGATTCGATGTTGAATAGTACATCCAGAAACTCCATGTTTGTTCGTCCACATTTATATGTAAGTTTAATATTATAGTTGTTATTGTTGAGTTGATCCATGAATAATCTTAACTCGTCAATGGACCCATGCCAGACAAACAGAATATCATCAATAAATCTGCCCCATAGCGACACCTTTTCAATGAGTGCAGGGGGTTCAAGCATGAATATCCTCCTCTCCCACAATCCAAGGAATAAATTTGCATATGAGGGCGCACAAGCCGCCCCCATAGCAGTTCCTTGGATTTGTAGGTAGAGGAGGTCCCCAAATAAGAAGAAGTTGTGCGTAACAGCAAATCTCAATAAGTTTAAAATAAACTCACAAGTTTCTGGTTCGAAGTCAGTCATCAAAAAGAACATCTCCACTGCTTCAAGACCGTCTGCATGGCGAATGGACGTATATAAAGCTTCAACCTCACATGTTACCAGAAGGGCATCTTGATCCAATTGGATGCCATCTAACCGTATCAGAATGTCTGTTGTGTCTCGTAGGTAGTAGTGTTGCTCGCGAATATTCGCAATTCGAATATTATTCGCGAATATCGCATATTCGCGAATTCGCGAATTTCGCGAATATAGCGCTATATATTCGTAATTACGAATATTCGTTTTTTTGTTTTTTTTTTTTTTTTTTTTTTTCTTCACAGTACACATCACAGTGATCATCCCTCTCTGCTTCCAGCTTGTGTGGTGTAAAGAAGGCTGTAATACTACTGTGTGAGACTGGCGTGCGAAAATTCGCATGTGCGAAAATTCGCATATGCGAAAATTAGCATATGCTAATTTTCGCATATGCGAATTTCCACTTATGTTAATTTTCGCATGCGCGTATGTTCGCATACGCGAAAATAAAACGAGGGTATAACGAATATGCGAATATTCACGAATATATGACGAATATTCGTCCATATATTCGCGAATATTCGCGAATTCGAATATGGCCTATGCCGCTCAACACTAGTAGGTAGGAAGGTAGGGATTCAACGATGGGTTTGAGAAAATGATCAATGTATCTACAAATGGGTTCAGAGAGAGAATTATTGCCTGCCACAATTGGGTGACCGGGTGGATTTTCCAATCCTTTATGGATTTTAGGGAGCAAATACAGTGTGGCTACCGCAGGAACGGAACGGTAGCCAGTATGAAAATTTTTTTGAGTGATTACACCTTCCTCCATACCCAATTCCAGGATAGCAGCAAGTTCCTGTTTATACTTGGAAAGTGGGTTGAAGGTCAGGCGTTTGTAACATACATTATCCCTTAGCTGTCTACTTGCTTCTTTCTCATACCGGGAAAGGTTGAAGAACTTAACATGTATAGCTTGGAAAAAAAGACGAGACAGAGGAAACATGATTGAAACTTTTAAATACATAAAGAGAATCAACACAGTAAAGAAGGAAAGTATATTTAAAAGGAGAAAACCTACCACAAGAGGACATAGTTATATATTAGAGGGGCAAAGGTTTAAAAGTAATATCAGAAAGTATTACTTTACTGAGAAAATAGTGGATGCATGGAATAGCCTTCCTGCAGAAGTGGTAGCTACAAATACAGTGAAGGAGTTTAAATGGGCACTGTCAGATACAAAAACTTTTTATATGTTGTACATCTTGGCAAAACATTAATCTTACTAATATAGTTCATAAGAAAATGTTATATCCTTTATATAGTAATCATGGCTTCTAAAATCATGGCTTTGTCCAAGTTGAGGCACAGGCATGGACAAAGTCCAGTAAGTGAGGGTTGATTAGCACTCCTCTGTGCTCTCTTCTGTCTGATAGTACTCCTCTGTGCTCTCTCCTCTCTGATAGTACCCCTCTGTGCTCCCTCCTGTCTGATATCACTCCTCTGTGCTCCCTCCTGTCTGATAGCACTCCTCTGTGCTCTCTCCTGTCTGATAGGACTCCTCTGTGCTCCCTCCTGTCTGATAGCACTCCTCTGTGCTCTCTCCTGTCTGATAGGACTCCTCTGTGCTCCCTCCTGTCTGATAGGACTCCTCTGTGCTTTCTCCTGTCTGATGGTAATCCTCTATGTTCTCTCCTGTCTGATAGAACTCCTCTGTGCTCTCTCCTGTCTGATAGTACTCCTTTGTGCTCTCCCCTGTCTGATAGCGCTCCTCTATGCTCTCTCATGTCTGAAAGTACTCCTCTGTGCTCTCTCCTGTCTGATAGGACTCCTCGGTGCTCTCTTCTGTCTGACAGCACTCCCCTGTGCTCTCTCCTGTCTGATAGTACTCCTCTGTGCTCTGTCCCATCTGATAGCACTCCCCTGTGCAATCTCCTGTCTGATAGTACTCCTCTGTGCTCTCTCCTATCTTATAGGACTCCTCTGTGCTCTCTCCTGTCTGATAGGACTCCTTTGTGCTCTCCCCTGTCTGATAGAACTCCTCTGTGCACTCTCCTGTCTGACAGTACTCCTCTGTGCTCTCTCCTGTCTGATAGTACTCCTCTGTGCTCTCCACTGTCTGATAGCACTCCTCTGTGCTCTCTTCTGTCTGACAGCACTCCCCTGTGCTCTCTCCTGTCTGATAGGACTCCTCTGTGCTCTCTCCTGTCTGATAGCACTCCCTTGTGCAATCTCCTGTCTGATAGGACTCCTCTGTGCTCTCTCCAGTCTGATAGGACTCCTCTGTGCTCTCTCCTGTCTGATAGTACTCCTCTGTGCTCTCTCCTGTCTTATAGGACTCCTCTGTGCTCTCTCCTGTCTGATAGGACTCCTTTGTGCTCTCCCCTGTCTGATAGCACTCCTCTGTGCACTCTCCTGTCTGACAGTACTCGTCTGTGCTCTCTCCTGTCTGATAGTACTTCTCTGTGCTCTCCACTGTCTGATAGCACTCCTCTGTGCTCTCTTCTGTCTGACAGCACTCCCTGTGCTCTCTCCTGTCTAATAGGACTCCTCTGTGCTCTCTCCTGTCTGATAGGACTCCTCTGTGCTCTCTCCTGTTTGATAGGACTCCTCTGTGCTCTCTCCTGTCTGATAGCACTCCTCTGTGCTCTCTCCTGTCTGATAGGAATCCTCTGTGCTCTCTCCTGTCTGATAGTACTCCTCTGTGCTCTCTCCTGTTTGATAGGACTCCTCTGTGCTCTCTCCTGTCTGATAGGACTCCTCTGTGCTCTCCTGTCTGATAGTACTCCTCTGTGCTCTCTCCTGTCTGATAGTACTCCTCTGTGCTCTCTCCTGTCTGATAGTACTCCTCTGTGCTCTCTCCTGTCTGATAGGACTCCTCTGTGCTCTCTCCTGTCTGATAGGACTCCTCTGTGCTCTCTCCTGTCTGATAGTACTCCTCTGTGCTCTCTCCTGTCTGATAGGACTTCTCTGTGCTCTCTCCTGTCTGATAGCATTCCCCTGTGCAATCTCCTGTCTGATAGGACTCCTCTGTGCTCTCTCCTGTCTGATAGTACTCCTCCATGCTCTCTTCTGTCTGATAGCATTCCTCTGTGCTATTCCCTGTCTGATAGGACTCCTCTGTGCTCTCTCCTGTCTGATAGGACTCCTCTGTGCGCTCTCCTGTCAGATAGCACTTCCCCGTGCTCTCTCCTGTCTGATAGAACTCCTCTGTGCTCTCTCCTGTCTGATAGTACTCCTCTGTGCTATTCCCTGTCTGATAGGACTCCTCTGTGCTCTCTCCTGTCTGATAGGACTCCTCTGTGCGCTCTCCTGTCAGATAGCACTTCCCCGTGCTCTCTCCTGTCTGATAGAACTCCTCTGTGCTCTCTCCTGTCTGATAGTACTCCTCTGTGCTCTCTCCTGTCTGATAGTACTCCTCCATGCCCTCTTCTGTCTGATAGCATTCCTCTGTGCTATTCCCTGTCTGATAGGACTCCTCTGTGCTCTCTCCTGTCTGATAGTACTCCTTTGTGCTCTCTCCTGTCTGATAGCACTCCTCTGTGCTCTCTCCTGTCTGATAATACTCCTCTGTGCTCTCTCCTGTCTGATAGTACTCCTCTGTGCTCTCCACTGTCTGATAGCACTCCTCTGTACTCTCTCCTGTCTGATAGTACTCCTCTATGCTCTCTTCTGTCTGACAGCACTCCCCTGTCCTCTCTCCTGTCTGATAGTACTCCTCTGTGCTCTCTCCTGTCTGATACTACTCCTCTGTGCTCTTTCCTGTCTGATAGTACTTCTCTGTGCTCTCTCCTGTCTGATAGTACTCCTCTGTGCTCTCTCCTGTCTGATAATACTCCTTTGTGCTCTCTCCTGTCTGATAGTACTCCTCTGTGCTCTCCACTGTCTGATAGCACTCCTCTGTACTCTCTCCTGTCTGATAGTACTCCTCTATGCTCTATTCTGTCTGACAGCACTCCCCTATCCTCTCTCCTGTCTGATAGTACTCCTCTGTGCTCTCTCCTGTCTGATAGTACTCCTCTGTGCTCTCTCTTGTCTGATAGCACTCCTCTGTGCTCTCCACTGTCTGATAGCACTCTTCTGTGCTCTCTTCTGTCTGATAGGACTCCTCTGTGCTCTCTCATGTCTGATAGTACTCCTCTGTGCTCTCTCCTGTCTGATAGTTCTCCTCTATGCTCTCTTCTGTCTGATAGCACTCCTCTGTGCTCTCTCCTGTCTGATAGTACTCCTCTACGCTCTCTTCTGTCTGATAGCATTCCTCTTTGGTATTCCCTGTCTGATAGGACTCCTCTGTGCTCTCTCCTTTCTGATAGGACTCCTCTGTGCTCTCTCCTGTCTGAAAGTACTCCTCTGTGCTCTCTCCTGTCTGATAGCATTCCCCTGTGCTCTCTCCTGTCTGATAGCACTCCCCTGTGCTCTCTCCTGTCTGATAGCACTCCTCTGTTCTCTCTTCTGTCTGATAGAACTCTTCAGTTCTCTCTCCTGTCTGATAGCACTCCTCTGTGCTCTCTCCTGTCTGATGGTACTCCTCTGTGCTCTCTCCTGTCTGATAGTAGTCCTCTGTGCTCTATCCTGTCTGATAGCACTCCTCTGTTCTTTCTTCTGTCTGATAGAACTCTTCTGTGCAATCTCTTGTCTGATAGCACTCCTCTGTGCTCTCTCCTGTCTGATAGCACTCCTCTGTGCTCTCTCCTGTCTTATAGTACTCCTCTGTGCTCTCTCCTGTCTGATAGCACTCCTATGTGCTCTCTTCTGTCTGATAGGACTCCTCTGTGCTCTCTCCTTTCCTAACAGACAGGAGAGAACATAGAGGAGTGCTAGCCCACCCTACCTTACTCTTCTGCTTGGACAAAGACATGATTTTGTAAGCCACGATTTCTATAAAAAGGAAATAACATTTTCAATCTCTTGTCTGATAGCACTCCTCTGTGCTCTCTCCTGTCTGATAGCACTCCTCTGTACTCTCTCCTGTCTGATAGTACTCCTCTATGCTCTATTCTGTCTGACAGCACTCCCCTATCCTCTCTCCTGTCTGATAGTACTCCTCTGTGCTCTCTCCTGTCTGATAGTACTCCTCTGTGCTCTCTCTTGTCTGATAGCACTCCTCTGTGCTCTCCACTGTCTGATAGCACTCTTCTGTGCTCTCTTCTGTCTGATAGGACTCCTCTGTGCTCTCTCATGTCTGATAGTACTCCTCTGTGCTCTCTCCTGTCTGATAGTTCTCCTCTATGCTCTCTTCTGTCTGATAGCACTCCTCTGTGCTCTCTCCTGTCTGATAGTACTCCTCTACGCTCTCTTCTGTCTGATAGCATTCCTCTTTGGTATTCCCTGTCTGATAGGACTCCTCTGTGCTCTCTCATGTCTGATAGTACTCCTCTGTGCTCTCTCCTGTCTGATAGTTCTCCTCTATGCTCTCTTCTGTCTGATAGCACTCCTCTGTGCTCTCTCCTGTCTGATAGTACTCCTCTACGCTCTCTTCTGTCTGATAGCATTCCTCTTTGGTATTCCCTGTCTGATAGGACTCCTCTGTGCTCTCTCCTTTCTGATAGGACTCCTCTGTGCTCTCTCCTGTCTGAAAGTACTCCTCTGTGCTCTCTCCTGTCTGATAGCATTCCCCTGTGCTCTCTCCTGTCTGATAGCACTCCCCTGTGCTCTCTCCTGTCTGATAGCACTCCTCTGTTCTCTCTTCTGTCTGATAGAACTCTTCAGTTCTCTCTCCTGTCTGATAGCACTCCTCTGTGCTCTCTCCTGTCTGATGGTACTCCTCTGTGCTCTCTCCTGTCTGATAGTAGTCCTCTGTGCTCTATCCTGTCTGATAGCACTCCTCTGTTCTTTCTTCTGTCTGATAGAACTCTTCTGTGCAATCTCTTGTCTGATAGCACTCCTCTGTGCTCTCTCCTGTCTGATAGCACTCCTCTGTGCTCTCTCCTGTCTTATAGTACTCCTCTGTGCTCTCTCCTGTCTGATAGCACTCCTATGTGCTCTCTTCTGTCTGATAGGACTCCTCTGTGCTCTCTCCTTTCCTAACAGACAGGAGAGAACATAGAGGAGTGCTAGCCCACCCTACCTTACTCTTCTGCTTGGACAAAGACATGATTTTGTAAGCCACGATTTCTATAAAAAGGAAATAACATTTTCAATCTCTTGTCTGATAGCACTCCTCTGTGCTCTCTCCTGTCTGATAGCACTCCTCTGTACTCTCTCCTGTCTGATAGTACTCCTCTATGCTCTATTCTGTCTGACAGCACTCCCCTATCCTCTCTCCTGTCTGATAGTACTCCTCTGTGCTCTCTCCTGTCTGATAGTACTCCTCTGTGCTCTCTCTTGTCTGATAGCACTCCTCTGTGCTCTCCACTGTCTGATAGCACTCTTCTGTGCTCTCTTCTGTCTGATAGGACTCCTCTGTGCTCTCTCATGTCTGATAGTACTCCTCTGTGCTCTCTCCTGTCTGATAGTTCTCCTCTATGCTCTCTTCTGTCTGATAGCACTCCTCTGTGCTCTCTCCTGTCTGATAGTACTCCTCTACGCTCTCTTCTGTCTGATAGCATTCCTCTTTGGTATTCCCTGTCTGATAGGACTCCTCTGTGCTCTCTCCTTTCTGATAGGACTCCTCTGTGCTCTCTCCTGTCTGAAAGTACTCCTCTGTGCTCTCTCCTGTCTGATAGCATTCCCCTGTGCTCTCTCCTGTCTGATAGCACTCCCCTGTGCTCTCTCCTGTCTGATAGCACTCCTCTGTTCTCTCTTCTGTCTGATAGAACTCTTCAGTTCTCTCTCCTGTCTGATAGCACTCCTCTGTGCTCTCTCCTGTCTGATGGTACTCCTCTGTGCTCTCTCCTGTCTGATAGTAGTCCTCTGTGCTCTATCCTGTCTGATAGCACTCCTCTGTTCTTTCTTCTGTCTGATAGAACTCTTCTGTGCAATCTCTTGTCTGATAGCACTCCTCTGTGCTCTCTCCTGTCTGATAGCACTCCTCTGTGCTCTCTCCTGTCTTATAGTACTCCTCTGTGCTCTCTCCTGTCTGATAGCACTCCTATGTGCTCTCTTCTGTCTGATAGGACTCCTCTGTGCTCTCTCCTTTCCTAACAGACAGGAGAGAACATAGAGGAGTGCTAGCCCACCCTACCTTACTCTTCTGCTTGGACAAAGACATGATTTTGTAAGCCACGATTTCTATAAAAAGGAAATAACATTTTCCTATGAAGTATATTAGAAAGGTTAATGCTTTGCCAAGATGTACAACATATAAAAAGTTTTTGTATCTGACAGTGCCCATTTAAGCCTGCATGGTATAGGCATAAGGCTAGCCTTTACATAGTATTCAGAATATTGGGCAGACTAGAAAGGCCAAATGGTTATTTTCTGCCAACACATGCTTCTATGTTTCAATGTGAAATATGTCCTGTAGATGTGTTTAAATATATAATGTGTGTACAACTTTTAACTCAGTTACCCTTATCTGTATGAGTTGGCATTTCAAAGAAATTCATCCCTTTTGATCCAGAAGAGCATGCAGACCTAAAGTCTAATAAACTCTGTATAGGCATGAATAGTTATATACTGGGGTTATTTGACTACAATTGGCACAGTTGTACCACTCTAAAATGCAACATTTTTTTCAGACAAAAGACAACTGGCTCTGCTATCTGGAGATGAAAAGAATGTGAGTGCGTGGTATGAGGGATTTTTTAATCAATATTTCCGGTCTAGTGCAGACAAATAATGATTTTATATATTGCCATACCATCCACATTATATTACAAGCTTAGTCAGTGGAGGAAATTTGTGACAGTAAAATGGTTCTTTGATGCTGAGAATTTGGGTCAGTAACAAGACAGGACATATAATTGGCACAAAAATGTGTCCACAGAATGTTTACATTAAACTGGCCTTCTTCAGATTTCCCTATTTTGGGTTGACAAGAATCTTTCCCTTAATTTATTTTTTTTAGCTTCATGTATTCATTGTATTTATACCTGGATATTGCCAGAATCTGAAAACGCACACCACTTTTTAAAAGTGACATGAAGAGCAAAAAATGTATGATTTTTTTATGCCAAAAATCTGTCTCAGATGATTTAATAAATTATCCCTTTTTTATAATATCTAAATAATACTGCTATGTTCACACATTGTAAAATGAATAGCAAAATACGTATGTAAAACAGGAATAAAATACAGCCTTGACCGTAAATGTTGGCACCCATGAAATTTTTCTAGAAAATCAAGTATTTCTCACAGAAAAGGATTGCAGTAACATATGTTTTGCTATACACATGTTTATTCCCTTTATGTGTATTGGAACTAAACCAAAAAATGGAGGAAAAAAAGCCAATTGGACATAATGTCACACCAAAGTCCAAAAAATGGTCCGGACAAAAATATTGCCACCCTTAACTTAATATTTGGTGGCACACCCTTTGAAAAAAATAACTGAAATCAGTCGCTTCCTATAACCATCAATAAGCTTCTTACACCTCTCAGCCGGAATGTTGGACCACTCTTCCTTTGCAAACTGCTCCAGGTCTCTTTTATTGGAAGGGTGCCTTTTCCCAGCAGCAATTTTAAGATCTCTCCACAGGTGTTCAATGGGATTTAGATCTGGACTCATTGCTGGCCACTTCAGAACTCTACAGTGCTTCGTTGCCATCCATTTCTGGGTGCTTTCTGACGTATGTTTGGGGTCATTGTCCTGCTGGAAGACCCAAGATCTCAGACGCAAACCCAGCTTTCTGACACTGGCTGTACAGTGCGACTCAAAATCCATTGGTAATCCTCAGATTTCATAATGCCTTGCACATATTCAAGGCACCCAGTGCCAGAGGCAGCAAAACAACCCCAGAACATCATTGAACCTCCACCATATTTCACTGTAGGTACTGTGTTCTTTTCTTTGTAGGCCTCATTCCGTTTTTGGTAAACAGTGGAATGATGTGCTTTAGCAAAAAGCTCTATCTTGGTCTCATCTGTCCACAAGACATTTTCCCAGAAAAATTTTGGCTTACTCAAGTTCATTTTGGCAAAATGCAGTCTTGCTTTTTTATGTCTCTGTGTTAGCAGTGGGGTCCTCCTGGGTCTCCTGCCAAAGCGTTTAATTTCATTTAAATGTTGACAGATAATTTGCGCTGAAACTGATGCTCCCAGAGCCTGCAGGACAGCTTGAATATCTTTGGAACTTGTTTGGGGCTACTTATCCACCATCCAGACTATGCTGCATTGACACCTTTCATCAATTTTTCTCTTGCCCAGGGAGATTAGCTGCAGTGCCATGGGTTGCAAACTTCTTGATAATGTTGCGCACTGTGGAAAAAGTTAAATCTATATCTCTGGAGATGGACTTGTAACCTTGAGATTGTTGAAATTTTTTCCACAATTTTGGTTCTCAAGTCCTCAGACAGTTCTCTTCTCCTCTTTCTGTTGTCCATGCTTAGTGTGGCACACACAGACACACAATGCAAAGTGAACTTCTCTCCTTTTTATCTGCTTTCAGGTGTGATTTTTATATTGCCCACACCTGTTACTTGCCCCAGGTGAGTTTAAAGGGGCATCCCATTCTTGAAACAATCTTATTTTTCCACAATTTTGAAAGGGTGCCAATAATTTTGTCCAGACCATTTTTGGAATATGGTGTGACATTATGTCCAATTTGCTTTTTTCCTCCCTTTTTTGGTTTAGATCCAATACACACAAAGGGAATAAACATGTGTATAGCAAAACATGTGTTACTGCAATCCTTTTCTGTAAGAAATACTTCATTTTCTAGAAAAATTTCAGGGGTGCCAACATTTAGGGCCATGACTGTACATCCATATATTTAAAGCCAAACAATATTACCATACATTGACTAAATAATATTGTCATCAAGTTACCTAATAAGGCTGCGTTCACACCACGTTTTTGCAATACAGTTCCCATATACATTTTCAATTTTAAAACCGTACGGAACCGTATTGAAAACCATATGCATTGACTCTCCATTGAAAACCGTATGCCAAAAGATGCATCCGGTTGTGTCCATTTTGCATCCTGTATGGTTTTGTCAGTTTTTTCCCCCTATTTAAAAACCGTATTGAAATGTATACTTTTTTTTTTTTTACTTGGGAGTCAATGGGATCCGTACAGAACCGTATGTGCATATGGTTCCATCCGGTTTTCCCCATATTGTTTTTGACTTTGCACAGTTTTTTTTCTTGGAATTTCAATCAAACAAGTGAAATTTTATTCATAATGGAGTGAAAAGTTAAAAACGTATACGTTTTTTTTTCTTAAAAACAGATGCAACCAGACATAATTTTTCAAACCGTATATGGTTTTTAATCGTATACTGATTAACCCCTTAAGGACTCAGGGTTTTTCTGTTTTTGCACTTTCGTTTTTTCCTCCTTTCCTTTTAAAAATCATAACCCTTTCAATTTTCCACCTAAAAATCCATATTATGGCTTATTTTTTGCGTCACCAATTCTACTTTGCAGTGACATCAGTCATTTTACCCAAAAATTCACGATGAAACAGAAAAAAAAATAATTGTGCGACAAAAGAAGAAAAAACGCCATTTTGTAACTTTTGGGGGCTTCCGTTTCTACGCAGTGCATATTTGGGTGAAAATAACATCTTATCCTTATTCTGTAGGTCCATACGGTTAAAATGATATCCTACTTATATAGGTTTGATTTTGTCTTACTTCTGGAAAAAATCATAACTACATGCAGGAAAATTTATACGTTTAAAATCCTCTTCTGACCCCTATAACTTTTTTTTTTCCACGTACAGGGCGGTATGAGGGCTAAATTTTTGCGCCGTGATCTGAAGTTTTTATCGGTACAATTTTTTTTTTTGATCTGACTTTTTGATCACTTTTTATTCATTTTTTAATGGTATAAAAAGTGACCAAAACACGCTTTTTTGGACTTTGGAATTTTTTTGCGCGTACGCCATTGACCGTGCGGTTTATTTAATGATATATTTTTATAGTTCGGACATTTACGCACGCGGCGATACCACATATGTTTATTTTTATTTTTATTTACACTGTTTTATTTTTTTATGGGAAAAGGGGGGTGATTCAAACTTTT
Organism: Hyla sarda; assembly: GCF_029499605.1. Classification (NCBI taxonomy): domain Eukaryota; kingdom Metazoa; phylum Chordata; class Amphibia; order Anura; family Hylidae; genus Hyla; species Hyla sarda. The sequence continues at coordinate 324,107,409 of NC_079190.1, forward strand.
ATTAGGGAAGGGGTTAAATGACCTTTATTAACACTTTTTTTAAACTTTTTTTTGCAGTGTTATAGCTCCCATAGGGACCTATAACACTGCACACACTAATCTCGCCTGTTATCAGCGTTATCGGCGCTTGACTGCTTCTGCCTGGATCTCAGGCACGGAGCAGTCATTCGTCGATCGGACACCGAGGAGGCGGGTAAGGGCCCTCCCGGTGTCCTGCAAGCTGTTCGGGATGCCGCGATTTCACCGCGGCGGTCCCGAACAGCCCGACTGACTAGCCAGAATACTTTCACTTTCGCGATCGGCGATGTATGGTATTAGCCGCGGGTCCCGGCCGTTGATGAGCGCCGGGACCGACGCAATGTCGCTTCATATCGCGGGAGCCGACGCAGGACGTAAATATACGTCCTGCGTCGTTAAAGGGTTAAAATTTGTACAATAGAGGAGGCTATAACAGAGGAGGAGGACAAAGAAACAATTACAACAGAGGAGGGGGACAAGTAGGAAATTATAATAGAGGAGGGGGACAAGGAGGAATTTAAATTACCCACCCAGAAGTGGATTGTACCAAACCAATCAGGGTGACCCCAATCTAACGGGACAAGTCACATTCTTACAGGCTGGTGGAGCACAGCAGTGTGCCCCAGCGAGTCTCAATCAACAACAGCAGACATGGACACAAAGTGTGACAACTCAACCCCCAGGGGCGATTGGTGCAAATATATTAGTGCCCTCACCTGCGCCTTTGTCCTCCTCGCAAATACAACCCTTACCCCAATTCCAACAAGCTATGGCAGGGGCTACGACACCAACCACTATGAGAGCTGGCAATCAAGATCCCTCAATTCATTTTTTTTTTTTTTTTTTTTGTAAATATTTTTTATTGAAACTTTTGCCATTTTTACAACAAACAGACAGGGAACATCATGGTGCAACATATGCACAGAATATACAATTTTACGTAGCACTATCAGTGGGTCATGCCCTAGCATTTCCCTGGTGAACACACAATTAAACATTGGAACAAAACCAGGCCTGGCATTACCCTTTCTAAGTCGGTTTCTTCACGTGTCATTTGTGGTCTCTGGTCCATGACATATTCTATCATACATACTTCCAGTTACACTCTGCTTAAACTATTAAAATAATTCTAATCTCTGTTCGAACCAAGATTGTGTATGTCGTGAATGAGCAGAATTACAAAGTGTTTCCGTTTTCCCATTTGTATGGGATTACGTGATAGTCTGTTTTAACCTGTAAATTAATGTATCTTGTGATATGGAGATTTCAACCAGCAGGACCACCTAGCGGTAAACGATTTAAGTCTATCTGCCCCCAATGCTAATATATGTTCATATGAGCATGTCATTTGGATCTTCTGCATCAACCCTTCAATTGTTGGAACTTCAACAGATTTCCAATGACTCACCACTGCAATCTTAGCTAAAATGCAGATAATACAGAATAAATCTTGAACCTCCCTCGGCACCACACCAATGTCCAAAAACAACAGGACAGTCTGGGGAGTCCACGGCGTCAGTGTACCGAATAACTCCCTTAATAGTAATCTGCAGGCATTCCAGAAAGGTCGTATCAAGGGGCAATACCACAATATGTGGATGAGCGAACCTCTCTCTCCGCATCCCCTCCAACACCTATCCGAGACATCTGGGTATATAGAACTTAATCTATTGGGGGTATAGTACCATCTCAGGAGGGTCTTAATTGCTGATTCAATATGAGAGGAACATTGTAGTGCTCTGTGAATTATTGTAAAAGACCCTTGCCATGTTTCCAGTGAAAAAGTACAACCTAATTCCCTCTCCCATAGTCTCAGAGGGTATGTTTTCGAGAAATCATCTCCATGAGATAATCTATGATAATACGGTTTCAAACCCTTGAGAGGGGAAGAGATAGTTTTAATTGCTGTGCTATCTAGAGGTCTCTCTACTGGTTTTAAGCTGTTAAGAAAATGACGAATTTGCAAATATTTATAAAAATCTTGTTTAGCTATATGATAAGTATTACATAATTCTGCAAAAGTAAGCAATGTGGAGCCCCTATGGAGATGCTTAACCTGCAGAACTCCCAATGTCATCCACCCAGAGAGGTCAACATCAGGAATACTACTTTGGAGAAGAGTTAAAGGAATCTCCTCCCTATTCATTGGACATGTGGTGGGGGTCCGGAATATATATTGTGCCCATGCATTGTAAGAGGCCTTGACGAAAGGATTAATAAAATTAGGGGGGGGGTATATTCCAATATGGTAAGACCACCAGGTCTCTAAGTCTGAAGGGAATTACTGTCTGTTGTTCAATATGCACCCACGGAAGCAATATCGGATCCTCCCACCAATGCCTCAACATAGATACCAAAGTGGCTGTATAGTAGCGTTTCAGGTCTGGCGACCCCAAACCTCCCATAGGCTTAGTTTTGGTAAGTATATGTGCAGAAAGTCTAGGGCGTTTTCCAGCCCAAATATAATGGGAGAGTAATGATTGAGCCTTAGTGAAAAAGGAAGAAGGAAGAGATATTGGGAGTGTTCGGAACAAATATAAGAACTTTGGAAGAAGAAGCATCTTGAAAGCAGCCACTCTACCCACCCAGGACGCCTCCACCTTCGTCAATCTGTTTATCTCATGTGTCATTGCTGTCAGAAGTGGGAGGTAATTTTCCGCATATAAAGCCTTGTGCGGATAGGAGAGTTGTATTCCTAAATAATGAATAGAAGTGAGGTGCCAGTCAAAAGAATAAGAAGTTTTTAGTGTGGCCAAAAGAGCAGTTGTGAGTCGTATCGGAAGTGCCTGTGTTTTAGTCGCGTTCAGTTGATAGTAAGAAATATCGCCAAATTTATGTATAATATCCATTACTGCCGGGATAGACACTAAAGGTTTGGTGAGTGAGAGTATGACATCATCCGCATATAGTGCGATTGTGTGTTCTGTGCCACCTATGGTCACCCCTCTAACTGCGGAGCTTTGGCGGATAGCCTGAGCTAACGGTTCCATCGACAAGATATATATTAGTGGTGATAAGGGGCAGCCCTGTCGGGAACCATTAGATATATAAAAAACTTCTGATAAAGTGCCATTTGCCACTACTTTAGCCGACGGGCGGGAATAAAGAGAAGCCAGGGCTGACAAAATGGGACCCTCAAATCCCATGTGTGAGAGGGTCGAGAAGGCATACGACCATCGGAGGCGGTCGAAAGCCTTCTCAGCATCTAGCGCCAGTATGACCGCAGGGGTTCCCGACCGCTCCAGATGTGCAAATATATTCAACAGCCGTCTGGTGTTGTCCGAGGCTTGACGCCCTGCCACAAAGCCAGATTGATCAGTAGAAATCAGTTGGGGCAGAATTTTTGAAATTCTTGAAGCTAATAGTTTTGCATATATTTTGATATCTTGATTTAGGAGAGAGATGGGCCTAAAATTTTGAGGTCTGTCTGGAATTTTGCCTGGCTTCGGTAACGCGGTAATAGTAGCCTGTAAATTTTCCTCCGGCAGTACCCCCCCAGACATTGCTGCATTACAAAATTTAGCTAAATGAGGGGAAAGAATAACTTGAAATTTTTTATAGTAAGAGCTAATGAATCCATCTGGACCGGGCGCCTTCCCCGAAGGAAGTGATTTAATCGTTTGTGTTATTTCTTCTGTAGTTATCTCTAGGTTTAGCATCGAAAGTTGTTCTGGAGACACTGAGGGAAGATGAAGGCTAGATAGAAAGTTTGCCGTTATGTGTGAGATGTCAGGTGGCGAGGGAGTGGTATCACGTAGATTGTACAGTGAAGAATAAAAGGTCTGAAACCCATTAGCAATCTCAGTTGGGGTATATAATCTCTTTTGCGTTACTGGGTGGATAAGGTAAGGTATACGGGCCCTAGTCTGCCTTGTCTTCAATCTGTGAGCTAGCAATTTTCCCGCCTTGTTGTTTTGTGAGTAATAATGAGCTTTTAATTTGCGGTAAGATTTTTCATAGGACGTCAATAAGAGACAGCGAAGATCTTTCCTCAAGGAGGCGACCTCAGAAGCCAGAGTCGCCGAGGGAGCAATTTTGTTAGCTTGTTCCACTACATTCAAGCGGTTCAAGACTTCGGTCATCCGTTTTTCCCGCTGTCTCTTAAGTGAGGCTCCATATTTAATACAGTACCCCCCAATTACTGCCTTATGGCAATTCCACAGAACAATAGGGTCCTCCACTGATTCTAAATTGTGTTTGAAGTATTCTGTTATGTCTTTTTGAAGTTGTGTACCGTATTCAGAGTGTGCCCATATATAAGGGTTGCTCCTCCAAATGTATGAGGGGGGGGAGGATACCGTGTCGGCAAGCTGCAATGTGATAACTGCATGATCAGACCATTTGATTGTTTCTATAGTAGATAACAGTGCATTAGATAGGAGAGATCTGTCAAGAAGAAACATATCGATTCGTGAGTAAGAGTTATGGACACCGGACAAAAAGGTGTAATCCCTTTCCATAGCATGTTGTGCTCGCCAGATGTCGTATAGCTCCTCCTCCACTAATAAAGAAGACAGAGTAGTACAGGGAAAACGAGAAGTAGAGGTAGTGTCCAAAGTATAATCAGAGACAGTGTTGAAATCCCCACACAAAAGCAAAGAGCCCCACGGGGAACTGCGCACTTTTTTAAGTAAGCGTTTAAGAAATGTTATCTGGCCCTGATTGGGAGCATATACCGCCACTATGGTCAATGGTGCTGCATTGATATTACAACGTAAGATTACATACCGACCCTGAGGATCCGATACCGCCTCCCTAAGCTGAAAGGCCACTGTATTTCGTATGGCGATCGAGACACCCCTTGATTTTGTACTATAATGAGAGTGAAAAAAATGTGAAAAAGCTGGATGCACAAGTCGGGACTCATCCACAGACAATAAATGCGTTTCCTGTAAACATAGAACGTCACACTTTAAAGATCTTACTTCTCTCCACAAATGGGACCTTTTATGTGGAGCGTTTAGCCCATTCACGTTAATACTAACGATATTGATGACTATCTTAACATTGTATAAGTATCTATAGATATGCAAATCCAGAGTAAGGATTCAGGGAGACAGAGCGCACCTCCCAGCCAGCGTGCGTCCGTCTTTTTTGAGCAGAGTGAACACTGAGGACCACAAACATAAAAAATGCCAGCCATTTGAACATACAAACAGGTAAACATAAACATGGAACAAATAAAGGTAAGTAGGGACGGCTTCAGCCGAACACTGTCCCTCAAGGAGTGGGGGTTAGAGTCCACTCTGAAACTGTGGGTCACCGGCAGTGCACCCGAACCTGCAATTGGTAAATAAAAGCATCTATCACCGATTCAGTTTAAGCTACGTCCCAGTCTTTTTGGATTGGGTTCGCCCTTGTAGAAACTCTCGAATGTTCAGGGGGGTCCATAGGTATTTTCCATGAAGCAAGCAAGGATTCGCCTTCCTTGTAGGTTTTGATCACATGTATAACATTGTCCTTTTTGATGAGCAATCTCGTTGGAAAGCCCCACCTGTAGGGCATGTTAGCCTTTCTCAAAGCAGAGGTTATTGGTGTTAATGCCCTGCGAGCTTGTAGTGTCGCTGCCGACAAATCAGCATATACAGAGATGTTATGGTATGGCGCTGGCAACCCGTCATTGCGCCTGGCTACTTCCATCAGCTTTTCTTTGATATGGAAAAAATGTATTCTTGCCAGAGTGTCTCTCGGAACTGTATCATTCAGGTGTTTCGGACGGGGGACCCTGTGGGCCCTGTCAACTATTATTTCTTGAGGTGAACAGTCAGGCAGGACATTCTTTAACATAGTGCGAACATATTCCGGAATCGCCGCAGGAGCCACAGTCTCTGGTACACCCCTTAACTTGATGTTGTTGCGGCGGCTACGGTCCTCTAGGTCCGCTATTTTAGCTTTTAATGCCATAATGTCATCCTCCGCCTCATAGTGCATATCAATAAGGGAGTTATGTGAATTAGCAAAGTCCCCAAGCTTGGTCTCTAAGTGATCCACTCTCTCTCCTATTGCATTTATATCAGCCTGCAAAGGGTGGATTAATTTATGCATGTCTTGTGAGATAGTGGATCGCAGTAGCATCAGCATGTCCCTCATGGATGTGTCAGTGAGGGATTTATTCAGTACTGTCATCTCTGCTAGGGGGTCCTTGATTACTGGAGGTCCCTCACCATCTAGCAGACCAGCTCTTACCTCCGATGCCTTGTGTGCTGAGGGCAGCGTTGTGCTGTGTCTGGTCAGGCTACGCCGGGGTGATGTGGCTGGGGAGCCTGTCTGCAGCTCCGGCGAGGAACCGCAGCTTCGCGGGCCCGGGTCTTCCAGACAGTCGGCAGCGGGGGATGAGGTAAGTCCGGTGCCTCTCACTTGTCTCTTCGGCGATATCCCCGCTGTATGTAGCGCTGTATCCGATGAGGACCGCCGCCGCAACGGGGACAGCGATGCGATGGTACGCCGCTGGACTCTAGAGGAGGCCGCGGTCTCTTCCTCCCCGGCGCCATCTTGGGCCTGCGCCTCTCGGGGTATGAAGCTGAATTTAGCCAGCGATCTGTGTCGGAGCGGCTTCTTCCTCCTCCCCGGCATTCTAGCAGGTATTAGGAGCGGGCAGCAGTAGGTGTTCGGCGTAGATTCTCGATTTATCAGTCGCTTTAGCAGGTTGGGAGACGGAGCTCACGGATCACACCACCATGCACCACAGCAGCCAGGCCACGCCCCTCAATTCATTTTTTAGGAGAGGGGATACAACTCAGGGACAGAGAGAAGTGGGGGTATTTGCAGAATCAATCACATCCACGTTAACAACAAAAGACCAAGAGATGCAGATTTGCAATCTGACAAATTTAGTTTTAGCATCAGATCAATTAAAGATATTAAAAAAGGGACAATCCTTTACCCCCACTCCAAGGTACAATTCCTTTGATTGGGTGAAAGACATTAACTTGTTCGCAAGAAAGCTTGCCTTAAACAAGATGCATTAAAATAGAGCTCGAGATGGGAGCTCTATCATCAGACAAGATGAACAAGTAGTATTAGACCTGATAGACCTCTTGGATGAGAACGATACAGGTGTGAGAACCCCTGTGTGCCCACCTTTCTCACTGAAACCTAAATCCAAACTTACACCATGCTTTAGCCAATATAGCTATATCGATACGTTTGTAAAGATGACCAGTGTAGAATTTGAAAAGTTAACATCTAGATCTCACATTGATTACTTAACAAAAAGGGAAAGAGATGCGTTAAAACAACTACAAGAGATTAAAATTTGTACACACGTTTTTATACAGTTTGGTACGGTTTTGAGGAATCCATTTTTTTAAAATCAAAAACCTGATACGGGAACTGTATTGCAAAAACGTGCTTTGAACCCAGCCTAACACCAATATAGTGCCTGAATAAAACTGCTATATAGTGAGCAAACAATACTGTTACTGTTATACACAGTGCCTAAATAATGCCACCATACAGTGATCTAGTAATGCCACCATATAGTAACTGAATGTAACCATGACTATATTATACACCATACAGTTACTGAATACTACTGCCTATAGTGACCAAATTATAATATCCACCGGTGTCTGAATAATAAAAATCATATGGCCACCAAATAATATGCCTTCAATTGAGTACATAATACCACCAGATAGTGACCCAATTCCAGTGTTTAATACATTTAATACATTGCAATACACTTATCAATTGGCAGAAAAATAGCCTACCTCCAACAATAGAGCAGTGCAGCAATCCACACATGGCCAAGTGATGGAATAATTCAGACGAAGTCTGTTCCAGCACTCAGATGATCTTATTACTTTATTGAATCCATTTAAATCAGCCAACAACACATTGATGTGCTACATAAAATCTGTCATCTGTTTTGTATGCATGCACATTCTTTGTCATAGGTACCACCCCGTAAAGGGGTTATCCAAGTTTTAGAATTATTATTTTTATTTTAAATGGCCCCAAATGCATTGAAAATAAAAAAAGACTCATTACTTACCTCTCAGATTCCATGCTGATCCCCCATTTAGTCTCCAGTTGGCACCCGGTCTTCCTTTTGGAGCAGACATCATGTGACCATCAACGTCATGGGAGCCATAATGCCCAGAGTAAATCACATAGTAGTACACAAATTTCCTAATACACGGACTTCACATTATTGTAAAACAGAACGATACGTATCTGACATAACCTAATAATGAAAAGCAGTTCCATACATACATTCAAACCGTCCGGTGCTCTACTACCTAGTGTAACTTGCAAATGAGCCTCTAAATCCTGTAATGGTGAATCTCCCCTCTCTATTAGTTTCAATGGTGATATCAAGATGCTTGAGGGATTTGACTTCAAGTTTATGAGTGGTGCAACCCACATTTTTCTTTTTTGCTCTTGCTGCCCTCAATGACATACACAATATTATCCTTGGTAAATTTGCATGTTCAGCGTGATATGGTGTATAACGGAATCAGACTACACATCACTTGTTTGTAATCTGTTAGTATTTAGGTTTTAATAGAAGATGTATACAAAGCAGTTAAAAAAAAACTGAAGACCAATTATAAAGTAGTTTTTTTGTTGGTACATAGCCTATAAATATATAAAAATACTTTTACATTTTGTTTAGATTTAGTTTTGGCTGTAGGCACTTAGGGTCAAACCCATGAATAGCATATTTCGTGTTTCCTAGCTTGTTTGCTAAGTAAGGTACTTAGGCGGTATGGTGCTTAACTAGCTGTTGTATATGTTTTTTTTAACAGATTAGAATATGAACTGTAGCATAGTCTGTAAGTGAAAACAAAGTATCCGTAAATTTAGGTCTGACAGGGTGGAGATCATCCACAATGACAGAAATCTAAGCATGTTGCTAATCTATAACTAGAACTGTGACTCTGAAAAGAAGAATGACCGTGTTCAAGAATTACTGTGTCAAAGTCATAATTCCAACAAAACTGAAATGACCAATAAATTGACATGGTCTGAAGTGATGCACTCATGCAAAACAACGCAGTGCAAGCATAAAGGTTTCTATGCAGTTCATCACACAAGGTGAAATTTTCGCCTACACATTGTTTTTGCAGGATTGAGTAACGTATAGTCCTGATGGATCATCTTTGCTGCTTACAAGTTTCTAGTGATGCCCCATCCACAAAAAAAGGTAGAACTAGTTTTTGGTCAGTTGCAGAACAAAAGGCTGTGTTAGGGCATGCTGGGAAATGCAGGTAGTCACTAACTACAACTCCAATCATGTCCTGATACAGACTATGGCTCTGTAGCTGACCCAAACCAAAACTACAACTCCCAGCATGTTGCATTACATAGTAGAATAGTATGGGTCATAGTGCAACATGTTCTCTCCCATCAGATAGCACTCCTCTGTGCTCTCTCCTGTCTGATAGGACTCCTCTGTGCTCTCTCCTGTCTGATAGCACTCCTCTGTGCTCTCTCTTGTCTGATAGGACTCCTCTTTGCTCTCTCCTGTCTGATAGCACTCCTCTGTGCTCTCTCCTGTCTGATAGTACTCCACTGTGCTCTCTCCTGTCTGATAGGACTCCTCTGTGCTCTCTTCTGTCTGATAGTACTCCTCTGTGCTCTCTCCTGTCTGATAGGACTCCTCTGTGCTCTCTCCTGTCTGATAGGACTCCTGTGCTCTTTCCTGTCTGATAGCACTCCTCTGTGCTCTCTCCTGTCTGATAGCACTCCTCTGTGCTCTCTCCTGTCTGATAGCACTCCTCTGTACTCTCTCCTGTCTGATAGGACTCCTCTGTGCTCTCTCCTGTCTGATAGGACTCCTCTGTGCTCTCTCCTGTCTGATAGTACTCCTCTGTGCTCTCTCCTGTCTGATAGCTCTCCTCTGTGCTCTCTCCTGTCTGATAGGACTCCTCTGTGATCTCTTCTGCCTGATAAGACTCCTCTGTTCCCTCTCCTGTCTGATAATACTCCTCTGTGGTCTCTCCTGTCTGATAGCACTCCTCTGTGCTCTCTCCTGTCTGATAACATTCCATGTGCTCTCTCCTGTCTGACAGCACTCCTCTGTGCTCTCTCCTGTCTGATAGTACTCCTCTGTGCTCTCTCCTTTCTGATAGGACTTCTCTGTGCTCTCTCCTGTCTGATAGTACTCCTCTGTGCTCTCTCCGGTCTGATAGGACTCCTCTGTGCTCTCTCCTGTCTAATAGGACTCCTCTGTGCTCTCTCCTGTCTGATAGGACTCCTCTGTACTCTCTCCTGTCTAATAGTACTTCTCTGTGCTCTCTCCTGTCTGATAGGACTCCTTTGTGCTCTCTCCTGTCTGATAGTACTCCTTTGTGCTCTCTCCTGTCTGATAGTACTCCTCTGTGCTCTCTCCTTTCTGATAGGACTCCTCTGTGCTCCCTCCTGTCTGATAGTACTCCTCTGTGCTCTCTCCTGTCTGATAGTACTCCTCTGTGCTCTCTCCTGTCTGATAGTACTCCTCTGTGCTCTCTCCTGTCTGATAACATTTCATGTGCTCACTCCTGTCTGACAGCACTCCTCTGTGCTCTCTCCTGTCTGATAGTACTCCTCTGTGCTCTCTCCTTTCTGATAGGACTCCTCTGTGCTCTCTCCTGTCTGATAGTACTCCTCTGTGCTCTCTCCTGTCTGATAGGACTCCTCTGTGCTCTCTCCTGTCTGATAGGACTCCTCTGTGCTCTCTCCTGTCTGAGAGTACTCCTCTTTGCTCTCTCCTATCTGATAGGACTCCTCTGTACTCTCTCCTGTCTAATATTACTTCTCTGTGCTCTCTCCTGTCTGATAGGACTCCTCTGTGCTCTCTCCTGTCTGATAGTACTCCTCTGTGCTCTCTCCTGTCTGATAGTACTCCTCTGTGCGCTCTCCTTTCTGATAGTACTCCTCTGTGCTCCCTCCTGTCTGATAGTACTCCTCTGTGCTCTCTCCTGTCTGATAGTACTCCTCTGTGCTCTCTCCTGTCTGATAGTACTCCTCTGTGCTCTCTCCTGTCTGATAGGACTCCTCTGTGCTCTCTCCTGTCTGATAGTACACCTCTTTGCTCTCTCCTGTCTGATAGGACTCCTCTGTGCTCTCTTCTGTCTAATAGTACTTCTCTGTGTTCTCTACTGTCCTATCAGACACAGAGGAGTACTATCAGACAGAAGAGAGCATAGAGGAGTACTATCAAACAGCAGAGAGCACAGAGTAGTGCTAGTCCACCCTCACTTACTGGACTTTGTCCATGCCTGTGCTTCAGGTTGGACAAAGCCATGATTTTAGAAGGCATGATTTCTATAAAAAGGAAATAAAAATTTCTCATGAAGTATATTAGAAAGGTTAATGTTTTGCCAAGATGTGCAACATATGAAAAGTTTTTAAATCTGACAGTGCCCATTTAAACTGTTTTTTTTCTTTGCTGCTAGTCTTTGAACTATATGCCTTTTTTTATATACTTTATACTAGCTGATTACCCAACGTTGCCCAGTTTTTCCTACCTAATCCTTGCGGGGGAGGAAAATCAACAAAAGAGGAAGCTTTTGTCCTCATATCCCATCCTCATAGCCTGACCTCATATCCCGTCCTTATATCCTGGCCTCATATCCCGTCCCCATATCCTGTCCTCATATCTCATCCTTATATGCGACCTTCATATTCTGTCCTCAGGTGGCATGGCTTTGTGGGAGTGGGTATGATTTGCAAGCCAGACTGATGCACAAAAAGGGTAGAAAATAAAAGGTGTAGCTTAAAGGGCAGGCTTGGCTTTGCTAGATGGGGCGTGGCATGTGGGGAGAGTGTGGCTTACCAGCTGGACTGACGCACTCACCAGGAGATGCAGAGCAGAGCTTGTGGTGTACGGTACTGGAAGTCCCATGTACTTGCTTGGAACTTGAAACAAAAACCCCATCCTTCATGTAAAGGGGATATGTTAGGGTTAATAAAACCATCCTATATTTTTATGTTACATATAAGTGATATATGTACCAAGTATTATTGAAATATCTCCAGCCATACAAAAGTTATACTGGAACATACATTTCCCCTAGACTTGCATAGGGCTTTAACCACTTAAGGACTCAGGGTGTACAGGTACCTGTACATCCTGAGTCCCACTAACAGGGTTTAAACTGTTCTCACGTGCAGAGAACGGCTTAAACCTCGTGGGTCCTGGTTGCTACGGGCAGCCAGGACCCACGGCTAATGCCGGGCACCGCCGATCGGGCCGATGCCGGGCATTAACCCTTTAGATACCACAATCAAAATTGATTGTGGCGTCTAAAGTGAAAGTAAGACTATCCCGGCAGCTCAGTGGAGGGTCCTCCTCGTCATCCGATTGGCGATCTACTGCTCCATGCATGGAGCCAAAGCGCCGAGAACACTGATCAATGCTATGCTATGGCCTAGCATTGATCAGTGTATGCAATGAAAAGATTGCATGTTATAGCCCTCTGAAAGTAAAAAGTGGTAAAAAAAAAAATAAGAGAATAAATGTGAATAAGTGCCCCCCCCCCTCCCTAATAAAAGTTTGAATCTTTTCCTAATTTTTTTTACAAAATAATGTAATTAGAAAAAAATCACATGTGGTACCGCATGCCTAAATGTCCGAACTAATAAAATATAAGGTTAGCCAAAAGTCCAAAATTGTGAATTTTTGGTCACTTCATATACAATAAAAATATTAATAAAAACCGATAAAAAGTCCCATCAAAACAAAAATGGTACCGATAAAAACTACAGACCATGGCGCAAAAATAAGCCCTCATATAGCCCCGTATGCAGAAAAATTTAAAAGTTATAGGCGTCAGAAGATGACTAATTTTGGTGCATGAAGTTATCATTTTTTTAAGTAGTAAAATAAATAAAACCTATATAAATTGGATATCCCTGTAACTGTTTGGATCTACAGAATAAAGATAATGTGTCATTTTTACCAAAAAGTGCACTGCGTAGAAACGGAAGCCCTCAAATTTAGCAAAACTGCGTTTTTTTTTCTTTCACCACACACATAATTTTTATTTTTGTTTTGCTGCAGATTATGCTATAAAATACATAATGTCATTACAAAGTACAATTGGTGATGCAAAAAACAAGTCCTTATATAGGTCTGTAGGTGAAAATTTGAATGCGTTATGATTTTTAGAAGATGAGGAGGAAAAAGCGAAAATGCAGTCCTTAAGGTGAAAATAAGCTGAGTCTTTAAGGGGTTAAACAAAAACCATGACCCTCACAAATGGGAGTAGGTTAGGATTAAATTAACTATCCTTTATTTTTAGTGGATATATAAGTAACATGTACTAAGTAAAAGATATACAAAGTTCCAGCTCACCTCCTTGTCCCGTTGCCCACAGACTGGTGCCGACTCCACCAACGTAGTATAAGCAAGCAAAGGAAATTGTCCAGCGCCAACTCCTTGCCAAACATTGCACTTTGTTAATTGAAACCTCGGTACACAGTTAGTATGGAAACAGGTGACGCGTTTTGGCCCTCACCTACTGGCCTTACTCATACCTAATACATTTGTACCAAGTATTATTGAAATGTCTCCAGCCGTTTGGAAGTAAGATATAGATGTATTTCCCGTAGACTTGTATAGGAACCCAGACCCTTGCAAATGGGGATGAGTAAGGGTTAATAAACCTACCCTATATTTTTAGTTGACATATTAGTAACATGTGTGCCAAGTTTCATGAAAATATCTTTAGCCATTTGCAAGTGATGCTGGAACATACATAAACACACACATTGGGGGGACATTTATCAATGTTGGTAGATGAGTAGGTAGATGTTTTTTGCAGATCATTTTGGTTGGTCTAACTTTGATGCAATTCACGTGATAAATTCCACTGAGGGTTTTTTTCCACCAACAAAAACGCTATAAAACTGCCACAGCTTTTTCTTGCGTATTTTCTGGAATCTTTGCTGGTGTGTGAAAACAGTCAATTTAGTACTCTTGGCAGGTTTTTTCCCTGCTTTAGGGTACCACGCTGTGGGTCGGATGCAAAGCATCTGGTCCCCGGAGTGTAAGGAGGTGAGGAGTGATGTATACCATACACATATACAGGGTGCATAGCATAACTACTTAATTCCGCCATCTGTATAGTATACAGAGGTGCATAGTGTACCCATGTATACTATACAGGAGCCCAGCTAGGAAAAAGTTAACCCACGCTGCTCAGCAGCAGTGCTGGTGTGGTGGCCCAGTACGGCAGATGTTACACCATACCCTTCCTGCCCTGTCAGGCAGCCTCCTTCAGTGTCCCCAGGACCCTTTGCACCTGTTTACCCCCTGAACATATGTTCTGCAGTGTATTGCATTATAAAATGTGTTGCATCTTTAAGAGTTATGTCATGTGATTGTTACCCAGGAGGTATCAGTGACCAGGTGACCCCAAGAGTGACCTATTGGCTCCCTGCTAGTCACCCCCATATAAGCCCCGGGTGGAGCTTACTTCTTTCTCTTCAGCCTTAGCTCTTGCTTCCTGCTGAGGTCCAGTACAGTCGCCTAGTGTGTGTGTCTGGAGTGTTGGAGACCTCAAAGTCAAGTCCTGCAGTCACCATCATTTCGAGTAAGCTAAAGTAACAGCTTTCTGAGTAAAGTCAAGTCAGCCCCTGTCATCTTTCAAGTCAGCGTGGTCTACATTCAATTGTCCAGTCCTACTACAAGTCCCAGCAAGCCCTAAAGGTCTCTGCATCACTGGTCATCTCCTTGGGCCCTGGCTGAACTGTATAGACTTTACCAACTGTCTACCCTCAGTAAAGCTACCGTTGTCCGTAACTTGGCTTCAGAGTCTTTATTGCCCCAGGATCCAGCGGTATATCTTCGGGTGGTTTTAGGCTAAACCATGCCCTGGCGTCACAAATACTGCCCCTAGTGTAACAACATCTACCCTCATCACACACCGCTACCACGCTGGGTTAACTATTTGTGCTCTATCCTGTATATACAGCTGTCTATAGATTACTGTATATACAGGATACAGTAGGCAGACATAAACAATTGGAGGTTCCCTGTTTAGGGAGCATTATGGATGCTCTTCTGCATTTTAATAACTCATTTTTCATTTTTTATCTTTTCTTCTCATTTCAGATATGTGAATGCGGAGGACTACATATATACGGCCGATACAGGTTTTTTATTTATTTATTAATGTTATTTTGAAAAAAAAAGAAAAAAAAAACCATAGGATTCCCCATATTTTCAGTATCAGCCAGATACCAACCAAGCAGCAACAGCCTGACTTTACCAGGGAGAATGAGGACCATTATTACTGGCCCTCCCCAGCCTAAATAATGCCAGCCTGTTACCGCCTAGGCCCAGGAGCACCATATTTGATGTTCCAGGCCTGTCTTTACCGGCTCTTTTTGAACTATGGGCCTTTTCTTTTAGATACTTTACACTAGCTGAGTACCCTGCGTTGCCCAGTTTTTCCTACCTAATCCTTGCGGGGGAGGAAAATCAACAAAGGAGGAAGCTTTTGTTCTCATATCCCATCTTCATATCCTGACCTCATATCCAGACCTCATATTCTGTCCTCATATCTCAACCTTTTATCCCGTCCTTATATCCCGACCTCATATCCTGTCCTCATGTCATGTCCTGTCCTCATATCATATCCTGTCCTCATATCTTTTCCTCATATCATATCCTGTCCTCATATCCCGTCCTTTTATCCTGCCCTTATATCCTGACCTCATATCCTGTCCCATTTCCTGTCCTCATATCCTGACCTCATATCCTGTCCTCATATCCTGTCCCCATATTCTGTCCTCATATCTCATCCTCATATGCCACCCTTATATCCTGTCCTCAGGTGGCATGGCTTTGTGAGAGTGGGTGTTATTTGCAAGCCAGACCGATGCGCAAAAAGGGTAGATAATAAAAGAGGTGCTGTTTAAAGGACTGGCGTGGCTTTTTTAAGATGGGGCGTGGCATGTGGGGAGGGTGTGGCTTATCATCTGGATTGACAGGGGTTAGCGCTAGCTGTTTTTGGGGCTAACGCTAAGCCTCGGCTTAATAATGGATTCCATCTACAAGACAGCTTCCACTGCTAAACCTGAAAATTAAAGTGAGACCCTGTGCAATCTGTCCCTCTGCCCTTGGACTATTAATCTCATTATGGGACATACTGTGTCTCATGATGGAAGTAGCTGTAGTAATGCTACACTGAGGAACAGATCATGCACTTCTCCCGGCTGTGGGACTCATTTTGGACTGTTTGGACTACTACCCCCTTGATGAACATACTCTGTCCATGATGGCAGTTGTAGTCCAGGGACTGATGGACGGATCACAGTTCGGAGCTCTGATGGTTCAGTAGCTATTCACCAATCAGAGCTGTATATTCCCCTCCTGGAGCAGGTGGGGAGCGCAGTGGAGTGGTATGTGTCACTCGCTTGTCAAGTTAATAAATGGAGAACGCAGTGGGTCTCAGCAGAATGACCCACTGAGATCTGCCCCTCAGCCCCTGGACTTCAACTCCTATCATTGACAGAGTGTGTTTATGATGGGAGTAGTAGTCCAAACAGTACATAAAGAATCCCACAGCCAGGGGATGTGCAGGAGCTGTCCCTCAGCACTGAGGTACTACAACTACTCCCATCATGGGACAGACTATGTGCCATGATGGGAGTAGTTGTAGTTTAGCAGTGCTGAGGGACGGCTCCAACATCCCTCGACTGTCTCGGTAGGGTTCTACCTTAGGACATTTTTCTACGAGTCCTGCTTACTGTCGTAGATTTGTGGGGGAGAAAGTTGACTTGCGCAAAAAAAAAAACACTTCTAAATTTATTTTGCGCAAACAATAAATACAACTCCACTACAAAAAGTGATGTACGGCGCACCAAACAGTAAACATTTTTTTTCAAAAATTGTGCACAAAAAAGCGCAATTGCGCAAAATTTGCAGGGACATGTAGAGCATTAAAGTGGTGTAAAGGCAATGATAAATGTCCCCCATTGAGTTATATATATATATATATATATATATATATTTATATATATATATATATATATACAAGTAATTACCGGTAAGATTAATTAGGATCCACCCCCTCAGCCTATAAGTATCCCGCAAACACACGCACACATCGTATTTTATGCAGCAGTGAGAATTTATTTGGAGGGCATACTTGTGCTGCCACAGATTACAGGTCACAAACTTCATAGGTTACCGTCTCCTTGAATAACACTCATGCCAAAGGTCGATTCCTGAGCAGCGGCTACATCCAACCGGTAGTGCTTTGTGAAGGTGTTAGGTGAAATCCAAGTTGCTGCTTTACAAATTTGGTCCTTGGAATGTGGTACCGTTCTGCCCAAGAAGCTGCAGTAGATCTTCTTGAATGAGCTCTTAAGAATAGTGGAGACTGAATAACATTTCTTAATGGTGTCTCTTAATGGTGCCATAGTAACATAGTTCATGAGGTTGAAAAAAGAACAGAGTCCATCAAGTTCAACCTATACCCCTAATAAGTCCCTACTGAGTTGAGTTGATCCAGAGGAAGGCAAAAATCCCTCATACTAGAGGTAAAAATTCCTTCCTGACTCCAAATATGGCAGTCAGAATAAATCCCTGGATCAACGTTCTGTCCCTATAAATCTACAGGGTGGGCCATTAATATGGATACACCTTAATAAAATGGGAATGGTTGGTGATATTAACTTCCTGTTTGTGGCACATTAGTATATGTGAGGGGGCAAACTTTTCAAGATGGGTGGTGACCATGGCGGCCATTTTGAAGTTGTCCATTTTGAATCCAACTTTTGTTTTTTCAATACAAAAAGGGTCATGTGACTCATCAAACTTATTGGGAATTTCACAAGAAAAACAATGATGTGCTTGGTTTTAACATAACTTTATTGTTTCATGAGTTATTTACAAGTTTCTGACCACTTATAAAATGTGTTCAATGTGCTGCCCATTGTGTTGGATTGTTAATGCAACCCTCTTCTCCCACTTTTCACACACTGATAGCAACACCACATTAGAAATGTTAGCACAGGCTTCCAGTATCCGTAGTTTCAGGTGCTGCGCATCTCCGTATCTTCACAGCATAGACAATTGCCTTCAGATGACCCCAAAGATAAAAGTCTAAGGGGGTCAGATTGAGAGACCTTGGGGGCCGTTCAACTGGCCAACGACGACCAATTCACTTTCCAGGAAACTGTTCATCTAGGAATGCTCAGACCTGACACCCATAATGTGGTGGTGCACCATCTTGCTGGAAAAACTCAGGGAACGTGTCGGCTTCAGTGCATAAAGAGGGAAACACATCATGATATAGCAATTTTGCATATCCAGTGGCCTTGAGGTTTCCATTGATGAAGAATGGCCCCACTAGCTTTGTACCCCATATACCACACCATACTATCAATTTTGTGTTCCAACAGTCTTGGAGGGATCTATCCAATGTGGGTTAGTGTCAGACCAACAGCGGTGGTTTTGTTTGTTAAATTCACCATTCACATAAAAGTTTGCCTCATCACTGAACAAAATCCTCTGCATAAACTGAGGGTCCTGTTCCAATTTTTGTTTTGCCCATTCTGCAGCACCTGAAACTACGGATACTGGAAGCCTGTGCTAGCATTTCTCCTGCGGTGTTGCTATAAGTGTGTGAAGAGTGGGAGAAGAGGGTTGCATTGACAATCCAACACAATGGGCAGCACATTGAACACATTTTATAAGTGGTCAGAAACTTGTAAATAACTCATGAAAGAATAAAGTTACGTTAACACCAAACACATCATTGTTTTTCTTGTGAATTTCTCATTAAGTTTGATGTGTCACATGACCCTCTTCCTATTGAAAAAACTAAATTTGGATTCAAAATGTCCGACTTCAAAATGGCAGCCATGGTCACCACCCATTTTGAAAAGTTTCCCCCCACACATATACTAATGTGCCACAAACAGGAATTTGATATCACCAACCATATATCCATATAAATGGCCCACCCTGTAGAATACATAACCAGCGATGTTATTATTCTCCAAAAATGCATCCAGCCCCTTTTGAACTCTTTTACAGAGTTCACCATGAACTTACAGTAAACAACCCCCGACTGTGCTGGTGTAGAAACCTTCTTTCCTCTAAATATAGAAGATGCCCCCTTGTTATAGATACAGTCCTGGGTATAAATAGATCATGGGAGAGATCTCTGTACTGTCCCCTGATATATTTATACACAGTTATTAGGTCGCCCCTAAGCCTTCTTTTTTCTAAACTAAATAACCCTAATTCTGATTCAGTACTTTCTGGGTGCTGTAGTCCTCCCATTCTCCGTATTACCCCGGTTGCCCGTGTTTGACCCTTCTCCATCTCCACTATATCTTTCTTGTACACTGGTGCCCAGTATTGTACACAGTATTCTATGTGTGGTCTGACTAGTAATTTGTACAGCGGTAGAATTATTTCCTTGTCGTGGGCATCTATGCCCCAATTGATGCACCCCATGACTTCATTAGCCTTGGCAGCAGCTGCCCGACACTGGACACTACAGCTAAATTTACTGTTAACTAAGACTCCCAAGTCCTTTTCCATTCTAGAAGCAGAAGAGAAGGTGCTCCATAGGGTAATACCACTGGAGATGGGGGAGGGGAGAGTGAAATCTAATTGTAACTGCTCACCCTGGGTGGTTGTGTAACAGCATACACAACAATGGAAAACGCTGGGATACAATGGTCCGTCTGCAGCCCTCCTGGTGTGGAATCCACAACATGTGAATACAAGAGAAAGCTTCAATGATAGGAGCAGGAGTACATCGGCGCTGAACTGACCCAGGACACGGAAAGGTAGGAAGGTAAAATCCAATTTATTCGATGCAACGCGTTTCACTGCGCAAGCGCAGATTCATCAGGCATACATGACTGATGAATCTGCGCTTGCGCAGGGAAAACGCGTTGCATCGAATAAATTGGATTTTACCTTCCTACCTTGCCGTGTCCTTGGTTCGTTCAGCGCCGATGTACTCCTGCTCCTATCATTGAAGTCCTTTTCCATGCCAGTCGTCCCAAGTGTTCTCCCATTTAATACATAATCCCAGCCCTGATTTTTCTTCCCCATGTGCATTACCTTACATTTATCAGTGAACCTTGAACCTTATCTGCCACTTCCCAGCCCAAACTTCCAACCTATCCAGATCCATTTGTAACAGTGCACAGTCCTCTATAGTGTTTACCGCTTTACAGAGTATAGTATCATCTGCAAAGATTGCTACTTTACTATTCAACCCCTCTACAAGGTCATTAATGAATATATTAAATAGAACAGGACCCAAGACTGACCCCTGTGGTACCCCACTAGTAACAGTCCCCCAATCAGAATAAGTACCATTGGCTAGAAAAGACTTGCTTGCTCTTTTTCCTTTACTAGGGCCTTGAAATTCAAGAAATAGACCTTCTGAGAGCCTGAATGATGCAGTCTTCTGCAAATAGATGACAATCACTCTTTTAACATCCAGGAATGGCAAATTACCTTCTTGAGAGGACAACACTGGAAGAACGATTTCCTGATTCAAGTTAGTCTTTGATGGAACCTTCGGTAAAAACCCCGGCATTGTCTGAAGAATTACTGCATCAGAAATAATTCTAAGGTACAGCTCGTAACTCACTGACTCTTCTTGCAGATAGTGGTTTTAAACTAGACAATTTTGAGAGAAGCTTCTTCCAATGGTTCAAAAGGTTGTCCACAAAGATGTTTGAGAACCAATGGTAAATACCATAATTGTCACGATTCCGGCTGGCAGGTAGTGGATCCTCTGTGTCAGCGAGGGATTGGCGTGGACCGTGCTAGTGGACCGGTTCTAAGAGGCTACTGGTTTTCACCAGAGCCCGCCGCAAAGCGGGATGGTCTTGCTGCGGCAGTAGCAACCAGGTCGTATCCACTAGCAACGGCTCTACCTCGCTGACTGCTGAGAAGGCGTGGGACAGAAGGACTAGGCAGAGGCAAGGTCAGACGTAGCAGAAGGTCGGGGGCAGGCGGCAAGGTTCGTAGTCAGGATGGGTAGCAGAAGTTCAGGTACACAGGCTTTGGACACACTAAACGCTTTCACTGGCACAAGGCAACAAGATCCGGCAAGGGAGTGCAAGGGAGGAGACTAGATATAGCCAGGGAACAGGTGGGAACCAATTAAGCTAATTGGGCCAGGCACCAATCATTGGTGCACTGGCCCTTTAAGTCTCAGAGAGCTGGCGCGCGCGCGCCCTAGAGAGCGGAGCCGCGCGCGCCAGCACATGACAGCAGGGGACCGGGACGGGTAAGTGACCTGGGATGCGATTCGCGAGCGGGCGCGTCCCGCTGTGCGAATCGCATCCCCAACGGCCAAAACAGTGCAGCGCTCCCGGTCAGCGGGACTGACCGGGGCGCTGCAGGGAGAAAGACGCCGTGAGCGCTCCGGGGAGGAGCGGGGACCCGGAGCGCTAGGCGTAACAGTACCCCCCCCCTTAGGTCTCCCCTTCTCTTTGTCCGGTAACTGCCTCCCCTGGGATGAGGACACCTGGAAAGAATGGAGGGTTTCCTCAACGGCAGGCAGTACAGCAGGAGTGGGAATGGGGAGGGAGGGCAGAGGGCGAGGCCTGGCACGGGGCAGTGTGACACCAGGACGGGGGCCATGGGGTGGCACAGAGGCTTGCCTGACGGGACTGGGAGGGGGGGAGAGGCACTTCCTGTGGCAGGCAGAGTCCCAGTTCCTGATCTCCCCGGTGGTCCAATCAATGGTGGGGGAATGAAGCCGGAGCCAAGGCAGACCGAGGAGAACCTCAGAGGTACAGTTGGGGAGAATGAAGAATTCAATCCTCTCAAGGTGGGGTCCAATAGACATGAGGAGGGGCTCTGTGCGGAAACGCACGGTGCAGTCCAATCTGGCTCCGTTGACCGCGGAAATGTAGAGCGGCTTGACGAGACGGGTCACCGGGATGCTGAATTTATTAACAAACGACTCCAGAATAAAATTTCCTGAGGCACCGGAGTCCAAGCAGGCCACGGCTGAGAGGGAGGAGCTGGCTGAGGAAGAAATCCGCATGGGTACCGTGAGACGTGGAGGAGCAGACTTGGAACCAAGAGACGCCACACCCACGTGAGCTGGGTGCGTGCGTGCGTTTCCCAGGCGTGGAGGACGGATAGGGCAATCCACCAAGAAATGCTCGGTACTGGCACAGTAAAGACAGAGATTTTCTTCCCTACGGCGATTCCTCTCTTCCTGGGTCAGGCGAGACTTATCCACTTGCATGGCCTCCTCGGCGGGAGGCCCAGGCGTAGATTGCAACGGATACTGTGGGAGAGGTGCCCAGAGATCTAAGTCTTTTTCCTGGCGGAGCTCTTGGTGTCGCTCAGAAAAACGTATGTCAATGCGGGTAGCTAGATGGATGAGTTCTTGCAGGTTGGCAGGAATCTCTCGTGCGGCCAGCACATCCTTGATGCGACTGGATAGGCCTTTTTTAAAGGTCGCGCAGAGAGCCTCGTTATTCCAGGATAATTCTGAAGCAAGAGTACGGAATTGTACAGCATACTCGCCAACGGAAGAATTACCCTGGACCAGGTTCAACAGGGCAGTCTCGGCAGAAGAAGCTCGGGCTGGCTCCTCGAAGACACTCCGGAGTTCAGTGAAGAAGGCCTGGACTGTGGCTGTGGCAGGATCATTGCGGTCCCAGGGCGGTGTGGCCCAAGACAAGGCCTTTCCTGAGAGAAGGCTTACTACGAACGCCACCTTAGACCGTTCAGAAGGAAACAAGTCCGACATCATCTCCATATGCAGGGAACACTGAGACAAAAATCCACGGCAGAGTCTGGAGTCCCCATCAAATTTGTCCGGCAGGGACAAGCGGAGGCTAGGAGCGGCCACTCGCTGCGGAGGAGGTGCAGGAGCTGGCGGAGGAGATGGTTGCTGCTGTAGCAGAGGCAGAAGTTGCTGTAACATGGCGGTCAACTGCGACAGCTGCTGTCCTTGTTGGGCAATCTGCTGCGATTGCTGAGCGACCACCGTGGGAAGATCAGCGAGACTTGGCAGCGGCACCTCAGCGGGATCCATGGCCGGATCTACTGTCACGATTCCGGCTGGCAGGTAGTGGATCCTCTGTGTCAGCGAGGGATTGGCGTGGACCGTGCTAGTGGACCGGTTCTAAGAGGCTACTGGTTTTCACCAGAGCCCGCCGCAAAGCGGGATGGTCTTGCTGCGGCAGTAGCAACCAGGTCGTATCCACTAGCAACGGCTCTACCTCGCTGACTGCTGAGAAGGCGTGGGACAGAAGGACTAGGCAGAGGCAAGGTCAGACGTAGCAGAAGGTCGGGGGCAGGCGGCAAGGTTCGTAGTCAGGATGGGTAGCAGAAGTTCAGGTACACAGGCTTTGGACACACTAAACGCTTTCACTGGCACAAGGCAACAAGATCCGGCAAGGGAGTGCAAGGGAGGAGACTAGATATAGCCAGGGAACAGGTGGGAACCAATTAAGCTAATTGGGCCAGGCACCAATCATTGGTGCACTGGCCCTTTAAGTCTCAGAGAGCTGGCGCGCGCGCGCCCTAGAGAGCGGAGCCGCGCGCGCCAGCACATGACAGCAGGGGACCGGGACGGGTAAGTGACCTGGGATGCGATTCGCGAGCGGGCGCGTCCCGCTGTGCGAATCGCATCCCCAACGGCCAAAACAGTGCAGCGCTCCCGGTCAGCGGGACTGACCGGGGCGCTGCAGGGAGAAAGACGCCGTGAGCGCTCCGGGGAGGAGCGGGGACCCGGAGCGCTAGGCGTAACAATAATGGAATGGGATCGTGGTAGCTAGGTCTCAGTTTGTTGATGGCCTAGAAAAATCTGGAGACCAAAGGAACACAAGCAAAGACTCCATCCAAGTGGAAATTTATGGCGGTCACTTGAACCATTAGGGTATTAATTTTCAATCCTTTACTAAATCCCTCTTGAAGAAAATGAAGCAGGGATGTGACTTCTGATGTAGCCACCTCATTTCTCGAGCACCAGCTGGAATATAGGTTCCAAACTCTAGAGTAAACCCTTCTAGTAGATGGCTTTCTAAATTCGAGAAGAATGTAAACTACTCTTGCTGACAGACCTTTCTGTATTAAGGTGCACCTCTCATCTATCAAGCTGTTAGCCACAGTCTGGTTAAGCTTGGATGGAACATTCCCACATGGAGAACTAGATCTTTGCATACTGGAAGTTCCCAGAATATTCCTCTCGATAGCATCAATGCGATTTGAAACCAAGCCCTGCGGGGCCAATATGGAAGAATTGCAAATGCTACCGGATTCTCATTCTGAATTTTCCTCAGAACTTTGGGAATGAGAGGTACCAGAGGAAACACATATATGAACCTCTGACTCCAACTGATGGATAATATATAGACTGTAAAAAGATGAGAAACAGAGACAAGCGCAGCAATGTGCCGTTACTCCTAGCAACTAGGGGTGGGTAAAAAGGAAGGCGGTTGTGCTCATCTTTGGGTGTTGTAGCGGGTACAACACCATGTATCGTAGTATGCAAAGTCCAGGGGTGCTGCCACGTCACCTTCCCCGTCTTGGAATAATCCTTGGCGGTTGTAGTAAATGGAAGAGATTGTAATCTGCTCGGCGCCAGAAAATGTAGGTGCACTCGGGCGCTCTCCTTGTGGATGTTAGTAGGGTCCCGGTTAGGGTAAAGATCCGATCCAAGTGGGGATAGTAAAACCAGATGGATTTTATTGTATAAAAGAGATAAAACAAAACAGGCCGTAATGCAGGGGGTGGGACAACGCGTTTCGAAGGGTGTGATCCCCTCTTCGTCAGGTCCAATGGTTGTTCAAGCCGGGGATACTGTCATATATACCGGCAAAAAACGTGAAAATTACAATCAATCATTTAAAAACATTGTATCTGTTATAATATTCTATCTGCAGTTATGAGAAATTTACAGTAAAATGATGGTATGAAAGAATATACAGAGATAGTTAAATTATTTCAAATAATAGATCAAATACCCATGTGTGTTTTATCAGCATGATGTATGTAGGTGGGAGGAGGTTACTAGTGTTAGTAACCCTTTTGATGCAAGGCTCCGTTGTTCCTGTCTGCTGGAGCTCGTGCAAACTTCATGTGGATCCTTGTGTTTATAGGTTCTAATATTCTTTAAATGTAAAACATCCGGAGGCAGTCGGATGTTTATAAGAAAGGAACTTAACTGGATGAATGAATTTTAGCGGATCAATTCGATCGCTTCATTAACACCATAGGGTTGTAACATTTGGAGATGGTATATCCAGTACATCTCTTTCTTAGCCAGTGCTTCTAAATGATTTCCGCAATTTTCAGAAATATAATCGATAGGTAAGATGGTTATATTTTCTTCTGCTCCTCCATGTTTTAGCGACAGATGTCTAGACAGGCTATGACACAAAGTTTTTTTTAATATTATATCTGTGCTGGTTTAGTCTTATGTGTAATTGTTGTGACGTTCGGCCTTCGTACTGTTTTCCACAAGTGCAAGTGATGAGATAGATGACAAATCCGGTCTGACATGTCATATGAAATTTGATCGAAAATTTTTCTTTGGTGTGTGTGCTGAAAAATTCAGTACTTCCATCTTAAATCCTCAGAAAGCAGAGGCATCTTTTCTTTTTGCATTTAAAGACACCCTTAGTTTTTGATAATTCCAGTGAAGTCTGTTTGGTATTCATTTGACTTTTCAGTTTGCTTGGAGCAATGAGATTTTTTAGAGACGGCGCTCTCCTGAAGGTAAGTCTTGGTTGGAGAGGTATAATATCCTTCAAGTAGGGACCGATAGTCAGGAGGTTCCAATGCTTGGTTAGAATATTTTTAATTTTTTGATGACCCATGGAGTAGGTGGTGATGAAATTGATGTTAGAATTTGTTGCCGTTTTTTTCTTGGGATCCACTTGTATCAGGGGACAGACCGGGGTCGGATGACAAACACTCCTTTTGTGTGAGTCCCCGCACTTTGATATAAGCATTATTTATAAGTTGTTTTGGGTACCCTTTTGCAACAAAACGTTTTTTCAAAATTGTGGACTGTTTGTTGAAGGTATGTGGATCTGAACAAGTTTTCCTCACTTGGCGAAATTGGCCATAGGGGATATTTTCTTTCCATTTCTTGTAATGTCCACTCAGGAACGGTACATAACTGTTAGAATCAACTGTCTTGAAAAATGTACTGGTTATAATATTATTCTCTTTATATGAGATCAAAAGGTCCAAAAATTCTATAGTAGTGTCTGATATATTGGGGACAAAATGAATACCCCAATTGTTTTGGTTGATCTCACGGATGACCGTTTGGATTTGTTCCAATGAGCCTTTCCATAATATGAACAAGTCGTCTATATAACGCTTGTAAATGACGACATGTTCCTGGAAAAGGGAGTTGTTGGTTAGATGTTCTTCCTCAAAACGGCCCATGAACAAGTTTGAATATGAGGGGGTGACTCTAGTCCCCATCGCCGTACCCCGGATTTGTTGCAGGGTTACCCCATCATAGGTGAAGAAATTCTTTTCTAAAATTAATTTTAGGCAATCCATTAGAAAGGTCACTTGTTCTGGGGGTATTCTGGGGTCAGCCTCTAGGAAGGACAAAGTACTTCTTAGGCCTAGTTCATGTTTGATGGTACTGTAGAGTGCTGATACGTCCATAGTTATCAATAACATATTATCTTCCCATTTTGTATCATTTAGTAGTGTAATTAGTTGGTCAGAATTTTTTTTAAAACTCTGAAGATTCTGGACGTAATCCTGCAATATCCGATCTAAGTATTGCAAGATGTTGCTTGTTGCACTATTTACGCCGGAAATAATCGGCTGACCCGGAGGGCATTTCTGGTCCTTATGTACTTTCAGCAAGTGATAGTAAAAAGGATGTGAGGGATTCCGGATCCATAGGAAATTTTTCTCTTTTTTATTGATGACGTTCCTTAGTAAGTTTTTATCAAGGAGATCTATAATCTCCCGTTGCAACATGGGGAACGGATCTCCTTTGATCTGTTTATAATACTCAAGATCTCCTAGAATTTTCCATGCTTTTGCATTATAATCCTTGTAGTTTGGGATGACGATACCGCCCCCCATGTTGACGGGGCGTATAACTATATCTTCGTTATTTTTCAATGATTTTAGTGCTTTTTGTTCAGCAGAGGTTAAATAACCTTCTTTTGTTCTGAGTTTGAATTTGTCGGGGAGATTTGTCATCTATCTCATCACTTGCACTTGTGGAAAACAGTATGTATGCCGAACGTCACAACAATTACAATTACTAAACCAGCACAGATATAATATCAAAAAAAACTTTGTGTCATAGCCTGTCTAGACACCTGTCGCTAAAACATGGAGGAGCAGAAGAAAACATAACCATCTTACCTATCGAATATATTTCTGAAAATTGCAGAAACCGCTCAGAAGCACTGGCTAAGAAAGAGATGTACTGGATATACCATCTCCAAATGTTACAACCCTATGGTCTTAATGAAGTGATCGAATTGATCCGCTAAAATTCATTCATCCAGTTAAGTTCCTTTCTTATAAACATCCGACTGCCTCCGGATGTTTTACATTTAAACAATATTAGAACCTATAAACACAAGGATCAATTTTTTTTATAATACCCACTTCCAATACCTCAAGGTCTCCCATACCTCAAATGGACCGAATACATTCTGTTGCACTAATATGAAGTCTGCACGAGCTCCAGCAGACAGGAACAACAGAGCCTTGCATCGAAAGGGTTACTAACACTAGTAACCTGCTCCCACCTACATACATCATGCTGATAAAACACACATGGGTATTTGATCTATTATTTTAAATAATTTAACTGTCTCTGTATATTCTTTCATACCATCATTTTACTGTAAATTTATCATAACTGCAGATAGAATATTATAACAGATGCAATGTTTTTAAATGATTGAATCTTCTTTGCTCCAAAAGGGACTGTCTTACTGCCCAAGACATAATCCTGACAAATTCGACCTATTTCTGGATCTACATAATTTTACAAGACGTCTCACTCTCCAACGCCACTTTGCTAATATATCAGCAATGGCAGTAAATACAAGGAATACGAAAGGCCCAGACATCCCACCCCAGATGGGAGTACATTTTAATGTCAAATCAAAATCCAGGTTTTACCCTGTGGAGGGTCACCTTCTAAAATCTTTCCATGATCTAGTGGCGAAGGATCTCAAGAGCCTCCCCGACAAATTCAAACTCAGAACAAAAGAAGGTTATTTAACCTCTGCTGAACAAAAAGTACTAAAATCGTTGAAAAATAACGAAGATATAGTTATACGCCCCGCCGACAAGGGGGGTGGTATTGTCGTCCAAAACTACAAGGATTATAACGCAAAAGCGTGGAAAATCCTAGGAGATGTTGAGTATTATAAACAGATAGAAAAAGATTCGTTCCTCATGTTGCAACGGGAGATTATAGATCTCCTTGATAAAAACTTACTAAGGAACATCATCAATAAAAAAGAGAAAAATTTCCTATGGATCCGAAATCCCTCACATCCTTTTTACTATCACTTGCCGAAAGTGCATAAGGACCAGAAATGCCCTCCGGGTCTGTCGATTATTTCCGGCGTAAATAGTGCAACAAGCAACATCTCGCAATACTCGGATACTAGACCAACTAATTACACTACTAAATTATACAAAATGGGAAGATAATATGTTATTGATAACTATGGACGTATCAGCACTCTACAGTAGCATCAAACATGAATTAGGTCTAAGAAGTACTCTGTCCTTCCTAGAGGCTGACCCCAGAATACCCCCAGAACAAGTGACCTTTCTAATGGATTGCCTAAAATTAATTTTAGAAAAGAATTTCTTCACCTATGATGGGGTAACCCTGCAACAAATCCGGGGTACGGCGATGTTGACTAGAGTCGCCCCATCATATGCAAACTTGTTCATGGGCCGTTTTGAGGAAGAACATCTAACCAACAACTCCCTTTTCCAGGAACATGTTGTCATTTATAAGCGTTATATAGACGACTTGTTCATATTATGGAAAGGCTCATTGGAACAAATCCAAACGGTCATCCGTGAGATCAACCAAAACGATTGGGGTATTAATTTTGTCCCCAATATATCAGACACTACTATAGAATTTTTGGACCTTTTGATCTCATATAAAGAGAATAATATTATAACCAGTACATTTTTCAAGACAGTTGATTCTAACAGTTATGTACCGTTCCTGAGTGGACATTACAAGAAATGGAAAGAAAATATCCCCTATGGCCAATTTCGCCGAGTGAGGAAAACTTGTTCAGATCCACATACCTTCAACAAACAGTCCACAATTTTGAAAAAACGTTTTGTTGCAAAAGGGTACCCAAAACAACTTATAAATAATGCTTATATCAAAGTGCGGGGACTCACACAAAAGGAGTGTTTGTCATCCGACCCCGGTCTGTCCCCTGATACAAGTGGATTCCAAGATCTTCTACAAAAAAGAAAAAAACGGAAATAAATTATAACAAATAATTCATTTCATCACCACCTACTCTGGGTCATCACAAAAAAAAAAAAATATTCTAACCAAGCATTGGAACCTCCTGATTAACGATCCCTACTTGAAGGATATTATACCTCACCAACCGAGACTTACCTTCAGGAGAGCGCCGTCTCTAAAAAATCTCATTGCTCGGCAAACTGAAAAGACAAATGAATACCAAACAGACTTCACTGGAATTATCACAAACTAAGAGTGCCTTTAAGTGCAAAAAGAAAAGATGCATCTGCTGTCTATCAAATTTCATATGACATGTCAGACCAGATTTGTCATCTATCTCATCACTTGCACTTGTGGAAAACAGTACATAGGCCGAACATCACAACAATTACACATAAGACTAAACCAACACAGATATAATAAAAAAAAAAAAACGTTATGTGTCATAGCCTGTCTAGACACCTGTCGCTAAAACATGGAGGAGCAGAAGAAAATATAACCATCTTACCTATCGATTATATTTCTGAAAATTGCGGAAATCGTTTAGAAGCACTGGCTAAGAAAGAGATGTACTGGATATACCATCTCCAAACGTTACAACCCTATGGTCTTAATGAAGCGATCGAATTGATCCGCTAAAATTCATTCATCCAGTTAAGTTCCTTTCTTATAAACATCCGACTGCCTCTGGCTGTTTTACATTTAATGAATATTAGAACCTATAAACACAAGGATCCATTTTTTGATAATACCCACTTCCAATACCTCAAGGTCTCCCATGCCTCAAATGGACCAAATACATTCTGTTGCACTAAATGAAGTCTGCACGAGCTCCAGCAGACAGGAGCAACGGAGCCTTGTATGGAAAGGGTTACTAACACTAGTAACCTCCTACCACCTACATACATCATGCTGATAAAACACACATGGGTATTTGATCTATTATTTTAAATAATTTAACTATCTCTATATATTCTTTCATACCATAATTTTACTGTAAATTCCTCATAACTGCAGATAGAATATTATAACAGACACAATGTTTTTAAATGATTGATTGTAATTTTCGCGGTCTTTTTGCCGGTATATATGACAGTATCCCCGGCTTGAACAACCATTGGACCTGACGAAGAGGGGATCACACCCTTCGAAATGCGTTGTCCCACCCCCTGCATTACGGCCTGTTTTGTTTTGTTTTATCTCTTTTATACAATAAAATCCATCTGGTTTTATTATCCCCGCTTGGATCGGATCTTTACCCTAACCGGGACCCTACTAACATCCACAAGGAGAGAGCCCGAGTTCACCTACATTTTCTGCCGCCGAGCAGATTACAATCTCTTCCAACTGATGGATGAGCCATCCAGAAATGTCAGATTGTCTGTCCTCAGCAGAGAGCAAAAGATCCACATCTTGTTGTTCAGACAGGTCACCATCACATCCAGATCCAGAAGGCCCCATTTTTCTGACAGGATATTGAAGATTCTGGGATTTAACTCCCCTTTCCCTGGCAGAACAAGATTTCTGCTCAGCCAGTCCGCAGAAGGTGAGATTCTGCCCAATGCATTCCCTCTGCAGCAGCTTGCTCCTGGTCCCCCCCCCCCCCCTGCTCATTGATATAAAACGCTGCAGGTAGATTATCCAACTGGATTTAAACTGACTGATGAGCCATCAGAAACTGGAAGTGAAAGAGAGCCGATTTGATGGCCTTCAATTCTCTCATATTGGATGACAGCCTTGTTTCTTCCGAGCTTCAGCCCCAGTGTTTGGATGAGGCATCCGTGGTTAGAATCACTGGATGGGTATATGCAAGAGACCTGCTGAGAGAAAATCTCTCTGGATTCAACCACCATTGTAGATCCGCTTTGAGGGCATAGGGAATGCTGATTAGACAATCCAGACTGTCTTGGCTCTTGTTCCAAGATTTTAAGATGTGAGACTGCAGGGCTCTGATATGGGCCTTCCCCATGGCAAGGCTTCCAGAGTGGACGTGAGGAGACCCAGAATCCCCATGGCGTACCTCATGGAGCAAACCCTTAGCGACAAAAAATGTCTTACTGACTGTCAGATGTTCATCTTCCTTTCTGTAGATTTTAGAAGATCATCCTCTGGGTGTCGATTATAAATCCCAGGAAGGTGAAACTGGGGCATGGTGCCAGATGAGACTTCTCCCAGTTTATCAGGAATCCGTGTGATTGTAGCATCTGAATAGTCAACTGGACTTGCTATTCAGGGTCTGTTCTGAAGATGCTCTCACCAGCCAGTCCTCTAGGTATGGTATTACATGTATGCCTTTGAGTCTGAGGGCTGCGGATATCACCGCTACAATTTTGGTAAATACCCTCGGGGCTGAGATGATCCCCAATAGAAAACGTCTGAACTGCAGGTGAAGCACTTTGAGACGATCCCGGACTGCCAACCGAAGAAATTTCCGATGGCTCTTCAATATCGGAGCATGCAGATATGCGTCCCGGAGATCTATGGATGCTAAATGGTCTCCCTGCTGGATGTTGAGAATAGCTGAAGAAACTGGCTCCCGACTTCAGAACCGCGAAGATCGGAGAATAATTACCTTTGCCTCTTTCCTGGGGAGGCACATCTTCGAGCGCTCTTTTCAGGACAAACTGCTCTACTAGTTGCAGAATTATGGGGTTGAAAGATTTGCTTATGATGAACCTATCTGGCGGTCTTTCTCTGAATTCCAGTGAATACCCTCTTGTTACAGTGGATGTCACCCAGGCATATGAGGATGTTGTGGACCAGATGCCTGTGAAATCTTGAAGCCTGGCACCCACTGAAGGACTGGCATCATTGGTCATTGGAGGACTCATTCTGGTCATACTTCCCTTTATACTGTCTTCAGGGATGAAGGATGAAAGGGCAAGGATACAAAGCCATATTTAGCAAAAATGTCCCCATCCCATTGTTTGATCCAGAGCACCCTCCTGGTTGCATTGGAGAGGGCCATAGAACTTGAGGCAAACATCGGCATATCCAAGGGAGCATCACATAAGGATTCTGACGCTGTCTTCATAATGGATACATTCTTTAACATCTCCTCTCTATAAACTCCTTAGTGCAGGTCTTGCGAGAGCCAAACATGGAGAGCCCTTGCAACAGGAATCAAAGCCTCTGCCACTTTAGCAGCACAGGATGCTGACATATAATTTTTCTTGCATATGCCATCTGCCTTCCTTTTCAAAGGATCAGGAAGTTTAGAGGATTCTTCAGAAGGAAAAATAGATTTTTTTAGCTAGTTTTGCAGCTTGAATATCTACTTTAGGGGGATTTTCCGAGGAAGAACAGGAGGCTTGATTGATACTATAAATAGATTTAAATTTTGCGCCAGGGTCTGTGCATTTCTCTGGCTCATCCCAATCCTTCTCACGCCATTGAGAGATTATTTGATGGGATGGAAAATCTCTGCCCTGAATAGTCTGGAAGTGAAACAGGCTGTCTTTCGCTGGTTTAGCAGAGACATCTTTGTCCGATTCCAAAGTCGACTTAACAGCCGAGAGCAACTTGGGAACCTTCTCCTTTGGCAAGAGGTAAAGGTCTTCCATATCCTCCTCCTCTTCCGCCTCAGAATCTGAAAGTGTGATGGCGCTTGAAGAATCCAGCCGCTCCGGAGAAACGCAGAATACTGCCAGTGTTGTTTTCTTTTTCCCTTGAACAGATGCCACAACTTCTTTAAAAGTAGAGGCTAGTTCACCTTTAAGCCAACCTAGGAAGGCACCCGTCTCCATAGAGGAAGGCTGACTAGAAGGTAAGCAAGGTTTGCACACATCCTGATCCCAGGTCTCAGGCAAGGGCAGGTGACATTTCAGGCATGCAGCATGCCTAGCCTTCCTTTCTTTTCCTTGTACTTTCAGCCATCCTGCAATAAAATATAATCAAGAGGGCATATAAAGATACCTGCACAGCAGTACACATACAGGGAGTCAGGGAAAGAGAGGTACTGTACCTGTGCCACTGTACCTGAGAATCTGAGTGGCAGGAACGCAGGAGATTTAAAACTCCCGCCCAGAAAAAATATGCACGCGCATGGGCACACCAGTGTCGGACTTCCTCGCATGCCTTGTCAATACGCACCCATAACCATGCTACAACTCCGGTTCCCTTACACGCTCGCAGGCGGATCACCGGCCTTACCTTCACCCATAAAAAGAGGTCTGTTCCGGCTCTTTTACTACCACATACAGGGGTAGAGGGAAGATATATTTGCATATGGGCCTGCTTGCCCTTTGCCCTGTTCATTTATTTTATCCTCCAAGAAGTCTTGTTTTGTTATTCCTACTTCATTCCGGAAATCACATATTAAAAAAGGAATGGAAACTATTAGATTTTAGTTTATAAAAACATTTCCAGAAGCTATGGCAGAGGAAAAGAGAGTCGACAGCTCCTCTTAGCAATAGCTGGTAATAAATATTTCACAAAGTAGTAAATATCTTAGAATTTTACAGAAGTCTCCTTATATACTGGAGTTTATTAGCTACTGCTAATTTTAGTGTTTGCATACAGTAAGGAGATACTTTCCCTATCTTTCAAATGTTAAAGGGGTTCTCCATTTAAATTTTTTATTGAACCAATGTGCTCAATTGCACTTTATGGATTTTGTATACATTGTTGCACTTTTTGTGCATCTTTGGTGACTTGTAGTTTAGGATTGTCTTGGCATCATATATTTTAGTGGAGAGGATACCAGCGGTATTCTGGATTTTTATTGTTATTCATATATTAATAGTTGACTGCAGAGGTTGGTGTTGAGGGTCATTCCCCTCCACCTAGTTGATCCATATTGTTATTAAGTGTTTTCAAATTGTCTGTCATGTCAACTGTTGTATGATTCTTATGTTGTATATTTTAAAAAGCTTTTATACACAATATACAGTATTATACTTTGGTGTGCCAGAGTTCATATTTACCCCTCTTTTTCTCTAGTTTGTCTATATTGAGATTTTAGGCATTTTCTAGGCAATTTGGACTGTATTAGTGTGGTGACCCAGCACCAATAGCTGCCCTGTGACTTTGGATTGCTTCAGGCAGCTTGGCAGCATTAGGTGTTGGGCCCACTAGAGACTATCAGTTAAATTAATTATGTTCACACTTCATTGCAAAATATATTTTTCTAAATAAATTCTATTGTTGTTACATGTATATATGTTATTAATATGTTACTGTACCCTTAAGAGAGAGCAGTGAACCCCATGTGACCCGGCCTGCCAATGGGCACCCCTAAATTCTCCCCTATATAGTGTAGTGGGGGAGGAGTTGCCCAAGTCCTGTCTAGTGTGGCTCCTGAGCAACAGTGTGGTTTAGGTGTGCTATGTGGAGAAGCATCAAGGGAAGGCCAAGCTAAAATCTACTTCATCTGGTCATTATGCAAGGATCTCCCGTATGGTGAAAGTTCATGCCCCTGCGGAGAAGGCTTCAGTGCCTTGACATAGCTCTACCTACCAGGATTCATCTACCTGTCTTACAATCAGTATTAATGTTTGGTGAAAGCACCACAAGTCCCAGCAAGGTAACAGGGCTCCCAAGAAGTTACGCTGCATCCTCTCACCAAAGACCGACTGTGTATTACCATCTGCACCCAGCTCAGTAAAGACAGTTATCCATAAACCTGACGTCGGTGTGTTCATTTACTCCCTGTGTCTGGCCTAGGAGAATCTGTCTCCAAACTCGGACTGTGTATAGGATAACAGTGCCCTGGCGTCACAAAGTGATAAGGTATTTCTACTAGCACCCTAGTGGCACCACAACTCTTTTTGGTGTCCACAAACAGGATTCGGGTGTGTGCCTACAAAAAACCCCAGTCTGAACTGTATCCTAGAAGCCACTCAGAGCGTGCAACAGTTCATGCACCAGAAACATTGTACAGCACTTTGCTTATGCCGAATGGCACTAACGAAATACAGGGGGAGCACTTTATTTATAGCCATACAGTGTGTGAAGATTGTACTCAGAGACTGTGTAGTTTAAGCTCTTCAGAATGTTACATAGTTACATAGTTAGTATGGTTGAAAAAAGACATACGTCCATCAAGTTCAACCAGGGAATTGAAGTGAAGGGTGTAAGGGGATAAGGGAAAGGGATGTAGTTTTATAATTCTGCATAAGCATTAATGTTATTTTGTTCCAGGAATGTATTTAACCCTGTTTTAAAGCTGTTAATTGTTCCTGCTGTGACCAGTTCCTGAGGTAGACCGTTCCATAAATTCACAGTCCTCACGGTAAAGAAGGCGGGTCGCCCCTTTAGACTAAACCTTTTCTTCTCCAGACGGAG
Organism: Hyla sarda; assembly: GCF_029499605.1. NCBI lineage: Eukaryota > Metazoa > Chordata > Amphibia > Anura > Hylidae > Hyla > Hyla sarda. The sequence goes on from NC_079190.1 coordinate 324,143,114, forward strand.
GGAGTGCCCCCTCGTCCTTTTGGGGGGTTTAACCTGGAACAGTTTTTCTCCATATTTTTTGTATGGGCCATTTATATACTTATATACGTTTATCATATCCCCCCTTAAACGTCTCTTCTCAAGACTAAACAATTGTAACTCCTTTAATCGCTCCTCATAGCTAAGATGTTCCATGCCCCATATTAGTTTAGTCGCGCGTCTCTGCACCCTTTCCAACTCCGCAGTGTCCCTTTTATGAACAGGCGACCAAAACTGAACAGCATATTCCAGGTGAGGCCGTACCAATGCTTTATAAAGGGGGAGTATTATGTCCCTGTCCCTTGAGTCCATGCCTCTTTTGATACATGACAATATCCTGCCGGCTTTGGAAGCAGCAGCCTGACATTGCATGCTATTCTGTAGTCTGTGATCTACAAGTGCACCCAGATCCTTCTCTACCAGTGACTCTGCCAGTTTAATCCCCCCTAAGACATACGATGCATGCAGGTTATTAGTACCCAGATGCATAACTTTACATTTATCCACATTGAACCTCATTTGCCAAGTGGATGCCCAGACACTTAGTCAATCCAAGTCATCTTGTAACTTATGCACATCCTCTATAGACTGTACCGTGCTATAAAGCTTGGTGTCATCTGCAAAGATAGAAACAGAGCTGTTAATGCCATCCTCTATATCATTGATAAATAAATTAAACAGCAGCGGGCCCAGTACTGAACCTTGGGGTACACCACTAATTACCGGGGACCAATCATAGTACGAATCATTGACCACCACTCTCTGGGTACGATCCATGAGCCAGTGTTCAATCCAGTTACAAACTAAAGTTTCCAAGCCCAAGGACCTTAACTTACCTGTCAGATGTCTGTGAGGGACAGTATCAAACGCTTTGGCAAAATCCAGAAACACTATATCCACAGCCATTCCTCTGTCAAGGCTTCTACTCACCTCTTCATAAAAGCAAATTAAATTGGTTTGACAACTTCTATCCTTAGTAAACCCATGCTGGCTATCACTTATAATACTATTATCCCCTATGTATTCCTGTATGTAATCCCTTATAAGTCCTTCAAACAATTTGCCCACAATGCACGTTAGACTTACCGGTCTATAATTGCCTGGCGAAGACCTAGAGCCCTTCTTGAAGATTGGTACCACATTAGCCTTTCGCCAGTCCCTTGGCACAATACCAGACACCAGAGAATCTCTAAATATCATGAACAGGGGTACAGATATTACTGAACTTACCTCTCTAAGAACTCTTGGGTGTAGTCCACCCGGCCCTGGAGATTTGCTTACATTTACTTTACTTAACTTACCTTGTACCATCTCTACATTAAGCCAGTTCAGTACATTACATGATGTGTTACCAGCACTGACCTGGCCAATGTCATCTCCTTTTTCCATAGTGTATACAGAACTAAAGAACCCATTCAGTAGCTCCGCCTTCTCTTGATCGCCCGTGACAACCTCCCCATTATCATTATTAAGGGGTCCTACATGCTCTGCCCTTGGTTTTTTTTGTATTTATAAATCTAAAAAAATATTTTGGATTAGTTTTGCTTTCTTTGGCCATCTGTCTCTCATTTTGAATTTTTGCTGTTTTTATTACATTTTTACAGATTTTATTAAGCTCCTTGTACTGTTTAAATGTTATAGCTGACCCATCAGATTTGAATTTTTTGAAGGCTATTTTTTTGTTGTTTATTGCTCTTTTAACATCATTTGTCAGCCATGTAGGATTTAGTTTTAATCGTTTATATTTGTTCCCCTTTGGTATATATTTAGCTGTATAGTTATTTAGAGTTGATTTAAAGATGTCCCATTTACCTTCTGTATCAGTATTTGAGAACACCTCCCCCCAGTCTATGTCCTGTAGTGCAGCCCTCAGCCCAGGGAAGTTTGCCTTTTTAAAGTTATAAGTTTTTGCTTTCCCCGTCTGTCTTTGTTTTCTACATTTTAAGTCAAAAGTAACTATATTGTGGTCGCTATTACCAAGGTTTTCCCGCACAGTTACATTACCAACCAGCTCTGCGTTGTTGGAAATGATCAGATCCAACAAGGCATCACTTCTTGTTGGGTCCTCCACAAACTGGCCCATAAAATTATCCTGCAATAAATTTAGGAATTTTCTCCCCTTTGTAGTTTTAGCCAGCCCCCGGCCCCAATCTATATCTGGATAGTTAAAATCTCCCATTATTACCACTGTACCTGCCCGGGCGGCCCTCTCTATTTGTTTATGCAGCCGACCTTCTATCTCTTCAGTGATATTAGGGGGTCTGTAGATTACACCAAATATTATTTTTTCAGTATTTCCCTCCTTTTGTAATTCTACCCACAATGATTCCACATCCTCAGAATCATCACACACTATGGCATCATTCACACTGACTTTCATACCACTTCTTACATACAGACTCCGCCACCTGTTCTGTTCATTCTATCCTTGCGAAACAATGTAAACCCCTGCAGATTAACAGCCCAGTCATGCGAGGAGTCCAGCCATGTCTCAGTGACCCAAACTATATCAATATGTTCCTCCAGTATCAAGGCCTCAAGCTCCCCCATTTTATTTGCTAGGCTTCTGGCATTTATGAACATACACTTTACATTTCCATTAAGTTTTACACATATAGTCTAACTAATGGGATTTTCAGAGTTATTGGGGTTAATGTTATTATTTGAGTTATAAGGGCTAATTGTACTATTTAAGTTATTGGGGCTAATGGGATTTTTTGAGTTATTGGGTCTAACGTTATTATTTAAGTTATTGGGGCTAATGGGATTTTTTGCGTTATTGGGTCTAACGTTGTTATTTAAGTCATTGGGTCTAACGGTATTTTTTGAGTTAATGGGGCTTATTATAGTTATTGGGGCTAATGGAATTTTTTGAATTATTGGAATTACAATTTTTCGGGCTACATTTATTTTTACGGCTGGTATGTAACCCATGGATCTCCTTATCCAATGCTCTTAACCTCCCCCCACAGGACTCCTCTCCACCCACCATTATGTCCTGACCCCTCTCTAACCTATCCATCCCACTGTCTGCTTTCTTTGCTTTATTATCCTCCCCCCCACTCACCTAGTTTAAATACTCAGCCACCCCTTCCAGGATTCTCTCCCCCAGCACAGCGGACCCCCTTCCATTCAGGTGCAAATTATCCGTAGAATAGAGTTTGTACCCCAATGAAAAGTCAGCCCAGTGCTCTAAAAACCCAAACCCTTCCCCCTCACACCACGACTTAAGCCATGCATTTAGCTCCCTAAGCTCCCGCTGTCAACAAATTCCTGTTGCACCACAGATTCCAGTCCGCCCCAGCAGGAGTTAATCCAGAGAGCGCGAAGCGCACAAAGAATTCCCACCAAACAAAATGCCCTGCCCCTGGGCACGGGAACCAAGTTGCTGTGCCAAAGCCTAAGTGGAATTCAAAGGACCGCCCTTTTGTTGCATGGGGGATGGTTGAAGAGGCTGCAGGTTTGACTGATTTCCAGTTGGCGGACATTTTAGGGGAGCCTGCAATAAAGCCAGCAGCAGGGCTCCACCCACCAGTTGTGCCTCATGTGATCGGAGCAGAGGAGATGGCGGACAGCACCTCACCTGAGAGTACTAAGATGGCGGCCACCACTTCACTGAAACCTGACTGCGATACCGCTGAGTTAGTGCAACTTCTTGTGGAGTGACTGGCGCTCCTGCCCCTAGAAGAGAGCTGGTTGTCCGTCCCGCTGTCAGAAGATGATGCCTGGTCAGACACCCCAGCACCCCGGGAGGCGGAAGAGCCTGCGACCTCACAGATACACACGTGGGGCTCCATCGTGGACCTGGCTGCGCCCCCGGAAGCAAAGTTTTCATCTGACAAGTCAGCGGCAGAACCCAGTAAGCGACCCAAGTCACCCCTTCTGCCACAGTGGGTGTTTGGCGATGAACCAGCGGTCATCCGGTCTATTTACAAGTTCCTGATTCCTCTTCCTGGCAAAGACCATCCCCCAATTCCCTCTGGCCTGACTACAGAAGCGAAGCGGGAGGCCCGCATTGTGGCCATCATCCAGGATATACGGGAGGCAAAGAGAGCTGGAGCCCGCCAGCGATGGCTCCCACCAGAGGTATGTCAGCAACAGCAAGATGACACTAAATATCTTTTTAGTGCCCACCCTATCCCAGGTGAAGTCCCCTTAGTACGCCAACGAGCCACTGTTGCCAAATTTGATAAGCAAAGTTTTTCGACCCTGATGGACTGTCACCATGGTGGCACTATCCTAGTAAACAGGAGGGCTGTGAAAAGAGACTACCTACCCTGGCCCCTACACAATCTTGAAAGTGGGGAAATTGTTGAATATACCCCAGTACAGAGTTCCCAAGGAGAGTGGGTGACTAGACCCAAAAATCCTACCCAGCTGCCATTTGTTTATTTCCCCTCAGAAGATTGGTCCTCTGACCTGTAGACTGTTTACCTCTCAGGTGGCTGCAGTTGCCAAACCCCAGTCACCTCCACCAGAAGAAAAAGTGGAAGAAGCAGCTGCTGCAGAAACTCCCACCCCAGCGGTGCCAGCTGCCTCTGTACAGATGTTGGTTACTATTAGTCCAACTGTTTCACATTCCAACCTGTCTAAAGTATCTATGACCTATGCAATTAACTCACCAGAGGGTTCTCAAGGAAGAGCTGCAAGATTTTTGTCCCAGCCAAGAACTTATGAAGGGGCGAGCATTATTATGGCTCACCTCCTCCGCTGTAGTAGACTTTAGTATGTAGGGTACTTGCCATCCCAGTGGTGCCGGTCACCACCTCAGTGACCAGCGCCACTGGGATGGAAAGTACCCTACATACTAAAGTCTGCTACAGCGGAGGAGGTGAGCCATAATGATGCTCGCCCCTTCATAAATTTTCCTGTTTTTCCATTGTTCTCCTGTTTTGCATCAGAGCTTAAGTTCCTAAAGTTCCTGCTATTATTTCCTGATCTACCAGCCTGTGCAGAACATTCGTAAAAATGCCACAGGACTGCTATATGTTCCTGTTTCAAGTTATGCAACGGTTGAAGAAATGTGCCTGACGTTTGGTCATGAAGTAACCAATATGCTTACGTGCCCGTCTATGCTGAGAACTCTTTACATATTCTTAAACCTTCCTAGTTGGTTGCCAAAATGCTAGCAGTGCCTTAAAATCTTGTCTAGTTAGGATTGTCTAGAGCAGTAAAAGTGTATATCATGGATAGTCTCAAAATGTACTTATACAGTCTTATATTGTCTTGTCATGCTTTCTTTAAATTACTGTCATGATAAATGTATAAAGCCAAACAGTAGGGAAAAAAATATATGTCTTATCAAATCCAGTTAGGATGTATCTCTCTCTCTATGTTCCATGTAGTATGTCTCCTGAAGTGCATGAGGGCCCCTCAAATTCAAGAAGGTACAGGTGTACGTCAAGGCATGTTAAATGTGTGTATTGTCTTATATGTTTGTGAGTCTGCATGCTAGATAAAGTTACAAGGTTTAAAAACCCTGCATCCCACTTCTAAATTGGTACGGTCTGCAATATAAAGCATTTGGTTCAAAAATAGGCAAATGCTTACTGTAAGTAACTTTTGCACTAAAACATTCTCTCCTACCTTAAAGCTGCCTTTCATCCCTCCTCAGCCACCAGGACTGGGCGATGAGGTCGGCTGAGTTTTAGAGGGGGAGTTTGTGGTATCCCTGCACCAATAGCTGTCCGGTGGCTTTGGACTGCTTCAGGCAGCTTGGCAGCACTAGGTGTTGGGCCCACTAGAGACTAATGGTTAAATTAATTATGTTCACACTAAATTAATTCTAATTGTTGTTATATATATATTGTACCCTTAAGGGAGAGCAGTGAACCCCATGTGGCCCTGCCTGCCAATGGGAACCCCTAAATTCTCCCCTATATAATGTAGTGGTGAGGAGTTGCACCAGTCCAGTCTAGTGTGGCTCCTGAGCAACAGTTTGGTTCAGGTGTGTTGTGCGTGGAAGCCTCAAGGGAAGGTCTAGCTCAAATCTACTTCATCTGGTCATTCTGTTAGGATTACTCACACTGTGGAAGGTCATGCCCCTGCTGAGAAGGATTTAGTACCTTGACAAAACCCTACCTACCAGGATTCCTCTATCCATCTTACAAGTCAGTATTTATCTGTTTGGTGAAAGCATCACAAGTCCCAGCAAGGCAACATGCCTCCCAAAGGGTTACACTGCATCCTCTCACCAAAGAGCGACTGTCTGTGTATTACTATCTGCACCTAGCTCAGTAAAGACAGTTATCCGTAACCTGATATCGGTGTGTTAATTTACTCCATGTGTCTGGCCCAGGAGAAGCTGTCTCCAACCTCGGACCGTGTATAGGGCGATGGTGCCCTGGCGTCACGAAGTGATAGGGTATTTCTAGTAGCAACCCCATGGTACCACATTAGGATGGTGCCCATCCTTTGGAGTCAGCTTTGACAGATAGCTGGGAAGTGATGCCCACTGCCATGTGGCTTTTGGATTAGAGCGGCTCTCGGGACTGATCCAAAATTTTGACATGTCTGGACAACACGTTGAAAGTTTATGTTAATGACAGCAATGACAGCAAATAAACTGAAGAAATGTTTACATAGATGTACCTTTATCTGTATTAATTGGAATGTAATTTATACAAGTAATGTCTGTGTATGAGTATCTGCAGTTAATTTAATGAAAATAGTGGAGCTGCTGATAGATTCCCTTTTCAACCTACAGCAATGACAATTATATTAATATAAATGATATTAGTACAACTTGTGTTTTCTTGAGAGGTAGATACTTTAAAGGGGTATTCCAGGATTTTTTTTTATTTGACTATGCTACAGGGGCTATCAAGTTAGTGTAGTTCATAATATAGTGTCTGTACCTGTATGTGACTGTTTTCTCACAATTCTTATGTGTTTGTCACCCCAAAATTTATTTTTAACAGCAAACAAAATGACTGTTGTCTCAGATTTTTCCCAGGTTGCAAGGTGGCCGAGACCTGACCTCACTAGTCAGCTGATGACAGGGAGCCTGTCTGCTTCAATGGGGGGAGGGATCGCTTGGTGGGAGAGAGATCAATCTGCAACTAATGCAACAGCTGTAGGCACCCTGATTGAAAACAACAGGTCTTTTGAATGGATGCAGCTAATTTATGTTTCAGTGGGTGTGGTGGCTGATGTGTGGGAGGGAGAAAAATTGAATTATGGGATTTGTAGTCAAAAAAGAAAGGCAAACTCAAACAGGAAATACCAGGTCACAAAAAGCTAGCCACAGAGTTATGGTAATCTTACAACATAGCCATTTAGCCCCAAGACAAGTGCATATCCTTACTAAGCATGTCCATTATTGTCTGGCAGGTAAGTACTAAAATCACCTTATGGTGGAGAACCCCTTTAAGGGCTCATTCACATGGGTGGATTATAGTGTGAGATTGCAGAGTGTATCCTGCTTTGGGTTTGAATCATGGCAGGTTTGAAGTTGATGGAGTCTTCTGCTGACTTTCCGCAACACAAAATTCTGCTGCCAAAAATCTGCCGTGGAGAGCCTGTCCTCATTCAAACTCTCAGTGGGAAACATGCTGCGAGTTTTCAATCAAATCCGGCCATGTAAGGGAGCCCTTTTAGTATCTGTTCACACCTGCAGATTTTGCTGCATATTTTCAGCTGCTTATTTTCTGCTGGTAATTCAATGATAAAATAGGCAGCAGACAATAAAAAGCAGAAAATCAGCAGCAAAATACGCCTGTGTAAATGAACCTTGAGTGTCCATTCACACGGGAGGATTTTATGATAATGTTCCACAGCATATTTGCAGAAGAATCTGCACCAGATTTTGCTACCATTGACTTCAATAGGTTTGCAGAAAACCTGCAATAGTGCCGAATTTTAATAACCCTTAGGCTATGTTCACACGATGGACTGTTCTCTGTGCGGACATTCTGGATTCTGTGGGTCGCCGACACAATATGCCAGCTCTAGGGTCGCCGACACAATATGCCAGCGCTAGGACCGCACAGGAATGTGCCATCTCATAGACAGCTTTGCATTCCGTGCGGACTCCGCACCAAAAATTTAACATGTTCATTCTTTGTATGAACACAGAAAATGAAATATGAGATATTCCACTGTGTGCACAGAGCAGCAGAATCCCATTGAATTTAATGGGACTCTGCTGCAGCAAAATATCCATGCCAGATTCCAATGTGGAATCCGGTACGGAAATTCTGAGGTGTGAACATAGCCTTAGGGTCTATTCACATGGCAGAATTTCCGTACATCCGCACCAATTCCGCTTCCGCATTCATTTAGGTGGTTTCTGGCTTGTGCGGATTTTGTAATGAATTGGTGTGGAATCCGTGTAGAATCCATATGCGGAAATTTAGAAGTGTCAATGGGAGTGCAGAATCCCATAGAAGTCCATTGGGCTTTTTTATTTTGAGGCAGAATCCGTGTGCTAAATCTGTGCGGAATTCTGCATGCAGAAATTCTGCCGTGTGAACAGACCATTAGTTCACAAGGGCGGATTTTCTGTGAGTTTTCTACTGAGGGTTTGCCTGTGGCAGATTCTTTCGTTGACTTCCATGGGGTCTGCTGTGGAAAGCATGCAGAAAATCTCCCAGTGTGATCATACCCTAAAGGATTTTTCTATAGTCCAGATCTCAGTACATCATACAGAGTTAATTACACCACAATTATCAATGTACTTATTTATAACATTATATAAGAGTCACTTTGTACATGTTTATTTCCAAAGGCCTCATTGTATGGAATGCATATACAAAGACATAGTGATAGCACTTCTTGGATTCATTCCAGTTCTGCCTGCAGACAATAATAGGCAAGATCCTGCCTGATATATATTCTGTGTGGAACTTCCAGCACTTCTTACTTTCGTTTTCTATTTTTAGTACAAGCGAGCAGCATTTGGAAATTTTAATATCATATATTCATATTAGTAGTTTTTTGTTTCAGATTTATTTTATGACACAAATGCAAACAAACAGGAAAGTACTTGAAGTTATTATAAAAGCTGATCAGGAAAGTACACACATAAAGGTGAAGCTGCTTACAGGAGAATTAAATGGTATTATGCTATTTGGAAATGAACCCTCCAAAAATCATGTAATCATTGTCAATATTGCACTGCGATTTACCACAATCCCAATATGCAGCATTACAAATACGCAACATTATTTATAGGGATATGATAGGAAATGTATCAAAACCTCTCCACAGGAAAATAGCAACCAATCAGATGGCTTCTTTTATTTTTTAAAGGCCTTTTAAAAAATGAAACACAATCTGATTGGTCACTATAGGTAACTCAGCGACTTTTCCTCTGGGCAGGTTTTGATAAATCTTCCCCTATGATCCTGCTTGATATCCATTGGCTCTGGAATTTCCAGCACTTCTTATGTTCTCTATCTACAAGCGCACTCACACTTTCATAAACTTTATTACTGATCTTTCTGTCTTGGGGGCAAACTGTGGTTTGGGTAGTCACTGATTAGTCTAATAGATAGTGTCACCCAGTTCCATTTCTACAGCTAACCAATTCTCAGACTATTTTACTGGTTTACTATAGTAAACCTGACTTCTTCTCTCGGGTTGTGTGCCAAAATGTGGTGCAGTAATGCCACAATTGTGTCTGCGCCAGTTTCTTTGCACCACAATAAGCCTGCTAACCCGCAAAACCCGAAAAGGGGGCGTGACTGGCCAGAAAAGGGACGTAGTTTCACAACCTGACCTATTTACTGTTGAATTCACAGAAAATCCTGTGAATAAAATGGTTGGGAATTTCCACAAAGAAAAAGAAGGTTAAAAATGTTTTACCCACTTGTTAATGTGTAAATCCCCATAGTAAATAGAGTGGAAAAAACATTTCCCACTAGTAAAAACTCAGCACTCTTAGTAAATGAGGGCCATTGTTGTTACATGGTGTTCCAGTTAACCCAGTTTCTGGTGGTAATGCCGCCAGTAGGTAGGTATTGCCCCTAGTAATGCTCCCAGGTAGGTAATGCCGCCAGTAGGTAGGTTGTAGGTAATGCTCCCAGTAAGTAGTGCCGCCAGGTAGGTTATGCCCCCATAGGTACCAGGTAATGCCTCCAGGTAGGTTGTAGGTTATGCCCCCAAACGGTAGGTAGTAGGTAATTTCCCCAGTAGGTAGTGCCCCGCCAGGTAGGTAATACCCCCAGGAGGTAGTAGGTAAGGCTCAAAATAGGTAATGTACCCAGTAGGTAGTGCCCCAGGTAGGTAAGGTCCAGTAGATAGTGCTCCCATTTAGTTAATACCCTTAGTAGGTAGTGCCCTCTGTAGGTAGTGCCCCCAGGTAGGTAATGCCCATAACAGGTAGTTTCCCTAGGTAGGTAATGCCCCCAGTAGGTAGTTTCTGCAGGTAGAATGTGCCCCAGTAGGTAGTATCGACAGGTTGCGGTTAGGGGCTGGCGGCAGGCCCCTTTTCTGCCGTTCAAGTAGGCTGAAGGTAAATTAAATTTAAAGGGAACCAATCAGCAGATTTTTGAATATATAACGGTTGTGCAATGTGCTATGTTTGCTAAAATTGTTATCCTCACCATCTCCGGGGGATGTTTGTGCCCCCAAGGATAATGAAGATATTAAGTTGTAAAATCCCCCCCCCGGCCGCCCAGCAAGTAGTCCCCTGGGCGGGGACTTACACCTACCAGCTCCGTTGGCTGCGGCTGTGGCCCTGCCCCGATGGCTTGAATGATGGCTTGTGTCACCGCTCTGCTCCCTAAGCAGACGGAGCAGAGCGGTGACACGAGCTGTCATTCAATCCATTGGGGCGGGGCCATGGCCGCAGCCAATGGATCTGGTAAGTGTAAGTCCCCGCCCAGGGGACTACTTGCCGGGCATCCGGGGGGGACTTTATAACTTAATATCTTCACCATCTTTGGGGGCACAAACGTCCCCCGGAGACGGTGAGGATAACGATTTTAGCATATATAATACATTGCCAAGCGTTATTTATATGCTAAAATATGCTGATTGGTTCCCTTTAAAAAAAATAAAAAGGCTGTCCCCCTCTCAGGCACAGTCCCTAGGGCGCCCAGCATCCTAACCTGTCAGTCTGGCCCTGAATATAAGATAGATAGAAATAGAGGCATATAGGTCGATAGATAGATAGACAGACAGATGAGACAGACAGATAGATAAGATAGATAGATAGATAGATAGATATGAGATAGATATACATGAGAGAGAGAGACAGACAGACAGATAGAGAAACAAAGATGGCCGCAGCACTCAACAATAGTGAAAAACCATGTGGGTAGCTTTATTCCATATTAAAATACAGGTGCAACGTTTCAGCTGCCTGTGCAGCCTTTTTCAAGCATGAAAAATGCTGCACAGGCAGCTGAAACGTTGCACCTGTATTTTGATAATGAATAAAGCTACCCACATGGTTTTTCACTATTTTTGAGTGCTGCAGCCATCTTTGTTTCATTGTCTGGACTTTGGGCCTTGCGACCATGGCTAACAGGCTGCCTGCACCTACTTTTTTTTCTGGTTGTGCTGCTGCTCCGTTATTTTTTCTATCTAGATAGATAGATACAAAGTCCCAAGAAAGCAGCACTCCTATGTACCAATGAAGTAGGTGATGGGGTGCAAATGGTTGCACAAGATCCTGGTGGTAGATCCTTCCAAATAGCAAACGAATAGGCAACAGCACTCCCATAAGGTGCAAATAACGGTCCTTTATTCACATAAACGTGGAGGTGGCGACGTTTCCTCTGACTCACACCATTATTTGCACCTTATGGGAGTGCGGTTGCCTATTCCTTTGCTAGATAGATAGCTAGATAGATTGATAAGTGTTTCCCAACCAGGGTCCCTCCAGCTGTTGCAAAACTACAACTCCCAGCATGCGCACACAGCCAAATGCATGCTGGGAGTTGTAGTTATGCAATAGCTGGAGGCACCCCTTCTAGGAAACACTGAGATAGCTAGAAAGATAGATAGATAGATAGATAGATAGATAGATAGATAGATAGATAAAAAAGCAAAGCGGAGCAGCACAACCAAACATACGTTGCAACACTGGGTGAGAGCAGAGAATTGTCCTAGGTCACAGGTCAAAAAGGATATCCACACCAAACAAAAAGTTCTGCAGCACTCCAGGGTAAGTGAAACTTGAGTGAGGTTTATTGGCCAACTTTTTGTTTGGTGTAGATAGATAGATATGAGATAGATAGATATGAGATAGATAGATAGATAGATAGATATGAGATAGATAGATAGATAGATATGAGATAGATAGATAGATATGAGATAGATAGATATATAAGAAATTTGTAGAGCAGCACTCCCAGGTTGAAGTGAAGAAAAAGTAAATGGGTGCAAGCGGTCTCAGGGATCCAATACTTGTAGGTACAATAGAAGGCAACTGCAGCACACCAACTTAAAGTGCAAGGAAGTGCATTTTCGCTTGAAAATGGTGGTGTGAGGCCACAGAAACGTTGCCTGTATTTTCTGGAATAAATCACTTCCTTGCACTTTAAGTTGGTGTGCTGCAGTTGCCTTCTATTGTACCTAGATACTAGATAGATAGATAGATAGATAGATAGATAGATAGATATAAATCCAGACTTCAGCAGCACACAGACTGGGTGAATAAAGCGGATATTTATTAGATCACCAGTTTAAACAGGAGCAACGTTTCCGCGGCCTCTCGCCGCCATTATCAAGCTCAAGTGAGTGACTGAAAAGTGCAGTCTTAAATGTGTACAAATAAATTGAATAATTACATAATTGGTTGACAGTGCAAACTGCATAAAACATAAATAAACAAACAGTGTTCACATTATTACATAAACATTATTACTGCAGTGATGGGTGTTCATTTACATGCATCGTGTCACACCCGGAACACGCATTGATTGGTCAGTGTTGGCCGAGAGACTCACACAGGATTGGTGGAGTCTCTCACAGCTGCGCACTGAGAAATCGCACATGCTCCGTACAGTGGGACACGTGAAAACAGCGGGTTCTGTTGGGTAAGTGCTTTTAACCCCTTAACGATAATGGACTAAAATGTACGTCATGGTGACGTGGTACTTAATGCACCATGACGTACATTTACGCGCCGACATGATCGCGAGCACCGGAGCGGTGCTCGTGTCATGCCCGGCAGGTCCCGGCTGCTATCAACAGGCAGGGACCCGCCGTTAATTGCGGACATCCGCGATCGCGCGGATGTCCGCCATTAACCCCTCCGATGCCGTGATCAATACAGATCATGGCATCTGCGGCATTCCGGTACTTTGAACAGATGATCGGATCGCCCGCGGCGCTACCGTGGGGATCCGATCATCCAGCATGGTGGCCGGAGGTCCCCTCACCTGGCTCCGGCCGTCTCCCGGGGTCTTCTGCTCTGGTCTGAGATCGAGCAGACCAGAGCAGAAGATCACCGATAATACTGAGCAGTGCTGTGTCCTATACATAGCACTGCACAGTATTAGCAATTAACTGATTGCAATGAATAGTCCCTTATGGGGACATAGAAAGTGTAAAAAAAAAAGTAAAAAAATGTAAAATAAAAAAGTAAAAAAATCTGAAAAATCCCCTCCCCCAACAAAAAAGTAAAACGTCCGTTTTTCCCATTTTACCCCCAAAAAACGTAAAAAAAATAATTAATACCCATATTTGGTATCGCCGCGTGCGTAAAAGTCTGAACTATTAAAATATTTTGTTAATCATCCCATACGGTGAACGGCGTAAACGTAAAAAAATAAAAAAACTCCAAAATTGCTGCTTTTTTGTCACATTTTATTCCCAAAAATTTTTATAAAAAATTAATCAAAAGTAAAACCTAAGCAAAAGTGATACTGATAAAAACTACAGATCATGGCGTAAAAAATGAGCCCTCATATCGCCCCATATACGGAAAAATTCGAAAGTTATAAGTAGTTAAAATAGGGCAATTTCAAACAAACTAATTTTGTTAAAATGGTTTGAGATTTTTTTTAAGTGGTACAATTATAGAAAAGAATATAATCATGGTATCATTTTAATCGTATTGACTCACAGAATAAAGAAAACATGTCATTTTTACCGGAAAGTGTACAGCGTGAAAACAAAACCTTCCAAAATTTGCTAAATTGCAGTTTTCTTCTCAATTTTCCCACATAAATAATATTTGTTTGGTTGCGCCGTACATTTTATGGCAAAATAAGTGATGAAATTACAAAGTACAATTGGTGACGCAAAAAACAAGCCCTCATATGGGTCTGTGGATGGAAATATAAGAGAGTTATGATTTTTAGAAGGCGAGGAGGAAAAAACGAAAATGCAAAAATAAAATTGGTCTGGTCCTTAGGGCCAAAATGGGCATGGTCCTTAAGGGGTTAACATATACAATCTGAGTATTTATGAATATCAAGTGCATCTATATGAATATGATGAATCACTGAACACTAGGAAATGCACAGGGATGAACGGCACTTGAAAATTGAAATCTGCACTATGTAAATGAACACCCATCACTGCAGTAATAATGTTTATATGTGAACACTGTTTGTTTATTTATGTTTTATGCAATTTGCACTGTCAACCAATTATGTAATTATTCAATTTATTTGTACACATTTAAGACTGCACTTTTCAGTCACTCACTTGAGCTTGATAATGGCGGCGAGAGGCCGCGGAAATGTTGCTTCTGTTTAAACTGGGGATGTAATAAATATCCACTTTATTCACCCAGTCTGTGTGCTGCTGAAGTCTGGATTCATACTACAAGTGTGGACCCCTTACCAAGGTCCCTTTTCAGCATGCACCCTCCACATATATGGACTCAAATTAGTTGTGCTGCTCTTCTTGGATTATTATTATATATATTTTTTTAGATAGATATGAGATAGATAGATAGATAGATATGATATAGTTATGAGATAGATAGATAGATAGATAGATATGAGATAGATAAATAGATAGATAGATAGATAGATAGATATGAGATAGCTAGATAGATATGAGATAGATATGAGATAGATAGATAGATATGAGATAGATAGATAGATAGATAGATATGAGATAGATAGATAGATATGAGATAGATAGATATGAGATAGATAGATATGAGATAGATAGATAGATAGATATGAGATAGATAGATATGAGATAGATAGATAGATAGATATGAGATAGATAACTACTCCAAAAAAGTCGCAGCACACCCAAACAGCATAAGGTGCAAAAAAACTGAGCTTTATTGGCCCATGTAGTACAACGTTTCGATGGTATCACACCATCTTTATCAAGCATGCTTGATAAAGATGGTGTGATACCATCGAAACGTCGTACTACATGGGCCAATAAAGCTCAGTTTTTTGCACCTTATGCTGTTTGGGTGTGCTGCGACTTTTTTGGAGTAGTTATCGATGGACAAGGTCTACGACTGGGACCACAGTCATCGCTTGCACCCCTATCTACTCTTTGTGACCTGTTGAGGTTGTGCTGCCTTTCTTGCATTTGTAGATAGATAGATATGAGATAGATAGATAGGAGATAGATAGATATGAGATAGATATGAGATAGATAGATATCAGATAGATAGCTATCCATAGAAAGGACTGCAGCACAAGAGATATCCAAAATAAAGTGCAGTATTTTATTGTATCCTTACAACATGAAGTGCGAAGTTTCTGAGGTTTCTCACCTCCTTTCTCAAGCATAGTGAGTGAATTAACAAAAGGGTTTTTATATACCCAAAACAGTATACAATCAATATTTCAATTAAGTACAAAAATTCCATAATGCAAACATTTTACATAATCCAAACACGTCAAACCAATAAAGTGCATAATATATAGTAATGTGACAAATATACGAGGAGTGTACCTCCATATAAGTGCAAGTGCATAGTGAATACATTAAAAACAATGATAATTAATGCCAGAGTAATTAAAACAGGGGGCAGACACTCACCACTGTACCCGACTTCATAGTGTGTAGCACATTAGCGTGGGCAAAAAATTACTGCGCAGGCGCAAGGTCTAAAACCCGCGCCGACGTCCGAAAGAAGCAGGATTGCTACAGCCAATAGAAGAAAAGCATCACGTTCACTATGGTAATCAGATCCCTGTCAGTGCGCACATGCGCACTGCTGTTTCTGCGCTCATATCGTCCATATTATCTACGGCATCAACTTAGTTTCAGGGCATCACATCAGACACAGGTTTGTATTGTAACCGCAGCACCTCCTATCCTCCATAGTGGGTAGGAATCCCTTCTTCCGCATCCTAAGATGCCCGAACAGGTCACCGCTCATTCTTCCCAAAATGTGCAGTGAAATATAAAAAGGCTGGCAATCCGACCTCGTCCTGGAAATCTTGCATATATTTAGTATTAAATATATGTGGGTCAATGTAGAAGTGGTCCCCAGTTTGCTGTCCAGTGTCTAGAAATAAACATAAAGAGTATACATTAGCATAGTGTCTAGATGTAATCCACTCAATATGTCACCTCCCATATAGACAACTAAACATCATCAGGATGACAGACAACACGTCGGAATGATGCCTTTCTGAACATTTTAGGAAAATTCCACATGTCCAAGGTGTAAATCCACTTAAGTTCTAACTTTTTAAGGCATAAATTCCTATCACCACCCCGTGGAAGAGGAGGTACCTGGTCTATGATCATTACCTTAATGTCCTTTTCTTTGTGGTCACAGTCTACAAAATGTTTTGAAACAGGTAGGTCCTGCCTGCCCTTGCGAATACTGTACCAGTGTTTTTGTATTTACCTTCAAGTATTATGTTACAAATAGACTATGAGAATGAGAAAAAAAGATAATTAGCTTTACAGTTGCATATTATTACCTTAATTGAGTACTACAAGGCAAGAAGAATCCCGAGGGGACTTCGCACACAGCCTAAGGATAACGCATATGGAAAAGATTTAGATTACCGGGCTAAGTTTGAGTCCATAACAGCTAAGTATTCCCTAGAAATTATTCTCCTACAGTTGGAATTTTTGAAAGGGACGCTGGGATATGTAAAGCTAAAATTGCCCAATTGGAAACTGAACTTAAAACGGCACTTAATACTGAGGAATGTGAACAGTTCTTAATTAAACAGCAGGAATTTTTGAGCAAATCACGCAGGGAACAGGGAAAATGACAAAAGTGGTCATGAGACATGCATGATTATAATAACGGAAGAGTTTATAACTGGTCCAATACTGTTTCGCAATACCTCAAAACGAAATAGAGCTCCTTCATCAGGATATCTGTTAACTGCCAACAAAGATGAATTAAATGCTAATAATGACTCTTTTTTTAGATCCACAGACACCCCGAAGCAACATGCCCGCAGGGGTGGCAGAAAACATCGCTGAAAGTGTAAAAAGTCACCACAAGTCATCAGCAGGCAGAGCACCACAGAAGGCACGGAAGCGGACATGAGTAACAACATTGTGGTAAATATTTCATCTCGTCCTCTCTCCCATGAGCAGGAGATGTTGTTGAATAAGGGACTTAGTTTCTGCCCGAGCCAGCGAATGGACTGGTTCGGACTTGAACTGGACTTACACCAATTCTTGCGGAGAATCAAGCTAAAAATATGGTTTGATAGTAGATCGAAAAGTGAAGAGACTTTGGTGACAAAATCCACACAATGTTTGAGACTTTCAGATTTGGGGCTATATAATTTGAGTGAGTTTCAGACTATGGTTGACGCTCATGAAGTAAAAACGTTCTTTGATTGCGTGAGACGCGATATTAAAAAATTGAAATTACATGATAACCGTTTATTACATCCTAATCTGACAAAAGCTCAGATACAGGCGATAGAGGAGCTTGTCCATAGCCACGACAGACAACCCGCAGACAAAGGCGGGGCAGTCGTGGTTATTGTTACGCCGAGCGCTCCGGGTCCCCGTTCCTCCCCGGAGCGCTCGCCTCATCTTCGTTGTTGCAGCGCCCCGGTCAGATCCACTGACCGGGTGCGCTGCGGTCCCGCCTTCAGCCGGGATGCGATTCGCGATGCGGATAGCGCCCGCTCGCGATGCGCACCCCGGCCCCCGTACCTGACTCGCTCTCCCTCGGTCCTGTCCCGGCGCGCGCGGCCCCGCTCCCTAGGGCGCGCGCGCGCCGGGTCTCTGCGATTTAAAGGGCCAGTGCACCAATGATGGTGCCTGGCCCAATCTTCCCAATTAGCTTAATTGGCTCCCACCTGTGCACTTCCCTATATCTCCTCACTTCCCCTGCACTCCCTTGCCGGATCTTGTTGCACTTGTGCCTAGTGAAAGGGTTCCCTTGTCTGTTCCTAGTCCGTGTTCCTGACCTCCTGCCGTTGCCCCTGACTACGATCCTTGCCGCCTGCCCCCGACCTTCTGCTACGTCCGACCTTGCTTCTGCCTACTCCCTTGTACCGCGCCTATCTTCAGCAGCCAGAGAGGTGAGCCGTTGCTAGTGGATACGACCTGGTCACTACCGCCGCAGCAAGACCATCCCGCTTTGCGGCGGGCTCTGGTGAAAACCAGTAGTGGCTTAGAACCGGTCCACTAGCACGGTCCACGCCAATCCCTCTCTGGCACAGAGGATCCACTACCTGCCAGCCGGCATCGTGACAGTAGATCCGGCCATGGATCCCGCTGAAGTTCCTCTGCCAGTTGTCGCTGACCTCACCACGGTGGCCGCCCAGCAAGCCCGACAGATCGCCCTTCTAACCCGTCAGCTGTCGGAAATGTCCACCATTTCGCACCAACTTCAGTCGCAACTTCTCCAGCAATCTTCTCCTCCGCCAGCTCCTGCACCTCCTCCGCAGCGAGTGGCCACTCCTAGCCTCCGCCTGTCTTTGCCGGACAAATTTAATGGGGACTCTAAGTATTGCCGTGGCTTTCTTTCGCAATGTTCCCAGCACTTGGAGATGATGTCGGACCAGTTTCCTACTGAAAGGTCTAAGGTGGCTTTCGTGTTCTGCCTTCTGTCTGGAAAAGCCCTGTCATGGGCCGCACCGCTCTGGGACCGCAATGACCCCGTCACTGCCTCTGTACACTCCTTCTTCTCGGAAATTCGAAGTGTCTTTGAGGAACCTGCCCGAGCTTCTTCAGCCGAGATTGCCCTGCTGAACCTGGCCCAGGGTGTTTCTTCCGTTGGCGAGTACGCCATTCAGTTCCGTGCTCTTGCTTACGAGTTGTCCTGGAATAGTGAGGTTCTCTGCGCGACCTTTAAAAAAGGCCTATCCAGCAACATTAAAGATGTTCTGGCCGCACGAGAGACTCCTGCTGACCTACATGAACTCATTCATCTAGCCACTCGCATTGACATGCGTTCTTCCGGATGGCGTCTGGAGCTCCGCCTGGATATGGACTTTGTTCGCACGAAGCGTTTTTTCTCTCCGGCTCCTCTCTCCTCTGGTCCTCTGCAATCTGTTCCTGTGCTTCCCGCCGCGGAGGCTATGCAAGTTGACCGGTCTTGCTTGACACCTCAAGAGAGGACACAACGCCGCATGGAGAATCTTTGCCTGTACTATGCCGGTACCGAACACTTCCTGAAGGATTGTCCTATCCGTCCTCCCCGCCTGGAAAGACGTACGCTGACTCCGCACAAAGGTGACACAGTTCTTGATGTCAACTCTGCTTCTCCACGCCTTACTGTGCCTGTGCGGATATCTGCCTCTACCTTCTCCTTCTCTACTATGCTCTTCTTGGATTCCGGATCTGCAGGAAAATTTTTTTTGGCCTCTCTCATCAACAGGTTCTACGTTCCTGTGACCAGTCTCGCCAGACCCCTCTACATCTATTGTTTTTACAATAAAAGATTGGACTGTCTCGTACGTTTCCACACAGAACCCCTCCTAATTTGCATCGGACCTCTTCACGGAAAAATTGAGTTTTTTTTTCCTCAGGTTCTTTGGCCCCAAGAAGAGGGGGAGACCCAAGGGGGGGGGTACTGTTACGCCGAGCGCTCCGGGTCCCCGTTCCTCCCCGGAGCGCTCGCCTCATCTTCGTTGTTGCAGCGCCCCGGTCAGATCCACTGACCGGGTGCGCTGCGGTCCCGCCTTCAGCCGGGATGCGATTCGCGATGCGGATAGCGCCCGCTCGCGATGCGCACCCCGGCCCCCGTACCTGACTCGCTCTCCCTCGGTCCTGTCCCGGCGCGCGCGGCCCCGCTCCCTAGGGCGCGCGCGCGCCGGGTCTCTGCGATTTAAAGGGCCAGTGCACCAATGATGGTGCCTGGCCCAATCTTCCCAATTAGCTTAATTGGCTCCCACCTGTGCACTTCCCTATATCTCCTCACTTCCCCTGCACTCCCTTGCCGGATCTTGTTGCACTTGTGCCTAGTGAAAGCGTTCCCTTGTCTGTTCCTAGTCCGTGTTCCTGACCTCCTGCCGTTGCCCCTGACTACGATCCTTGCCGCCTGCCCCCGACCTTCTGCTACGTCCGACCTTGCTTCTGCCTACTCCCTTGTACCGCGCCTATCTTCAGCAGCCAGAGAGGTGAGCCGTTGCTAGTGGATACGACCTGGTCACTACCGCCGCAGCAAGACCATCCCGCTTTGCGGCGGGCTCTGGTGAAAACCAGTAGTGGCTTAGAACCGGTCCACTAGCACGGTCCACGCCAATCCCTCTCTGGCACAGAGGATCCACTACCTGCCAGCCGGCATCGTGACAGTTATGGACAAGCTCACATACGTCAAAGAGGCAGAGAGGCAGCTGGGCGACCATGAGGTGTATTGTAAACTTACCAAAGATCCTAGGAATGATATTGCGAGTAAAATTAAATCACTTACTGAGGTAGCTGGCAGTGAAAGACTTATTGATGAGGATAGCAAGAAATTTTTGATTGTTGAGCACTCCGATGCTATACTTACTTCCTAATATTCACAAGACACTACAATTGTCTCCAGGAGGGGTTCTGTGGCATCTAATATCTCCATATTTCTTGACAAAGTTCTGAGGACCTATGCTGTCAATACTCCTTCGTATGTAAGGGATACAAGCGATTTTTTGTTTAAAATCAGAACAATACATATGCCTCCTGGGACCCCTGTTGCCTTCTTTGACGTTGTTTCATTATATATGTCAATACCACACTCCTGAGGCATGCAAGCAGTGAGGGCAGCCATGGAGAAGGATAATTGCCAGACAGAAAAAATATCATTCATATTATCTTTGCTTCAGATTGTGTTGGAAAATAACTATTTTGTCTTGTCTTTTTATTTACAGGGTAAAGGTGTAGCTATGGGGAGCAATGTGGCCCCAACTTACGCAAACATCTTCATGGCCCACCTTAAGGAGGATGTCGTCTCTGTATCCCACCACTTCAGGCATGTCCTGGGGTAGTGGAGATACATTGACGACATCTTCCTCATCTGGACGGGAGCGGAGGAGGCATTGAACGCATTTCATTCATTTCTATATTCTGTAGACACTGATATACAGTACACGTTGACTTTTTCAGATACCGCTGTGCAATTCTTGGATGTGTCTATTTCAATCATGGCCAACGGATTGACACCGGACCTATATTCTAAACCCACAGATTGTAATACCTTATTGCGGTTCGAAAGTTGTCATCCGCGGGCCATAATTCAATCGCTCCCCTATAGCCAAATGTTAAGGGCTCAGAGAATTACGGATACTGAGGAGGTTAGATAGAGCTCTGGTCAAAATGACCAAACAGTTCAAACAAAGGGATTACCCGATGAGGGTAATCACCAGACACATTGACAGAATTAAGGACAAAACGAATGCATGCAGTCTGAGAGAGATTGGTAAGACTGAAAGATTAAAATCAAGGACCGTGCAGCTCAATCAATAACTAGCCTGAGGTTAACCGGTATGGTCTAATTACCCCCAAGACCAAGAAATATATAGAAAAATATATAATGAAGAAATTATATGTCCAGTCCTCAAGGATAGTGGAATAAGAAAAAATTAAAAGGGGAAAGAGCATAAAGATGAAGATAAAAGATATAGAAAAATTCACGGATGGTGAGTCACAAATAAAAGTAAGAGATAAATGGAGATGAAACTAATGGTAACTAAAATAATCCTATCTTAATTATTGTAATAATAAAAATACCTGCAAAATATAGCTTAAATAATAATGTGCATTTATTGAGTAAAAGTGATATTAAAACACCTGGGCAGGGCCCTTGCCCAGGTATTAGGAAACATGTGATTAAAAAAATATAGATTGCCAACCTTCTTATAAAAATAGATATGTAAATGTTCATTAAATTTTTGTATCAGATAGCAGCCAATGTCCAAAGTCAATTCGATAGTTATAATCTAGTTTAGCAGCCACAGTGGTTAGAATTGTTCATCACATAAAGCCAATGTACTGTATTGGCAACAAAGTAGATACAAAGTGTCTGTTAAATGTAGCAGATAAGATGAGCGATACAGTTATAACTTCCACTTCACTTCAAAGAGAGCCGGTTAGTGTGAATAAGAATGATAACAATGTTTGGACATTCAGAGCGGTAACTTATTTGCAGTCTTCATCGTTTGCCACGGCAGCTGACCATCTCTGGAGCGGCAGACTCCTGGAGACTGTAATGAATCAGCGCCCGCACTGAGTAGAACGAGAGCAACCACCAACCTGGCATGGGTGTAGGGGTTCCTCCGAGAAGGCGTTTGTGAAGGTACGCTGGTTCCAAATGATGAGATGTTGTCCTCTGTAATGCAGAGAGCCGGCATCCAATATGAAGCGGTGGGTGAGTGAAGTTATGCTGGGCACTGTTCGCCCATCGGCCTAATGAGCAGCAATCAGCTGTCAGCCAGCGTCCTCGTGGTGTGAATAGTGCGCTATTCAATAGTGGGCTGCGGGTTTGGGTACTGCAGGCGCTAGCAAGGTGGAATCGGCTGATTTAGTGGCTGATATGAGCGAAAGATGGTTGTGGCAATACTTAACGATTGAGGCTAAACGCGTTTCACCACTATTGTGGTATTCCTCAGTAGCCTTAATGTATTAAAGAGGGGCTAGTAGATGGCATGCAGGTATATATAATGAAAATGAAGGTGATGTCATTAGTGGGTGTGTAAAAAAGTAACAGTACAAGGAGAAACCCCAAGAATGTGGAAAAGAAAAAGAGAATGAATAGAAAAAATGTAATATAGATATATATATATATATATATATATATATATATATATATATATGTTGAAAATATATGTTAAATGTGAATCAGTGAAAAGAGGAATAATGTATATACATGGTATATATATATATATATATATATATATATATATATATATATATATATGGAAAAATGTGTAAGAAATGTGTGTGAACAGGGAATTGTGAATTAAATAAAAAATACATCAGAATAGTGTACAATGAATACTCATAGAATGTGTGTTAATTAATGTATAGAAGTAAAATAGTGAAATGAAATGTGTATATAAAGTGAAGAAAATTGTTAATAAAAAATATATGCATATATAAGAATAAAAATATAAAAATAAAAATAAAATAAAAATAAAACTGACAATAAAAATAAATGTAAATGATGAAAAATAATGAATAAACAAAAAAATTTGAAAATATATAAAAAAAAATATAAAATATGAAATAGGAGATGCTAATGAATGAAAAATAAAAAATAAATAAATAATAAATAATCGAAATAAAAGTAAAAAGTAAATATGAAAATAGGTCCTCTCCCATGGCCCATCATCGTCTGGTCGCATAACGACAGCATGATGTGCCCTGGGGAGAACCCCGCATAAGCACTATAGTTCTATGTACGGTAATTGATTTAACATATGTTATATTTATATGATCTGTCTCTCTTTTATTTAATTCTTTTCATTTTAGTATACATGTATATATTTTTAGTTTATACTTCTTTGTACAGTATTACACATCCTGCTTATTAATATTATTAATAATATCTTACTTTCTATTTTCATATTTACTTTTTACTTCTATTTTTTATTATTTATTATTTTATTTTTATTTTTTTTCATTCATTAGCATCTCCTATTTCATATTTTATATTTTTTATATATTTTCTATTTTTAATTTTTTGTTTATTCATTATTTTTCATCATTTACATTTATTTTTATTCTTATTGTCATTTTTATTTTTATTTTATTTTTATATTTTTATTTTTATTCTTATAAATGCATATATTTTTTATTATCAATTTTCTTCACTTTATATACACATTTCATTTCACTATTTTACTTCTATACATTAATTAACACACATTCTATGAGTATTCATTATACACTATTCTGATATATTTTTATTTAATTCACAATTCCCTGTTCACACACATTTCTTACATATTTTTTCCATATATATATACATATATATATATATATATATATATATATATATATATATATATATATCTCGTATATACTCGAGTATAAGCCGAGTTTTTCAGCCACTGGTGACGACTTACAATCATAATTCCAATAAAATAGCACAGGTAGTGCGTAGGCATTGGTATTTGATTAAAGAAGGGTTTCCCCATATTTACGCCATTAAAGTTCCCCCCTTGATGTCATATGGAAGGGCACCAAACATAAAAGACCGGATTGTAAAAACAGATATTACAGATAAACCTATGACAATGCAGAAATATCTTACGGTTAAGTCCAAGGGGTGTTTTCCGTGTTGTACCTGCGTGACGTGCAAATATTTACAGAAGGGTACAGAATTTGTCCACCCTATTACAAAGACTGTTTACCCAATTTGACATTATCTGACCTGCAGTTCTGACCATATTGTGTATGTCCTGATGTGTATGTTCAGATAGGCATCATTCAAACATGTTGTCTGTCATCCTGATGATGTTTAGTTGTCTATATGTGAGGTGACATATTGAGTGGATTACATCTAGACACTATGCTAATGTATACTCTTTATGTTTATTTCTAGACACTGGACAGCAAACTGGGGACCACTTCTACATTGACCAGCATATATTTTATACTAAAGATACGCAAGATTTCCAGGACGAGGTCGGATTGCCAGCCTTTTTATATTTCACGGCACATTTTGGGCAGAATGAGCGCACTAAAGACCAGGATTTCATCAGCAGAAGCCTCCCCCGCATTGGGGACCAATCAGGGTAGGATCCTGACAGCTTAGTGGACGACGACTCTGGAAACGGAGCGGTCGCCCAATCTGGACTAACTTTAGCAGAGAGGAGACCCGTTCGGGCATCTTAGGATGCGGAAGAAGGGATTCCTACCCACTATGGACGATAGGAGGTGATGCTGTTAGAATACAAACCTTTGTCTGATGTGATGCCCTGAAACTAAGTTGATGCCCATAGATAATATGGACGATATGGGCGCAGAAACAGTTGTGCGCATGTGCGCACTGACAGGGATCTGATTACCATAGTGACCGTGATGCTTTTCTTCTATTGGCTGTAGCAATACTGCTTCTTTCGGACGTCGGCGCGGGTTTTAGACCTTGCGCCTGCGCAGTAATTTTTTGCCCACACTAATGTGCTACACACTATGAAGTCGGGTACAGTGGTGAGTGTCCGCCCCCTGTTTTAATTACTCTGGCATCAATTATAATTGCTTTGAATGTATTCATTATGCACTTGCACTTATATGGAGGTACAGTCCTCGTATATTTGTCACTTTACTATATATTATGCACTTTATTGGTTTGACGTGTGTGGAAAAGCCCTTCCCCAATAAAAATGTTAATAGCCCCCTTTTCCCATTTTAGCCCCAAAAAGCATAAAAAATAAATTAATAAACATATTTGGTATTGCCATGTGTGTAACTGTCCAAACTATTAAGATATAATGTAAATTATTCTGCATGGTGAACAGTGTAAATATAAAAATAAATAAAAAAAAGTCCGAAATTGCTGTGTTTTGGTCACATCAAATTCCCCCCAAAATAATAAAATGCAATCAAATACTCAGATATACACAAAGATGTACAAAACAACAACAGATCACAGCGCACAAAATGAGCCCTCACACAGCCCCGTATACGGAAAAATTAGACAGTTATAGGTTGTCACAATAGGGCACTTTTATACATACGAAAAGTTTGAGTTTTTTTAAAAGCATTACAGTAATAGAAATGTATGTAATCATGAGTATCATTTTATTCATACTGACCCACAGAATAAAGAAAACTTAATTTTTACTGTAAAGTGTACAGCGTAAAAAGGGAACGCTCCAAGATGAGCAAAATTTCTGTTTTCTTTTCAATTTCCTCACACAAATAATAATTTTTTGGGTCTGCCGTACATTTTGTGGTAAAATAAGTGATGCCATTACAAAGTACAATTGGTCATGTAAAAAAACAAGCCCTCACATGGGTCTGGGATGAAAATAAAGTTATGATTTTTAGAAGGCAAGAAGGAAAACAAAAACACAAAAATAAAATTGGCTGTGTCCTTAACCCCTTAAGGACCAGGCCATTTTTCATTTTTGCACTTTCATATTTTCCTCCTTCCCTTCTAAAAATTATAACACTTTCAATTTTCCACTTACATACCCAGATGATGGCTGTTTTTTTTCTTTTGCGCCACCAATTTTACTTTGTAATGACATCAATCATTTCACCACAAAATTTTTTGACCTTTATAACTTTTATATTTTTCCGCAAGCGGGAATGTATGAGGGCTAATTTTTTGTGCTGCGATCTGAAGTTTTTATCAGTACCATTTTTTCTTTGATGGGACTTTTTTATCGCTTTTACATTTTTTTAGGGTATACAAAATTACCAAAAATACACAATTTTGGACTTAAATTTTTTTTTACGTTTACGCCATTGACCGTGTGGTTTAATTAACATGATATTTTTATAGTTCGGACATTTATGCACGTGGCGATACCACATATGTTTATGGTTAAAAAATTTTTTATGGGAAAAGGGGGTTGATTCAAACGTTTATCAGGAAAGGGGTTAAATCACATTTATTAACTTTATTTTTACACCATTTTCTAGTTCCCATAGGGCACTATTACATGCAATCTTCTGATTGCATACACTGTTCAATGCTATTCCATAGCATAGCATTGATCAGTGTTATCGGCGCTCTGCTGCTCCAGCCTGGATCACAGGCATGGAGCAGCAGAACGCCGATCAGACAGGGATGGAGGCAGGTAGGAACCCTCCTCTGTGAATTCAGCTGTCCGTGATGCCGCGATTTCACCGCCCGAACAGCCCGACTGAGCTACCGGGACCGGGTTACTTTCGTTTTAGATGCAGGGATTAACTTTGATTGCCGCATCTAAGGGGTTAATGCTGGTCATCACCCCGATCAGTAATGTCTGGCATTAGCCGCCGGGACCACCTGGCTATGACGCGGGGTCAGCCCTGCGTTATAGCACGGGAGCGGGACCAGGGCATACAGGTACGCCCATGGTCCTTATGGTGTTAATATTTGGTTCATTGGCAAGTGGCAAGTACTTGCTAATTCTATTAATGGGATTATTCAGGATAAGAAAAACAGAGCTGATTTCTTTAACATAAGAAAAATTCTTTTTTTAACGATTATCTGATTTCTATATTCCTGTAATGATCCGACCTGGACAGGCTTTGCATGTTCCGCTCTGGTCAGTCCTGGTCAGTTACAGTCCTGGGCCAATTAGCAGCTAAGGCGGGGTATTAAATCCTGCGTTAGCCTTCTGGCTCTTGATTTTAGCTTGGTCCTGTCTGTTTCAGTTCTCACTTTTTGTTTCAGTTTTGTTTTGTCATGACTTTGCAGTTCTGACATGTTAATCTAGTTTTTAGCTTTGTCCTCTCTGTCTTGTGATCTGTCTGTACTTTTGCTCAGTTTTATCCTGTCTAGTTTGTGTCTGTTAACTGAACCTGTGTCCTGACATGTATCCTGACCTGCTTTGTACTCCACCTCAGTATAGGCCCTGATCCACTGCTTTTTGCTTTACCCCTAGCCTGGTGTGTTGTATTTCTGTGTGTAGTCTTATGTGATCCTGACTTCAATTACCTGTTCACTCACCTTAATTCCTGGTAAATCTGCCGCTATATCTTTCTGGTAACCTGTTTGTCATTACTCACATTCCTGCCATACTCCTTTGGTCCTAACCTGTTAGTCATTACACTATATAACTGCCATTATATACAGATAAGTTTGTTACCACTTACTACATATATATCTGTTGGTATTTATTTCCTTGGTTCCCTGTTTGCTCGTGCTTTAGTGCTCCTTTTGGTTTTTGACCTAATTCACTGACCTCTGTACAGTTCTGTTTATAATTTTGACTTGTTACGCTTCTGCACCATATAGAGTGCAGGGTCCGCTGTCCAGTTGTGGGGCACATATGCTTCCTGAGCTAGGCCGAGAGCAGCTGCAATGTTTGTGAGTAAACTGTGCATGCATACACGACTCACAGATCTCTGTGTGTCTGCACGTAGTGGCGGATTGCTCCTACAAGCAAACAACGCAGGACACATGTGTGGTAAGCCTCTGGGGTAGGGGTAGTGTAGTCAGGGTTTTGCTTCAGTTTATCAGGGGTTAAGGTTAACCCTATTGTTCTTGACGCCAGGCTGAGGGCTAGTATGCTGAGGTAATTCTCCGGCCTATTGCCGCCCTTCCCAGTAACGATAGGTGCATGCAAGTAATGACTGAAGGTCCACAAGGTAGTTGAACTTGAACTTGGATAAACTTTACATAAAGGCTTGCGGTACATCCAATGAACATTAACAGTCTCATTCAAACAGTCTCTATACACTTCAGTGACTGACAGTTTTTGCGGACCTTGACTTGTGTTATAAGTCTCTGAATTTAGGGTTAATTGCAAAGATCCATCCGGATTTAGGGGATAGATAAGGTCCGGTGATCTTGCAGAGTGCTTAGGGATTGATACACTCATGGTTTGGTAATGATCAGCCGACGCCGCAAGGCTCAGGCCTAAAACTCACTGATGACAGCAGCGCAGATCATTCCCTCACCACAGCCCAGGAACAAGAGAGAGAGCAATGGCCGCCGCTCCCTTATATGGGCAGGGGCAGGGCCGTTTTAATTGGTCCGAATATCTGTCACTCACCGTTACAAGGAATGATGAGTGCAATACGTCATAGGGACCTCCAAAGGTCCTTAAGCAAAAACCATAGAGTTTACCTGACTACGTGACCCACAGGTCCTGGTACGCTCCGTACAGGTAATTAATCAATTATATACATTTGTACAATTATACTTATATAAATCCTGAATAAACTGCTAGATTTACTAATTCCTAGATGAGGACTAGATAAGAAGGACCCCGACGTCCTAGGGACTCTGGCTATGGGGACATAGGATGCGGTACCGGGACACCACACATGCACAGGCACAGTAGGTGGGTCACTTTAGGTGCGGTCATCAGCGCATCTGCAGCTTAAAATATGCTGTGGATGCGCTATGTGTAACCCTACCCTAAGGCTGTGTTTCCAGTTTGGAAAACTGCCACTATATTTTTTTAAACAAAGACAAAAGTGGAACCAGTAGGAAGAAGAAGTATAAGTCCTTCTTTTATATTCGCCATTCTTTATGAATAAACTTCTGAGTTTGGCTCAAGGACTGTAATGACAGTACCCCCCTCCCCCCCCCCCCCCCCCCCCCAAAAAAAAAAAAAAGGAAAAAACTGTGGCAAGGGGAAACCCAGTCTAAGTGGTGTCATAAGTAAGTGTCCAAGGAGTGTCTCACCTGTCAGAATTCCTGCGTCTTATTCCCGTCACCACTGGTATGGTGGTTCTTCTAAAAGCTCTTGGCAGTATGTGTACTAACCAGCATGTCAGAAGACTTGGTCAGTGGTTCCGTCAAGGATTGGGTTAGTTCAGGGCCAGTTCTGCCTATAGGAAAAATAGAGCACCCTTTTGATGAGGGTGCCACTCTGCACGCTGCAAGAAAGTAAGTAGCCAGCATCCTAAGCACCCACCCAGCCAGCACCACTGTGTCACCCCAGTAGTAAGTAAATTAGATGAGGAGGAGGTTTGCTAGTGTTTCATCCCAGTAGCAAGGTGATTACATGAGAATGAGGTTTGTTACAGTGTGTCACCCTAGTATGCTGATTACATGATGATGAGTTTTTTTTTTACAGCGTGTAAACCCAGTAGTAAGGTGGGGTATGTAAAAGGGCCGAGCCAATGGACAGGGTCAAGGGGCAGCCAAATTAGCTTACGCCTAGGGTGGCAAAAATTCTAGCACCAGCCCTGGGTTAGTTCAGCCAATCTGTGAACTTGGTTCTCTATGTCTGCTATGTCCCTTCCTCTTTGCCAGTTATTGTGTCTTGGATACTAACTGGCTACTGTCTGGTGATTCTTCTGGATTAACACTCGCTTGTCTTACTGGTTGTGATTGTTTACCATTCGATTGCCTGTTCTCTACTGGTTTGTCAATTTTTCTGGTTTATAATTTGGTTTTGTCATGTTTTCTGACTATCTGGTACTGACCCCAGCTCCTTTTTTACCTATCAATTGTCAGCTCCTCCAGTCATTGGATATTATGCAGACACAACCTGGAGATAGGTGTCTTAAAAGCCCAGATCCTTGTATATGGGTCAAAGGGTAAATACCTAAGATCCCTTACATTCCGCTAACCTTTGTGGATGCAAGAGCAAAACTGACTGTTCTAGTGCGATTGTTTGTTGCAGCATCCCATTCATTACAGAAAGTAAAAACATACATAAACCTTTCCTAAAGAAAAGCTATGTAATCTCAAAATGATATCCTTAAAGGGCTTATTCATTGTATAATGAAGGTTATACATGGTTTAAGCATGTTACACATTGGGCCTCATTTACTTAGAGTGTCGGTTTTTTACTAGTGGGAAATGTTGTTCCAGACTTGCAGGATTCCACCATATTTACTATGGGGATCACAGATTTACAAGTCGGGAAAATTTCCTTACCAGCTTTTTCTAGGTGAAAATTTCCAGCCATTTATTTACAGGATTTTCTGTGAATTCAATAGTAAATAAGTCAGGTTGAGAAACCACACCCCTTTTGGGCAGACCCCCCCTCTTTATGACATACCACGCCCCAAAATAACCCGACAAAAAACTGTTCGGTTTCAGCTTAGTAAATGAGGCACAGTGTCTTTCATAATGATAATATAATAATTATAATTGCTCTTAGTAAAAAGCCCAGAACAGGAGAGAAAGTTACCAATATGTGCCAAAAAAAAACATATAGAACAAAAAAGTACCTTGGCATCATTTCACATACATTAAAGATATAATAACCTGCAGAACCGAGTTTGTGATATACATAATCATCTGTCCTTGTGGACTCTTCTACGTGGGCTCTACAATCAGAAACCTCTTCACAAGATTCAGAGAGCACCTGCGCCTTTCAAGACTGGGTACTGGAGTACCAAAATTGGCAGAACATATTAGAGACATACCATATTTTTCGCCGTATAAGACGCACTTTTTCTTCCCCAAAACTGGGGGGGGGGAAAGTCGGTGCGTCTTATACGGCGAATACACACCTATCGCGGCGGTCCCTGCGGCCATCAACGGCCGTGACCCACGGCTAATACAGGACATAACCGATCGCGGTGATGCCCTGTATTAACCCTTCAGACGTGGCGATCAAAGCTGACCGCCGCGTCTGAAGGGAAAGTGACACTAACCCGGCTGTTTGGTCGGGCTGTTCGGGACCGCCGCGATTTCACCGCGGCGGTCCCGAACAGCCCGACTGAATAGCCGGGTTAGTGCTTACAGGACATCGGGAGGGACCTTACCTGCCTCCTAGGTGTCTTCTCCGTTCAGGGATCCCCTGTATGGCCGGCGCTCTCCTTCCTCGTCATCACGCGTATGTGCGTCGGCGTGCATAACGACGTGATAGCGGCGAAGGAGAGCGAGGATACCCGGCCGGCAGCAGAGACGTTCCAGAGCGACGGGGACACAGCGACAGCGATGGAGCGACATCCAGGGCAGCGGTGACGGGTCCGGAGCGGCGGGGACACGTGAGTACTACCTCCTATGCAGTGGTCTTCAATCTGCGGACCTCCAGATGTTGCAAAACTACAACTCCCAGCATGCCCGGACAGCCAACGGCTGTCCGGGCATGCTGGGAGTTGTAGTTTTGCAACATCTGGAGGTTCCGCAGGTTGAAGACCACTATTGGGTTCAAAATCTTTATTTTTTTAGATTTTGCACCTATAAAATGGGTGCGTCTTATACGCCGGTGCTTCCTATAGGGCGAAAAATACGGTACATGCTAGCGACTCAACCTGCCTGAAGTTCCTAGGCATTGAGCGAGTGACATACCCTTTCCCAGGAAAAACCACAGACAACACTTTACGCCAGAAATGTTACGCCTAGCGCTCCGGGTCCCCGCTCCTCCCCGGAGCGCGTACGGCGTCTCTCTCTCCGCAGCGCCCCGGTCGGTCCCGCTGACCGGGAGCGCTGCACTGTCATGGCCGTCGGGGATGCGATTCGCACAGCGGGACGCGCCCGCTCGCGAATCGCATCCCAGGTCACTTACCCGTTCCCGTCCCCTGCTGTCATGTGCTGGCGCGCGCGGCTCCGCTCTCTAGGGCGCGCGCGCGCCAGCTCCCTGAGACTTAAAGGGCCAGTGCACCAATGATTGGTGCCTGGTCCAATTAGCTTATTGGCTTACACCTGCACCCTATTTTTAAGTATCTGCACCACCCTTTGTTCCCTGCCAGATCTTTGTTGCCTTGTGCCAGTGAAAGCGTTTAGTGTGTCCAAAGCCTGTGTACCAGAACTTCTGCTATCCACCCTGACTACGAACCTTGCCGCCTGCCCCCGACCTTCTGCTACGTCCGACCATGCTTCTGTCTACTCCCTTGTACCGCGCCTATCTTCAGCAGTCAGAGAGGTTGAGCCGTTGCTAGTGGATACGACCTGGTCACTACCGCCGCAGCAAGACCATCCCGCTTTGCGGCGGGCTCTGGTGAAAACCTGTAGTGACTTAGAACCGGTCCACTAGCACGGTCCACGCCAATCCCTCTCTGGCACAGAGGATCCACCTCCTGCCAGCCGGCATCGCGACAGTAGATCCGGCCATGGATCCCGCTGAGGTTCCTCTGCCTTATATCTCTGATATCACCACGGTGGTCGCCCAGCAATCCCGACAGATCGCCCATCTAACCCACCAGCTGTCGGAAGTGTCCACCATGGTGCAGCAACTTCAGTCGCAACTTCTGCCTCTGCTTCAGCAGCAACCATCTCCTCCGCCAGCTCCTGCACCCCTTCCGCAGCGAGTGGCCACTCCTAGCCTCCGCTTGTCCTTGCCGGACAAATTTAATGGGGACTCTAAGTTTTGCCGTGGCTTTCTTTCGCAATGTTCCCTGCACTTGGAGATGATGTCGGACCAGTTTCCTACTGAAAGGTCTAAGGTGGCTTTCGTAGTCAGCCTTCTCTCTGGAAAAGCCCTGTCATGGGCCACACCGCTCTGGGACCGCAATGACCCCGTCACTGCCTCTGTACACTCCTTCTTCTCGGAAATTCGAAGTGTCTTTGAGGAACCTGCCCGAGCCTCTTCTGCTGAGACTGCCCTGCTGAACCTGGTCCAGGGTAATTCTTCCGTTGGCGAGTACGCCATACAATTCCGTACTTTTGCTTCTGAACTATCCTGGAATAATGAGGCCCTCTGCGCGACCTTTAAAAAAGGCCTATCCAGCAACATTAAAGATGTTCTGGCCGCACGAGAAACTCCTGCTAACCTGCATGAACTCATTCATCTAGCCACTCGCATTGACATGCGTTTTTCTGAGAGGCATCAAGAGCTCCGCCAGGAAAAAGACTTAGATCTCTGGACACCTCTCCCACAGTCTCCATTGCAATCTGCGCCTAGGCCTCCCGCCGAGGAGGCCATGCAAGTGGATCGGTCTCGCCTGACCCTGGAAGAGAGGAATCGCCGTAAGGAAGAGAATCTTTGTCTGTACTGTGCCAGTACCGAACATTTTTTGGTGGATTGCCCTATCCGTCCTCCACGTCTGGGAAACGCACGCTCGCACCCAGCTCTCGTGGGTGTGGCGTCTCTTGATGCTAAGTCGGCTTCTCCACGTCTCACGGTGCCTGTACGGATTTCTCCTTCAGCCAGCTCTTCCCTCTCAGCCGTGGCCTGCCTGGACTCTGGTGCCTCTGGGAATTTTATTCGGGAGTCCTTGGTGAATAAATTCCGCATCCCGGTGACCCGTCTCGTCAAGCCACTCCACATTTCCGCGGTCAACGGAGCCAGGTTGGATTGCACCGTGTGTTACCGCACGGAGCCCCTCCTAATGTGCATCGGAACTCATCACGAAAAAATTGAGTTTTTGGTCCTCTCCAATTGCACTTCCGAAATTCTCCTTGGACTACCCTGGCTTCAACACCATTCCCCAACCCTGGATTGGTCCACAGGGGAGATCAAGAGCTGGGGTACCTCTTGCTTCAAGGACTGCCTTAAACCGGTTCCCAGTACTCCCTGCCGTGACCCTGTGGTTCCCCCTGTATCCGGTCTCCCTAAGGTCTTTATGGACTCTGCCTGCCATAAGAAGTGCCTCTCCCCCCCTCCCAGTCCAGTCAGGCAAGCCTCGGTGCCTCCTCATGGCCCTCGTCCTGGTGTCACACTGCCCCGTGCCAGGCCTCGCCCTCTGCCCTCCCTCCCCATTCCCACTCCTGCTGTACTGCCTGCCGTTGAGGAATCCCTCCATCCTTTCCCGGTGTCCTCATCCCAGGGGAGGCAGTTACCGGACAAAGAGAAGGGGAGACCTAAGGGGGGGGGTACTGTTACGCCTAGCGCTCCGGGTCCCCGCTCCTCCCCGGAGCGCGTACGGCGTCTCTCTCTCCGCAGCGCCCCGGTCGTTCCCGCTGACCGGGAGCGCTGCACTGTCATGGCCGTCGGGGATGCGATTCGCACAGCGGGACGCGCCCGCTCGCGAATCGCATCCCAGGTCACTTACCCGTTCCCGTCCCCTGCTGTCATGTGCTGGCGCGCGCGGCTCCGCTCTCTAGGGCGCGCGCGCGCCAGCTCCCTGAGACTTAAAGGGCCAGTGCACCAATGATTGGTGCCTGGTCCAATTAGCTTATTGGCTTACACCTGCACCCTATTTTTAAGTATCTGCACCACCCTTTGTTCCCTGCCAGATCTTTGTTGCCTTGTGCCAGTGAAAGCGTTTAGTGTGTCCAAAGCCTGTGTACCAGAACTTCTGCTATCCACCCTGACTACGAACCTTGCCGCCTGCCCCCGACCTTCTGCTACGTCCGACCTTGCTTCTGTCTACTCCCTTGTACCGCGCCTATTTTCAGCAGTCAGAGAGGTTGAGCCGTTGCTAGTGGATACGACCTGGTCACTACCGCCGCAGCAAGACCATCCCGCTTTGCGGCGGGCTCTGGTGAAAACCTGTAGTGACTTAGAACCGGTCCACTAGCACGGTCCACGCCAATCCCTCTCTGGCACAGAGGATCCACCTCCTGCCAGCCGCCATCGTGACAAGAAAGAAGCCATTTGGATTTCCAAATTGAGAGCTACCAAAGGACTTGGTCTTAACGACAAAAATGAACTCAATAATTTTTATTCCATAGTTTATTTGTTTATTTAATTGTTCCTTTAATCCTTCCCTCACCCCTTGCCTATGAACCGTTTCTGCACACATTTGCTTGTTTCATGATAATAGATGTCTAGCATTCCCTTCTGAAATTTATAGTTTGGAACAATGCAGAGTTCCATTTTGCCATAATTAGACTGGCATTCTAAACCGTGACGCGCGCATTGCTTAAACAGCAAGGCGCTCCTATTACACCGGTACATCCAGCGCACCTTTAATCTCGGTCCGTATTATACCTGATTAAAAATCCCTGGGCTTTGGATTTCATTGATTGTAAAATATCCTCAGCCGCGCTCACCGGAGTCACATGCTCTAGCTTCTATCCTCCTCCCCTCATTTACCTAATCACTTCCACACATGCACACACACCTTGATGCATTAGCCTATTTACGTCATAGACAGGCACCGGACCACTTTTCCCTGGGTCATCGGCACTGCATATATAAGTCAGAGCCGTCTCTTCATTCAGCAGCGTGAACAAGCAGATCTCCTGCAAAACGATTTGTCGCTTCTGTGCAGCTCTACGGCTCCCTCCTCCCTTCCGTTCTACCTGTATGTACAGCACGCTTGAATAAACTCTTCACTTGAATACTTAAAACGTGGTGGGTGCAACGATTTCTTTCCACTTGATTTTTGCATGGACATATCTCTAATTTCCTTCGTGGGTACCACCACGTATTCCAGCAAACTGGTTCAGACGGATTTAAAAGACTCTCCCTTTTTTTTCCAACAATTGTTCTATACTTTTTCATTACCACATAACCTTTTATGCATTGGCATCCACTATTTCTTTTCAGCTATTCAGTGCTGGTTTGCTTTTTTCTATACACTTGTCATGTGAGGCCTATGCGACAGCCTCACAAATATTTGCCAGCGTGGAGCTTTCAACTAGATTTCATCTACAGTTTATACCTGCTAGCAGTTGTAAAGTGTAGTAAATTCGGCACACAGGGTGTCTTCAAAAAAATGTAAAAAAAATTTTTTTTATACATGAAGGATGCATTCAGTCAGTATTAAAGGGGTACTCCGCCCCTGGCATCTTATCCCCTATCCAAAGGACAGGGGATAAGATGTTAGATCGCCGCGGTCCCGCTGCTGGGGACCCCAGGGATCGCCACTGCGGCACCCCGCCATCATTACTGCACAGAGCGAGTTCGCTCTGTGCGTAATGACGGGCGATACAGGGGCCGGAGCAGCGTGACGTCATGGCTCCGCCCCTCATGACATCACGGCCCGTCCCCTTAATGCAAGTCTATGGCAGGGGGCCACCGCCCCTCCCCCTCCCATAGACGTGTATTGACGGGGGCGGGCTGTGACGTCACGAGGGGCGGAGCCGTGACGTAACAATGCTCCGGCCCCTGTATTGCCCGTCATTACGCGCAGAGCGAACTCGCTCTGCGCAGTAATCATAGCGGGGTGCTGCAGCAGCGATCCCTGGGGTCCCCAGCAGCAGGACCCCGGCGATCTGACATTTTATCCCCTATTCTTTGGATAGGGGATAAGATGTCTAGGGGCGGAGTACCCCTTTAAGTAAAGGTGCTTTTAGCAGCAATTATACCCTAAATATCAGAGTCTGTTTACAGGTAATGTAACAGGACCTCAGTACAAAGCAATCATGTCAGTAACAATACAAGAAATGTACTTAGCAGGGTGCTTAAGTACTTTTGGGGTCTTTTTGTAGCTTTTTATGTATCGTTTATTTATATTCACATCATAGTCACATGATAAATGAATCACAAAATGTCTATTTGTTAAGTTGTTAAGGGATTAACTCCAAAGAAAAATACACCACAAAAACACGTCCTAAACACACTATTTAGAAGAAAAAGAAAAAAGAAAGGAACAAAAACTATATGTGGAGGAAATGTATTGCAGTTTCATGAAATGCATCTCAAGGCCACTGGCCACTTTTTTAGGCACACCTTTGCCTTCAGAACTGCCTTCATTCTTCATTGTATACTTTCTACAAGATGCTGGAAGCATTCCTCAAAACAAATTGGTCCATATGGACATGATGGCATCATGCAGTTGCTGCAGATTTGTTGGTTGCGCACGCATAATGCAAATCTCCCATTCCACCACATCCAAATGTTGTTTTGTTGGATTGGAGAAGAGTGAACTCATTGTCATGTTCAGGAAACCAGTTTAAGAAGATGACTTGAGCTTTGTGACATGATGCATTATCTTGCTGGAATTAGCGATCAGACGATGGGTACACTGTGGTCATAAAGAGATGGACATATGGTCAGCAACAATACTCAAGTATGCTGTTGTGGTGAGGGTGTGGTGAGGGCAGATGTTATTACCCTAGGGGCAGATGGCATTAATCCCTTGTATTTGTGACGCCAAGACGTCAGGATGGATCCATGCTTTCATGTTGTTGCACCAAATTCTGACCCTGTCATGTGAACGTTGCAGAAGAAAAGAATTTCCTCTGTAGTATACAGCCGCTAATAAGTACTGGAAGGATTAAGATTTTTTAATAGAAGTAATTTACAAATCTTTTTAACTATCTGGCACCAGTTCGTTCATTCATAAAAATAAAAAAAATAAAAAAATTCCACTGGAGTACCCCCCTTAACCCCTTGTGGAAGAAGCCCATTATGACCTTAACCCCTTAACGACGAAGGACGTATATTTACATCCTCCGCTCTCGCGGTGATGCCCTGTATTAACCCTTCAGACGCGGCGATCAAAGCTGACCGCTGCGTCTGAAACTAAATTGAAAGTATCCCGGCTGCTCAGTCGGGCTGTTCGGACCGCCGCTTTGAAATCGTGGCGTCCCGAACAGCTTACAGGACACCGGGAGGGACCTTAACTGCCTCCTATGGGAGCTATAACACTGCAAAAAAAGTGTTAATAAAGATCATTTAACCCCTTCCCTAACAAAAGTTTGAATCAACCCCCTTTTTCCCATAAAAAAATAAAACAGTGTAAATAAAAATAAACATATGTGGTTTTGCCACGTGCGTAAATGTCCGAACTATAAAAATATATCATTAATTAAACCGCACGGTCAATGGCGTACACGTAAAAAAATTCCAAAGTCCAAAAAAGCGTATTTTTTGTCACTTTTTATACCATTAAAAAATTTATAAAAAGTGATCAAAAAGTCAGATCACAACAAAAATGGTACCGATAAAAACTTCAGATCACGGCGCTAAAAATGAGCCCTCATACCGCCCTGTACGCACATTAGGTAGCATAGGATTCCCCCACATTAAGTAGCATAGTTCCCCCACATTAGGTAACATAGGATTCCCCTACATTAGGTAGCATAGGATTCCCTCACATTAGGTAGCGCTATAAGTGACGTCATCGTACGCGCTGTGCAGAACATCGGCGTCCCGTCGCTGCGCTTGCAATGGCGTCACTTACCGTGCGAGCCTCCGCCAGGAAGTCCCCACAGGCAGATGTAAGTAGCAGTTACTTACTAGCAGTTTAGTGACGGGGCTATCTGCAGAGTTCGGCAGGTGTACAGCTGTAATTTTAATGCTCCCCAGAACATTGGATGTGGGGCAATGGTTAACTGAACTGATTGCTGTAAATATAAAGTGGTCAGGCCGATGGGGGATTATGGAGGAGTCAGCCAGCCGGCTCCCCGCCTCCAATGCACGCTGGGGTGCATTAGGAATACAGCTGTTTACATGCTAAACTCTGCATATAACCTCTGGATTTAAGTAAATAACCCTTTATTCTACAACTGTTCACCCGCACTATAAACCAGTAAAAAAAATTGATATTATTTACATAGATGCCCCATCGTAATTCAAAGCAAAAATATAGTCTTTTTGTTTTATTCATTTGTTGTACCCGATTGTATTGTCATGCCCTAGCAATTCTCAGCCAGCTCCATTATATTATATAATATTACGTTTTACCTCATTTACTGCAGTTCATTTATCATGGATTTTATCAACATTGCTCTTATTTATAATTAAATGTATTATTATTAGTTGTAGTATTATTATGTGGTGAGGGTGTGATGAAAGGGCAGATGTTATTGCCCTAGGGGCAGATGGCATTAACCCTTTGTGTTCATAATGCCCGGGCGTGGTTATCCTCTACACCAACCAAGGTATAGCCGCTGGTTCCTGGGCCAGGCGCAGGGCAAATAATCACTCCGATCCAATGTTACGGAACAACGGCAGCTTTACTGAGGCAGACAGATGGTATAGTCTTTACAGCTCAATTAGGCCCAAGGAGATGACCAGTGACTTTAGGAGACTTGCTGGCTCTCTGGGACTTGTTGTGGACTTGGACTGAATTATGCAATCCCTCGCTGACTTTAGCAGGCTTGATAGACTTGACTATGACTGACTAGACTTCTCCCCTGTGGTTGCTTACCAGGTTTTGACTTTCATCTGAATGGGTACACGGTTGATGGAAGCGTGGATGTGTGGTTATTCCTAAGTCTCCCTTAGGACACCAGACACTCTCAGGTCTTGACTGTACTGCTCCTCAGCAACAACTTACTCAGACTAGCTCCTCCCTGCAATATATGGGAGAAATTTGGAGGAGTCCTATAGGTCACCCACAAGTCACCTGGTCACTGACACCTTCCCTGGTTGCATGAAAAAGCACATTAACATCAGAAAGACAAATTAATAAATACAGTCATGGCCGTAAATATTGGCACCCCTGAAATTTTTCTAGAAAATTAAGTATTTCTCACAGAAAAGGATTGCAGTAACATGTGTTTTGCTATACATGTTTATTCCCTTTGTGTGTATTGGAACTAAACCAAAAAAGGGAGGAAAAAAAGAAAATAATATCACACCAAACTCCAAAAATTGTCTGGACAAAATTATTGGCACCTTTAACTTAATATTTGGTTGCACACCCTTTGGAAAAAATTACTGAAATCAGTCGCTTCCTATAACCATCAATAAGCTTCTTACACCTCTCAGCCGCTATGTTGGACCACTCTTCCTTTGCAAACCGCTCCAAGTCTCTCTTATTGGAAGGGTGCCTTTTCCCAATAGCAATTGTAAGATCTCTCCACAGGTGTTCAATGGAATTTAAATCTGGACTCATTGCTGACCACTTCAGAACTCTTCAGCGCTTTGTTGCCATCCATTTCTGGGTGCTTTTTGACGCATTTTTGGGGTCATTGTCCTGCTGGAAGACCCAAGATCTCGGACGCAAACCCAGCTTTCTGACACTGGGCTGTACAGTGCGACCCAAAATCCGTTGGTAATCCTCAGATTTCATGATGCCTTGCACACATTCAAGGCACCCAGTGCCAGAGGCACAAAACAACCCCAAAACATCATTGAACCTCCACCATATTTCACTGTAGGTACTGTGTTCTTTTCTTTGTAGGCCTCATTCCGTTTTCGGTAAACAGTAGAATGATGTGCTTTACCAAAAAGCTCTATCTTGGTCTCATCTGTCCACAAGACGTTTTCCCAGAAGGATTTTGGCTTACTCAAATTCATTTTGGCAAAATGTAGTCTTGCTTTTTTATGTCCTGTCTGCAGTGGGGTCCTTCTGGGTCTCCTACCATACCGTTTCATTTAATTTAAATGTCGACAGATAGTTTGCTCTGACACTAATGCTCCCTGAGCCTGCAGGACAGCTTGAATATCTTTGGAACTTGTTTGGGGCTGCTTATCCACCATCTAGACTATCCTGCATTGATATCTTTCATCAGTTTTTCTCTTCCGTCCACGCCCAGGGAGATTACCTACAGTGCCATGGGTTGCAAACGTCTTGATAATGTTGCGCACTGTGGACAAAGGCAAATCTAGATCTCTGGAGATGGACTTGTAACCTTGAGATTGTTGATATTTTCCCACAATTTTGGTTCTCAAGTCCTCAGACAGTTCTCTTTTCCTCTTTCTGTTGTCCATGCTTAGTGTGGGACACACAATGCAAAGACTAAGTGAACTATTACTCACACCTGTTACTTGCCCCAGGTGAGTTTAAAGGAGCATCACATGCTTGAAACAATCTCATTTTTCCACAATTTTGAAAGGGTGCCAATAATTTTGTC
Source organism: Hyla sarda (assembly GCF_029499605.1). Taxonomy (NCBI): domain Eukaryota; kingdom Metazoa; phylum Chordata; class Amphibia; order Anura; family Hylidae; genus Hyla; species Hyla sarda. The sequence continues at coordinate 324,184,572 of NC_079190.1, forward strand.
CAGACCATTTTTGGAGTTTTTTTTTTTTTTTGGTGATATTATGTGCAATTAGCTTTTTTTTGCCTCCGTTTTTTGTTTTAGTTAAAATACACACCAAGGGAATAAACATGTGTATACCAAAACATGTGTTACTGCAATCCTTTTCTGTGAGAAATACTTCATTTTCTAGAAAAATTTCAGGGATGCCAACATTTATGGCCATGACTGTAACATAAGGCACTGTTAACCATTCAGGATCTGAAGAATGGAGGTGGACCTACGGGGCACTGAAATAGAGTACGCCACACAGGATGGAAAAGGGTACAGGAGGGCAACTCCTGTACTGGGCCACCACAATTATATTTAAATGTACATTTATTTCCTAATCACTATCAGCACTAAGGTCAGTGGCACATTGCCAATCCACTTGCCCTCTGCCGTAATGATGTCTCTGAAACCAAATTGACATCAAACATGACTCTTGCCGCTAGCCTTCCTGCCCTTTTTTAAATTTGAATATGTGCATATATAATCTCTGTTTGCATTACTATGTAACAGCCCGATGAAGCGAGGGAATCCTTGTAAAACTGTTTAATTGTATATTAAATAAATTGATTTTTCTTATACTGCAAGTCCAAGTTTTGGCTAATATTTCTCGCCTCCAGCGCAACGACTGCATCTACGCTTGAGCATTTGAGCGTTTCAATGAATTCTCCCCTTCCATTTGCTTGAATAATTGTGGGTACATTTGTTTTCATCCCTGGTTTGTAACACCTGGATCTCCTTATCAACTGCTCTCAACCTCCACACCACAGGTCTCTGCTCCACCTACCATTATGTGCTGACTCCTCTCCACTCTGTCACCCCTTTTAGCATGCTCTCTCCTAGCACAGCAGACCCCTTTCCGTTTAGGTGCAAATGAGCTGAAGAATTAAGTTCGTATCCCAACAAAAAGTCAGCCCAGTGCTCTAAAAACCCAAACCCTTCACTTTTACACCAAGACTTAACCCATGCATTTCCAAATTGTATCTAGCCAAAAACAGCCAGCAAACCCAAATATAAAAGGGATAAAATATAAAAATATAAAATATAAAAGTGGGCGCTCTCTCAATGAAAAAGGGTATAAAATAAAAAAAAAGAGTTGTCAAGAAGATCCTTAAAGGGGTACTCTGCCCCAAGACATCTTATTCCCTATACAAAGAATAGGGGATAATATGTTTGATCATGGGGGTCCCGCTGCTGGGACCCCCCCGACAATCTCCCTGCAGCACCCGCCATTTGTTTAGAACGCTGGCTATGGCATCGGAGGCTCGTGACGCCATGGCCACGCCCCCTCATGATGTCACATCACACCCCCTCAATACAAGTCTATGGGAGGGGCCATGAGTGTGAACTATCTTATCTATTGTATCTGTTTTTACTCTTTCAAGTCCTCAACCTGTGGACCTCCAGATGTTGCTAAACTACAACTCCCAGCATGCCTGCTAGGAGTTGTAGTTTTGCAACATCTGGAGGTCCACAGGTTGAAGACCACTGACGTACACAACTTCCTCACTCTTCTGCTCTGTGTTTTCCCCGTGAAAACCTGAAACCTCCCTGTGATAAATGAGGTCGTGTGTAGACAGAGCTGGGGGAGGGGAGGGGCTGTGTCCATCCTCATTCTCCCCCTGCACTGTCTTCTCCAGTGAAAAAATCCAACCCATGGCTGCTCTGTGTGTCCTATGTAGACAGAGCAGGTGAGGGAAGGAGCTGTGTACATCAGTGGTCTTCAACCTGTGGACCTCCAGATGTTGCAAAACTACAACTCCTAGCAGGCATGCTGGGAGTTGTAGTTTAGCAACATCTGGAGGTCCACAGGTTGAGGACCACTGGTGTAAGTCCTCATTCTCCCCCTGCATATTATGCATCTTGTATTATACATCTTCTTGTATCTTTTTATGTCAGGCTAGCGCAGCTTGTAATGAATGGGCGTATATACAATGTCGGTTGGCATAGCAATGTGTGGGCTGTGATTGGTGCAGCTATGAGGACTGTGATTGGTGAGCACTAGGAAGGGCAGTGACTTAGCATAGTAGGTTGTGTTAGAGGACAGCTTGGGGGCGTTTTTTTTTATTGTATGGGGGCGTAGATTATGTTTTGTACTTGGGAGGAAGTCGGCTGTGTGAGAGTGAAAAGGATCATGGGAGCTGAGCTCCATAACCAGGAAGTACAGGGATTTTCACTGCAGCATATCTCACAAACTGGAGCGGTCAGACAAATAATGAAAAGTGCTGTGTGATGATGGAGGCAAGGTCTACATTGTGGCAGGTACTTAAAGGACAAGTCTCACAGTAAACAATTGTTCAGCTTTTAGTGCAGAAGTTAAAGTTATACAGGTTTGTAAATCACTTCCATTACCAATGCTGCTTAGAAACAAGCTTTATCTGCATTCTTCTGTCTGACAGGAAATTCAGCTGTTCCAGGTTTTCATGACTTCCGACCCCCTATTCAGGCTGTTATCAGCAGCATCCCGGGGCCGTGCCGCGACAATTACCCAGAAAACCCCTGTGCTGCAGAGAGCTCCCTGTGCTCAGCCTTAGCCCCTCCCATCTGATGAATATTCACACTGTCCTCCCTCTCTTCTGCAGTGATTGGCTGAGCAGCACTGCCTATATGCCGGCTGATTCAGATCATAGTTCTCTCCCCTCTCCTTGCTAATGTTTTTACACTGAGAACGGAGGAGAGGTGGGAGGTGAGGGAGCTGCCAGCATAGACCTGTCACACTGAGAATGGAGGGGAGGGAGAGTAGATTTGTCACACTGAGCACTGGGGAGAGAGGAGTGCAGGGCAGAGGAGGGGGGAGGTGATTGTGCCACTGTAAAGCAGGAGGGGGAGGGAGTGATTTTACAGTGTAAAACTGCAGCTTCAACTCCAGGGTCCCTCTCTCTGAGCACTGAGATTAGTTTGTTTCCTCGTGGCCACCCTGCTGTATAGGGATATGATTGGAGCTCAGTGTTATAGGGCTATGATTGGAGCTCAGTGTTATGTGACCACCCTGCTGTATAGGGATATGATTGGAGCTCAGTGTTATGTGGGAGTGGCTAACATAAGTTAGGGGTGGTAACAAGTTCTCTGCTCAGGCAGCTGAGAGCAGGAAATGTGAGCAGTGCATGCAGGGAAATGTAGTTTTTGAGATCACAGGCATAGCCACCATAACCAGGAAGTAACTGCAATTTATGAGCTGAATAGCTGGTGAATGGGGGGCGGAAAAAAATCACAAACATGTCAGAGAGGGGGTAGGTGAATATACTATGGAATGGCTAGGGATTTTTTTTTTCTTTGCTGCATGGGATATCTTCTTTAATTTCGTTTTTTTCACTATTGGATATCTCCTTTAAGGTTCATAAATTTGAAAAATCAGTTCATCTTCTCCATATCTTGTGCTAGTTTATGCTAACCTAGGAGCCAAGTCATGTGTCTCTAATCTCAGATCTACAAAGCTTTCTTATTTCTTCACACGCTGTTGTGTACTGACCTGTATAAGACCTGTATTACTATTTTATTATGTTCATTTTTCATGTTTCTTTTCTTTATGTATGAAAAATGTAATGAAATCTTAATAAACAATAAAAAAAGAGAGCGGGATCACCAGCTCTGAGCCACTGTAGTTCATTTCCTCTGAAGCACTGCAGAGCTCAACTCCAGAGACAGATATGAGGATCCAAAGATACCCAGCGAGGAAGCCAGGTAAGCAGGAAGTCCAATGGGAATGCTCCAAATCTTCCCCTTATATAGTGTGGTAGGAGTTCAGAGTTCAGTTCAGGAGAGGAGTGAGTTTAACCCCTTAAGGACGCAGCCCTTTTTTGCAATTCTGACCACCGTCACTTTACAAATTAATAACGCGAAAACGCTTTTACCGAATATTCTGATTCTGAGATTGTTTTTTCGTGACATATTCTACTTTATTTTGGTGGTAAATTTTCGGCGTTAATTGCATCCTTTTTTGGTGAAAAATCACAAAATTTCATGAAAATTTTGAAAATTTTGCATTTTTCTAACTTTGAAGCTCTCTGCTTGTAAGGAAAATGGATATTCCACTTTATGTTGGCATCATAAAATGGACATATTTTTGCTTTTTGAAAAAATTAGAGGGCTTCAAAGTAGAGCAGCAATTTTCAAAAATGTCATGAAAATTGCTAAATCTGAAGGGACAGATGTTACAGAACTACAACTCCCAGCATGCCTGGGCAGTCAAGGCATGCTGAGAGTTGTAGTTTGGCAACATCTGGAGGGCTACTGTTTGGGCACCACTATAACAGTTGTCTCCAAACTGTGACCCTCCAGACCTTGCAAAACTACAACTCCCAGCATGCCCAGACAGCCTTTGGCTCTCTGGGCATGCTGGGAGTTGCAGTTTGGCCCCCCTAGTGGTTGCCACAGTAAAGATCGATTTATTTTCACTTTCAATTCCCCCCCCCCCACTGTCGATTCCCTACCTGATCAGGATCCTGCAGGCTCCAGGGAAGATCCCAGGTCCCCAGACATCTTCTCCTGCAGGTACGGCCTCCATCTTCTTCCCAGAGCCCCTCGACATCCAGGGGCGGGCAGAATGGGGGGTTGCCATGGCAACCCCCTGTCCTGCGCTGCCATTGGTCAGAACTCCGTTCTGAGTAATGGCAGGGGATAGGAGTAGATCGCAGCTTTGCGATCTCACTCCAATCCTTTAGGCTGATCGGGGTTGTTGCTGACAACTCCGATCAGCCCTATTTTCCGGGTGATCGGGTCACCAGAGAGCCGATCAGCCCGGAATTGGAGAAAATCGCATGTCTGAATTGACATGCGATTTTCTCCGATCGCCGACATGGGGGGGTCTCAGGACCCCCCTGGGCGATGTGCCAGGGTGCCTGCTGAATGATTTCAGCAGGCATCCGGCTCCGGTCCCCAACCGGCTAGTGGTGGGGACCGGAATTCCCACGGGCGTATGTATACGCCCTGTGTCCTTAAGGACTCGGAATGCAGGGCGTATCCATACTCCCTGCGTCCTTAAGAGGTTAAAGGAGATATCCAGTGCTGAAAACCTTATCCCCTATCCTAAGGATAGGGGATAAGTTTCAGATCTCCTGTATGGGGCCCTGGCAGCCCGCGGGAAGGGGGCGTGTTGACCACCGCACGAAGCGGCGGCTGACACGCCCCCTCAATACAACTCTATGGCAGAGCCGGAGCGCTGCCTTCAGCTAATTCCGGCTCTGCCATCATGATGTATTGAGGGGGTGTGTCAGCCGCAGCTTTGTGTGGTGGTCGACACCGGCTATCTGGCCAGCAAGACAGGGCTCCATACAGGAGATCGCGGGGGGGCCCCAGCGGTCAGACCCCCCACGATCTGAAACTTATCCCCTATCCTTAGGATAGGGGATACGTTTTTCAGCACTGGACTACCCCTTTAAGCAGAGGTACAGTTTGGAGAATTCTGAAGGGAATCTACGAACTGGATATGGGTGTGTGCCTTATGCAAGAAACCCCCCCCAGTCTGAACTGTGTCTATAGCGTGCGACAAATCGTCAGACAGTTACAGCGCCAGTTTTGTACGGGACCTTGTTTGTTAAAAACATTTATGTGAAGAGGCGCTAGTGAAAAAGAGGGAGAGAAGCAAAGTTTATTGTCTGCCATTGTGAAAAAACTAAGTCTGTGTCCGTCATGTGTAAAGTCCGCACAGAAGCCATGCTGCACCACACAGTCTGTAAAGAGCGCAAAGAATGCACGTGAAAGTCTACGTCCTGCCCCTGGGCGTGGAAATCAAGATGCGGTGCCGAACCCGAGGTGGAACCTAAAGGGCCGTCCCCCTGTTTCCCAGCACCCCAGGTCCTGAAACCAGCGCAACGTCCAGAGTCAACCAACTCCATTGTACAGTGGGTGTTTGGTGATGACCCCCGAGTCCAGTACATGCATGAGCACCTCCTGCCCCTGCCAGGAAAAGAGCACCCCCCCCCAATCCCTGTGGCCTTGTCTGCGAGGGCTGAGCGTGAGGCCCGTATGGCTGCCATAGTGGACGAGTTGAGGGAGCAGAGGAGGCAGGCGTACCGTTCCAAAGAACTGCTTTATGAGGTGCGACAAGCTCAACAGCAGGACACCAAACACTTACAGTATGTGTATATCAGGATGCTGGAACACCCCAGACCTGGAGAGCCACCCCTAGTCCGGTGAATAGCCAGGGTAGTCAAATTCAATAAAGTCAGGGGGTATGGCTCCTTAATGGACTGCCATCACGTTGGCACTCTACTGGTTAATCGACCTGCTGTAAAAAGTGGAAAGTGGGAGATTGTAGAATACACTCCAGTACAGAGCACAAGAGGGGAATGGGCGGTAGCTGTAACCCATACTAAAAATCCCATACAACTCCCCTTTGTCTACTTTCTGTCTGTGGAGTGGGACTCTGATCCCTTCGGTCTACTTCCTCCCAAGGGGCCACTATTACCGGAGATGGTTGTCACAGCTCCCAAGAACACTACAAGCCATGGAGCAGCAGTATCCAGTCCAGATGTGCCTCGGCCTACTCCTGCTGTTGTGGAGGTTAGGCCGGTCAAATGGGCACCAACAGTCCCTACCCCAGTGACGCAAGCTGCATCCATCCAAATAGTGGTAACTGTCAATCCCACCATATCTGATTCCAAGTTGTCCAAGGTGTCTTGGAACACCACAATCAACCCCTTAGAGGGAGTCCAAGCAAGGGGGCCCCGCTACATGTCTCAGCCCAGAAAGAATGGAGACCATCGAGGCTGGGATGGGCAGATCCCCACAAATTGAGTCTTATACGGCAAAAAGCTCCTTTCTTCACTTATGTTGTTTCATTAAAGTGAATGGTGTTCTGTTTTGTTTTCTCTATTTTTCAGTTTGCAACGTTGAAGAAACTGTGCCTAGCGACTTGCCAAGAATGTTGCAGTAACTATATGCTTAAGCGTATCTACCTGGCTAAGGCCATTAACTTCTTAAGACTTACAGTACTTAGAACTTTTATAGGGTACTACATTAAATCACAGGATAAAATATCTAGAATGTTGTCAAAGTGAGCGAACTTAAAAAAAAAAAATCTATTTAAGATGTTGTAGAGGTGTGCCAACATACATTTACATGGGCCAAAAGGAAAAAAAAAATGTTTAAGATGGTGTTGATGATTGTAGTACTAATGGGGTAGAACTGCAATAAGTGTACATAAAAATGTTTACCTAGACTAATATTGTATCTAATGTCTTTCTTTAAGCTGATTCAAGTGTGTGGGAGGTATCCTGAAAAGAGAATAGGAGTACCTTATAGCCACAAGATGCACACAAAGAAAATGCACATAACAAATGTATATATACAGGGTGGGCCATTTATATGGATACATCTTAATAAAATGGGAATGGTTGGTGATATTAACTTCCTGTTTGTGGCACATTAGTATATGTGAGGGGGGGGGGGGGGGGACTTTTCAAGATGGGTGGTGACCATAGCGGCCATTTTGAAGTCGGACAGTTTAAATCCAACTTTTGTTTTTTTCAATAGGAAGAATGTCATGTGACACCTCAAATTTATTGGGAATTTCACAATGAAAACAATGATGTGCTTGGTTTTAACGTATCTTTATTCTTTCATGAGTTATTTACAAGTTTCTGACCACTTATAAAATGTGTTCAATGTGCTGCCCATTGTGTTGGATTGTCAATGGAACCCTCTTCTCCCACTCTTCACACACTGATAGCAACACCGCAGGAGAAATGCTAGCACAGGCTTCCAGTATCCATAGTTTCAGGTGCTTGGGGGCCAGTCAACTGGCCCACGACGACCAATCCACTTGATGTGTTTCCCTCTTTATGCACTGAAGCTGGCAAGTTCCCTGAGTTTTTCCAGCAAGATGGTGCACCACCACATTATGGGTGTCAGGTCCGAGCATTCCTAGATGAACAGTTTCCTGGAAAATGAATTGGTTGTTGTGGGCCAGTTGAATGGCCCCCAAGGTCTCCCGATCTGACCCCCTTAGACTTTTATCTTTGGGGTCATGTGAAGGCAATTGTCTATGCTGTGAAGATACGAGATGTGCAGCACCTGAAACTACGGATACTGGAAGCCTGTGCTAGCATTTCTCCTGCGGTGTTGCTATCAGTGTGTGAAGAGTGGGAGAAGAGGGTTGCATTGACAATCCAACACAATGGGCAGCACATTGAACACATTTTATAAGTGGTCAGAAACTTGTAAATAACTAGTGAAAAAATAAAGTTATATTAAAACCAAGCACATCATTGTTTTTCTTGTGAAATTCCCAATAGATTTGATGTGTCACATGACCCTCTTCCTATTGAAAAAACAAAAGTTGTTTTCAAAATGGCCGACTTCAAAATGGCCGCCATGGTCACCACCCATCTTGAAAAGTTTCCCCCCTCACATATACTAATGTGCCACAAACAGGAAGTTAATATCACCAACCATTCCCATTTTATTAAGGTGTATCCATATAAATGGCCCACCCTGTATATTAGTCAGTAATAAAAATGTTTATAACTATAATAGGATTTCATAGTCTTCAGAAAAAGTATCAGTCTTATGCACAGTCAGAAAAAGTAAAATTAGTACATTGTATAATAGTCATAAATGTATATAATGCATATTGTGTACAGATAGTGAGTTAGTGTACAGCATAAAAAATGTCTCAAGTCAAAACTGTTATCTCCTAGTCAGTATATTTGTACTTCAGTCCATACAACCAAGAAATGTGTCTTGTCAATGTTAATTATTTGTCCTGTACACTGTGCACAGGGTTCTCTTGTGGCCAGAGAGAGCACCTGGTAAGCTTAAAGGGGTTATCTACCATAAGGTGATTTTAGTACGTACCTGGCAGACAGTAATGGACATGCTTATTAAGGATCTACGCTTGTCTTGGGGCTAAATGGCTATGTTGTAAGAGTCCACCATAACATTGTGGCTAGCTTTTTGTGAACTGGTATTTCCTGTTTGACTTTTTCTTTTTTGACTACAAATCCCATAATTCCATTTTCCTCCCTTCAACACATCAGCCACCCCACCATTGAAACATAAATGAGCTGCATCCATTCAAATGACCAGTGATTTTCAAATAGGGTGCCTACAGCTGTTGCATTAGTTGCAGATTGATGTCTCTCCCACCAAGCGATCACTCCACCTATTGAAGCAGACAGGCTCAATGTCATCAGCTGACTAGTGAGCCAGGTCTCGGCCGCATTGCAACCTGGGAAAAATCTGAGACAACAGTCATTTTGTATGCTGTTAAATATAAATATTGGGGTGAAAATCACCTAAGAATTGTGAGAAAACCGTCATACACTATATTATGAACTACACTAACTTTACAGCCCCTGTAGCATAGTCAAATAAAAAAATTCCTGGAATACCCCTTTAAGTAGCACTGTAAGGCTGCTTTCACACTATGAAAAGTACCCGTTATATATCGCCCGTTATAAAATAGCGGGCGATCGCGGGGTTAAACGGCCATTAGAAAATCCCTAACGGATGTTAGAAAATCCCATTATAGTCTATGGGATTTTTCTAAAAGCCGTTTTAACCCGTTATTAATAATGGACGTTATTTTATGACAGGCGATTGAACCGAAGAAATAGTGCATGCACTATTTCTCCCGTTACTATCTTCCATCACAAAATAAAGTCCGTTATTAATAACGGGCGATAACGGGTTAAAGTGGCTGTTAGAAATATCTCATAGACTATAATGGAATTTTCTAACGTCCGTTAGGGATTTTCTAATGGCCGTTTAACCCCGTGATCGGCCGCTATTTTATAACGGGCGTTATATAACGGGTACTTTTCATAGTGTGAAAGCAGCCTAAGTGGAAGTTATTAGTATCACAGATATAGTATTATAGTAATCTCAAAAGTTTTATGTTGCTGGGAGAAGTAGCAAAAAGCCAATGGGCCCAGTAGCACAGGCATCTGGGTAGAAAGCCTCTGGCAGCCCAATCAGAAATATGTCTAGTCATTACACAGAAAAAATATATAAAATAGTCTGTCTATGGTTTCATGTATACTTACGTTATTGTCAGAAATTAAAAATGTTCATAAGCTTTAAATGTCAGTATCAGTAATATAAGGGTTAAGTGTTAGTACAAAGATACCTGTTACTTTCCCTTTTGCGTTACTCCAAAGGACTTTGTTACATTCATCTGGAGTCTGTAAGGACATTCGTACAAAATGACACACAAACTCTTACAATTGTTTATACCCCTGTGTAGGACATTCTAACTAATGCCCCAAGAATATTTTCATAGCCCTGAGATGGACGCTCTAATCAATGCCCCAGGAACTATTTTTGTTTTCACTAACCAGGCCCATTAGGCCACTTTCTCACCATCCGCCCTCCAGGACGTTACGCCGAGGACAGCTTATCTTTAGAAGGGGAGTTTGTGGTGACCCAGTACAGAATATAAAATACTGCCCATCCTGTGTAGCAGATGTTACCTTCAGTGTCCAGTCCAGTGTCCGTCTTGGGCCAACACTACTCAGGACTCTATATACCTCATTATACTATGATTAATGTATTGTCATTTATTGTATACCTGCTGCTCTAAGCCTGTTAAGCCTGCAACCACACATCTGCTAAAGAATAACCCCAGTACCCAGGTGAATGTCAAGCCTAGCAATAAGCACTAAAGTGCAGGGGATTCAAGTCAAGTCAGTCATGTTAATCATACAATTCACTAAAGTCAAGCATGGGTTGCCATACAGCAAGTCAGTCATACACAGCACAATCAACTATAAGTCCCAGCAAGCCGATAAGCTTCCAAGATTCATCTTGCACCTCTCTTTATACCAATCTGAGCTGTATCAGATTTTATCATCTATCCTGCCTCAGTAAAGTCAGTTTCCCTGTAACCTTGTGTTGGAGTACTTATTGCCCCGTACTTGGCCCAGGAGAAGCTGAATCAACCTTGGGTGGTGTATGGGTTAACCACACCCTGGCATCACGAAAAGCTTAATTGCACATTACCCTCACAGGACACCACAGCATCATATACCCTTCTCTCTATCAAGATTACTTGAATGCATGTATAAGGTATACATTTCTATCTGATTGTCTTACCTGTAGACATGTGTCATTGTCTGATATGTTGTCTTCTAAAAATCTTTGCATATAAGGCCATCAAACACCTATTTATCATCTAGCACTGCCACCAACACATCCTTCTTATAGAATGCAAAAATAATCAGTCTGGACTTGTCTATTTCTTTCCATCAGTCACCTGCTCTTATTGTGCAATATTTATCGCTTGTAGGAAACTGCATTGAAGCAACAAGTATGTCATATAATACAACATGGAATTATAGCTAGCAGCGTAAAATAGAGACAGATACCAGACTAGTTTGAGCAACAATATGTTTAAGGTGAATAACATGTTCCTGCCAAATACTCCCCCAATTTTATAATTGTAGATATTGCACAATATTTACCCTAAAGTATGGATGCCTTTTTTTTATGAATATCTAGGTTTTTATGTTCTAAAAATACACCTTAAAAATAAACATGTAAAGGTAAAACATCAAAGGGGGGGGGGGGGGGGGAGGGTTGTCCAGGTACAATGCAAGATGGCCACTTGATCTGGGTGTTCCATGCCTTTACTGCCTGCTTCATCAGCATTTCCGCTGAGAACCCAGCTCTACTTTCTCTTCTCCTCTCAGTTTTCTTGCCGTGACCCCTGGGAACCACCTGGCTTATCTTCAAGCTAAATCAGAGTCTTCTACCATAGCATGTTAGGTGTTGCTGGGCCATCTTGCTACAGACAAATCCAGCTAGGGAAGTGCACCTGTACTGTGACATCACTGTGTGTAGTATGCCTGTATTGTGACATCACTGTGTGTAGTATGCCTGTATTGTGACATCACTGTGTGTATTATTCCTGTACTGTGACATCACTGTGTGTAGTATGCCTGTATTGTGACATCACTGTGTGTAGTATGCCTGTATTGTGGCATCACTGTGTGTAGTAAGCCTGTATTGTGACATCACTGTGTGTAGTATGCCTGTATTGTGACATCACTGTGTGTAGTATGCCTCTATTGTGACATCACTGTGTGTAGTATGCCTGTATTGTGACATCACTGTGTGTATTATTCCTGTACTGTGACATCACTGTGTGTAGTATGCCTGTATTGTGACATCACTGTGTGTAGTATGCCTGTATTGTGACATCACTGTGTGTAGTAAGCCTGTATTGTGACATCACTGTGTGTAGTATGCCTGTATTGTGACATCACTGTGTGTAGTATGCCTATATTGTGACATCACTGTGTGTACAAGAGCTGTATGGTGCAAGCATTCAGCTCACCTCCTGTGTCCTGCAGCGCCCGAACTGGTGCAGACTACACCACGGTAGATATGTACAACAAAGAGAAATGTCCAGAGCTGCTCCTGTTAAAGGAATTAAGTTAATTCTGAATACACCAAGGTACAAGACTGTAAGGTAGACACAGGTGATGCGTTTCGGCTCGTCACAGAGCCTTAGTCATAACTAAGGCTCTGTGACGAGCCGAAACGTGTCCCCTGTGTCTACCTTACAGTCTTGTACCTTGGTGTATTCAGAATAAACTTCATTTTTTTACAGGGAGCAGCGCAGGACATTTCTCTTTGTTGTACATAACTGTGTGTAGTATGCCTGTACTGTGACATCACTGTGTGTATGATTTCTGTGTCAGAGTACAGGGTTAATATGCACAGTGATGGCACTGTACAGGGATAATGCACACAGTGATATCACAGTACAGGGTTAATACACACAATGATGTCACAGTACAGGGATAATACACACAGCGATGTCACAGTACAGGAATAATACACACAGTGATGTCACAGAACAGGAATAATACACACAGTGATGTCACAGTACAGGTTTAATATGCACAGTGATGTCACAATACAAGGATAATATACAGTAATGGCACAGTACAGGGATAATACACACAGTGATGTCACAGTAGATGGATAATACTCAGTGATGTCACAGTACATAGTTACTAAGCACAATGATGTCACAGTACAGGTTTAATATGCACAGTGATGTCACAGTGCAGGGTTATTACACACTGTACAGTGTTAATATGCACAATGATGTCACAGTACAGGTTTAATATGCACAGTGATGTCACAGTGCAGGGTTATTACACACTGTACAGTGTTAATATGCACAATGATGTCACAGTACGGGTTAATATGCACAGTGATGTCACCTTACAGGAATAATGCATATGTGGTGTTCCTGAGTGAAACATCCTTGTCTACCTGCTCTGTCGGGTGGATCATGCTAAGGTGTCTGCCTCTGACTTACCAAATCAGGGCCTTAATATGTTTTTTGCTAAAAATGCTTTCATTATATTTTCTAACTTGTAGGTGCTATCTACTGTGCCTTTAAATACATGTAAATGGTTAACTGTATTTCTCTGTAAAGGTTGAGTGAGGAGCCAATCAGAGCTCTCCAGCCCTGTCTCCATCCTAGTCTGGCCTAGACAGGGTGGAGCCCCCAGTTAGTGTAGTAGTCTTGCCTTAGCCAGCAGTAAGGGAGGGTCTCTTTTCATCCTGCTCTGTTACCTCATGAAAGTGGGATTTTAATTTGTCTAATCCTTTTCTTCTTGAGTGGCAGCTCACCCTCACACAGATTCCCGCTGCCCAGGATTGAGTTTCCGGACAAAAGTGTGATGATCCTCTGGCCACATCTGTCCATTTTGTTCACCCCTGGTGGTAAGTGTTAAGGCTAATTTATTAAGCCTGTATTTGTGGGAGGGGTGGGATTTCGCTATAAGAACCCGCGGCAGTACCTGTGCCTGACGCTGCGGGTTTGTAACGGGGGAGGGTTTCTTCGAGGTATCAGATGATCGAGCACATCATACACGTACTTAATTATTCGTGCCAGGGTGTTTTAGGTAGGTTCAGCTTTAGCGTTTCTACGTATTGGGTGTGTGTTATGCCTAGCATCCTTCTGCCACCCGTGTACAGATACAATTATGCGGAGCATAAAATTTATTTATTTTTTTAAATGGTGTTTATGTGAAATTTAGATAAATTATTTTCCTTAAGTGCTATGGTCCCCATTTAGGCTTTAACCGATCCTCCGTGACAAATACTTCGTCAGTAAGGTTGGTCCATGGTAGTTGAAGGGTCACTCAAGGGTACGTGTATATTGTCCTCACGCTCACAGGATATATATCGTACACATGCTCGCAGGGTTTATACTGTAGTCACGCTCGTAGGATTTGTACCGTACTCACGCTTGCAGGATTTATACTGTTCACACGTTCATAGGTTTTACAGTATACACGCTCATAGGATTTACATTGTACATACGCTTAGGGGGTTTATACGGTACACTCGCTGGTAGTGTTCATGCTGTACACATGCTCATAGGATTCATTTTGCACATACGCTCAGGGTTCATACGGTACACTCGCTGATAGTATTCATACTTTACACACGCTCGTAGGGTTTATACAGTATACACGCTCGTAGGGGCTTGCGCAGTATACTCCCTCGTAGGATTTATGCGGTACACATGTCCGCAGGTTCCTACTGTACATTCGCTCAGAGTGTTTATGCTGTACACTCGCTGGTAGTACTTATACTGCACACACGCTTGTAGGTTTCATGTCATTCATACGCTCGTAGGAATTATACTGTACATAACACTCTCACATGCGTACGCTCACAGATCCGCTGGCGCTGTTACATGTTATATCCGCTTGTTACTTTGATACTATGGATAAGTGTTTATTGCCATGGTAGCATTTACAATGGGCATTTGTTCATATAGTTCATTTGTATATACGCACACACAGTTCATTCGGTCTATACGCTCAGGGTTTCATGCTAATGATTAGTTCATGTAGTTCACACGTTATAGTGTTTATCGAAGCACTTTTGTAGGTGCATTGTAGTGTCTGCAGTGCATATAGTTGCATAGCATTGGGGCAAATGCGTTCCTCACGTTAGTGTTTATACAGCTGTTGCGGTCGGGGCCTCATATCTACCATGTCAGCAGGGGATGGGACTCAGTAGGTATTACTGACACGTTTCCTCAGCAACAGTCTCACGACACATAGGCGGTGTATACCCGTTATACCTGCCACATCTGCAGGGGGGGTACATTGCGTAATTGTTGTTACTGACACGTCTTCAGAACAACGATAACACAACACATAGGCGGTGCATACCCATTATACCTGCCACGTCTGCAGGGGGATATATTGCATAATTGTTGTTACTGACACATTTTCAGAACAATAATAACACAACACATAGGTGTAATTATTGTACAGTGCGACAGACATCGGATATTTAAATTAATGTGTTGTATTATATATTAGTGCTTAATGCAATTACTTTACTCGTACGGGCCATATGTGTGTACAAGTTGGTCTGTGTATCTGCTTATATAGTTTGTTCAGTACATATTCGCTCATGCAGTTCATTCTAGCCATACGTTCATAAGTTGTTCGATGCACGTGCTCAGTTTTGTACATACACCTATATAGTTTGTCTGTGCATATGGTCGTAGATTGTTGAGCATGCGATCGTGGTGTTAGTAAGGTGCATATGGCCTTATTGGTCATGCTGGACATACGTTCATATGGTCATGGTCTGCATAGGGGTCATGCTAGGCTTACATCTGGGGCTTCGGTTGGTTATTTGCCTAGTCGACAGGCTAAGTATGGTTACGTCTTATCTTGGCTTCAGGTTAGTCACATACTTTGGTTCAGGCTTTAAGTTCGGCTGGACCAGTCACGTCTACAGGTCAGTCCAGATACAACCTGACACGACTTCAGGTTGGCGACAGTGTCATTATATACGTCATATTATTCACCCGTTGGGTCATGCACAGGGATATAGCTTTATTTTTTCGTTGAGTGATTGCCATTTATTTTCGGCCTGTCACGTCTACAGGTCGGTCCAGTTGCAACCTGACACGACTTCAGGTTGGCAGAAACGTTGTTATGGCTCCATAGGCCTACTTAGCATTTGGGTTGGGCATACATGGACTTGGCCCTGTGTGGTTGGTTTTGTTGTCTCGGCTTCAGGTCGACGTTAGTGATCACGTGTTGGTGAGTTTCATTGTCATGTTTGCTGCGTTAGTGGTTTAGTTGCCGGTCACATCCACAGGTTGGTTACAGTGGTAACCTGACACAGGTTTAGGTTAGTGACTTGGTGGTCATTTGCGTAGGCACGTTGGTAGCACTTGCAGTTGTGCATACGGGCATACGGTTGTTCCCTGTTGAGACTTTTTCACATCCACAGCCACAGAGATCTTCTAACACGCAGTCTGGAATACCTACACTATGTTTATGACAGACACTCAGAGAATGTCTCAAGTGCATTTTGTTCTTACTTGCATTTATTGAGTTTTGCCACCCTTCTTTGAATCCAGCCCTTCTAGCCATCAGCCCTGGCAGCTGGCTTAGTTAGTTGGCTAGCTGACGTCTAGGTAATTCAACATTGGGACATCAGGACAGCTTAATGCGCTCTCTTTCAGTTGTCATGGTTTCCTAAGGTTTAGAGGAATTGCATGCAGGTGCATGGCCATAGTTACAATAACTTTACAGGGATGTAAATAATTACTTATTGAAATGGTATAGCAGATGAATGTTATTGTCAGGTTATCATCATACGGCATTTTCTTAAGTCCCACGAGTGATGCTCAGCTGAGTATTGCAATCTTCACTTCCGCATGTGAAGGGTCCAATGGGGTCAGTAGATGCCATTGTTTAGGAGGCGGCACTCACTGCAAGTTATTTGTCAAGCATGTTTGTATTCTTGTTAATTCTTTATAGCAATCCGTCCATTATATCCAGTCATTCCCTTAGCATTAGGCCTGCAGCACCGGTGTCACATCATGGTGTGCCAGCATACGTGGTTAGGTAATAGGGGTGCTGGGGAGCCAGTACCTACATGTGCTATACTTCCATTCCATAGTCGGTAACGCACGATGCATTTCAGTCATTGGTCAGGGGGTTGTTGCACGAGTTAATAGCGCTTTGTTCTCATTATGAGTTTTGCCCTCTATTTTTCAGGTGTTCTCCAACGCGGCAGTATATGGCATAACTCAGACTGCCTAGATAGGTTACAGGATAGTAGGGAACAGGAGTTTAGTAAGAGGTTCAGTTAGGTAGGCTCGCTATACGATTGAGCACCGACTACAAGTACTAAATAGGAATGCCATTGTGAAGGACTTCACTGGTGGCAGACAATCTCTACTTCTCTTCCACCTCTTCTACTAAATAGTCACTGTCAGACATCTCTTCCAAAGTCAAGTCAAAGTCCAGTTCTAAGTTAGAGTCAATATCAAGTCATGTCTCAGCAAACCCATAACAGCAACTACTATGGCTCCGTCACTCATCCATTGCTACAAATGTAAATGTGTCTTCAGTCTGTGGAGAATCCTGTCTGTATTTTAATTCTGCAACTATTCCTAGTAAAGTTTATATTTGAGGATTTATTCCCGGCACTTGGGGACCGGCAACTACTTCTTTGGATTGCGGTAGGTGAACTACAACATCTTGCAGGACGTTTACCATCACATGCAGGACATTCACATCCACTCCTGGCGTCAAAAACTCTTTAAACCTTCCTGGTCAAACATACACATAATCACACCTTACTCACAAGTAGTGTTTATCACACTCACAGTGATGTCCCGCTACAGGGTTAATGCACACAATGATGTCACAGTACAGGGTTATTACACACAATGATGTTACCATACAGGGATAAGACACACAGTGATGTCACAGTACAGGGATAATATACACAGGATGTCACAGTACAGGGATAATACACACAGTGATGTCACAATACAAGGATAACACACACAGTGATGTCACAGTACAGGGATAATAAACACAGGATATAACAGTACAGGGATAATACACACAGTGATGTCCCAGTACAGGGATAATACACACAGTGATGTCCCAGTACAGGGATAATGCACACAGAGATATCACATTACAGGGATAATACACACAGTGATATCACAGTCAGGGATGTGGAATTTCTATCGCCCGACGCCCCGGACTAGCAGTTTTGGTCGCCGGGCAGGTGAATTTGTCCGGCCCTTAGCCCGGCTTCGGGCAAGCAGGGCCGGACCTGACAAGTGCGGCGGATCTGCAGTCTGTATGGAGCGGGCTGCCGACTCCTGTCCGCTCCATACTCTGCAGCCTGTGTCCTCGGAAGCAGAGCAGGAGAGATGAGAAGCTGTGTATGTCTTCTCTCCCCTGCTCTGCAGACGTGCGGGGGGAGATGAGGGGGCGTGGCTTATTTCTCCCCGTGCAGACCTGCGTCCTCTGCCTTCACTCCCCGCACGTCTGCACGGGGAGACTGTATGCGGCACTCACAGGGGAGTATGGAGCGGGCTCGGGATTCCTGCCCGCTCCATACTCTGCAGCCCCCGGCTGTTTTCAGTCGCTGGGGGCCGCCGCTAATAGCCAGCATGCGGCGATCGCCGCGGCTGGCTATTAACCCTTTAGATCGCCGCTGTCAAAGCTGACAGCGGCGTCTAAAGGGAGATGTGAACGCTCCCTGGTGGGCTAGTGGGGTGGATCGCCCCCCTGCAGCGTGATCGCAGGGGGGCGATCCACTATGGAGGTAGCCGGAGGACTTACCTCTGCTTCCTCCTGTCCCGCTCTGTCATTGATAGATCCTGGCTGGACCAGGCTCTATCAATGGATCACAGAGCACACAGATTAATAGAGTTGAATAGAACTCTGTTCATCTGTCTGAGGAATCTAATGATTCCTCATAAGTCTAATAAAGTGTAAAAAAATAAAAATAATAATAAAAGACACACATTAACCCAGTGGTCTTCAAACTGTGCCCCTCCAGATGTTACAAAACTACAATTCCCAGCATGCCAGGACAGCCGTTGGCTGTCCGGGCATGCTGGGAGTTGTAGTTTTGCAACATCTGGAGGGCCACAGTTTGAAGACCGCTGCATTAACCCCTTCCATGTTAAAAGTTCAAATCACCCCCTTTTCCTATATAAAAACACGTAAACATAATAAAAATAAACATATTTGGTATCGCTTCGTGCGTAATTGTACAACCTATTAAAATATAACATTATGTATCCCGTACGGTAAATGTAAAAAAATACCAAACCACAGATTTGAAATTTTTATAATATCCCAGAAAAAAAAAGTTAAAAAGCGATTAAAAAGTCAGATCAATACCAAAATGGTACAGATACAAAAAACAGATTATGGCGCAAAAAATTAGCCCTCATACAGCCTGGTATGCGGAAAAAAATAAAGTTGCAGGGGTTAAAAAATGGCAATTAAAAAAAATTAGAAAAAGTCCAGAATTAGTAAAACATGACATAAACGATACAAATCTGGTATTACTGTAATCAGGCGCCTAAAGTATAAAACTAACATGTTATCTCAACCACAAGGTAAATGGCGTAGATAAGAAAACCACCAAATCTGCAAAATTATCTTTTACTATTTCAATTTCACTTCCCTTAATATATATTTATATATTTTTTTGTTTCAGAGAATATGTTATTGAAAAATTAAAAGGTGTCATTATAGTAGGTAGTTATCCTTATAGTAGGTAGTTATGGCTATTATAGGGCGAGGAGGAAAAAACGAGAGCGTAAAAGCAAAAATTGGCCCGGACAAGTGGATCGTCATGAGGGACAAGTAGATTTTGCTCCATTTTAGTCCCGTGGACAAGTAGTTTTTTATAAAATTTCCACACCCCTGCACAGTACAGGGATAATACACACAGGGATGTATCAGTACAGGGATAATACACACAGTGATGTCACAGTACAAGGATAATACACACAGTGATGTTACAGTACAGGGATAATACACACAGTGATGTCCCAGTACAGGGATAATGCACACAGAGATGTCAAATTACAGGGATAATACACACAGTGATATCACAGTACAGGGATAATACACACAGTGATGTCACAACACAAGGATAATACACACAGGGATGTAACAGTACAGGGTTAATACACACAGTGATGTCACAGAACGGGGATAATACACACTGATGTCACAGTACAGGGATAATATACACAGTCATGTCACAGTACAGGGTCATTACTTACAATGATGTCACAGTACAGGGATAATATACACAGTGATGTCACAGTACAAGGATAATACACACAGGGATGTAACATTACAGGGATAAAACACACAGTGATGTCACAGTGCATGGATAATACAAACAGTGATGTCACAGTACAACATATACTATGTAACTGTGCACATGTGGGTTGCATGATGGGGGAAAGGGATAGCAGGGAATGGCATGGGCCAGGGCAAGGTATTTACACTTTTAGAGTGATAACTTTACCTGACTGCAGTCCGGTAATCTTTCTCTCCACCGTCTGACACAGCAGATACAGTGGAGGCTGGACTCGGAGCTGAGAACAAAACAGGCAGCTGAATGCAAAAGATGAATGTTGGGGTCCCCAAGGCCAAAAGCTGTGTCCTTAAGGGGTTAATCTTGGGATAAAGACCTCGAAAAAAGTGTATAACTCCACTTACATCTTATAAACAATGCTGAGACACATTGCCTTTCAGGAGAAGTTCCCCGATTTAAAGAGGTATTTCAGGACTTTTTTTTTTTTTTTTTAGACTGTGCTACAGAGGCCGTACAGTTGGTGTAGTTCATAATATAGTGTATGTACCTGTGTTTGATGGACAGTCTCGCGATTCTGATGTGATCTTTGCCCCATTGTTCATTTTAGCAGCATTTTTAGGATCATACAGTACAGGTGTTGAAAGGGAGCCTGTATGTGATTCAATGGGTGTAGCGACCACTGGGTGGGAGGAAGATCATTCTCCACAGAATCACAGAACACATGGAAGGGAGCTCAGCTGTGCTACAATGGGTGGTTGATGTGTGGGAGGGAGAAAAGTGACCTTACACTTACAAACATGAGATCCTGGGACTTGTAGTTGGAAGGAGGGAACTCCAACAGTAAATAGCCATTTCACAAAAAGAAAGCATCAGAGTTATGGAGAACTAAGTGACTTACTAAGTGAGTTTACTTGGATTTTGCTTGAAGGCCGGACTAGGGAATTGTGGCCTATTTGTTTTAAGTGTGCCTGATTTTAGCTATATCCAAGGCTCATCGTTGCAGTCTCTTTACGTGTGTGACAGGAGCTATAGAGCAACACATGCTCTTTTAAAGGCCATGGCTTGCAGTAGTTATTTGCCGTGGTTCCTAGTTCCCTGCACCCCACTTCGACAGGGGAGTCAATGGAACATGCTCTGCAACACTTGAAGTAGGATCATCCTCATCTCCTCCTCCCATGATTGGGTCTTGTCTACTTAATCAGGCATTTCCCCGCCCCCTTGACTGAACTACATGGGTTCTACTCACAACAGGCATGACTGGCTGCTGTTAGGGGGTTGGGTTGTCTAGGATGGGGTGTGCCAGTTGGAACATGTCCCTCTCCAATTGCCTTTCTTGATACATCCGATGACTTTGTTAGCCTTGGCAGTAGCTGCATGGCACTGTTCACTAAAGTTGAGCCTAATGTCCACCAGTACCATCAAGTCCTTTTTTGGTAGAAGATTTACGTAATATTTTACCATTTAGCACATACTTGTATATTTTGTTTTAACGGCCCAAGTGCATAACCTTACATTTATCAACATTAAACTTAATTTGCCATGTCTGTGCCCAAGCCTCCAGCTTCCTCAGATCCCTTTGTAATATTGTGTTATTCTGTTCAGTATCATCTGCAAGTATTGAAATTCTACTCTGTAATCCCTCTACAAGGTTATTAAAAAAAAACATATTAAAAATAGAAATATTTCTAGAAAATGAAGTATTTCTCACAGAAAAGGATTGCAGTAACACGTTTTGCTATACATGTTTATTCCCTTTGTGTGTATTGGAACTAAACCAAAAAAAGGGAGGAAAAAAAGCTAATTTGACAAAATGTTACACCAAACTCCAAAAATGCTTAATGTGGCACACACAGACACACAATGCAAAGACTAAGTGAACTTCTCTCATTTTTATCTGCTTTCAGGTGTGATTTTTATATTGCCCACACTTGTTACTTGCCCCATGTGAGATTAAAAGAGCATCACATGCCTGAAACAATCTTATTTTTTCACAATTTTGAAAGGGTGCCAATCATTTTGTCCAGACCATTTTGGAGTTTGGTGTGACACTATGTCCAATTTGCTTTTTTTCCTCCATTTTTTGGTTTAGTTCCAATACACACAATAGATAAACATGTATATAGCAAAACATGTGTTACTGCAATCCTTTTCTGTGAGAAATACTTCCTTTTCTAGAAAAATGTCAGGGGTGCCGACATTTACAACCATCACTTTATTCTCCCCTAAGACAAAAAGAAGAAAAAGGACACGCGCCCCTAGTGTAATACTTCCAGACCTTAACCCCTTAAGGACCAAGGACGTACCGGTACGTCCTTGGTCCTGCTCTTCTGATATAACGCGGGGTTACACAGTCATATCGTCATATCACGGCGGGCCCGGCGTCATAGTGAAGCCGGGACCCGCCTCTAATAGCAATCAGCGCCGATCGCGGCGCCGCGCGCTATTAACCCTTTAGCCGCGCGCTCAGAGCTGAGCCGCGCGGCTAAAAGTGAAAGTGAAAGTTCCCGGCTAGCTCAGTCGGGCTGTTCGGGATAGCCGCGGCTAATCGCGGCATCCCGAACAGCTGACAGGACAGCGGGAGGGCCCCTTCCTGCCTCCTCGCTGTCCGATCGCCGAATGACTGCTCAGTGCCTGAGATCCAGGCATGAGCATTCATGCAGCAGAATCGTTGATCACTGGTTTCTAATGAGAAACCAGCGATCAGCATAGAAGATCAGTGTGTGCAGTGTTATAGGTGTTATCCCCCCCTATGGGACCTATAACACTGCAAAAAAAAAAGTGAAAAAAAAAGTGAATAAAGATCATTTAACTCCTCCCCTATTAAAAGTTTGAATCACCTCCCTTTTCCAATAAAAAAAAAACACAGTGTAAATAAAAATAAAAATATACATATATGGTATCACCGCGTGCGGAAATGTCCGAATTATAAAAATATATCATTAATTAAACCGCTCGGTCAATGGCGTGCGCGCAAAAAAATTCCAAAGTCCAAAATAGTGCATTTTTGGTCACTTTTTATATCATTTAAAAATGAATAAAAAGCGATCAATAAGTCCTATCAATGCAAAAATGGTACCGTTAAAAACTTCAGATCACGGCGCAAAAAATGAGTACTCATACCGCCACATATACGGAAAAAAAAAAAAAGTTATAGGGGTCAGAAGATGACAATTTTAAACGTTTTAATTTTCCTGCATGTAGTTATGATTTTTTCCAGAAGTCCGACAAAATCAAACCTATATAAGTAGGGTATCATTTTAATCATATGGACCTACAGAATAATTATCAGGTGTCATTTTTACCGAAAATGTACTACGTAGAAACGGAAGCCCCCAAAAGTTACAAAACAGCGTTTTTTTTTCAATTTTGTCGCACAATGATTTTTTTTTTCGTTTCACCGTAGATTTTTGGGCAAAACAACTGACGTCATTACAAAGTAGAATTGGTGGCGCAAAAAATAAGCCATCATATGGATTTTTAGGTCCAAAATTGAAAGAGTTATGATTTTTTAAAGGCAAGGAGCAAAAAACGAAAATGCAAAAACGGAAAACCCCCGGTCCTTAAGGGGTTAAGGTAAGGGAAGGGGTTAATATTCCACTTACCGAGTGGTGTTGCGCTATGGGCACAACACCTAGATGAGCTTGAGTTTTAATGTGGTGTGCTGAATGCAGCCTGGATCCTCCGAGTATCAGCGTGGCTGGCCGGCATGCAGTGATATCAGGAACAGGAAAGGAAAGATGATCCTCAATAGGCGCAGTTAACAGCAGTGAAGAAGATTTCAATAGTCATTCATTATTCATGTAGAGGCTTTATTGAGCACACAATGGCAACGCGTTTCTTGCCCGGATCGGGCACTTCCTCAGGCAAATGCACATTTACATGAGGAAGTGCCCGATCCGGGCAAGAAACGCATTGCCATTGTTTATTCTCCCCTAGTCACAGCAGCTTCATTTTTATGTACTTTTTGTGTGGCACAGTATTAAATACCTTAGAGAAGTCTAGATACAGAAAGATATTTTCATTAAGATACTTAAGATCAATTTGTTGAGAAAAACCCCTTTCTATGTTTTAGGGAGTCCTGATCAATGAATATTGGTTTTGGTTCATGGAAGCCACATGACACAGTACTCACGATGTGCTATAAGAACAATTACCTTTATTTAGTTACTCACAGGTTTTATACACAAGTGAACAATATAAAGGCAACATGGTAACACGGTCAAACATGGTGTTATCTTTTGTGAGGACAATAATTTTTTAACTTAAACATGCTGTGTAAGCAGTGCTTGAGTCCTGCAGAAACACGTGGGAATGGCATTCCTGCACTTTCTCCAGTTCCTGTTACAGTAGTGCTGCAGGTCCGACCCATTAATTATGCGTACCCTTCCTCCGCACATATCTTTCTGCTCTTTCTTTATTTACTTTGCTGCCATGCAGATAGGCGACAGCAGTTGTGGCAGAGGAAGGGAGCACCTACTCCCCCAACCTGGCCTAGTAGATGCTGTAGGTGTATGACCTGTGATTATATCACCATTGAGTGACCAGTAGTGTTGAGCGGCATAGGCCATATTCGAATTCGCGAATATTCGCGAATATATGGACGAATTTTCATCATGTTCGCGAATATTCGCATATTCGTGATATTCTCGTTTTATTTTCGCATATGCGAATATTCACGTGAGCGAAAATTAACATAAGTGAAAATTCGTATATGCGAAAATTAGCATATGCTAATTTTCGCATATGCGAAACTTCGCACACCAGTCTCACACAGTAGTATTAGAGCCTTCTTACACCACATAAGCTGGAAGCAGAGAGGGATGATCACTGTGAATACGAATATTCGTAATTACGAATATATAGCGCTATATTCGCGAATATTCGCGAATTCGCGACTATGCGATATTCGCAAATAAAATTCGAATTGCGAATATTCGCGAGCAACACTAGTGACCAGTAACATTTTGGGGGCAAAGCTCAGCTGTGCAGGATAGAAAAGATCATAGTTGAAGGGCCTGTGGTGATGCTGTCCTATGTTTCCTGCACAGTCACTGCTGTTGAGTTGTGTGTGGAAATCTCTGCTTCTTAGTGTCACTGATATTAAACTTTGATTTGTGACTTCTCACAGACAACTTGTTGGTCTCGCTGTTTTTACCATATGATTACTGATTCTATATAGAGACTTCAACATTTTTTCTTTAATCTTCCTTAAAAATACTCAAATAAAAATAATTCACTATCTGTACGTGAGTACTATAAACAATCCACTGATGCGCACAAGCCTATTCGTCTGCCATCAATCTCTGTTATGTTATGTTATTATTATATATTCCATACAGGTGACATGAAGCTTGCACTTATATAAGGAGATCTCATAAGACATAACAGTTCAGGACTTATACTTTTACTATATACTTATGTATGCAAACGTTTAGGCACTCCTTACAATTTCCATGATTTTTATTTATAAATAACTGTGTTTGGATTAGCAATTTAGTTTTGAACTATCAAATATCTGAAAGACACAGTAATATCAGTAGTGAAATGAGGTTTATTGGATGAATAGAAAATGTGCAATATGCATGAAAATGAAAGTGCATAAATTTTAACACCCTTGTCATTTTGCTGATTTGAATACCTGTTACCTAGCAGTGATTAATTGAGACACAAATATGGTTGGGGGAGCTTATTATTATTTTAAGCCTTAAACTTTATAGACCTTTTGGAATGTCCGTTTTTGTATTTTTGTGTTTTTATGTCTTGGGGTCTGTTCAGACAATGGTATTCT
Source organism: Hyla sarda (assembly GCF_029499605.1). Taxonomy (NCBI): domain Eukaryota; kingdom Metazoa; phylum Chordata; class Amphibia; order Anura; family Hylidae; genus Hyla; species Hyla sarda. Next base: position 324,210,481 of record NC_079190.1, read on the forward strand.
TGTCTGAGCAGTTTCTGTGCTTGGAAGAGTTAATGCTCTGAGCCAATTGCAACTCAGGTGTGGCTATTTAAACCCTAGCTTTGCTATACTCTGGTTACTGTTGATTGAACTTCCTTGTCTGTTTTATTATGCACCTTGTATTTATTTTGCGATATTATCTGAGTTTTAGCCATGGTTAATAGTCCTGTTTATTATTTTAGTCTGTAGTACATCTGTCGGTTTTTAGGATTGTATGTCTGCTTGTACCTTGTTTCCTAGTCTCTGTTCACACTATAAGACTCCGGACCTGTGTCCCTTCACATTGTAAAGTTTGGTTTTCTTGTATCCGTTTTTATAGAGTTCATTATAGCTCATCTTTAGAGTTTTTAGTACATGCACTGATCATAGAGTTCATGATCACTTATCTAGTGTTTCCTCTGTGCTTTACCTTTGGTCTATAGTGTCCTCTGTGCTAACTCACTGATCTGTGTCCTCTGAACTTAATCTGTTTATGTTAGTGTTACATGCATTATATTTCTGTTTCCTTCTAGGCCAGTATCCTGTTCACACACTGGAGTGTGCCAGCTGGCTAGAAGTCTATCTGGAGTTATTATTTCTGTCTACTCCTTTTGTGGACTGGGGTGTCCAGTGTGTTTTTGTTCTGTGTCCCAGTGTGAACAGTGTTCTATGTTCCTGATCAGTTTAGTGTTTAACATTCAGTTCTTTTGTTGATCCCCTGCATATCCTGGATTCTGCTATATACTTGTTCCATACCTAGTCTTGTTCATTTATTCATGTCTGTCATTCATCTGGATTCCGGTTTATGAACTGTTTGTTAGTACACTGCATACTGTCCTGTTTGTTAATTTATATTCTGTCTGGTATATTTGGTTGTTTGGTAGTTTTCACGTTCTCTTTCTGGCTAGTGACAGACTATGGGGGATATTTATCAAAGGATTTAGACTGTTTTTTCCTGTCTAAATTTGTCGCACAGAAAGTCGCAGGCTAAATATGTGCGACTTTTCTGCGACTTTTGCTCTATAGGATTTTTAGAACACGATGCATGCTAGTTTAGTGCATTCTAGTCTATTTTTGATGGAAAAATGCATTGGTGCTGAATTTATCAAAAGCGACTTTTCAGCGACAAGTCGCATCGGCTGAAAGTACGCCGAAATGTCAGAAAAAATGTTGGAGCAGGTTTAAATACAGTCTACAGCATAGGTCCTGAAGTCCATGCGCAGAATTTATCAAGAGCCTTACACCTTTTTATAAATTAGAAAGACCGGCCTAACCCTCTGTAGTTTAGTCTGTATTGATGCGGGACATAGACAGCTTTGATAAATATCCCCCTATGTATATAATTCTTAGTTTTTACACCCACTGCACTTTAGCACAGGTAGGGACTGGAACCATGGTTGTCGTTCTGCCGTTTATGGTGGATGGGCAAGTAGGGACAGCTTAGGGTCATGACACCTTTAATTAATTTAAGGTGGCCAATTGCAAGTTGTTGTTCTCTTTGACTCTTCTCTAAAGAGTGTCAACATGAGGGCATCAAGTTATCGCAAGGTTTTAAGCTGTCAGTGTCAACTGTAAGGCATAGTGAGGAAAAAGAAGACCACAGGCACTGTTCTTGTTAAGGCCAGATGTGGCAAGCCAAGTAAAATATTGGAGAGTCAAAGGCAAAGCATGGCGAGAAAGGTCAAAAACAGCCCACAGACCACTTCCAAAGACCTACAACATCATCTTGCAGCAGATGGTGTCACTGTGCATCGTTCAAACATTCGGTGCACTTTGCACAAGGAGAAGCTGTATGGGAGAGTGATGCAGAAGAAGCCTTTTCTGCACACACCACTAACAGAGTCGCTTGAGGTATGCAAACACAAGCCAGCTTTTATTTTGGAAGAAGTTTCTGTGGACTAATAAAACAATACGCTCCAGTGTATTATGCAGCGAAATATTATATGTCAATTCCACATGGCATCCTCAGTTTTACTCTTTTACAAATGACGCACCAAGTGGCGCAGTGTCACAACTGGCATTGCTTACCACACTTATATCTCTGCTAATAGCATATTGGACTTTGTTAGTCAATCAGTACTGAATTATTGCACAGTCCCATCAACGCATTCAGGCTTAGCACTTTACAATCCCTTCTCAGGGCTCACAATTTTCTGTTAAATTGTTAGTTAGGATAAGTCACATATAACACTGGCAATTGTACTATCCCATCAAAACATCCAAATTTGGCGATCCGCAATGCATGGACAGGACTTTGTAAACTTTGCTGTTCAGTGACTAAACATCCAATTGGTTTAGATATTGCATAATCCAATCACACACATAGAATTTGCTTCCTCTATATCCACACCTCAGTATTAGTGTTAAAGGGGTTTTCCATAAATCCATTTGACTATGCTACAGGGGCTGTAAAGTTAGTGTAGTTCATAATATAGTGTCTGTACCTGTGTGTGACGGTTTTCTCACAATTATTATGTGATTTTCACCCCAATATTTATTTTTAACAGCACACGAAATGACTGTTGTCTCAGATTTCTCCCAACTTGCAATGTAGCCGAGAGCTGACTCACTAATCAGCTGATGACAGGGAGCCTGTTTGCTTCAATGGGTGGAGGGATCGCTTGGTGGGAGAGAGATCAATCTGCAACTGATGATACAGCTGTAGGCACCCTGATTGAAAACCACAGGTCTTTTGAATGGATACAGCTCATTTATGTTTCAATGGGTTGGGTGGCTGATGTGTGGGAGGGAGGGAAATGGAATTTTGGGATTTGTAGGCAAAAAAGAAAACTCAAACAGGAAATACCAGTTCACAAAAAGCTAGCCACAGTGTTATGGTAATCTCCCAACATAGCAATTTAGCACCAAGACAAGTGAAGATCCTTCCTAAGCATGTCCATTACTGTCTGGCAGGTACATACTAAAATCACCTTATGGTGGATAACCCCTTTAATCCTCTTAGGACTTCCAATGCTGCGTGCAGCAATACAATAAAGCCTAGTGTGTGCAACAATACAATAAAAAAAAAAAAGATTATCAATAGAGAAATACTTTTTAAAGTTCCTGCCAATGTCACGAACTGTCCAGAGCAGGAGCAAATCCCTATAGCAAACCTCTCCTGCTCTGAACAATTCCTGACATGGATGTGGCAGCAGAGAGCACTGTGGTCGGACAGGAAAGAATTATACAACTCCTTATGGCGCTTACAGTACCTAATAAGTACTGGAAAGATTAAGATATTTAAATAGAAGTATTTTAAAAATCTGTATAACTTTCTAACACCAGTTGGTTTAAAAAAAATTCCACCAGAGTGCCCCATTAAGCCTCCTTAGTGTCCCTCCAGCCCTAAGGTTATTACATGAGGAGGGGGTTAGTTACAGTGTGTTATCTCAGTAGTAAGGTAATTACATGAAGAGTAGGTTTGTTACCATGTGTTATCAAGGTTGTAGTAATATGAGCAGGTTTTTGTTGCGGTGTATTATCAGGATGCTAATTCCAAAAGAAAGAGTTTGTTAAAGAGTTTTATCATTAAGGTAATTCCATGATGAGGATTTGTTGCAATGTATTATCAGGAAGGTAATTCCATGAGGAGAGTTTGTTACAGTGTATTATGGCAATGTTAATTCTAAGAGGAGGGTTTGTTACAGAGTTTTATCAGGAAGGTATTCCGTATGAAGAGTTTGTTACAGTGTGTACTCTTGAGTGACAGTCGCCCAGGGCCTGCACCCCCACATTATGAATGCAGATGTCCTCTACCACTTTAAATGAGCAGTGGCTGCTGAGAGCAGATGTGTCAGGTACAGGCACCCGTGCCTACTCACCAAAGAGGAGCGGGATAGCCGCCGCTGTGGAGTCAGACTGTGGTGATAACTAACTTCAGTCGGGGCCTACAACTTGTGGGCTATACAGGGGGGGTTGGTAATTCCTACAATGGGGGGGGGCATTATTACTGTTTGGGGAACTTTAGGTGCCTGAAAAGTGCAGAGCCTAAAATATTTAGCCAATATCCGTCCACGCCCAGGGAGATTAGCTCACGTGCCATGGGTTGCAAGCTTTTTGATAATGTTGCGCACTGTGGACAAAGGCAAATCTAGATCTCTGGAGATGGACTTGTAACCTTGAGATTGTTGATATTTTTCCACAATTTTGGTTTTCAAGTCCTCAGACAGTTCTCTTCTTCTTTTTCTGTTGTCCATGCTTAGTGTGGCACACACAGACACACAATGCAAAGACTAAGTGAACTTCTCTACTTTTTATCTGATTTCAGGTGAGATTTTTATATTGCCCACACCTGTTACTTGCCCCAGGTGAGTTTAAAGGAGCATCACATGCTTGAACAATCTTATTTTTCCACAATTTTTAAAGGGTGCCAATAATTTTGTCCAGCACTTTTGGTTGGTCAATATATCTGAAAGTTCATATGCAGGTGGTCTATAAGTATTGGGGTACACAGCAATGCCAAACATGTTTTGTGGGGGTCCCCTTCCTCAGTAGCAGTGTATAGTAGCAGGGGCGTACCTAGAGTATTTGGCACCCGGGGAGGACCCTTTGTTTGGCACCCCCCTCCCTTCCCCTCTTTAATTACACCCCCTCCCTCCACTCCCCCCAGGAGCAGACTGACAACAATCAGGGCCCTCAGATCAAAAAAAGGCAAGGGCCCCTGCTAGGCTCTGCAGCTTGTCAATCTTCTGCCACGCCCCTATTCCACCCAAATCCCCCACACACAATAAACTAAAATTTATATATGTAAGAAACACTTTAATGTAGGCAAATTTCCATGACCAATAATACTGGTATACAAGGAGTAAATATATACCACCACACAATAGCTGTATAATACCGCCATACTGCACTGAATAAAACCATTATACACAGACCAGTATACTATACAGGATCTGTATAAGTGATTATATACAGGACCATATGGCGGTAGATAACAGCTGTACACAAGATGTGTATACCATATAAGTGATTACAGTTACAATTTGGGACTCACAATTGCGCCTTTTCTGATCAGCGGCATCCTCTTTCCTTTTCTTCTCCATCCGGATAAGACCGCCATGTAGATCTCTTAACATCTGCAGGAAAAATATTTCAGATTTTGCATTTTTCCAGTGGTCGACCCTCCTCTACACAATCTTTCCATCTATAGGCCCACAAACTGTAATAATGCCCTCCTTGGTGTCCTGCACAGTAAAAGGGAAGGTAGGTAGGTAGCCAGGTAAATAGGTAACTAGGTAGGTAGATCAGGAAGCCAGATATGTAGGTAGGTGACAAGTTAGGTAGGTAGGGGGCTAGCTAGGTAGTTAGGCAGCCATGTATGAAGGCCAGGTATGTACATAGCTGGGTATGTAGGTAAGTAGTTAGGCATTCAGGTATAAAGTTAGGTAGCCCCCCTTCCCTGTAGGTATAGGCAGCAGGGTTAACCCCCCCTTCCCCAAAGGTATAGGCAGCAGAGTTAGCCCCCCACCCTCCCCCATAGGTTTAGGCAGCAGAGTTAAACCCCCTTCCCAATAGGTAAAGGAACAGAGTTAACCCCCTGTTCTCCTTAGGTATAGGAAGCAGAGTCCCCCCACCCCCTTTCCCCGTAGGTATAGGCAGAGTTAAGCCCCCCCCCCCGGTTCCCCATAGGTATAGGCAGAGTTAAACCCCTTTTTTCCCATAGGTGTAGACAGAGTTATCCCCCTCCTTTCCCCATAGGTATAGGCAGAGTCCCCCTCCTCTTCCCCATTGGTATAGGCAGACGTACGTCTATCGCGCATACAGGAGAATGTAGCGATGTCTGCTGGGGATCTAGGACGAGTGTCCCGGATCCTCAGTAGTAGTGGCGGCAGGTCAGTCCGCCCCTGGCACCCCCCTTTTGAGTGGCACCCGAGACGGGACACCCCCCCCCCCCCACCCCTTGGTACGCCACTGTATAGCAGTCTCCATGTTGAATCTGAGTGTTTGTATAGTCTTTGGCTTCTGATTAACAGGTGTCCCTGTCATTGTGAAAACATGGATTATAAAACATGGGCTGGACTTATAGATTGCATCTGACACATGGAAGAATCTTGGTTGCCAGAATACATTGAGAGCTGGATTAAAAACTTTTTTAAATGCATTAATAACATTAATAGCATTATCTAGAACTAGCCATATCAATGTTGAAGTTCATGTTACATGGAATATTAATATAATAAAATGTTAATATAATAAAATATTGATATAATAGAATGTTGTAATAGATATACTATATATATATATATATATATATATATACACATATATATGTATATATATATATATATATATATATAGATTCTAGTAATATAAAGTACGATCGAACAGAATATAAAATAAAATACATGAAATGTTAAAATGAAAAACATGAATATAACCATATTTATAAGGTCAAAGATCGTAATAGCCTCAATGGTAGGTAAAAATCAGGTGAAAAATCATGTTGTACTGACTCTCTTCCCATTGTTTTTGAAAAGAAAAAAAAAGAAAAAAAAATGAAAAACATGAATATAACCATATTTACAAGGTCAAAGATTGTAGTAGCTTCAAAGGTAGGTAAAAATCAGGTGAAAAATCAGGTAACAAGTCAATAATACGGATGTGGACAATTGTCCAATGCCTGTTACATTTATATCTAGATATAGACCGCATAATAATAGTTGATGTAGATAATTGGGCCAGACAAATAGGCTGGAAGTAAGAAAACTCAGTATGGGAGTATGTGTTGAAGGTCTGTGTGATAGTGTGGTACATATGATAGGTAACAAAATGGAACGAGAATGAGAGATTGGCAGGGTAAAAATAATGAGAAAAATAAGAGCAATAATAGTATATAGATATAAATAGATGCAATATAATATAATAGAATAAAATAATAAATAAATAATGGGAAATAGAAATGAAATAAAAATAATAAATAAAAAATAATAAAAAAAAAATAATAAATACTAATAGATAAATAACTACCAGGTGGGCTCCGCCTCTCGACCTGTCTAGTGCCAGGCTGTATACCCAGCGCCTGGATGGGTCCATGGTAAAACATGGTCTCAAACATTTTCACCCTGTGTTTTATTTAAGTTTATTAAAAAAAAATTATGTTTAATATTTCTTTTATTATTTATCTATTAATATTTATTTTTTATTTTGATAATTTATTTTTTATTACATTTTTATTTATATTATTTTTATTTCATTTCTATTTCCCATTCTTTATTTCTTATTTTATTTTAGTCAATTATATTGCATCTATTTATATCTATATATCTGAATTAATACTATTATTGCTCTTATTTTTCTTATTATTCTTACCCTGCCAATCTCGCATTCTGATGTTCCATTTTGTTACCTATCCTATGTACCACACTATCACACAGACCGTCAACGCTGGGCTATTAACTTAATAATAACAAAACAAAATATATTTAATATTTTATACCGAACTCTAACAACGTACATCGCTCTCTCCCTTCATTTACCCACCCACCCTCTCTTCTATATGGCCCACCCTCTCTTCTATATGATCATGCAAAGTAGGAATTGCTTTTTTTGAAAAATAACGGCGACCAGGTATGCGCCACTTGGGCTGAGCGCACCCAGTTAGTTGTCTAAAGGTGGTGGAGTTTGCAGAGATGGTACTGTGCTTGGTTTTCTGCATCTGGTAAGGTAAAAAAGACTGCAGGCCCCCCTGTAGACAGCAGCCCCCCCATAGACAGTGCCCCCCCCCCCGTTTAGACAGCAGCAGAGCCCCCAGTTTAGACAGCAGAAGCCCCCCCCCTCGTTTAGACAGAAGCAGCAGGGCCCCCCCCCCTTTAGGCAGCAGCAGGGCCCCCCCTTTAGGCAGCAGCAGCAGGGCCCCCCCTTTAGGCAGCAGCAGCAGGGCCCCCCCTTTAGACAGCAGCAGGGCCCCCCCTTTAGACAGCAGCAGCAGGGCCCCCCCTTTAGACAGCAGCAGCAGGGCCCCCCCTTTAGACAGCAGCAGCAGGGCCCCCCCTTTAGACAGCAGCAACAGAGCCCCCCTTTAGACAGCAGCAGCAGAGCCCCCCTTTAGACAGCAGCAGGGCCCCCCTTTAGACAGCAGCAGGGCCCCCTTTAGACAGCAGCAGCAGGGCCCCCCCCCCCCCTTTAGACAGCAGCAGCAGGGCCCCCCCTTTAGACAGCAACAGCAGGGCCCCCCCTTTAGACAGCAGCAGAAGGGCCCCCCTTTAGACAGCAGCAGCAGGGCCCCCCTTTAGACAGCATGCCCCCCTGTAGACATTAGCAGCAGCACACAGCTCACCTGCGGCTGTCCTCCATCGGGTGCTACCGCTCCACTGCCCCGTTCTTCCGTCCTCCCGGTCCGCATCATGGCGTCCTATGGAGGAGCATGTGACATATACGTCACTCCGCTTCCTCCGTAGCGTTACGCTGGGCGCAGGGGGGGAGGCGGAGTGACGTGTGTCACATGCTCCTCCATGGAACACTATGAAGCAGACGGGAGGACCGGAGAACGGGGCAGCAGAGCGGCAGCAGGTATCGGACGTGGTATCGGGGACAATAAACGAGTCCCTGATACCATGTAAATGGCTAGTATCGGCCCCGATACCGATACTAGTATTGGTATCGGGACATCCCTAGAAAAATTGCTATGTCCCACAGCAACCAATCAATCACTTCTTTTATATTTCACAGGTCTTTTTAAAAATAAAAGAAACAACCTGATTGGTTGCTATTGGCAACTGCACCACTCTATCTCTACACAGGTTTTGATAAATCTTCCCCATGTGTTTCTTATTCCTCATATTCTAGTGCCAGTACCATTCACCCAAAGTGAACCTGGAAAAGTTCTATTGTTCGCCGATCATCGAAATTCTGAGCGAAACCAGGTTCTTCAGTACTGAACTTTGCCTTAAATGACCTATGGATTCTGATAACTCTGCTAAGGCTGCATTCACACTATGTTTTGTCCATATGGGGACCGGATCCAGCAGGGGGATGGGAAAACTGGGCACTCCCGTATCCCAGCCAGCCCCATCTCATTCATTTGAATGATCCGACTGAAGTCAGATAGTGACTCCGGTCGGCTCATTTTTGCCCCATATCCGGTTTGCCGGCCAGACTGAAAACTGTAGCATACCACAGTTTTCAGTCCGGCCAGAAAACCGGATACAAGGCAAAAATGAGCCGACTGGAGTCATTATCTGACTCTGGTCAGATCATTCAAATGAATGAGATGGGGCTGGCTGGGATACGGGAGTGCCTGGTTTTCCCAACCCCCAGCCGGATCCTGTCCCGTATGGACAAAACGTAGTGTGAACCCAGCATAAGACAGGTTCCATTCTCCCAAATCTATTGTTGCCCCTGAGATGAGCAGAAAAGTAAATCACAGGGGTAAAAGGTTTGCAATTCTACAAATTCCTTTGTGACTACTATTTTCCTTATGGAATGTTCAAGGGTTTGTCTGGGAAGTCATTTTTATGTGCAAATGTAGTCAGAAAGGGCTAAAAAATTATCCTCTGATGCCATTCTGATGGTGTCCAGGGTCCTAATGTTAAGCACTTCCTGCTCCGGTCTTGACAAAAAGAAGTGCCCACTCAGTCAATCACTGGTAGCACTCTCTTCACAGCAGTGACTTTAGAGCAGAAAATCAGAGGAGAGGAGGGAGTGTTACAAAGCGGTGTTCTGAAGTCATTTATTGTTTTTTTCTTATGTGAGTCAAATGTATCAACCCCTTGTGATAGTATGATAAATATGTAGTGCATAAGTAAAACTAAAGCAAAAAATAAATAAAAAAATACTTCAGAACTCACTTACCAAAGCAACAATGATAAATGTCCCCCTTTGTCTCCTGAATGAGTAATGATACAGTTATGTTGCTAAACCAGATGTGGCTGGAGCATATGTGTCAGGCTCAAGGCCTGATTATTAACATCCTATATGTGTATTATAAATTATAACTGTGTGTGATGGATTATCCAAGACATGGGTGAGTTTGCGTATTGCATTTTGACGTTTGTGTATTGCATTTCAATGGGGGTCTGGCTGTTTGTTTGTATCTCCTTTGAAGTCAGAGGCTCTTTTGAAGCAGCAGAATGTAAGGGCACTCTGGTCCCATCATATAATCACACAGATAAGAGGGCCAGGAACAGAGATGCCCCCCCCTCCCCTGCCCCTGGTGGGATCAGAGGGGAGGGGGGAATGGAGTCTCCCTCCAAAAAGGCAGATATATAATATTTAACAATGCTAGACTCAGGTTGTTCAATGCTGTGCAACAAGCTGACAAGACCATCCTAAGAACAGCTGGAACTCACTCTCATGGACTGCTATATCATCATGCTGTAAGAACTTAATCTTTTGTTTTCTGAACTTGCCTTGCTAAATTCTTTCATATTTTTGTAACTGTATGTCATTTGTTTCTGTATTTTTATATAGTCAGCACTGTGATACCTTTTATCAGATTAAATGTTTAATTAATCAGCTCTGGTCTTTGATCTCTAAATATATGAGCTCACCTTTCTGAAGGCAGCTCTGGTGGAAACACGTTTATCTAAGGGTTAATTTGGTGACTTGCTGGGACTAGTAGTGGATACCCAGAGGTCTGGTGGCCTTAACCCTTGCACCATCACACTCTCTCTAGAGTCTTAGCTGGACCGATAGGGTGTGATCGTGACAACTGGTGGCAGCGTCAGGATATATTTAGAGATTTTTAGTGCTTGCTGGATTTTACCTGTAAGGAAATCTTAGCACTAAAAAGAAATTGCATACATATTCTTGTGTGTAAATTCCAAAGACAGAGCTCAGTGGTGGTTTAAAAGACATACAAAAAGAGTGCAAGACAGTTCTGTCCTCCTCATCTCCTGTTTTACCTCCTCTGTCTCATCTCGGAAATATGGAGGCATATTGCAAACAGTCCAAGCCTGCACTGGAGCTAATGTGCCAAGGAAAGGATATCCCTACTGCAGGAAAGAACAAGGAACAACTTATTGCTGATCTTGTGGAGTATGATGCCCGTGCAGAAGAGCTGAGTGACATGAGACAAAGTCCTACAGCTGGAACTGCCATCCAAGGACTGATATCTCCTGGGGAATACAACATTACTCCCCATCAGGACAGTACTCCACATGAGGCCTTGGACTCTTATATGCGGACTGCCTTACAACACCTTGGGAATGTGGATGCCAATATGAAACTCCAACTGCTTCTCCAGTACCAAACTGCAGAGAGAGAGGCACAGATACGAGCTGCAGAGAGAGAGAGGCGGCAGAGAGAGAGGCCCAGGCACGAGCTGCAGAGAGAGAGGCAGCAGAGAGAGAGGCCCAGCGGAGGCATGAACTGGAGGTTCTGAGGCTGAGAGAGGATGCTTCATCCGCACGGAGTGATGTGCAGGATCAAGGAGACCACAAACCCCGCTTGGAACATTTCCCTATGTTGGAGAAAGATGGTGATCTGGATGTGTTCCTGAGGGGATTTGAAAAGGTTCGCCGGCAGTTCCATCTACCTAAGGAACAGTGGGGACGATATCTAACCCCACGGCTGCGAGGGAAAGCTCTGGATGTGTTTGCTTTGCTTCCCTCTGAAAGTGACCAGGACTATGAGGCAATAAAATCTGCCCTGCTAATAAGTTTTAATCTGACTCCAGAGGCTTATCGGAAAAGATTTAGGACTTTGCAACAAAGCGCCACAGAAAGCTGCACTGAACATGCAGGTCAGCTAAGGACTGCATTCAGGCAATGGACTGGGGGCCTACAAGTCACTACCTATGAGGCCCTGGAGGACTTGATGGTCCTGGATCAGTTTCTCCAAACACGGAGCTTTGAAGCCAGAGAGTGGATTTTGGACCGCAAGCCCAAGACAGCAATGGAAGCAGTAGAACTAGGAGATGACTTTGCCAATAACCGGGTGCCAGCAGCAAAGCGTGGATCTGCACAAGCTGGAGCAAGTACCTGGAGGGGAGCCACACAACCACAAAGCACCACCAGGCCAGCCAGGAAATTCTTGCCATCATCCCCAAAAGCAACAGGAGCCACATTGGGTCCAGGGGACACCCGCCGATGTTACAGATGCAACAATATTGGGCACCTGAGTGCCACTTGCCCCAACACAAAGAATTCTCCACCAGTAGCTGGAGGACACACAGCCGTTCTTCTGGTGTCCGGAGCGGTGGAGAAAAGAGCGGATAACCTGCAGAGTGTAACTGTGGGTGACCGGGTGACAGTGGGTTTGCGAGATTCTGGAGCCTCCTTTACCTTGGTGCGGCCTGAAGTGGTGGATACAGAGGACATCATCCCTGGAAGAACCATGGCTTTAAAAGGAATTGGAGGTGTGCGGCCTGCTATGCCCATGGCCTGTGTGTACCTGGATTGGGGTACAGGCAAAGGTTTGCGGGAGGTGGGGGTCTCTAAGGACATCCCTGTTAATGTTCTGCTGTGGAATGATTTGGGTCGGATGCTCTGTGATTATGCTCCAGAGGACACTACCTGCACACCGGAAGGGCTAGGAGAGAGCCCTGTTCATTCTGAGGTACTGTGCGAGACTTTGGGAGACACTGCGAAATGTGGTAACTGTGAGGGAGTGCAGGGGATTGATAATTGTTTACCTGTGACTGAACCAGTAATGTTTTCCAAAAGTGGAATGGGGTGTATTGTGAAACATGGTAACTGGGAGGGAGTGCAGGGGATTGATAATTGTTTACCTGTGACTGAACCAGTAATGTTTTAAAAAAAAAGTGGAATGGGGTGTATTGTGAAACGTGGTAACTGGGAGGGAGTGCAGGGGACTGATAATTGTTTACCTGTGACTGAACCAGTAATGTTTTCCAAAAGTGGAATGGGGTGTATTGTAAAATGTGGTGACAATGCATTGCCAATGCCAAAACCTAGTGGAGATGGGCTAGGGGGAGGGGTTGGTGTTCCCCTGGTGACATGTAAGGATGAGGGACCAGCAGTGAGTGATATGTCCCAATCCTGTGAGCCTAATGAGGAGGAGGGTAGGAGTGATAGCCCTGTGTATGATGCCTGTATTGTTATGTCTGGAACTGAGGGGGAGGAAGGTAAACCCCAGGGAGGCATACCAATGGTGGCAGTGGTAACGCGTCAGCAGCATGTCAGGGCTGCAGCTTTGAAAGGAAGGGAGGATGGTGATGCAAGGTGCAAGCTGTGTGACTTGCAAGCTCCAGCAGAGGAAGGCGGAGATGCTAGTTCACCTGGGGGAAATGTGCTCCCTGATACCACGAGATGGGGGGAGGGAAATGAGCATTTCCGGGAAGCTTTGCGCAGTGACCCTTCCCTTGAAGGGCTGAGACAAAGTGCTGAGCATACAGATGTTGACACAGAGGGGCATCGGGTATATTGGGAAAATGATACCTTGTACTGGGAGTCCCTTTCCAAAGGCATGCTAGGGGCCCAGGAGAGAGAAAGGCAGTTAGTGGTTCCTAGGCAGTACAGGAAAGAGCTGCTGAGGTTGGCCCATGAGACCCCCCTGGCAGGACCTTTGGGAGTGGCCTATGCGGTCATAGAGAAGGAATGTCTAGCTGTGGTCTGGGCTTTGCAAAAATTACAGCCATACCTGTATGGCAGGGATTTTACTGTTATAACTGATCACAACCCTCTACATTGGTTGGACAGAGTGTCCGGTAACAATGGCACCTTGAAACAAATGCTAAAAACATTTGTAGAATCGGAGGGCAGATACTGGGAAAAGTAATTACCCCATCTGTTATTTGCTTACAGGGAGGTACCCCAAGAGCCTACAGGTTTCTCGCCCTTTGAGTTATTATATGATCACAAAGTGGGGGGACCCCGAGATTAAGTTAGGGAAGAATGGGAAGGGGGGCTACCTGCCCCTGAGACTTCTGTGGTGGAGTATGCTCTGAGATTCAGGGACAGGATGTAGACATTGACTGGGCTGGCACATGACAACCTCACAGCAGCACGGGGGACCGGGTCTATGAAGTGGGACAGAAGGTAATGGTTCTGAACCCCATCAGGCAGAATAAGTTGCAGCCTGCCTGGGAGGGTCCCTTCCCCATTTTGTAGTGCCTAGAACCCACCACATATGTAGTTGCCCTTGATGAGAAAGGTCAGAGGCAAAGACAGTAGCACATTAATATGGCATACTATGACCCTGAGAAGGTGGTACTCAGTGTATGTAGAGCACCAGAGGAAGGGCTGGGTAGTGATCCCCTACTAGACCTAGTGGAGGAAGCTAAGAGCCAGGGATCCCTTCAGAATGTAGAGCTCAATCCACAGCTCTTAGCTGCAAAGAAAAGGCAGCTAAATGAGGAAATAGGCCCCTTCAGTGCCATCTTTGCCTGGGAATGCAGGGCCTGTGGTGTCAAGAAAAGAAATAGATGGTTAATGGAGACAGATCTATCAGCCTGGCAAGGCAAGATCTCTCTGTCCCCATCTTAAGGGGGAGGTGTCAGGCTCAAGGCCTGATTATTAAAATCATATATGTGTATTATAAATTATAACTGTGTTTGATGGATTATCCAAGACATGGGTGAGAGGTCATTCAGACGGTGAATCCATTTGTGTATTGCATTTTATTGGGGGTCTGGCTGTTTGTTTGTATCTCCTTTGAAGTCAGAGGCTCTTTTGAAGCAGCACGATGTAAGGGCACTCTGGTCCCATCATATAATCACACAGATAAGAGGGCCAGGAACAGAGATGCCCCCCTCCCCTGCCCCTGGTGGGATCAGAGGGGAGGGGGGAATGGAGTCTCCCTCCAAAAAGGCAGATATATAATATTTAACAATGCTAGACTCAGGTTGTTCAATGCTGTGCAACAAGCTGACAAGACCATCCTAAGAACAGCTGGAACCCACTCTCATGGACTGCTATATCATCATGCTGTAAGAACTTCATCTTTGGTTTTCTGAACTTGCCTTGCTAAACTCTTTCATATTTTTGTAACTGTATGTCATTTGTTTCTGTATTTTTATATAGTCAGCACTGTGATACCTTTTATCAGATTAAATGTTTAATTAATCAGCTCTGGTCTTTGATCTCTAAATATATGAGCTCACCTTTCTGAAGGCAGCTCTGGTGGAAACACGTTTATCTAAGGGTTAATTTGGTGACTTGCTGGGACTAGTAGTGGATACCCAGAGGTCTGGCGGCTTTAACCCTTGCACCCTCACACTCTCTCTAGCGTCTTAGCTGGACCGATAGGGTGTGATCGTGACAATATGCAGGAGGAATCAGGATATAGGGGGGATTTATCAAGCTAAGGGTGCATTCACACCAAGTTTTATACATACGGGTGCCGGATCCGGCGGTGGTAGGTGCAAACCGGGCACTCCCGTACACCCGCCGGATCAGCCCGTGACTCCATTTACTTTAATGACCCAACCGGAGTCAAACGGTGACTCTGGTCAGCTCAGTTTTGACCCGTATGCGGTTTCCTGACCGGACCTAAAACCGTAGTTTACTACGGTTTTAGGTCCGGTCCAAAACCGCATACGGGTCAAAACTGAGCTGACCGGAGTCACCATTTGACTCCGGTCGGGTCATTAAAGTAAATGGAGTCACGGGCTGATCCGGCCGGGGTACGGGAGCGCCCGGTTTGCCCCTCCCCCCGCCGGATCCGGCACCCTGTACAAAACGTGGTGTGAATGCACCCTAAGTCTTTGGTATGCATGTTTTCATTTTTTTAAATTTTGCTCTTTGTTGTGCCTTATGTGCGACAAATTTATCAAAAGGTTAAATTATTAATTTTGTTGCATTTATTGCAAAGTGAGGGAAATCACCACTAAGGTTCACCTTCCAAGACAGCTTTGATGTGATGTAGGTTTAAGATGTGTTTTTGCTTGTGCGACTGTTTTTAGTTTTGCAAAATTTGGATGTTGATAAATTTGTGATCACTGCAAGGTGAAATAAAAAAAGCCATACTTATGAGTGTTTGGAAGTTTTGCAATTTCTGCACAGCTAACAGAAAAGTCGTAAAAAAAAATAAATAAATAAAAAAAAACAGGCTCACATGCGACATTCTGTGTGACAAATGTAAGGGGGGAAATCCATAAATGCAATGATAGCTCTCTGTCATAGTCACTTCTGCCAAAATTGTCTTCCCTAGAGTACAGCAAGGAAACAGTTTTCACAGGAGGGATCAAAAGCTCCTTCTATGTATTGTCTTTGGCTGCACCAGTAGCACAATAATTGACTTTTATTGGTGGGGTCCCAGCAGAGAAAGTCTGAGGTTCTGAAGTTCTGGCCTAGTATACAAGCAGCATTTTCATATGTAAATATATGTGGCATAACAAAGCACAAATAAAAGGGAGAAGGATTTGCATTGGAGGATAAGAGGTAGCTCGAGTAACATGTAATGTAGGGACTGATACTAGGATGTTGTGAGTCTGCAGCACACTGATCTGATAGCAGAAGCATTACAGGTACTCCGGTGGAAAACTTTTTTTTTTTTTTTTTTTTTTTAAATCAACTGGTGCCGGAAAGTTAAACAGATTTGTAAATTACTTCTATTAAAAAATCTTAATCCTTCCAGTACTTATTAGCTGCTGAATACTACAGAGGAAATTCTTTGCTTTTCGGAACACAGAGCTCTCTGCTGACATCACGAGCACAGTGCTCTCTGCTGACATCTCTGTCCATTTTAAGAACTGTCCAAAGTAGGAGAAAATCCCCATTGCAAACATATGCTGCTCTGGACAGTTCCTAAAATGGACAGAGAAGTCAGCAGAGAGCACTGTGCTCGAGATGTCAGGAGAGAGCACTGTGTACCAAAAAGAAAAGAACTTCCTCTGGGCACTATTGTGTAATGTAATAATTCTAATCTCATTGATATCAGACTGATCATATCAGATGGGGGGCACTATTGTGTAATGTAATAATTCTAATCTCATTGATATCAGACTGATCATATCACATGGGGGGGCACTATTGTGTAATGTAATATTTCTAATCTCATTGATATCAGACTGATCATATTAGAAGGGGGGGCACTATTGTGTAATGTAATAATTCTAATCTCAGTGATATCAGATTGATCGTATTAGATGGGGGACACTATTGTGTAATAATTCTAATCTCATTGATATCAGATTGATCGTATTAGATGGGAGACACTATTGTGTAATAATTCTAATCTCATTGATATCAGACTGATCATATCACATGGGGGGCACTATTGTGTAATGTAATAATTCTAATCTCATTGATATCGGACTGATCATATCAGATGGGGGGCACTATTGTGTAATGTAATAATTCTAATCTCATTGATATCAGACTGATCATATCACATGGGGGGGCACTATTGTGTAATGTAATATTTCTAATCTCATTGATATCAGACTGATCATATTAGAAGGGGGGGGGCACTATTGTGTAATGTAATAATTCTAATCTCATTGATATCAGATTGATCGTATTAGATGGGGGACACTATTGTGTAATAATTCTAATCTCATTGATATCAGACTGATCATATTAGATGGGGGGCACTATTATGTAATGTAATAATTCTAATCTCATTAATATCAGACTGATCATATCAGATGGGGGGCACTATTGTGTAATGTAATAATTCTAATCTCATTGATATCAGACTGATCATATTAGATGGGGGGCACTATTGTGTAATGTAATAATTCTAATCTCATTGATATCAGACTGATCATATTAGATGGGGTGCACTATTGTGTAATGTAATCATTCTTATCTCATTGATATCAGACTGATCATATCACATGGGGGGCACTATTATGTAGTGTAATAATTATAATCTCATTGATATTAGACTGATCATATTGGATGGGATGCACTATTGTGTAATGTAATAATTCTAATCTCATTGATATCAGACTGATCATATTAGATGGGGGGCACTATTGTGTAATGTAATAATTCTAATCTCATTGATATCAGACTGATCATATTAGATAGGGGGGCACTATTATGTAATGTAATAATTCTAATCTCATTGATATCAGACTGATCATATTAGATGGGGTGCACTATTGTGTAATGTAATAATTCTAATCTCATTGATATCAGACTGATCATATTAGATGGGGGGCACTATTGTGTAATGTAATAATTCTAATCTCATTGATATCAGACTGATTATATTAGATAGGGGGGCACTATCGTGTAATGTAATAATTCTAATCTCATTGATATCAGACTGATCATATCAGATGGGGCACTATTGTGTAATGTAATAATTATTTTCTCATTGATATCAGACTGATCATATTAGAAGGGGGGGCACTATTGTGTAATGTAATAATTCTAATCTCATTGATATCAGACTGATCATATCAGATGGGGGGCACTATTGTGTAATGTAATAATTCTAATCTCATTGATATCAGACTGATCATATCAGATGGGGGGCACTATTGTGTAATGTAATAATTCTAATCTCATTGATATCGGACTGATCATATCAGATGGGGGGCACTATTGTATAATGTAATAATTATAATCTCATTGATATCAGACTGATCATATTAGATAGGGGGGCACTATTATGTAATGTAATAATTCTAATCTCATTAATATCAGACTGATCATATTAGATGGGGTGCACTATTGTGTAATGTAATAATTCTAATCTCATTGATATCAGACTGATCATATTAGATGGGGGGCACTATTGTGTAATGTAATAATTCTAATCTCATTGATATCAGACTGATTATATTAGATAGGGGGGCACTATCGTGTAATGTAATAATTCTAATCTCATTGATATCAGACTGATCATATCAGATGGGGCACTATTGTGTAATGTAATAATTATTTTCTCATTGATATCAGACTGATCATATTAGAAGGGGGGGCACTATTGTGTAATGTAATAATTCTAATCTCATTGATATCAGACTGATCATATCAGATGGGGGGCACTATTGTGTAATGTAATAATTCTAATCTCATTGATATCGGACTGATCATATCAGATGGGGGGCACTATTGTATAATGTAATAATTATAATCTCATTGATATCAGACTGATCATATTAGAAGGGGGGGCACTATTTTGTAATATAATAATTCTAATCTCATTGATATCACACTGATCATATTAGAAGGGGGGGCACTATTGTGTAATGTAATAATTCTAATCTCATTGATATCAGACTGATCATATCAGATGGGGGGCACTATTGTGTAATGTAATAATTCTAATCTCATTGATATCGGACTGATCATATCAGATGGGGGGCACTATTGTGTAATGTAATAATTCTAATCTCATTGATATCAGACTGATCATATTAGATAGGGGGGCACTATTATGTAATGTAATAATTCTAATCTCATTGATATCAGACTGATCATATTAGATGGGGTGCACTATTGTGTAATGTAATAATTCTAATCTCATTGATATCAGACTGATCATATTAGATGGGGGGCACTATTGTGTAATGTAATAATTCTAATCTCATTGATATCAGACTGATTATATTAGATAGGGGGGCACTATCGTGTAATGTAATAATTCTAATCTCATTGATATCAGACTGATCATATCAGATGGGGGCACTATTGTGTAATGTAATAATTATTTTCTCATTGATATCAGACTGATCATATCAGATGGGGGGCACTATTGTGTAATGTAATAATTCTAATCTCATTGATATCAGACTGATCATATTAGATGGGGGGCACTATTGTGTAATGTAATAATTCTAATCTCATTGATATCAGACTGATCATATTAGATGGGGTGCACTATTGTGTAATGTAATCATTCTTATCTCATTGATATCAGACTGATCATATCACATGGGGGGCACTATTATGTAGTGTAATAATTATAATCTCATTGATATTAGACTGATCATATTGGATGGGATGCACTATTGTGTAATGTAATAATTCTAATCTCATTGATATCAGACTGATCATATCAGATGGGGGGCACTATTGTGTAATGTAATAATTCTAATCTCATTGATATCAGACTGATCATATTAGATAGGGGGGCACTATTATGTAATGTAATAATTCTAATCTCATTGATATCAGACTGATCATATTAGATGGGGTGCACTATTGTGTAATGTAATAATTCTAATCTCATTGATATCAGACTGATCATATTAGATGGGGGGCACTATTGTGTAATGTAATAATTCTAATCTCATTGATATCAGACTGATTATATTAGATAGGGGGGCACTATCGTGTAATGTAATAATTCTAATCTCATTGATATCAGACTGATCATATCAGATGGGGCACTATTGTGTAATGTAATAATTATTTTCTCATTGATATCAGACTGATCATATTAGAAGGGGGGGCACTATTGTGTAATGTAATAATTCTAATCTCATTGATATCAGACTGATCATATCAGATGGGGGGCACTATTGTGTAATGTAATAATTCTAATCTCATTGATATCAGACTGATCATATTAGAAGGGGGGGCACTATTGTGTAATGTAATAATTCTAATCTCATTGATATCAGACTGATCATATCAGATGGGGGGCACTATTGTGTAATGTAATAATTCTAATCTCATTGATATCGGACTGATCATATCAGATGGGGGGCACTATTGTATAATGTAATAATTATAATCTCATTGATATCAGACTGATCATATTAGATAGGGGGGCACTATTATGTAATGTAATAATTCTAATCTCATTGATATCAGACTGATCATATTAGATGGGGTGCACTATTGTGTAATGTAATAATTCTAATCTCATTGATATCAGACTGATCATATTAGATGGGGGGCACTATTGTGTAATGTAATAATTCTAATCTCATTGATATCAGACTGATTATATTAGATAGGGGGGCACTATCGTGTAATGTAATAATTCTAATCTAATTGATATCAGACTGATCATATCAGATGGGGCACTATTGTGTAATGTAATAATTATTTTCTCATTGATATCAGACTGATCATATTAGAAGGGGGGGCACTATTGTGTAATGTAATAATTCTAATCTCATTGATATCAGACTGATCATATCAGATGGGGGGCACTATTGTGTAATGTAATAATTCTAATCTCATTGATATCGGACTGATCATATCAGATGGGGGGCACTATTGTATAATGTAATAATTATAATCTCATTGATATCAGACTGATCATATTAGAAGGGGGGGCACTATTTTGTAATATAATAATTCTAATCTCATTGATATCACACTGATCATATTAGAAGGGGGGGCACTATTGTGTAATGTAATAATTCTAATCTCATTGATATCAGACTGATCATATCAGATGGGGGGCACTATTGTGTAATGTAATAATTCTAATCTCATTGATATCGGACTGATCATATCAGATGGGGGGCACTATTGTGTAATGTAATAATTCTAATCTCATTGATATCAGACTGATCATATTAGATAGGGGGGCACTATTATGTAATGTAATAATTCTAATCTCATTGATATCAGACTGATCATATTAGATGGGGTGCACTATTGTGTAATGTAATAATTCTAATCTCATTGATATCAGACTGATCATATTAGATGGGGGGCACTATTGTGTAATGTAATAATTCTAATCTCATTGATATCAGACTGATTATATTAGATAGGGGGGCACTATCGTTTAATGTAATAATTCTAATCTCATTGATATCAGACTGATCATATCAGATGGGGGCACTATTGTGTAATGTAATAATTATTTTCCCATTGATATCAGACTGATCATATCAGATGGGGGGCACTATTGTGTAATGTAATAATTCTAATCTCATTGATATCAGACTGATCATATTAGATGGGGGGCACTATTGTGTAATGTAATAATTCTAATCTCATTGATATCAGACTGATCATATTAGATGGGGTGCACTATTGTGTAATGTAATCATTCTTATCTCATTGATATCAGACTGATCATATCACATGGGGGGCACTATTATGTAGTGTAATAATTATAATCTCATTGATATTAGACTGATCATATTGGATGGGATGCACTATTGTGTAATGTAATAATTCTAATCTCATTGATATCAGACTGATCATATTAGAAGGGGGGGCACTATTGTGTAATGTAATAATTCTAATCTCATTGATATCAGACTGATCATATCAGATGGGGGGCACTATTGTGTAATGTAATAATTCTAATCTCATTGATATCGGACTGATCATATCAGATGGGGGGCACTATTGTATAATGTAATAATTATAATCTCATTGATATCAGACTGATCATATTAGAAGGGGGGGCACTATTTTGTAATATAATAATTCTAATCTCATTGATATCACACTGATCATATTAGAAGGGGGGGCACTATTGTGTAATGTAATAATTCTAATCTCATTGATATCAGACTGATCATATCAGATGGGGGGCACTATTGTGTAATGTAATAATTCTAATCTCATTGATATCAGACTGATCATATTAGATGGGGGGCACTATTGTGTAATGTAATAATTCTAATCTCATTGATATCAGACTGATCATATTAGATGGGGTGCACTATTGTGTAATGTAATCATTCTTATCTCATTGATATCAGACTGATCATATCACATGGGGGGCACTATTATGTAGTGTAATAATTATAATCTCATTGATATTAGACTGATCATATTGGATGGGATGCACTATTGTGTAATGTAATAATTCTAATCTCATTGATATCAGACTGATCATATTAGAAGGGGGGGCACTATTGTGTAATGTAATAATTCTAATCTCATTGATATCAGACTGATCATATCAGATGGGGGGCACTATTGTGTAATGTAATAATTCTAATCTCATTGATATCGGACTGATCATATCAGATGGGGGGCACTATTGTATAATGTAATAATTATAATCTCATTGATATCAGACTGATCATATTAGAAGGGGGGGCACTATTTTGTAATATAATAATTCTAATCTCATTGATATCACACTGATCATATTAGAAGGGGGGGCACTATTGTGTAATGTAATAATTCTAATCTCATTGATATCAGACTGATCATATCAGATGGGGGGCACTATTGTGTAATGTAATAATTCTAATCTCATTGATATCGGACTGATCATATCAGATGGGGGGCACTATTGTGTAATGTAATAATTCTAATCTCATTGATATCAGACTGATCATATTAGATAGGGGGGCACTATTATGTAATGTAATAATTCTAATCTCATTGATATCAGACTGATCATATTAGATGGGGTGCACTATTGTGTAATGTAATAATTCTAATCTCATTGATATCAGACTGATCATATTAGATGGGGGGCACTATTGTGTAATGTAATAATTCTAATCTCATTGATATCAGACTGATTATATTAGATAGGGGGGCACTATCGTGTAATGTAATAATTCTAATCTCATTGATATCAGACTGATCATATCAGATGGGGGCACTATTGTGTAATGTAATAATTATTTTCTCATTGATATCAGACTGATCATATCAGATGGGGGGCACTATTGTGTAATGTAATAATTCTAATCTCATTGATATCAGACTGATCATATTAGATGGGGGGCACTATTGTGTAATGTAATAATTCTAATCTCATTGATATCAGACTGATCATATTAGATGGGGTGCACTATTGTGTAATGTAATCATTCTTATCTCATTGATATCAGACTGATCATATCACATGGGGGGCACTATTATGTAGTGTAATAATTATAATCTCATTGATATTAGACTGATCATATTGGATGGGATGCACTATTGTGTAATGTAATAATTCTAATCTCATTGATATCAGACTGATCATATCAGATGGGGGGCACTATTGTGTAATGTAATAATTCTAATCTCATTGATATCAGACTGATCATATTAGATAGGGGGGCACTATTATGTAATGTAATAATTCTAATCTCATTGATATCAGACTGATCATATTAGATGGGGTGCACTATTGTGTAATGTAATAATTCTAATCTCATTGATATCAGACTGATCATATTAGATGGGGGGCACTATTGTGTAATGTAATAATTCTAATCTCATTGATATCAGACTGATTATATTAGATAGGGGGGCACTATCGTGTAATGTAATAATTCTAATCTCATTGATATCAGACTGATCATATCAGATGGGGCACTATTGTGTAATGTAATAATTATTTTCTCATTGATATCAGACTGATCATATTAGAAGGGGGGGCACTATTGTGTAATGTAATAATTCTAATCTCATTGATATCAGACTGATCATATCAGATGGGGGGCACTATTGTGTAATGTAATAATTCTAATCTCATTGATATCAGACTGATCATATTAGAAGGGGGGGCACTATTGTGTAATGTAATAATTCTAATCTCATTGATATCAGACTGATCATATCAGATGGGGGGCACTATTGTGTAATGTAATAATTCTAATCTCATTGATATCGGACTGATCATATCAGATGGGGGGCACTATTGTATAATGTAATAATTATAATCTCATTGATATCAGACTGATCATATTAGATAGGGGGGCACTATTATGTAATGTAATAATTCTAATCTCATTGATATCAGACTGATCATATTAGATGGGGTGCACTATTGTGTAATGTAATAATTCTAATCTCATTGATATCAGACTGATCATATTAGATGGGGGGCACTATTGTGTAATGTAATAATTCTAATCTCATTGATATCAGACTGATTATATTAGATAGGGGGGCACTATCGTGTAATGTAATAATTCTAATCTAATTGATATCAGACTGATCATATCAGATGGGGCACTATTGTGTAATGTAATAATTATTTTCTCATTGATATCAGACTGATCATATTAGAAGGGGGGGCACTATTGTGTAATGTAATAATTCTAATCTCATTGATATCAGACTGATCATATCAGATGGGGGGCACTATTGTGTAATGTAATAATTCTAATCTCATTGATATCGGACTGATCATATCAGATGGGGGGCACTATTGTATAATGTAATAATTATAATCTCATTGATATCAGACTGATCATATTAGAAGGGGGGGCACTATTTTGTAATATAATAATTCTAATCTCATTGATATCACACTGATCATATTAGAAGGGGGGGCACTATTGTGTAATGTAATAATTCTAATCTCATTGATATCAGACTGATCATATCAGATGGGGGGCACTATTGTGTAATGTAATAATTCTAATCTCATTGATATCGGACTGATCATATCAGATGGGGGGCACTATTGTGTAATGTAATAATTCTAATCTCATTGATATCAGACTGATCATATTAGATAGGGGGGCACTATTATGTAATGTAATAATTCTAATCTCATTGATATCAGACTGATCATATTAGATGGGGTGCACTATTGTGTAATGTAATAATTCTAATCTCATTGATATCAGACTGATCATATTAGATGGGGGGCACTATTGTGTAATGTAATAATTCTAATCTCATTGATATCAGACTGATTATATTAGATAGGGGGGCACTATCGTTTAATGTAATAATTCTAATCTCATTGATATCAGACTGATCATATCAGATGGGGGCACTATTGTGTAATGTAATAATTATTTTCCCATTGATATCAGACTGATCATATCAGATGGGGGGCACTATTGTGTAATGTAATAATTCTAATCTCATTGATATCAGACTGATCATATTAGATGGGGGGCACTATTGTGTAATGTAATAATTCTAATCTCATTGATATCAGACTGATCATATTAGATGGGGTGCACTATTGTGTAATGTAATCATTCTTATCTCATTGATATCAGACTGATCATATCACATGGGGGGCACTATTATGTAGTGTAATAATTATAATCTCATTGATATTAGACTGATCATATTGGATGGGATGCACTATTGTGTAATGTAATAATTCTAATCTCATTGATATCAGACTGATCATATTAGATGGGGGGCACTATTGTGTAATGTAATAATTCTAATCTCATTGATATCAGACTGATCATATTAGATAGGGGGGCACTATTATGTAATGTAATAATTCTAATCTCATTGATATCAGACTGATCATATTAGATGGGGTGCACTATTGTGTAATGTAATAATTCTAATCTCATTGATATCAGACTGAATATATTAGATAGGGGGGCACTATCGTGTAATGTAATAATTCTAATCTCATTGATATCAGACTGATCATATCAGATGGGGCACTATTGTGTAATGTAATAATTATTTTCTCATTGATATCAGACTGATCATATTAGAAGGGGGGGCACTATTGTGTAATGTAATAATTCTAATCTCATTGATATCAGACTGATCATATCAGATGGGGGGCACTATTGTGTAATGTAATAATTCTAATCTCATTGATATCGGACTGATCATATCAGATGGGGGGCACTATTGTATAATGTAATAATTATAATCTCATTGATATCAGACTGATCATGTTAGAAGGGGGGGCACTATTTTGTAATATAATAATTCTAATCTCATTGATATCACACTGATCATATCACATGGGGGCACTATTGTGTAATGTAATAATTCTAATCTCATTGATATCAGACTGATCATATCAGATGGGGGGGCACTATTGTGTAATGTAATAATTCTAATCTCATTGATATCAGACTGATCATATTAGAAGGGGGGGCACTATTGTGTAATGTAATAATTCTAATCTCATTGATATCAGACTGATCATATCAGATGGGGGGCACTATTGTGTAATGTAATAATTCTAATCTCATTGATATCGGACTGATCATATCAGATGGGGGGCACTATTGTATAATGTAATAATTATAATCTCATTGATATCAGACTGATCATATTAGAAGGGGGGGCACTATTTTGTAATATAATAATTCTAATCTCATTGATATCACACTGATCATATCACATGGGGGCACTATTGTGTAATGTAATAATTCTAATCTCATTGATATCAGATTGATCATATTAGATGGGGGGCACTATTGTGTAATAATTCTAATCTCATTGATATCAGACTGATCATATTGGATGGGATGCACTATTGTGTAATGTAATAATTCTAATCCCATTGATAACAGACTGATCATATCACATGGGGGGCACTATTGTGTAATGTAATAATTCTAATCTCAATGATATCAGACTGATCATATCAGATGGGGGGCACTATTGTGTAATGTAATAATTCTAATCTCATTGATATCAGACTGATCATATCAGATGGGGGGCACTATTGTGTAATGTAATAATTCTAATCTCAATGATATCAGACTGATCATATCAGATGGGGGCACTATTGTGTAATGTAATAATTATTTTCTCATTGATATCAGACTGATCATATTAGAAGGGGGGGGCACTATTGTGTAATGTAATAATTCTAATCTCATTGATATCAGACTGATCATATCAGATGGGGGGCACTATTGTGTAATGTAATAATTCTAATCTCATTGATATCGGACTGATCATATCAGATGGGGGGCACTATTGTATAATGTAATAATTATAATCTCATTGATATCAGACTGATCATATTAGAAGGGGGGGCACTATTGTGTAATGTAATAATTCTAATCTCATTGATATCAGACTGATCATATCAGATGGGGGGCACTATTGTGTAATGTAATAATTCTAATCTCATTGATATCGGACTGATCATATCAGATGGGGGGCACTATTGTATAATGTAATAATTATAATCTCATTGATATCAGACTGATCATATTAGAAGGGGGGGCACTATTTTGTAATATAATAATTCTAATCTCATTGATATCACACTGATCATATCACATGGGGGCACTATTGTGTAATGTAATAATTCTAATCTCATTGATATCAGATTGATCATATTAGATGGGGGGCACTATTGTGTAATAATTCTAATCTCATTGATATCAGACGGATCATATTAGATAACGGGCACTATCGTGTAATGTAATAATTCTAATCTCATTGATATTAGACTGATTATATTGGATGGGATGCACTATTGTGTAATGTAATAATTCTAATCTCATTGATATCAGACTGATCATATTAGATGGGGGCACTATTGTGTAATGTAATAATTCTAATCTCATTGCTATCAGACTGATCATATCAGATGGGGGGGCACTATTGTGTAATGTAATATTTCTAATCTCATTGATATCAGACTGATCATATCACATGGGGGGCACTATTGTGTAATGTAATATTTCTAATCTCATTGATATCAGACTGATCATATTAGATGGGGGGCACTATTGTGTAATGTAATAATTCTAATCTCATTGATATCAGACTGATCATATCAGATGGGGGGCACTATTGTTTCTAGTCCCATTGTTACTGCAATGAACATACCAGAAGGGGGGCACATTATTAATGCCGGACTCAGCAGAACTTTTATAGTAATGCATAAACTGTACACCACAGGCTCCAATAGAAATGAATGGATGTTTCGTACGGATTGGATGTCGGAATCTGCGTAAAACCTATTCAGTGTGAACATAGTCAGAGGCAGCAGTAATCCAGAGCGCACAGATCTTTGAACCTGGTAGAAGGCATAGGTCATAGGTCATTCACACCACATTTTTTAAATACAGTTCCCGTATACGTTTTCAATGTGTAAACCGTATGGAACCGTATTGAAAACCGTATGCATTGACTCTCCATTGAAAACCGTATGCATTGACTCTCCATTGAAAACCATATGCATTGACTCTCCATTGAAAACCGTATGCATTGACTCTCCATTGAAAACCGTATGCATTGACTCTCCATTGAAAACCATATGCATTGACTCTCCATTGAAAACCGTATGTATTGACTCTCCATTGAAAAACGTATGTATTGACTCTCCATTGAAAACCGTATGCATTGACTCTCCATTGAAAAACGTATGCATTGACTCTCCATTGAAAACCAGATGCCAAAAGATGCATCAGGTTGTGTCCGTTTTGCATCCTGTACGGTTTTGTCAGTTTTTTTTCCCATACCCAAAACCGTAGCCTTTTTTTTTTTTAAACATGAGAGTCAATGGGAACGTACAGAACCGTATGTTCATACGTTTCCATCCGGTTTTCACCATACGTTTTTTGACTTTAAACAGTTTTTTTTCTTGGAATTTCAATCAAGCAAGTGAAACTTTATTCGAAATGGAGTGAAAAGTTAAAAACGTATACGTTTTTTTCTTACAAAGTGGATGCAACCGGACATCATTTTGCAAACCGTATACGGTTTTTAACTGTATACGAGTTGAAATTTGTAAACACGTTTTGATAGAGTTTTGTGATAGGAAGCAGCATCTTTCTCCCATTGTTCTCTGGCACAGAATTCCCATTCTCCTTACCGAACGAGCCAATTCTGTTCACAGAACCAAGTCCTGGGAAGAGCAGGCACATTGTCTGGCAGCCGCCCAGCTGGGCTTTTCCCGTAAAACATGTGTCTATGTGGTGGGAGAGGCTCTAAGCAGCGAGGTTCTTTATAAGCAGCAAGCGGCGCCTGGCGTTCACATAGGAGCTGACAGACTGCACGACGTCCTCCAGCTCCGCTTCCGTCCCGCGTCACAGAGCCCGGGCTCCCCGCATCTAGGAGGTGGCGACAAGACCCCCGACTGCAGCCGTGCTGTCCGCTCCCCACATTGGTCACCATCGAGCCCCGGGCAGGACAATGCTGGTGAGTGCCTGCTAGTGCGCGGCGGGCATGATATGAAGTTTAGGAGCTTTGTGTCTGGCACAGCTGGCTCAGTCACATGCGCGGTGCCTGCAGAGCTGTAAGCTGGCATGTTAAGGCACTGGCAAGTTCACTGCTCTGAGCTCTATGTAGCCCAGTACTCCATGTACTGGGGCACAGCAGCGACATTGAAACACTCATGGGCATAGGCACTACCAACTTCTCTCATATTGTGACAGTTCTTACCACACGGGTGTCCTGTCTCCTGGGATGATGGCTACTTGGGTATGTTGGGGGTCACCATACCCTAACTACATGTTATGGGCTCAGGCTACTACAAGCTTTGGCTGCCTTCACCTCCATTGCACTTTAGTTTCTGAAGCTGAATTTACAGATAATGTTTAGTATTATTCTGCATTGCTAATAGTGAACAACAAATGTACAAACTATAGAAGCAGCCCATGCAGCTGGCAAGGTGCCTATGTGAAAAGGGGGCCCGGCTGAAGGAAGCCATATTGCTTTAAAGGGGTACTTCCGTGGAAAACTTTTTTTTTTTTTAAATCAGCTGATGCCAGAAAGTTAAATAGAATTGTAAATTACTTCTATTAAAAAATCTTAATCCTTCCAGTACTTTTCTAGTTGCTGTATACTACAGAGGAAATGCTTTACTTTTTAGATTTTTCTGATGTCACGACCACGGTGCTCTCTGCTGACCTCTGTTGTCCATTTTAGGAACTGTCCTGAGCAGCATATGTTTTCTATGGGGATTTTGTCCTGCTCTGGACAGTTCCTAAAATGGACAGCAGAGAGCACTGTGGTCGTGACATCAGAGAAATCTAAAAAGTAAAGCATTTCCTCTGTAGTATATATAGCCCCTAAAAAGTACTGGAAGGATTAAGATTTTTTAATAGAAGTTATTTACAAATCTGTTTAACTTTCTGGCACCAGTTGATTTAAAAAAAAAAAAAAAGACGTTTTCCCCTTTAAACGTGAGGGGGATATAGGCAGAAGGTCAGACTGTTGGTGATGCAGAGATAAGGGAGGTCAGTCACTGGGTGCTCCTGTCTGGAGATGATGGAGTGGGTGGGCATGCCAGCAATAGCAGGGCCCCTGTTTAGATTATTGCTGTCAGTTCCCTTTGTAGGGGTTTGTGATACAAGTAAAAACCTCACTTTTTACCCCAGGATTTTTGTCAATATGTCTGCAGTACACCCTAAACCAGGGGTCTCCAACCTGTGGACCTCCAGATGTTGCAAAACTACAACTCCCAGCATGCCCGAACAGCCAACGGCTGTCCCGGCATGCTGGGAGTTGTAGTTTTGCAACATCTGGAGGTCCGCAGGTTGAACTGCCATAAACCCACCACAAACAATAATAAATATATGAATAGGAATTAAGAAATTATTGTTAACTGCCCCACACGTCTGTCCTTTGTGGCGTGTCCTTATACCGAGTAGCTCACTGGGCTGTCTCATGTGTCTCATAGGTTTACACGGTCACTTTTCTGCACGCTATAGGGAAATACCAGTTTTCCCCACACAATTGGACTTTTGTTATATACCTAAGCAATGTCCTTTGCCGGAAAACCCCTTTTGAGGGAGTGTCACTTAATGTTGTTTACTGAAAGGAAGGTAATAATTTAAAAACATTTTTTTTTTCCAAAATTCTGAGAAATCTGCCCCCTACTGTCCCTTATCAGCTTTTATAGTGTCACCCTAATTCTCTTGGTGAACTCCAGCCCTGGTCCTTATATTCTCTGGACACATCTGTCGCTGCGTACATATGGCTTTTCATATCATTATTGTAAATGCCATGTGGAAGGCTCCTGCAGCTTCTAAGCGTGCGCAGTGGTGGCAGAAGGCAGAGTTAGTTTCTTTATATATACATATATATATATATATATATATATATATATATATATGTGAATTCGGGTAGAAAACAGACATGGTGCACATCTACAATCTTGTATAATGATCTAATTGCTTCTCAGCATAATATCAGAAACTAACAGGTTGTTAGTATACATTTTTGATCAAAAAGTACAAGCCCACTCGCCACGTCAAGGCCACCTATTTAGAGTGGGTCCCTAACGTCCCTAGCATAAAATGGCGTAGCAATGGGCGGCGACCACCACGGCCGCGATACCAAGTGCCCACGGGGGGGGGGGGGACACGACCCACTGGCAGAGCGGCCCCAGTGCCACTCAAACCAGTCTATGGACCGCACCCCCCCACAGACACGGCGCCAACGGACGCCGCACAGCACCACACCAGACCATGCCTGTTTTTTCTACCTGAATTCACATTGAGGGAAATTTATCAAAACCTGTGCAAAGGAAAAGTTGCCTATAGAAACCAATCAGATCTCTTCTTTCATTTTGCAGAGGCCTTGTTAAAAATGAAAGGAGCGAGCTGATTGGTTGCTATGGGCACCTGGACAACTTTTCCTCTGGACAGGTTTTGATAATCCTCCCCCATTTTTAATATATAATATATATATATATATATATATATATATATATATATATATATATACAAAGAAGGAAAGGAAGAAGCACCGTAATGCAGGATTCCAGAGCCGTCTGGGTGCTCAGCTTCAGGGGCAGACCGACCCCCAATGTAATATCCACAAAGAAGCAGAAGCGGCACTCCAAAGTCACATCAAATCATGGTTTATTCACTCATCTGTGAAAGCGACGTTTCGGCTTATCAATAAAGCCTTTCTCAAGCATGCTTGAGAAAGGCTTTATTGATAAGCCGAAACGTCGCTTTCACAGATGAGTGAATAAACCATGATTTGATGTGACTTTGGAGTGCCGCTTCTGCTTCTTTGTGGATATATATATATATATATATATATATATATAGTTACTTGTAGAAAGTGGGAATTTAATAATAATGTGTTCTTTCTAGGCCATAAGCTCATGGATTGTATTGCTGATCTACATGGCTCCACGCATCTTTGCCCAAAATTGCCATCTAAACATTTCAGATGCCCACTACATGTTAATTGACGAAATGGTAAGAACTGATTCCAAGAACATGTAGAAGAAATAGTTGTCGCCTCCACATCCTCTTACGCATGTCTGTTATTTCTTTTACAGATAAGTACCCAAGCAAATCTTTGTAAAATCCCTGTAAAAATCCTAAATAGAAATGTGGTGAGTATTACTATATTTGAATAGATAAAACAATATTTAGTGATGTATGTTACAATCAGTGGCTTCAATATTCCCAGCATTGTCTAGCGCTTTTGAAATGAAAGGCTTCTATAAAAATGCACAATACTTATAGGTTTCTGTAACCACATGGGCATCCTTGAAAAGGTGGCAGTGCCTCTATGGTCATCTCACCATGTAAGTTGTGATGTGGCTCTTGTGATTTCTGTACATATTGGAAAATATCATCTAACCCCTGGGAATCTTGCAACATGGGTTGTTCACCTATACCTGTGTTTCCCAACCAGGGTGCCTCCAGCTGTTGCAAAACTACAACTCCCAACATACCTGGGCAGCCAAAGGTTTGCAACAGCTGGAGGCATCCTGGTTGGGAAAAACTGACCTATACTATATGGAAGAATATAGAATATAATTTAGAATAGAAGGTGGGGATGGCAGAGGTACAACTGTGTGAAGCTGCTGAAAATATGCATCGCCCTGTCATTAGCTCTTTCTATTGATTCCGAAGGAGTTTACCATTGAATTTATTTTTAGAAAAATCTATTACCAACCATTCTCATCTCTGATGCAGTGGACAAAGGGGCAATTTGGGACTAGCTGGTTGCTAGGTAACATAAAACAACATATGTATAGCAACCAATCTTAGATTAATCTGGTCTAAAGATGAATTGGTATGGAAATGAGAGACAGAGAAGCTTGACAGTATCGGGCTTGTTAATCAGAATTTAGAAGTAAAATATTGTGAGAAATAGAATTCCGAATCACGTAGAATTTTCCGGGTGCAGCAATGCTGAATGTATTATTTGTCACATCATATTATAGTGTCAGTGTGTTATCCTTCACTGGCTGTTGCCTAACACTAGTGCTGGGCAGTATACTGTCATACCGAATACTGACATTTTTGTGCTGCACAATATGAATTTTTCACATACCACAATACCGGTTGGGCCCCTCCCCCAATAAATTATCAGCCCAGCGCTGCGCTGTCCCCATTGGGGTACTTCTCACGTCACCCACAAGCGATGCCCTCCTGGTCCTCCTGTTTGTTGCGGGCCGCCGGCGCTGTAACTCTGTACTGTACGTTGTATCGCTATGCCCAGGCTGCAAAAGATAAACAAAATAAACTTTAACGCACCTTCCTTTCCGGACCTGCTTCCTGGGGACGGGAACATCGGAGAGCTGTCAGTCTATCATCGGCCGCAGCGATGTTCCGCCTCGGCCGGTGATAGGTTGAGCCCACTGTCATGTAAGAAGCAGGCCAGTTTCTTACATGACAGTGGGTTCAGCCTATCACCGGCCGAGGCGGAACATCGCTACGGCCGCTGATAGGCTGACTGCTTTCCAACGTTCCCATCACCAGGAAGAGAGTGAGGCCGACGTACGAAGGTGTGCTAAAGTTTATTTTGTTTATCTTTTGCAGCCCGAGCATAGGGATACAACGTACAGTACAGAATTCCAGCGCGGCGGCTCGCAACAAACAGGAGGACCAGGAGGGCAGTGCTTGCGGGTGACGTGAGTAGTACCCCGATGGGGACAGCGCAGCGCTGGGCTGATAATTAATTTGGGGGGGGGAGCAGAACAGCGATCGCAGGTCTCACATGATTTGGGGGAGGGGAGAAATACCGTTACATAACGTGGAACCGCCATAAGTTACAAAAATCCGGTGATACACTTAATTGGTCATACCGCCCAGCTCTACCTAACACCTAGATAAATTCACAGTACAGAATAGTAAATTCTGTTAAACAGTACAGTAGTCTTCAAAAAAGCCAAAAAAAAGTCTCCTAAACCACCCAGAAGCTTGGAAAATGAAGACAAAAGCATGAAAACAGGGCTGAAAAATTTTACTTTTTCAGAGGTTCCATTTGGAAGCTCACAAGAGGGGCTTCAGAAAAGCCACAAGAAAAACCATATCAAAAGAAACGTTGAAATCGGAGGGGGGTTTTGAAGCGGTTCTTGCAAGTGAAGTTTAAAAAGCTCCATTTAACTGTGTGAACATACCCTTTAAAGAAAGGCTCAACAATAAGTAAGCCTTCCTTACATCTGAGCATGTACAGTCATGGCCGTAAATGTTGGCACCCCTGAAATTTTTCTAGAAAATTAAGTATTTCTCACAGAAAAGGATTGCAGTAACACGTTTTGCTATGCACATGTTTATTCCATTTGTATGTATTGAAACTAAACCAAAAAAGGAGGAAAAAAAGCTAATTGGACATAATGTCACACCAAACTCCAAAAATTGGCTGGACAAAATTATTGGCACCGTTAACTTAATATTTGGTTGCACACCCTTTGGAAAAAACTAAAATCAGTCACTTCCTATAACCATCAATAAGCTGCTTACACCTCTCAGCCGGAATGTTGGACCACTCTTCCTTTAATACAATACAGGAATATGGGTTCACTACTGTGGTAGATGTATACAATGACATTGGCTATCCCTCAACACTCTTCCTTTGCAAACTGCTCCAGGTCTCTCTTATTGGAAGGGTACCTTCAGCAATTTTAAGATCTCTCCTCAGGTGTACAATGGAATTTAGATCTGAACTCATTGCTGGCAACTTCAGAACTCTCCAGCGCTTTGTTGCCATCCATTTCTGGGTGCTTTTTAATGTATGTTTGGGGTCATTGTCCTGCTGAAAAACCCAACATCTAGGACACAAACCCAGCCACACATTCAAGGCACCCAGTGCCAGAGGCAGCAAAACAACCCCAAAACATCATTGAACCTCCATTATATTTCATTGTAGGTACTGTGTTCTTTTCTTAGTAGACCTCATTCTGTTTTCGGTAAATAGTAGAATGATGTGTTTTACCAAAAGCTCTATCATCTGTCCACAAGACGTTTTCCCAGAAGGATTTTGGCTTACTCAAGTTCATTTTGGCAAAATGTAGTCTTGCTTTTTTATGTCTCTGTGTCAGCAATGGGGTCCTCCTTGGTCTCCTGCCATAGCGTTTCATTTCATTTAAATGTTGATGGATAGTTTGCACTGACATTGATGCTCCCTGAGCCTGCAGGACAGCTTGAATATCTTTGGAACTTGTTTGGGGCTGCTTAGCCACCATCTGGACTGTCCTGCGTTGACACCTTTCATCAATTTTTCTCTTCCATTCACGCCCACGGAGATTAGCTCCAGTGCCATGGGTTTCAAACATCTTGATAATGTTGCGCACTGTGGACAAAGATAAATCTAGATCTCTGGAGATGGACTTGTAACCTTGAGATTGTTGATATTTTTCCACAATTTTGGTTCTCAAGTCCTCAGACAGTTCTCTTCTCCTCTTTCTGTTGTCCATGCTTGGTGTGGGACACACAATGCAAAGACTAAGTGAACTTCTCTCCTTTTTATCTGCTTTCAGGTGTGATTTTTATATTGCCTACACCTGTTACTTGCCCCTGGTGAGTTTAAAGGAGCATCACATGCTTGAAACTATCTTATTTTTCCACAGTTTTTAAAGGGTGCCAATCATTTTGTCCAGACCATTTTTGGAGTTTGGTGTGACATTGCGTCCAATTAGCTTTTTTCCCCCTCCCTTTTTTGGTTTAGTTCCAATACAAACAAAGGGAATAAAAATGTGTATAGCAAAATAAGTGTTACTGCAATCCTTTTCTGGGAGAAATACTTCATTTTCTTGAAAAATTTCAGGGGTGCCAACATTTAGGGCCATGACTGTAGCATGTGACCACTGTGCTTCTCAGGAGAACAACACAATTGCTGCTGTTCTGCAGATATACTGATATTGTGCCTACAGGACTCGTGGCTTTTGTATTTCTATGTAAAAGGTGGCCATCACATGCAATGGCAGACTTTTTTTTAACAGCATCACTCCTGGGCATGTGCTTTGCTTTCAAAGGTAAAAAATAAACATTGCTCCTTCAGGAATGATACATTTTACTTGCAGGACAGTGCATGTGTGGACAGTGGATGTTTCATAAGAATAGGATGTTATAGAATATCTTAACTGGTTTAGTCATTTATAGGTTTCATCCTGGCCCATAATGTCTTAAATGAATTCTATCTTTTTTTCAGACAGATACGTGTGACTTCTGGGCCCTGGTACATGAGGTAGATGGCCTCTTGAAAAAATTTATTTTCACCCCAAATACAGCAAATTTTAACAGGACATATGACTTGAAACAAATTTACTACGGCTGTTTGAATCAGATCCAAAGTGATGAAAAGGTATGTTCTAAATTATTATGTTAAGAAAGCTTCATAAGCTGCTTTGATGGTCCCACATATATCTGAGTAAGGCTGTGTTCACATGGGAGAATGTCTGCACGGTAAACATGGGCACGTGCACATTTGCTTGCTAGGATCGCTCGGAAATGCAAACATTGAACAGGTTTAACCGTCTTCATAGACGCCAATGCATTTCTGAGTGGAATCTGCAGAAACATTGAACAGGTTTAATGTTTCTGCAGATGCCGGAATCGGGATTTCTGCGGAATCCCTGCTGTTTGCACAGTGCAACAGAATCCCATTAAAATCAAGCTACAGCATACGGAATCCTGCTGGGAAATCCCGCCATGTAAACATAGCCTAAGAGGGTTTCATCATCTGATATTACTATACAGCCTGGATTTAGGACACATTCCAGTATTTGTTTAGTTAAAACCAAGAGTAGATCCTTGGGTAATCATTGGCAAAAATTCCTAAAGTGTTACTGTCATTTAAAACAAAAGTTTCCATCTGTGAAATGTTTTCATTAGTCATTGTCTGGGTGCTAAGACCTTCATCAAATACTAGAATGAGCCAGGAAAATTGCTCAGTTGAAGTGTTCTGCAGCTAGGAAAGAGAAGTAGGGGTCTCAGTACTGAGACCCCAACTGATCAAACTTTTGCCATGTCTTTTTTAAATGACAGTAACACTTTTAGGGTCATTTTAGTCCAGTGATTTACTTTTCTAATGTATTATCTAAAAGGTTAATGAAGACTTCAGGTGTAAATTAGCCAGTTAATATTTCCACCGTAACTGAAGTTGCAATAGCAGCCTCAGTTACAGAAAAAAAGTGCCACAATTTGAGCTAATTCATGGAAATAAGATAGATAATTGCATCCTGTCTTAGAAGAGCTGACTTTTTTTTAAATTAATGTATCAATTATAAATGCTCATAAGCTTGCAAATTGTAGCAATAGCCAGTCCTTAAGACACAAGAGCACATAACCAGCACTGGCATCCCACTGATCATGTGATCGGTAACATGATCACTATGAGTAGTAGGGCCAGATACCTACAATCTTTATAACTACAATAAGCTTAGGTTTACGTGATCTGTTCACAAAGTCAGTTCTTTCTTTCTTTTTTTCTTTCGCTTCAGGGATCTAAAATTATTCTTTATTTAACAGAAAGCGCTTGATATTTACCTCCAAACCAGCGATATGACTGCTACGGAGATTTTGACAAAAGTAAAGGACTCTTTAAAAAAACTGAAAGTGTTAAAGGCCTCTGACTTAAATGAGGACTGTATATCTTATTATGAAACACACGGACAGCATAATAATGATGTTCTTAAAGGTAAGACATATTTCTGTACATATTCTTTTTTTCTGCATAGCAGATTGTGAAGCAGTGTAAACTGTATGTCTGTGCCTGAGCTTGAACTGTATTTTGTATCATGACAGATCATGGCTTCATCGAAGCCTCTTTCTGTCTTTTCTGAATCTTGCAGGTCCTCATTGTACATGCCCTTCCCCAACACCATCTATTTCCTCCAGTGAAGCTTCTCAGACATCTCTAAGTTACTTATCAGAACTTGCAAGCAGCACACATACAAGTTATTTCTTAGATACCAGTTCCTTGGCAGAGGGCATGAGTGGCAGTTATCCTGAGAAACCGATGAGTCCTCAGAAGAACTCACAGGGGTTAGATTCTTCACCATTCATCTCTACAAAGACACCAAGTGATTTAAAACCTCTGTTCACCACCTTGGTGCATTCATACACTGGTGCCAAAGAACAGTCTGGGGCTTATACAAACTCTCCCCTCACCAATTCAGATTTTACAGTGCATAGCACCGAATTTACAAAAGGTTTACACGAACCATCATATGTTAGCCTGAATCCATCTCAAACTAGAACAGATTCTGAGCAAGTCAGTACATCAACGTCAGATGCAACGTCAGAGGGTACGTATGGATTCTCTATTGCCACGGAACCTAATGAAAGACAGGACAGAACTGCAATGAGTGAATTTGGTTCACAAAAACCTAAGGGGTCTGTGTTTCAAACCTTTCTTCCTCTGCCCAGCAAGGAAACTAGCATTGAAACCTCTTCCATCTCTGTGACCAAAATACGTAGATCTCTTGCAAATATGGATGACATTTCCACTGCAGCTGTGACAACTGAGCCAGTCTCTAGCTTATCCGCTAGTGCCAATGATCCAAACCTCCCCTTTCAAAATTCTGTGCACACAAACATCCCATCTAGTGAAATGGGATTGTTAAACACTGAAGCTCCTGAATTCGTGTCACAGGGAAAAGTCACAATGGACAGAAACCTTGGCTGGGCTTCCTCCTATTTTTCCTCTACTATGTTGACTACTGAAACAGAACTATCTATGTCCTCTTCTACGCCTGGAGGCAAGCTTCTTCTATCAGACATTATACCTAGTCCAGTGTTAAATGCTCAGACATCATACAATAATCTTTCACAGCAAGAAAGAGACATAGCAATAGATGACAGGCAAAACAGTTCTTCATATCCCACCCAAGGATCTAATAAGCTCCCTCTCATTGCAACAGCAGAAGAAAGAAATGAAAAACTCAGTCAAAGCAACCTACATGTGATCATCATTGCATTCCTTGTGGTGTTAGTGTTACTGCTGCTATGCGGATTTCTCTATTACCGGCATCAATATAGGGTAAGTCATCATTTCATTTTATGCAAGCAATATGATATAAAGAAGTATTAGATTAGATTTCAGTAGTTTAAACATATTTATAGTTTGGAAAATACATATATTATGTACTGCACCTTTCTGATTCCATAATTTTATGTTATGTATTATGAAGTACTAATACTAAGCATATTCAATAACCTCTTTCTGCAACATACAAATCACCAACATAATCAATTATTTAATAAAATAAATGATAAAGGGGTATTTCAGCTACACACAATAGTTTTGCAATGGATTCTGAGAGCGCTTTAAATGAAAAAAAAGCCATACTTAACTTGCCTAGATTCCATTTCAGAACAATTGTGTGGCATATACCCCTTAAAGGGTAGGGTCACAAGTAACGGATCTGCAGCGTATTTACACTATGAATCCGGTGATGACCGACCCTAGAGTGTGCCTCCTGCTGTACCTGCTCGTAGCAGCAATCCGCCGCTACGAGCAGACACACAGGACCTGTGAATCACTGTGTGCATGCGCAGTGTACTCGGACATCACAGCTGCTCTTGGCCTAGCCCGGGGAGCAGGGGGAGTGGCCGCGATATATGGGAGTACACTACGCGTGAGTGTGGCAACTCTCAGGTCCCTGTGTGTGCTCATAGCAGCGTATTGCTGCTACGAGCAGGCACAGCAGGAGGCATACCGTAGGGCCGGGCATCGCCAGATCCATAAAATACGTGTGACCCTACCCTTGATCTAAAACGTGATATTTTTATTTCACACAAAACTATATATTTAACCCCTTCAGGACGGAGCCCATTTTGGC
Source organism: Hyla sarda (assembly GCF_029499605.1). Lineage (NCBI taxonomy): Eukaryota > Metazoa > Chordata > Amphibia > Anura > Hylidae > Hyla > Hyla sarda. Next base: position 324,250,879 of record NC_079190.1, read on the forward strand.
CTTAAGGACCGGAGCGTTTTTTGCACATCTGACCACTGTCACTTTAAACATTAATAACTCTGGGATGCTTTTAGTTATCATTCTGATTCCGAGATTGTTTTTTCGTGACATATTCTACTTTAACATAGTGGTAAATTTTTGTCGATACTTGCATCCTTTCTTGGTGAAAAATCCGTAAATTTGATGAAAAATTTGAAAATTTAGCATTTTTCTAACTTTGAAGCTCTCTGCTTGTAAGGAAAATGGATATTACGAATACATTTTTTTTTGGTTCACATATACAATATGTCTACTTTATGTTTGCATCATAAAATTGACGTGTTTTTACTTTTGGAAGACACCAGAGGGCTTCAACGGTCAGCAGCAATTTTCCGATTTTTCACAAAATTTTCAAACTCAGTATTTTTCAGGGACCAGTTCAGGTTTGAAGTGGATTTGAAGGGTCTTCATATTAGAAATACCCCATAAATGACCACATTATAAAAACTACACCCCCCCAAAGTATTCAAAATGACATTCAGTCAGCGTTTTAACCCTTTAGGTGTTTCACACGAATAGCAGCAAAGTGAAGGAGAAAATTCACAATCTTCATTTTTTACACTCACATGTTCTTGTAGACCCAATTTTTGAATTTTTACAAGGGGTAAAAGGACAAAATTTTTACTTGTTTTTGTAGCCCAATTTCTCTCGAGTAAGCACATACCTCATATGTCTATGTAAAGTGTTCGGCGGGCGCAGTAGAGGGCTCAGAAGGGAAGGAGCGACAAGGGGATTTTGGAGAGTACGTTTTTCTGAAATGGTTTTTGGGGGGCATGTTACCTTTAGGAAGCCCTTATGGTGCCAGAACAGCAAAAAATACCCACATGGCATACCATTTTGGAAACTAGACCCCTCGGGGAATGTAACATGGGATAAAGTGAACCTTAATACCCCACAGGTGTTTCACGACTTTTGCAAATGTAAAAAAAAAAAAAAAAATTTTACCTAAAATGCTTGTTTTCCCAAAATTTTTTTATTTTTTAAAAGGGTAATAGCAGAAAATACCCCTAAAAATTTGAAGCCCAATTTCTCCCGATTCAGAAAACACCCCATATGGGGGTGAAAAGTGCTCTGCTGGCGCACTACAGGTCTCAGAAGAGAAGGAGTCACATTTGGCTTTTTGAAAGCAAATTTTTCTCTGGGGGCATGCCGCATTTAGGAAGCCCCTATGGTGCCAGGACAGCAAAAAAAAAAACACATGGCATACCATTTTGGAAACTAGACCCCTCGGGGAACGTAACAAGGGGTTAAGTGAACCTTTATACCCCACAGGTGTTTCACGACTTTTGCATATGTAAAAAAAAAAATTTTTTTTTTACCTAAAATGCTTGTTTTCCCAAAAATTTAACATTTTTAAAAAGGGTAAAAGCAGAAAATACCCCCCCAAATTTGTAACACAATTTCTCCCGAGTACGGCGATACCCCATATGTGACCCTAAACTGTTGCCTTGAAATACGACAGGGCTCCAAAGTGAGAGCGCCATGCGCATTTGAGGCCTAAATTAGGGATTGCATAGGGGTGGACATAGGGGTATTCTACGCCAGTGATTCCCAAACAGGGTGCCTCCAGCTGTTGCAAAACTCCCAGCATGCCTGGACAGTCAACGGCTGTCCGACAATACTGGGAGTTGTTTTGCAACAGCTGGAGGCTCCGTTCTGGAAACAGTGGCGTACCAGACGTTTTTCATTTTTATTGGGGAGGGGGGCTGTGTAGGGGTATATGTATATGTAGTGTTTTTTACTTTTTATTTTATTTTTTGTGTTAGTGTAGTGTAGTGTTTTTAGGGTACAGTCACACGGGCGGGGGTTCACAGTAGTTTCTCGCTGGCAATTTGAGCTGCAGCAGAAAGTTTGCGGCAGCTCAAATTTGCAGCCAGATACTTACTGTAATCCTCCGCCCATGTGAGTGTACCCTGTACATTCACATTGGGGGGGGGGGGGGGGGGGGGGGGACATCCAGCTGTTACATAACTACAACTCCCAGCATGCCAGTTGGCTGTCGGTGACTGCTGAGAGTTGCAGTTTTGCAACAACTGTAGGCACACTGGTTATGTATCACTGAGTTTGTGACCTAACTCAGTGTTTCACAACCAGTGTGCCTCCAGCTGTTGCAAAACTACAACTCCCAGCATGTACGGTGCATGGTGTACGGTGACTGCTGAGAGTTGTAGTTTGCAACAGCTGGAGGCACACCGGTCGTGAAACACTGAGTTAGGTAAAAAAAAACTCTGAGTTTCACAACCAGTGTGCCTTCAGCTGTTGCAAAACTACAACTCTCAGCAGTCACCGACAGCCAACGGGCATGCTGGGAGTTGTAGTTATGCAACCAGCAGATGCACCACTACAACTCCCAGCATGCACTTTAGCTGTTTGTGCAAGCTGGGAGTTGTAGTTATACAACAGCTGAAGGTACACTTTCCCATAGAAAGAATGTGCCTCCAGCTGTTGCAAAACCATAAGTCCCAGCATGCCCATAAGGGAATGCTGGGAGTTGTGGTGGTCTGCCTCCTGCTGTTGCATAACTACAGCTCCCAGCATGCCCTTTTTGCATGCTGGGAGCTGTTGCTAAGCAACAGCAGGAGGCTGTCACTCACCTCCAACGATCCTCGCCGCACAGGTCAGTCCCTCGTCGTCTCCGCCGCCGCAGCTGCTCCTGGGGCCCCGATCCCAACAGGGGCGCCGGGGATCGGGGTCCCCAGCACCCGGGGTGCACATCCCGCACCCGCTCACGTCCTCCGGAAGAGGGGCGGAGCGGGTGCGGGAGTGACACCCGCAGCAGGCGCCCTGATTGGTCGGCCGGTAATCCGGCCGACGAATCAGGGCGATCGTGAGGTGGCACCAGTGCCACCTCACCCCTGCAGGCTCTGGCTGTTGGGGGCCGTCAGAGACGGCCCCGAACAGCCAGTAATTCCGGGTCATCGGGTCACTGGAGACCCGATTGACCCGGAATCGCCGCAGATCGCTGGACTGAATTGTCCAGCGATCTGCGGCGATCGCCGACATGGGGGGGCATAATGACCCCCCTGGGCGATATGCCGGGATGCCTGCTGAACGATTTCAGCAGGCATCCGGCTCCGGTCCCCAACCGGCTAGCGGTGGGGGCCGGAATTCCCACGGGCGTATGGATACGCCCTCGGTCCTTAAGGACTCGGGATTCAGGGCGTATCCATACGCCCTATGTCCTGAAGAGGTTAAAGGGGTATTCCTATCTGGGACAATTATGGCATATCTACAGGATATGCCATAAATGTCCCATCTTTAAATCGAAGGCTCTCTGGTTGGTTGTCTTAGGCAATTTGCATAACTCCCAGCTGGATGTCTGGGTTTGTGTTACTCCCATTGATTTGTGAATTGTGCATATGGAGGAAATCTGCAAGTTATTTGTGTATCTCTGGGAACAGCATTGCATGCAGAGCTAAGCTGTTTGCGCAACTGCGATTAGCCAATGGAAATTCAGCAAATTGTATAAGACAACAGACTTGGCTGTCTTTAGCTTGTCAAACACCTCAGGCGACTGCAGGCAGGACAAAGAAGCCAGGAGACATGTTTATCCTAGATGGGAACACCCTTTTAGGGTCTATTCACATGTACAGTATTCTGCGCAGATTTGATGCACAGGATTTAAAGCTGTGTTCAGTCATTTAGTTTACATTGGAATCTGCAACATAAAATCCTGCCCATCAAATCTGCGCAGAATACTGTACGTGTGAATAGCCCATTAACGTTTCCCATGAACAGACCTCTGAACTGAGAGTTCCATCTATGTTAGATACACTGTGCAAATAGCAATAAGTTTATACAAAACATCCAAAAAGATTTAGACAAGGCTTTTCTATGATCTTTCTCTAATTAAAAAAAAAACTAAAAAACCTGTGTCAACAGTCAGCCTGCTTGCTTTTATTTTTAAGTCTATGATTACTGTTCCTTTAAACTTTTGATCTCAAGGGCTATTTGTTGCAAGATCACCTCAAAATTATTTCACAAGAAGTGGAAAAGATAATGGATAGAATAGAAATATTAGAGGTGGACTTGAAGATACATAAACTGCTAGTCCTATGTTGTGAACTTCACACACTATGTATGAGGTATCCGCAATAGTATAGTTGACACATAAAACTGAAGTTATCTCTGGCTGAGCAATACGTTATTATTGGTTTTGTAAGTATCTTTCCTAATTTCTGATCTATAGGTTTTAAAAAGAAGATTAAGTATAAATTGTGACGTTAATCTTACCAGAAATCCTGGAGCAGTGTTACCTGAAGAGAGGTACGTTCCATACCTGGTAGCTAAGACTGCTTGTGTTTTTTGATCCTGCATTCCTGTATCTGATCTCAGGTCTTTTTTTTGTCCCCAGGGTGCAATTACACATAATTGAGTGCGACGTAGTGTAAATGGTAAGTACTGTATTTCAACATTGGTTCATTATTGTAAATCACCAAGTTACTTTGTGTGGGTTTCTTCATTTATATACGTTGCAGTTTTCTATGTTCTGCTGGTTGCGCTATAAGCAATCAGTGGTTTAGCTGAACCTTGCAGACAGATATGTGATCTAACTAGTGAGCCCTATACTCCAATATATTCACACTAGGGCAGTGAGAATGAGGGGGTATATAGATATAATATCTCACATAAGTGAGTACACCTCTCACATTTTTGTAAATATTTTATTATATCTTTTCATGTGACAAAACTGAACAAATGACACCCTGTACAGTGTTTAATGCTGTGTCTCCTCAAAATAATTCAACACACGACCATTAACCTCTAAACCTTAACGACAAAATGGAGTACATCCCTAAGAAGAAATATCCAAATTGCGCCCAATTAGCCATTACAAGGTCTTAAATTTGGTTTTATCGCTCTGACACTTCCTAATACTGGTCACTGTAAGTTCCAGAAATAAAGAATTGTTGCTGTACAAAAAGATGGCCTAGGCTATAAGAAAATTGCCAAGACCCTGAAACTGAGCTACAGTATGGTAGGCAATATAAACTGTTTCACAGGACAGGGTCCACTCAGAGCAGGCCTTACCATGGTTGACCAATGAAGTTGAGTGCACATGCTCAGTGTAATATCCAGAGGTTGTCTTTTGGAAATATGAATGCTGCCAGCATTGCTGCAGAGGTTTAGGCGTAGTGGGGTCAGCCTCAGTGCTTAGACTATACGTGGTGGAGTGCAAGGTCTCTAACAACCACCAGCTCTGTAATATCATGGAGTAGAGGAAGAGGACTCCAGTGGCAACCTCTGAAGCTCTGGAGAACTCTATGCCCAAGAGGCTTAACACAGTGCTGGAAAATAGGTGGCTACACAAAATATTAACTCTTTGGTCTGTACTCACTTTTGTTGCAAAGGTTTAGACATTAATGGCTGTGTGAGTTATTTTGAGAAGACACAACATTAAACAGTGTTCTACAGACTGTGCACTCACTACTTAACATTGTAGCAGAATGTCACTTCTTTTTTTATAACTGTTTATTTATGTATAGTTTTTAGAAAATGTATCAAAAGAATGAACAATAAAAATTTATAAAAACATCTGAATTCTACAGAAATAAGGAAAGAAAATTTAAGAAAAATAAAAAAATATCAAGGCTGCATTACAGACCTGAAAGGTTATTACAGAGTTGTGATGAAGGTTGTTAGGTTGTGATGAAGTAAGAAATCCAAGTGTCATTTCTTCAGTGTTGTCACATGAAAAGATATAATAAAATATTTACAAAAATGTGATGGTTGAACTCACTTATGTGAGATTTTCTGCGGTTTCCGCTTGGAAATGTATTGCCGTCTAGGAGACAGCGCATTTCCAAGTGGTCCTAGCGCCCAATGTGCTGAATGTCTGCCTGTATTTTCCAGGTGAACATTCTGCCTTATTTCAGCCATGTGAACATGGCCTAAGAGGTAGAGGGAAATTACCAAAGCAAATTTCCCAAATACTTGGTATAAGTAGCATGCAATATGTCTAGCCCATAAATGACCCTCCCTTCATTGCATCAGTAAGAACTGTAGTGAAGACATGTTAACAATGGAAAACATGGAAAATGTACTACAATAAGGAGATGAATTGAGGTTAAAGGGGTACTCCGCTGCTCAGCGTTTGGAACAAACTGTTCTAAACGCTGGAGCCGGCACCGGGAGCTCGTGACGTCATAGCCCCGCACCCTCATGAAGTAACGCCCCGCTCCCTCAATGCAAGTCTATGGGAGGGGGCGTGACAGCCATCACGCCCCCTCCCATAGACTTGTATTGGGGGAGCTGGGTGTGACGTCATGAGGGGGCGGGGCTATGACGTCACAAGCTGCCGGCTCCAGCGTTCGGAAGAGTTTGTTCCAAACGCTGAGAAGCGGAGTATCCCTTTAATGATGAAGGATGCAAAAAAAAAAATTTATGTATTCAAATAAATGAAAAAATTATTTACATTAAAAGAGAAATGTTGCTTAACAATGGTAGATTTATTTTTGTGTTCACTTCAAAAAAAAAAAAAAAAAAAAGAATTATACATATCCAACTCTGTGTACTCTAAAAAGATCAACTGCAGTGGTGCCGTTGGTTTGCATAGACTTCTATGGCTGTATACAACTTGTAGCTTGTACAGGATCACAATATGGCCATCTGCAGAAAAAAAGCCTAACTGTATAAGGTATTCTAGCAAACTTAACTTACCTTTTACAGTTCTAAAACTAGGCATACTCTAACCCAGAACCATATCAGTTATCGCTGAAGACTAGATTTTATAGGTTCAGTTTCCAGAGCGGTCAGAATAAAGTGCTCTGTAAATGATCAACTCAGACAGGTGTGTTGCAACCATCCCTAGCAAGGCCTTTAAGGAAAGTTATGTTCTAATCTTTGTTGGCTTAGTAAACATAAAGACAGTACTGTGTTAACTCTTTGCATTGCATATTACTGTCAATCTTTCTCTTTTAGGTTGCATGGAAATGCTTGAAAAGGCCTATATCGTTTTTTCAGGGCTGACGGACCACAGCTCTCTGGACAGTGCGGGAAGGATGAATACATACAGTCAGTCCGTGTCATGTGTTCTGTGTATTATCACAAGGGAGGATCCCTTAAGAAGAAAAATACTTGATGTATCGTGTCCGTCCGAGGGACTTGCCTTTCCATGTGAATACTGTCTGTTTTACGAAAGGACATATTTATTTGGCACAGTCATCCTACTGACCTACTGGAGGACAGCAAGCGCTTCCTAAGGGAATTGTTTGGAAGTCTGTTTGCACAAATATATTTTGATGAATTCCATACAAGCAGCTAATGTATTGTGTAAGTAAGAAAAAGGCAGCCTTGCATCTCTGTAAACCCCCCCCCCCCCCCCCCCTTTTTTTTTTTGTACATAAGCTGATATTTGCACAAATTGTACTCAGTAGGCTGCTGGTAGTCCTGCTCACTTACACAGTAGTCTTGTATAAGTTTTTATGGAGGTTTTTAAGACATCTTTATGAATGAATGTAAAATAGCTATGTTTAGCTATGTATAGCTATTCACAACGTACTCCTATATTAGCAACTTACTTCAACTATGCTTATTTATTTATTTTTTAAATATATTTTTAACATTTTTTTAATGTTCCTAATGATTGCACTCTAAGGTAATGTTCACATGAGACATGGTTTCGCCCTAATCAGTAGGGTTAATCCACTCCCAAATGTGTGTATTCTTTGGATTTATGCAGCAGATCCAAACTGGATTTTTCTGCTGGGTGCATTTTTATGTTTTATCTATTTTTTGTAACTATAGTTTTTATGAATCTAATTTTTATACTAGGTTAACATCGCAATTTGTGCCTCCCAGGTACATATATATTGGAAAACTGTCATAATAATAGGCATGGGCCCCGTTCATTTTAATGGCACAAACATAAACAGCTAGTGACTATGTCCAGGTCATTTATGAGCACACAAGTTTTGGCACTGATTGAGTAGCATGGCTTGTAGCCATTTTTAGAGAGATATGTTTGGAAATTAACCCGCACATAGTCACTTGCGGTCCATTTAAGGGGTTTTCCGGTAGAATTATTATTATTTTTTTTCAAATCAACTGGCTCCAGAAAGTTGTACATATTTGTAAATTACTTTTATAAAAAAAAAAATGGAATCCTTCCAGTACTTATTTTTCAGCTGCTGTATGCTCCAGAGGAAGTTGAGTTGTTCTTTTCACTCTGGCCACAGTGCTCTCTGCTTACACCTCTGTCTGTGTCAGAGTAGGAGCAAATCCCCATACCAAACCTCTCTGCTCCAGACAGGAGCAGAGAGGTTTGGTATGGGGATTTGCTCCTACTCTGGACAGTTCCTGACATGTACAGAGGTGTCAGCAGAGAGCACTGTGGTCAGACAGAAAAGAACAACTCAACTTCCTCTGAAGCATAGAGCAGCTGATAAGTACTGGAAGGATTAAGATTTTTTTAAAGAAATAATTTACAAATCTGTATAACTTTCTGAAGCCAGTTGATATGAATTTTTGTTTCCCACAGGAGTACCCCTTTAAAATGAATCAAGCCTTGCCTGTCCAAGCGTGGATATGTCAGTGTGTCATTTTGACAGTTTCCTGACATATATGTGCCTTAGAGGCAGAAATCGTGATGTGAACCTAGCCTTAAGTCACAGTTTATAACTTGTTTTTTTGGGATTGTGAAAGCACCCTTAGGAAGTAGCTGCCAGAATTAGAGAGTGAGTAAGTTAGTAGAAATGGCATAATAAAAGCTATATCCTATTTTTGTTTGCCATAAGGAATGCTAATTTGCACGTAAATAGAAATAATATTTTTTTTTATACATGTGTTTTTTTTGTTTTAAGGACCACATTTAATGTACTGACTGGAAAGGGGTTGTCCAAGAGTTTAATAAATCAAACAATTGGTCCCCCGCAAGTCTTTGTATACTTTTTCCTGGAGCGTTGATAAATTGTAAATACACACGGCTACTGAAGTCAATAGCTGGTCTAAGAATCAATGCTAGTATTTATGGCATCAAACCACTGAGGTCAGATCAGAGTTCCATGAAAATATACAAAGACCAGTAGGGACCACCGGAGCATTGGCACTGATCAGCAGGGGATTAACCAATCAAGTTATGTTATTTGTAAATTCACCCACCGTCAAATAACAACACTATAATATTATTATAATCATGTTCTAACCACTTTGACAAATAAATGATAAAAATCTGGTCAGTCCCAAAATTCCAGGCATCCATCCACCAGTACACACTACCTCTGATCGGCATATGATCAAAAGTCAATGGATTGACAACCAGGGGTAGTTAGTACTGGTAAATCAATGTCTCGAATTGTGAGTATTATAATTTATTTGTCACAGTGGTTAGAACATGATTATAATAATATAGGGTTGCTATTTGATGTGGCTGGGCACATAGTCAGGGTTTTATTTGGGACTTGTGTATACTCTCCTTCAGTTGTTATTGAGGCACATTGAAACAGGGCTCTGTGCTGGTAGCCTTTAGCTTCATATAATGTTTGATTTGTTTTATATCTGTAGAAAGAAGCTTTTTCTTAGTGGACATTTTTCACAATGTATTTACTTAATAAGACGTTTCTAACATTGCGTTGTAGATATGTTATAGAAGAATGTGGAATATTTTTGCATTAAATAAAGATAGGAAATATATAAAATAGGGTTTAATATAGCCTTATTTTACCCTCTATAACGTGTTGCCACCAGTTATATAGGGTAAAATCTGGTGACATGTACCCTTTAAGATAGGAAGAAATAGGCAGCTGCTTTAAATGCCATTTATTGAAATCTGTACAAAATAATGAAATGCATTGTATAAAAGATGTAGTCATACTGTAGGTGCTGGTTTTATGTGTAGATTTTTGTTTGTTTGTCTGTTGTTTGCTGCAATTATTGCAAAATCCGCCACAAAACCAGCATGTGTAAATTCATATGAAAGCACATAAAACCACAATAATGAAAGTAAAACCACTTTACATCGCTGGTATATTAGTATTAGTTCCTATAAAATAGCAAAAAAAAGTCAAATATTGTGTAATTATCAATAATGTGTGGATTATTCCAAAACAAGAAATATGTGGAATGAAATAGAATCTTACTCTTGCATGTTTTTATTATACGGCCCTTCAATGCTTCTGCCGAAGAGATACAGAATATTCTCATTCAAAATACTAAATAGATTCAGGCTGGGATGCACAGAGATGGGAGAGGTCTATTCCTTATGCCATCACATTAATACTCTTGGCCTGTAGATACCAGCGCTTTGCTCTTTTTTTTTTTTTTTTTTTTGTACCAGATAAAGGACAGCATAGCTTTGGAATAGAGAGGGCGCTACCTAGCGCATTGCCACTAAAACCAGGGTGAACAGAGGTAATTACAATGCTCACCCAGAATGTTACACTCGCCAAGTGTAACAATGCAAAAGGGCTTGTGTGTAAGTATGCCGGCAGCCGGTCCACCTTCTAAAAGATGCACAAAGAAACAAGGAGCCTCCAAGGAGGTGGCGGACATCAGGAGACGCTGGACACACTCGGGGGGTAAAATCAACTTTAATCACCCATCATGCAACGCGTTTCACAGATTATCTGCTTCATCAGGCATCCTGATGCCTGATGAAGCAGATAATCTGTGAAACGCGTTGCATGATGGGTGATTAAAGTTGATTTGACCCTCCGAGTGTGTCCAGCGCCTCCTGATGTCCGCCACCTCCTTGGAGGCTCCTTGTTTCTTTGAGCATAGCTTTGGGGCTAGATCTCTGATCCCTTGCACAGAAACTTGTTTAAAGGGGTCATCCAGGTATAGAAAAACAAAAATATTTTTCCAAAAACAACATGACCCCTCTTCTCAGGTTGTGTGTGATATTGCAGTATTGAAGTAAATGTAGCCAAACTGTAATGCCACACACAAACTGAGGACCAGTGTGGTGCTGTTTTTTGAAGAAATCAGCTCTGTTTTTAGATAAATCTTTTAAAGAGAGAAGGTGAGCTCTGTGCAGTTTAACATCAACCACTTGTAAGATTATGAGGTCAACATGATTTATAGCAACTCTACATGTCTCTACATGTACTCCCTTACAGCATCATCATGCTAGTGAGTGTGCTGTGACTGTGAACTGCACATTCCAGTCAAAGGCAGCCGTGACACTTTTAGATAAAATTTTAATTCCACAAAAATTGTTTTGGTAAAATAAGCATTTAAAGGGAATTTGTCACCTAGGGTTTTTTTTTCCCTAATTAGAGACAGATACTGAAAATGTCCTTTTTTTTTTTGTTTGTTTTTTAAGTTTTTGTGCATTATGGGGGCTGCCATTTTCCCGAGCTGTTTTTAATAGCATTTACTTATGCTTTTACAGCAGAAACCCATGGACAGGATGTGTCCAATTTGAATAAATTGGAAACTCTATTGGCCATTCTTTATGACCTCACAGGTCATTCTATAGAGAGGGGGAATGCTGATCTCTCCTGTGAATGATGGGGATTCACTGTTATGTTTTTAATGGTGTCACCTTTCACTGTGCTCCTGAGAAGAAAAGCATTCCTGAAATTATATAAAAAAAATCACCAAAACTTCTTAGCTAACATAAAAAATCTGATTTAAATGGGCACTGTCAGACTCAAAAACTTTTTATATGTTGTACATCTTGGCAAAACATTAACTTTTCTAATATACTTCATAAGAATTTTTTTTCATTTTTTTTATAGAAATCATGGCTTATAAAGTCATGGCTTTGTCCAAGCTGAAGCAAAGGCATGGACAAAGTCGAGTAAATGAGGGTGGGCTAGCACTCCTCTATGCTCTCTCCTCTCTGATAGCACTCCTCTGTGCTCTCTCCTGTCTGACAGTACTCCTCTGCGTTCTCTCCTGTCTGATAGGACTCCTCTGTGCTCTCTCCTGTCTGACAGCACTCCTCTGTGCTCTCTCCTGTCTGACAGTACTCCTCTGTGTTCTCTCCTGTCTGATAGGACTGCTCTGTGCTCTCTCCTGTCTGATAGCACTCCTCTGTGCTCTCTCCTGCCTGATAGCACTCCTCTGTGCTCTCTCCTTTCTGATAGGACAGGAGAGAGCACAGAGGAGTGCCAATCCACCCTCACTTCTCCATGCCTGTGCTTCAGCTTGGACAAAGCCATCATTTTATAAACCATGCTTTCTATAAAAAGGAAATAACATTTTCTTATGAAATATATTAGAAAGGTTAATATTTTGCCAAGATGTACACCATATAAAAAGTTTTTTGTGTCTGATAATGCCCATGTAAACAGTATGCCATTTTCCGAGGATACATTCCCTTTAAGTTAATGGCACAGATGTAAGATCCCTTCTATTAAAGCATTTGAGATGTTAATGGGATGGACTGAAAAAATGATTAGTCAGCGGATGTCTTGTCAGAAATAAGGAAGGAAACTTAACAAAGATGTGATAACCTGTTCATGTTTTTCTCTCCCTGAAATGTCTTTGTGATATGTCCTGATGTTAATGCAAGATTTCTAGAGTAGAGTTGATCTCCTCTGTTAAGGTATAGATCTCTTTGTGCTGGGCGCAGATTTTTGAGAGTTTTTTTTATTGTATTTTTATACTTTAACATTATGATTGTGTGTTTTTAAAATGTGTATTTAATGGAAATGTATTTTTAATAAATGTTTTAATACATGTCCAGTTGTGTTATGTTGCAATTAATATTTCTTAAACTAAAGAATAAATATAAAGTCCAAAGATGTTGAGAACTAATGGCATTCTGGTGCTATACCAGAAAAATATTTTTTTAACCTTTTTTTTGTATGTGAAGGCTGCAAATGTTACTCTTGGGTTTGCTCTGTGCATACATCTGCTATGTGTTATAGGGAGATCTATTGTACAGAAGATAAGAAAATGGCAGGAATGTTAACATTTTTGAGATTTTTACTCTCCGCTTGTAGAGAATGTAAGTATTTAACACAATGCAGACAATATAGATCAAAAAAGATGCTGATACAGAAATGATTTATATTTGACAGTGAGGTTGTCATGCAAACAAGAATGTGCAGTGATGGAAAGGGTACGGGCAGCTTTAACAATCTGCAAGTACAGCCAACACGAGCTGGGTAGACTGGCACAGCTTCCTTTTTGTAAGCATCAGTCTTGATCCCCCATTGAAACATACATAACTGTTCCCTGTCTGCTGACATAATGGAAATAGGCGGACAGGATACAAACAGCTAACACAATGCTGAATCTTAACTTTGCGCCATAACAGATCTGCCTTCAGGGTCAAGAAAATAACTTTAGAAAATGAAGGACTGGGTTTAGTCTCTGCTACACAGATTGGCTTCATAACTCTCAAAATGTATCTAGAAGAGCAGGAATAGGGAATATCGTGGTTGCTTTCAACATCCTATGCTATGTAATCCTGGCTGGTGGGAACATCAGGCTGCAGCTGGAGTAATAGGGGCTTTCTCCTTTTATATAAATAACGCTTAATCACTGAATAAACAAAGTTATGCAATGTATGGTACTATTTGTTCTTTCTTTAGGTCCCATGGTTTTGTAATATGAGTAGTGTATGTTGTACATGTGAATTTTATCCTGTGTGGAAGCTGTTGACAAACAATTGCTGTCCCATGGTTAACTTCCTGCAAGGTTTTTATTTATTTATTTATGTTTTTCCCTCTATATTGAATATTAGAATGCCTTTAACCCCTTAAGGACTCAGCCCATTTTGGCCTTAAGGACTCAGACAATTAAATTTTTACATTTTCATTTTTTCCTCCTCGCCTTCTAAAAATCATAACTTTTATATTTTCATCCACAGACTAGTATGAGGGCTTGTTTTTTGCACGACCAGTTGTCCTTTGTAATGACATAACTCATTATATCATAAAATGTATGGGGCAACCAAAAAACACTTTTTGTGGGGAAATTAAAAAGAAAAACGCAATTTTGCTAATTTTGGAAGGTTTCGTTTTCACGCCGTACAATTTATGGTAAAAATGACGTGTTTTCTTTATTCTGAGGGTCAATATGATTAAAATGATACCCATTATCACATACTTTTCTATTATTGTTGTGCTTAAAAAAATCACAAACTTTTTAACCAAATTAGTACGTTTATAATCCCTTTATTTTGATGACCTCTAACTTTTTTATTTTTCCGTATAAGCAGCGGTATGAGGGCTCATTTTTTGCGCCATGATCTGTACTTTTTTTTTATACCACATTTGCATATAAAAAACTTTTAATACATTTTTTATAATTTTTTTTAGAAGAGCAGAAGACGCCTGGAGCTGGAAGGAGGAAGGTGAGGGGACCTCCGTGCGGCGTTCTGAATGATCGGATCCCCGCAGCAGCGCTGCGGGCGATCCGATCATTCAATCAAATCGCGCACTGCCGCAGATGCCGGGATCTGTATTGATCCCGGCACCTGAGGGGTTAATGGCGGACGCCCTCGAGATCACGGGCGTCGGCCATTGCCGGCGGGTCCCTGGCTGCGATCAGCAGCCGGGATCAGCCGCGCATGACACGGGCATCGCTCCGATGCCCGCGGTTATGCACAGGACGTAAATGTACGTCCTGGTGCGTTAAGTACCACTGCACCAGGACGTACATTTACGTCATGCGTCCTTAAGGGGTTAATATATATTTCTAACATAAAAAAATGGCTGCTATTATTATTAAGATCTCAATATACCCGCATGCGGTACACCATATCACAGGTTCAAGTATTTTTTATGACATTGCCTGTTTATTTCAACTATGGTGTGTATTGGAACCTATTCTGTTTTAACATAAAGGGTTAATTTTCAGCCCTCTGAAAGTAGCTGGTAATTACACAGGTGTTTCTGCCATGAAGGGGTGGCACCTTTTTTTTTTCTTTTCTATATCCAATATATATCTTGTCGAGGGCTATTGTATCATCCTTTAAAAAGACGTTAACGAAACGCGTTGGTTTTTATTTATTTTTGTTAAAGCTGAAAGATTTTATATTCTATATAGAGTGCTGGATCATCTCCTTTCAGGAGTTTTCTCTCTGGATTCCTGCAAGGTTTAATTCTAATGCTGATGTCTAAACTTGCATTCTCGAGGCTTGATAGTCATGGTACATTCTACAGTGGGGTCCTACAACTACCTGGAGCATGTGGGGCGAACATGTAACTTGGAAATTGAGTTTATAAGACTAGGTTTCCACACAGGTTTTTTTTTTTTGTTTTTTTTTCTGCCACTTTTTGGAAAACTACCATTGCAGTGGATCCAGTAGGAAGGAGATATATAAGTCCTTTATATCAGTGTTTCTCAAGGTCCTCAAGTCCCGTCCCCCCCCCAACAGGTCATGTTTTCAGGATTTCTTAGTCTTTCACAGGTGATATAACTGTGCTAATTATATAAGAAAGAGTGGGCTACATACTGGTACTTGATAACATTCAGGCACTCACGATTATATGAATCTTTCTTTGTTTATTCAAGACGTTCTGTAGTTTTTTTTTCTTACAGCTTGTAGATGGTATATAGGCAAACATCCATGCTAGCAGAGATCTTTCCATACTAGTTGGGAGCCATCAGGGTCTGACCCGACGTTTCGGGGGACCGCCCCCTTACTCATGCGTACCAGTATGTAGCCAACTCTTTCTTATATAAATAGTCTATAGTGGAGTTGGTGAATATCCACACCATGGCTGGAATAATTGTCTACACTAAGACTTTTTTTCTATAACTGTGCTAATGCCTGATGCACTGACCATAATTATATCACCTGTGAAGTCCTGTTGGGGATACTTGAGGACCACGCTTGAGAAACACTGCTTTATATTTCCAATTCCCTTTTGAATACACTTCTGGCTTTGGCTCAAAAACTGCAGTGACAGTTTTCCCCCAAAAAATGTGAGAAAAAAACCTGTGTGGAAACCTAGCCTAAAAGTTACAAAAAGACCAGTCTGATGGGTGGAGTTGCATAGTCTCTTATTCTGAGCGGTACTGCCAGCCAAGGCCGGCCCTACAATTGGTCCTGGTGAGTCCATTGGACCTAGGCCCCAAGAAGATTTTTAATAGGCAGGGGCATCACTAAGTCAAAACATTCGTGGCCCGTGCCCCGAATGAAAATACTAGTGCACAGAATTTTAGATGCCTGCCACATCTGTGTCCACCAACAGTGATTCTGACAGTTTTTTTTTCCCCCTACCTGCCGCGTAGAAGAACCAGAGGGAGGTCCCCAGTCAGTCCTCCAGGCCCCACTGCGGCCCTTTAAGAGTACCGCAGTGGCTGCCTGGGAGAAGAGGCAATGCCACGCCCCACTGACATGCAGCATGATGGTAGGAAGAAGAGCGCACATTGCAGAGAGGGAATGCCACAATGGATGCCATCTGTATACTTGCTGTCAGGACTGGCCTGTAGACCACTGGACAGTCTTCCTGACCAGTAAGTCACCCACTCACCTACCTAATTCCCCCCATACTTACCTTACCCCCATTTACCTGCCTGCCTGCCTTGATACCTAGCAACCTGCTTACCTACCTGCCTACCCACCTAGCAACCTAATTACCTAGCAACCTTCCTGCATACTTAACAACCCACCTACCTACCTAACAACCTGTCTAGCCACCTTACTACCTGCCTAACTACCAACCAAGTTTACCACCTGCCTCCCTGGCAAATGCACTACCTCCCACCCTAGCAAATGCAGCTACCTACCTCCCTAGCAAACTCACTACCTACCTCCCTATCAAATGCACTACCTACCTCCATAGCAAATGTACTAACTACCTCCATAGCAAACATACTACCTACCTAATAAACGTACTACCTACCTAGTAATTTTACTACCTACCTATCTAGCAAACTTACTACCTACCTATATACAGGGAGCAACCTACTGGAGCAGCTTATCTACCTAATGGTGGGGGAACACCTACCTACTCCTCTTCAACTGACCTACCCCTTCCCACCAACCTACTTACCTACCCACTTTACTGTACATAATAGCAGAATTATTACTGTTTAAGACCCTATAGGTGGGGAAAAGAAGAGGAGGATGCTGGAAAATGACCTCTATCAGAAAAGGTGTCACCTGTGAGTTGCTGCATATAGCAGCACTGTAATCTGTGTTTTTGTCATAACCAAATTATTTGTGGGGAATGTAGCATGGTATTTCACTCTTGGACCCAGGCAACACAATGTCTTGGGCCGGCCCGGCTACCAGCTGTACAAGCCTAGAGATGATGGCAACCACTGAAAAGGATGTGTAAGGCTAAGTTTCTACTTTTTTTTTTTTATGCCAGTGCAATTTCCTGCATCTGGCATTTTTTCATTTTTTTGGGAAATGGCATTTTTGGCCCCTTCTGGCCCCTTTGGCATTTCTTCAAAATTTGTTGGGTACCAAAGAAAAAAAAGGATGCAGTAGTGATGGAAAAAAATGCATTTAATGAAATTTATATTTTTTATAACAACATTTTTATACATTTTTAAACAGGAATCAATTTATGTGGACGGGCAGGGCTCTAAAAATGTAGCCGACAATAATAAAAATGTAGTGTGTGTGTGTGTGTTTTTCATTTTTTTTTGTAAATATTTTTTAGATAGTACTACTACTCCCAGCATGGAACACACTGTTCCATGATGGGAGTTGTAGTTCCTGACACTATGCGATCGTCCATAATATAGCAGAGATGCGGAGCAGCTCTATACAGCGGCCGGCCCAGTGGCGGATCCAGGGGTGGGTCAACGAGGCAATTGACCCCCCCCCCCCCCCCCCCAGATTAATTCCCCCCATCACATTCGGGACATCCCTGTGTCCCGAAAGATCTTTTGAGGACACAAGGATGTCCCGGTTACCTTTCTGCGGCCCCGCATTAACTTTTAAAACACAGGGGCCGCTGGGAAGTAGCACACGCAGGGAAGTCACTGACGTCCCGTGCGTGCAGCCATAGAAACAGAGTGGAACAGCTAGGAGGATGCACGCATGGTAAGTTACCAGCACCACGTCATCTTCGGTGCTTTGACCACCGCTCCTCCGGTCCCGGGATCTACTGCTATGGCCTATAGGCCTATAGACCCCTGACCGAAGGAGTGGTGGACAGAGCACTGAAGTGGGGCAGTACACAGGCATACAGCCTCAAGCCATACACTGTATATAGCTGAAGGCTGTATGTCTGTGGGGGCCACTGCCTACTTAATGTGGGGGAACTACAACCTAATATGGGGGGAACAATACTGCCAGCCTAAAGTGGGGGAACTATACTGCCAACCTAATGAGGGGGGACTACAACCTAATGTGGGGGAACTAACTACACTGCCAACCTAATGTGGGGGAACTACAACCTAATGTGGGGGAAATATGCTGCCAGACTAATGTGGGGGGAACTATACTGCCAACCTAATGTGGCGAACTATACTGCTAACCTAATGTGGGGGAACTATACTGCCAACCTAATGAGGGGGGAACTATGCTGACAACCTAATGTGAGGGAAACTATGCTGACAATCTAATGTGGGGGAAACTATGCTGACAACCTAATGTGGGGTGAACTATGCTGACAAACTAATGTAGGGGGAACTATGCTGACAACCTAGTGTGGGGGAACTATGCGGCCTACCTAGTGTGGGGGAACTATGCTGCCTATCTAGTGTGGGGGAACTATGCTGCCTACCTAGTGTGGGGCAACTATGCTGCCTACCTAGTGTGGGGCAACTATGCTGCCTACCTAGTGTGGGGCAACTATGCTGCCTACCTAGTGTGGGGGAACTATGCTGCCTACCTAGTGTGGGGGAATAATGCTGCGTACTTAAAGGGGTACTCCACTGCCCCAGCGTTCGGAACATTCTGTTCTGAACTCTGGGTGCGGGCTGAGGGGGTTGTGACATTACAGCCACGCCCCTTGTGACGTCGCACCACTGCACGATACTCTGATAGTGCTCCTCCCGAGACTAGACTTTGGATCCGCCCCTGGGCCGGCCGCTCTTCTATGTTCCCCTGCACTGACGTATATATACACCTATTCATATTTCCCACAGAGAGTTGCGATTGGATGGAACCATCCGGCCAATCACAGCACTCTGCCGGAAATATGAATAGGTATGTATATATACAGCAGAGCAGGGGACCATAGAAGAGCGGCCGGCCGCATCTATACTGTACATTATACAGGAGGATTGCAATGGGTGTCAGAAGTACAGGTACTACTACTCCCATCATGAAACAGTGTGTTCCATGCTGGAAGTAGTACTACCACCTAAAACATGTAAAAAAACACACACTACATTTTTATTATTGTCGGCTAAATTTTTAGTGCCCTGACCGCCCAAATAAATTGATCCCTGTTTTAACCCCTCAAGGACTTTCGTTTTTTCCTCCTTACCCTTTAAAAATCATAACCCTTTCAATTTTCCACCTAAAAATCCATATTATGGCTTATTTTTTGTGTCGCCAATTCTACTTTGCAGTGACATTAGTCATTTTACCCAAAAATGCACGGCAAAACGGAAAAAAAAAATTATTGTGCGACAAAATCGAAAAAAAAACGCCATTTTGTAACTTTTGGGGGCTTCTGTTTCTACGCAGTGCATTCGGTAAAAATTACACCTTATCATTATTCTGTAGGTCCATACGGTTAAAATGATACCCTACTTATATAGGTTTGATTTTGTCGCACTTCTGGAAAAAATCATAACTACATGCAGGAAAATTTATACGTTTAAAAATGTCATCTTCTGACCCCTATAACTTTTTTATTTTTCCACGTACAGGGCGGTATGAGGACTCATTTTTTGCGCCGTGATCTGAAGTTTTTATCGGTATGATTTTTGTTTTGGTCGGACTTTTTGATCACTTTTTATTCATTTTTTTAATGGTATAAAAAGTGACCAAAATACGCTTTTTTGTACTTTGGAATTTTTTTGCGCGTACGCCATTGACCGTACGGTCTAATTAATGATACATTTTTTATAGATCGGAGATTTACGCATGCGGCGATACCACATATGTTTATTTATTTTATTTTTTTTACACTGTTTTATTTTTTTTATGGGAAAAGGGGGGTGATTCAAACTTTTATTAGGGAAGGGGTTAAATGACCTTTATTAACACTTTTTTTTTACATTTATTTTGCAGTGTTATAGGTCCCATAGGGACCTATAACACTGCACACACTGATTTCCTATGCTGATCACTGGTGTGTATTAACACCCTGTGATCAGCATTATCGGCGCTTGACTGCTCCTGCCTGGATCTCAGGCACGGAGCAGTCATTCGTCGATCGGACACCGAGGAGGCAGGTAAGGGCCCTCCCGGTGTCCAATCAGCTGTTCGGGATGCCACGATTTCACCGCGGCGGTCCCGAACAGCCCGACTGAGCAGCCGGGTCACTTTCAGTTTCACTTTAGAAGCGGCGGTCAGCTTTGACCGCCGCTTCTAAAGGGTTCATACCGCACATGGCCGCGATCGGCTATGTGTGGTATTAGCCGCGGGTCCCAGCCGTTGATGAGCGCCGGGACCGACGCGATATGATGCAGGATCGCGGCGCGATCCCGCTTCATGTCGCGGGAGCCGGCGCAGGACGTAAATATATACGTCCTGCGTCGTTAAGGGGTTAAAAATGTATAAAAATGTTGTCATAAAAAAGATCCATTTCGTTAGATATAATTTTTTCCATCACTCCTGTATCTTTTTTATTTTTTAATGGTACCCTACGAAATTCTATTAAAAAAGGTATCTCCATCACTTTTGGATCGTTAAAGTCCAAAAAAGAAGAAAAAACTCCTGCAAAAACACCAAAGTTAAAACACAACGATTTCAGGGGGAAAAACGCCATAGGCTCAACATACTGCGACTTTGCAAAGCCGCCAAGGGGCTGAAAAACGCCAAAAAAGAGTGAAAAAACAGCAAAAGGATTAAAAAAAATGAAAACTGAAAAACGCAAAGTGGAAAAAGAATTTTGCGATTTCTCATTGAGGGGCCGTTTTGGAAACCTAGCCTAGCCCTAGCCAAGGAATCAGCTACCTTTTGTATCTGGATACTGCCTTAAAAAGGATAGCATCTTCTCTTCTGTTTCGTTTCACCACTTGAACTCTTTCTTCTAGCATCTAGACAACCCATAAGCTCTTCCACATCTGGAAAATGCATGCCTATATCTACAATCAGACGGTCATTTCTTTAATAAACTGCCAGTAACATCCCTTGTTGGACACAGTCACTCTCACCGTGAACTGCCTGCTGCACTATGAAATGGCTGAATGGCACCTTTCTGTGCCAGCATAAGATGTGTCTGGCTTTACTTTATCCAGGGGTACTCCAGTGGAAAACATTTTTTTTTTAAATCAACTGGTGCTAAAAAGTTAAACAGATTTGTAAATTACTTCCATTAAAAAAATCTTAATCCTTCCAGTACTTATTCGCTGCTGAAGTCCTAGAAGGATTGCGATTTTTTATTAGAAGTAATTTACAAATCTAAAAAAGGAAAATAGTTTCCCCCACCTCAAGGCTCGTGTTTAAATTATTACAAAAATAATGCAGTAAGACGGTGCTTCAATTATTCTATTATTTATTAAAATCTATCATATAAATGTAAATTCCACTCTCACAGGGCCCTTGTGGGAGAAGAAAAATATTTAGGATACATATAAAATAAAATATAAAACAGTAAAACAGTAGAACAATATGTCACTCAAATATTATTAGCGCAATTAGATGTGTAGACAACAAATTATACTAGATGTAACTGTCCTTTAGTTTGTAGCAACAGTTGCTATAATGTAGTTATATTGTGACTGGAGACTGTAACAAGTGCTATAATGAGTATAGATCTATTACCAGTTCTTTATGGTCGGCAGTTGCAGATATACTTGCAGAAATGTGTGCTGGCATGCACAAGTGGCGGCTGGTCCTGACAGCACAGGACCCGGTTTATACCGCCCGATGTATCGAGGAGATGGATTAATCCTGGCTCTTAGAATATGACTTTACAGTATAACTAAACACATACTGTTTGCACTGTCCCATTGCCCCACTTTCATTGTCTCATTGTCCAACTAGTGAAGTGCAATACCGCTGTGTATATTTTATATTTTTAGCATTTTATACCATTGTAACCATTTTATCTAGTGACCAGTCTGCGACAAGGGCCCTGCCGCAGACCTCTCATCATTTTTCCAAATAAATGTTATCATTTTATGCTATTTTAGACACGTTTTCTTTTTTCTCTCTCTCTTTCTTCTAATTTTTGACCTTATATCTTCTACCCTGACCTAGCCTAGCAGGACTGCCTCCCCTTTTTACACTATTTGTGTTCACATGATGTTGACTTGTTGAGGATTTGTTGCAGGTTTGCTGCGAATGTGTTGTAGATTTGTTATGGATGTGTTACAGATATGCTGCAGATTTGTTGAAAATTTGTTACAGATTTGTTGTTACAGATTTGCTGCGGATGTGATACAGATCTGTTGCGGATTTGTTATGGCTTTCTTGCGACTTTGTTACAGATTTGTTGCTGATTTGTTACAGATTTGTCGCAGATATGTTGCGGATATGTTACAGATTTTGAAATTACATTGAAAAAAAAGGAGCAAATGCACTACAAATCTGCAGTGTATGAACATACCCCAAAAGCTGCCACAATAAAACTGTATATACCAGTGTGTACTACCAGTGTGTTCAGGATAAACCACTACTGCCTCTTGTGCACTATACCATGGCCACATGACATCACGATAACTGCCAACAGCGCTGCCGGCCATGTGACTGTGACCTCACAATATTGCGCTGTAGCTATAGAATGAAGAGCAGGGACCCTGAGCCTCTATCTTTCACAAAGTGTCTTTCGGGACAGACTCTTTTGCGCTACTTGCTAGTGGATTGATTTTGAAGTGCTTAGTTGAAGACTTAGTTGAAGACTCAACATGAGCAAGAGAAAGAAGATAACATTTTCTTCTTCAGAGGATGAGGAAGACAGTGCCCCAAAGCGGAGAGCAGGCACAGTGGCCGTGCCTATATCTCTATGGAAACGCATTATGGCATACCTTAAACAGGAAGGAAAGGACAACATGGCCACAGCAAATTCCCAGATTGGGATTACAAAAATCCATCAGGAACAATTGGATCTTACATCAAGTAAGAGAACCAGTGATGACTCCAGATGTCCTACAGGAACATGGCCAGAAAAAAAAAATGACCAGAGAAAGAGAGACTGGGTACATATGGACTCTACATCACTGAAGGAAGATGGCCCCGGCCCCATCAAGAAAGCCAAGGTGAGCAGTCTTATTGAAAAAGAACTTCATGATGAGAATATTACACAAACACCAAAGGCGGAGCAGCCCAGGAAATCTCTGCTCCCGCTAACAGTGGACAAGTTCACCTTCCACCATTCCCTAGGACAAGGATACTTTGGTAAGGTGATGTTTGCAACAGACCGTGTACGGGGGGAACAGGTTGCCATCAAATCCGTGGAGAAGAGAGCCCTGCTACATATGTCTAATGGTTTGGTGGAGAGGAAAGTGCTAGAGCTGGCTCGGGAGAACATCTTCTTGGTGCACGGGTATGGAGCCTTCCATACACAGAATTACATCTATTATGTGATGGAACTGGTAGGTGGTGGGACTCTCCATGAATATCTGACTAAAGTGCCATCTCCAACTTTAGGGATTGTAAAGTTTATCGGTGCTGAACTTGTTTGTGGACTGCAGTTCATTCATTCTAAAGGCGTCATACACCGAGACCTGAAGACAGAGAATATCTTACTGACCAGCAGGGGGCACATCAAGATTGCAGATTTTGGGCTTGCCCTGGACAATGTGTTTGGAAAAACACCAGGCAGAGATATTATGTCAACCCCTGGTTTGGCTGCGCCCGAAATGATATTGGGTCAACCATATGGCTGTGGTGTGGACTGGTTTGCCTTTGGGGCAATAATGCACCTGATGTTAACAGGAAAAACCCCTTTCTGTGGAAAAAGTCGTGCACAAGTGGAAAGAAACGTCTTAGAACGTCCTATAAAATCCATCTGGTTTGGACCTTTCACTGGAGACTTCTTAGCACGGCTCTTATGTAAAGACCAGTCACAGAGATTAGGGGAACATGGAGACATCCGCAATCATCCCTTTTTCTTCTCTATAAATTGGGAGAAGTTGGAAGCTGGCAAAGTGGAATCTCCAGTCATCGCCAATCAAGGTTCCTTGGAGTCATACACAATGCAGAGGATCCAGGTGCCTTACGCTGAGATATGGAAAGAGCCCATCCCGGAGATGTTCCAGCAAGTCTTCAATAGTGTGCCATTCGTGTGTTCTGCATGGGCAGAAAATTACCACAATGCCCCTATGCATCCAGACGCTGTACCAAAATTTGACCTTGAAGAAATCTGTGACATCCTAGACCTGGGCCTTCTGAGTGCGACAACTTCAGTCTTGGATGAGAGCGGTCATAACAACTCAGACACCTGATATTTCAAAGAGGACAAAGCAGCATCTCAGCACTACCCACCATTCCATCATGTAGGCATCGGCCACAAGTCATCACATGGGACCGCACACTGCTGAATCTGCAACCTCCTATTGTGGATATAATACAAATCTGTAAAAAAACAAAACAAAGTCTCATTCTCTGATTATAGGAACTGAGAAGATGCAAAAATCATATATTTGTGTGTGTGTGAAAAGTAAATTTTCTATGCATGATTATACCATATACCTCTAAATCAGTGGTCTCAAACTGTAGCCCTCCAGATGTTGCAAAACTTCAACTCTCAGCATGCAAATATCATACTATACATATTACCATAATACTGTAACACTCCAAACCCAGTATACTGAGAGCAATATTACCAGGAGCAAATAATACTGCCAAACCATACCCACTACCTGATTTTCTTTTTCTTCTCCATATGGAGACTCCGCCATGACTCCTCTGCATAAAATCTGCCAGACAAACATTTTAGGTTCCTTACTCCAGCACCATTCTAACCCCTCTACAAACCACCCACCTGTATTGCCCCACACAGTAATAGTGGCCACTTGTGTCCCCATACAGTCAGTGGCGTTGCTAGGGTTGGTGTCACCCGGTGCGGTAGAAAATGGTGTCACCCCATACCTAACCCCCCCCCCCACATAAAAGTTTTTAGCCTGTTGTGACGGATGCCACTGGTGTAGCGCATTGTGAAAAATTCCAGTATAATAATTAAATATACCAATTGCCACAGAATGGAAAAGCGCTAAAAAGGTTTTCACCATTTAAAACTACAACTCCCAGAATTACTTAAATGGGTACTCCGCTGGAAATTATTTTCTTTTGAATCAACTGGTGCCAGGAAGTTAAAATCTGAATCCTTCAAGTAAGTAATTTACAAACCTGTTTAACTTTCTGGCACCAGTTGATTCAAAAGAAAATGTTTTGCAGTGGAGTACCCCTTTAAGCAGTGGTGAGGTTATGCTGGGAGTTAAGTTTCACTCATCTAACTGCAGAACTTACAAGTGACTATAGCTCTGATAGGACATAATGAGGAGAATACACAATGATATCAGTGACTACAGGTGACGTCTTCTCTATAGTGAGGAGAATACACAATGATATCAGTGACTACAGGTGACATCTTCTCTATAGTGAGGAGAAACAATGATATCAGTGACTACAGGTGACATCTCTATAGTGAGGAGAATACACAATAATATCAGTGACTACAGTTGACGTCTTCTCTATAGTGAGGAGAATACACAATGATATCAGTGACTACAGGTGAAGTCTTCTCTATAGTGAGGAGAATACAGAATGAGATCAGTGACTACAGGTGACGTCTTCTCTATAGTGAGGAGAATACACAATGAGATCAGTGACTACAGGTGACGTCTTCTCTATAGTGAGGAGAATACACAATGAGATCAGTGACTACAGGTGAAGTCTTCTCTATAGTGAGGAGAATACAGAATGAGATCAGTGACTACAGGTGAAGTCTTCTCTATAGTGAGGAGAATACAGAATGAGATCAGTGACTACAGGTGACGTCTTCTCTATAGTGAGGAGAATACACAATGAGATCAGTGACTACAGGTGACATCTTCTCTATAGTGAGGAGAAAATAATGATATCAGTGACTACAGTTGACGTCTTCTCTATAGTGAGGAGAATACACAATGATATCAGTGACTACAGGTGACGTCTTCTCTATAGTGAGGAGAATACACAATGATATCAGTGACTACAGGTGATGTCTTCTCTATAGTGAGGAGTATACACAATGATATCAGTGACTACAGGTGACGTCTTCTCTATAGTGAGGAGAATACACAATGATATCAGTGACTACAGGTGACGTCTTCTCTATAGTGAGGAGAATACACAATGATATCAGTGATTACAGGTGACGTCTTCTCTATAGTGAGGAGAATACACAATGATATCAGTGACTACAGGTGACGTCTTCTCTATAGTCTTTCCTTACCTAATTCAGATGGAACATACCACCGGGTCCAGCTAAATGTTCTCTCTGCAGAATGTGACGCCCAGATGTCTCCTCACTATGTCAGCGCATTCGGATCCTCTATATGAAAATAATAATTATTATTATAAACCTGCCAGACACTGTATCCTCTAAATATAATAACCTAGTATACACTAGGGCTGCACGATATATCGCAAAAACAATCGAATCGCAATTTTTGCCATATATCGATATGGCCCCCGGGAAAATTTGCGATTATCTGCTCGGGCAGATCCTGTGTGCGGCTGCAGTGCGGGCCGGCCAGGGCAGATAAAAACAAATTTAAATATTTAAAGTCTGTGTTTCCGAACCGGGGTGCCTCCAGCTGTTATGAAACTACAACTCCCAGCATGCCCGGACAGCCAAAAGCTGTCCGGGCATGCTGGGAGTTGTAGTTTCACAACAGCTGGAGGCACCCTGGTAGAGAAACACTGATCTAAGTAAAGGGCGCAGGGATAAAAAATAATTAAAACATTATGCTCACCTCTTCCCGGTCCCTGCATCTGTACACCTCCCTGCGGTCCCGGTGTCTCTATACAAGCTGTAGGACATTTACCTTTAGCCAGTCACTGGCCGCAGGGGTGTCACATGTCAAGCCAGTGATTGGCTAAAAGGTAAAAGTCCTCAAAGGTCTGCAAACACACACAAACCTAGGGGAATATGTGACAAGGGGTGGAGGGGGCAGAATGTGACAAGAGGGGGAATATGTAACAAGGGGGGGGGGGGGAATATGTAACAAGGGGGGGCAGGGGGAATATGTGACAAGGGGGAGGGGGAATATGTGATAAGGGGGAGGGGGAATATGTGACAAGGGGGGGTGGGGGAATATGTGAAAAGGGGGGGGGAGGGGGAATATGTGACAAGGGGGGAGGGGGAATATGTAACAAGGGGGAGCAGAATGTGACAAGAGGGGGAATATGACAAGAGGGGGAGGGGCAGAATGTGACGAGGGGCAGAATGTGACAAGAGGGGGGGAGATGTGAAATGGGCGGTGGGCATAAAATGGGTGAATAGTTGTAAATTTGAGGAGATTGGACATGAAATAAGGGGATTTCACTATTTATTACATTGGATCACATATCGAAATCACAATATTTAGGCCCAAAATCTCAATCGCACATTTTTCTCATATCGTGCAGCCCTAGTATACACTACACTCTATGAATATAAACCTCACACACCATGCCCCCAGCAGTAGCACCCCCATCATCCACCAGCTGATGCTATTACCACAGAACAGGGGGGTAGGGGGAATGGGCGGGCGGGGGTGCCCTGGCAACACCCCCCAGCAGTAGCACCCCATCATCCACCAACACCCCCCCCATTCCCCCTATGGTAATAGAATCAGCTGCTGGATTATGGGGGTGCTACTGCTGAGGGAGGGTGCTGGTGGATGATGGGGGTGTTACTGCTGGGGGGGGTGCTGGTTGATGATAGGAGTGCTACTGCTGGGGGAGGGGGGCGGGTGCTGGTGCATGATGGTGGTGCTACTAATGGGGGGGGGGTGCTGGTGGATGATGGGGTGCAGCCTCATCATCCACCAGCAACACCTCCCCCCAGAAATAGCACCCCCATCATCCACCATGACCAGCAACACCTCCCCCCAGAAATAGCACCCCCATCATCCACCAGCACCCCCCCCCCCTTGCTGGATGATGGTGGTGCTACTGCTGGGGGGTGCTGGTGTATGATGGGGTGCAGCCTCCTCATCCACCAGCAACACCTTCCCCCCCCAGAAATAGCACCCTCATCATCCACCAGCAATAGCACCCCCATCATCCACCAGCACCCCCCCCTTCTGGATGATGGTGGTGCTACTGCTGGGGGGGGGTGCTGGTGTATGATGGGGTGCAGCCTCACTATTCACCAGCAACACCTCCCCCCCAGAAATAGCACCCCCATCATAAACCAGCACCCCCCACCCAGCTGGATGATGGTGATGCTACTGCTGGGGGGTCCTCCACCAGCAATAGCACCCCCATCATCCACCAGCACCCCCCCCTTCTGGATGATGGTGGTGCTACTGCTGGGGGGGGGTGCTGGTGTATGATGGGGTGCAGCCTCATCATCCACCAGCAACACCTCTCCCCCAAGAAATCGCACCCCCATCATCCACCAGCACCCCCCCCCCTTCTGGATGATGGTGGTGCTACTGCTGGGGGGTGGATGATGGGGGTGCTATTTCTGAGGGGGGGGGAGGTGTTGCTGGTGGATGAGGAGGCTGCACCCCATCATCCACCAGCACACCCCAGCAATAGCACCACCATCATCCAGCAGGGGGGGGGGGGGGTGCTGGTGGATGATGGGGGTGCTACTGCTGGGGGGTGCTGGTGGATGATGGGGTGCAGCCTCCTCATCCACCAGCAACACCCCCCCCAGAAATAGCACCCCCATCATCCACCAGCACCCCCCAGCAGTAGCACCCCCATCATCCACCAGCACCCCCCCCCCTGCTGGATGATGGTGGTGCTACTGCTGGGGGGTGCTGGTGGATGATGGGGTGCAGCCTCCTCATCCACCAGCAACCCCCCCCCCCCCCTAGAAATAGCACCCCCATCATCCACCAGCACCCCCACCCAGCTGGATGATGGGGTGCAGACTCATAATCCACTAGCAACAACCCCCCCCCCCCTCCCCAGAACTCCCACAGCACCCCTTTTTTCTCTGTACCTGGCTGGCTCGGCTGCTCCAACTGTCCCCGGGCTCAGTAGTGTGGGCCTGATCAGTGCGGATGGCGCGTGATGTTAGCGCCGTCCATCTAGCTCCGCCCGCCGACGTCCCGTCACAAGCCGGGACGTGTGCCGGAGCTACGGGGGGGGGGGGGGGGTGGTTTGGGGTGCTGTCAGCGCTGCGGACCGGGTGAGGGGGTGAGTGCTAGCTGTCAGCGCCAACTGAGGACCGGGGGGGGAGGGTTGGGGGGTGCTGCCAGCGGTAACTGAGGACCGGGGGGGGGGGGGTTGGGGGGTGCTGTCAGAGCGCTAACTGAGGACGGGGGGGGAGGGGGTGCTGGCAGAGTGGTCTCACCCCATCAGCCTGGTGTCACCCGGTGCGGTCCGCACCCCCCGCACCCCGGTCACAACGCCACTGCATACAGTAGCTAGACACCCTCTGTGCCCTTAGAAAGTAGTTAGGCCCCCTATGTCACCATATTGGCGGGGCAAGCTGTGCCTAACTAGTTTGCCCCCTGACTGGAGAGCAGTTTAAGGGTTAATTAATCGGTGGAGTTCCAGCACCCCTCCCCCACCTGTAATCTTCCTAGTAACCAGGGTGTTATGTCCCAAGAGTGGGGGAGATAAGGAGTGACATATAGGGTGTGAGGTTTTTCCCGGGCTGTAGGGGCTCCTTCCCTGGGTATTTATAGGGCTGTTTCTCCCCTCCCCCTCTTGTTGCCCTGGACCCGGAGCTTTGGTTATCCTGGTGCTGACGGTTGGTATGGATGTCTCTGCCCTTATTCGTGAGCGGGTTGCACAGGAGGGTGAGGGTTGGCTTGCTTGTTTGTTAGCAGAGCTTGCCTCTCCTCCTGTTGTGCCCATTCCTGAGGCTTCCACTTCGGGAGGCAGGCGGTCCTCCCATTAGTCCCGCCATCCCTCTCGCCTCAGCCTTAGTGCCCCCTCCCTTACCTCCTCAGCGTGGCTGGTCACGTGGTGCGGCTGCGGGCTCTGCTGCACAGCCGCATTCAGGTCCGGTCTCGCTTCCAGTTCCTCATCTCCTGCCTGTGGCTGCGATGGGAGCGCATGTGAGTTTCGGTTCTTCGGGTGAGTCGGGTGCCTCCGTCGCAGCCGCCTGTCCCCGCTATGATGCTCCGGTGGCCATGGCTCCGCCCCCCCAACCCCCCCCCCCCCCCCCGGTAAACATGTAAAAAAACACACACTACATTTTTATTATTGTCGGCTAAATTTTTAGTGCCCTGACCGCCCAAATAAATTGATCCCTGTTTTAACCCCTTAAGGACTCAGGGTTTTTCCGTTTTTGCACTTTTGTTTTTTCCTCCTTACCTTTTAAAAAGCATAACCCTTTCAATTTTCCATCTAAAAATCCATATTATGGCTTATTTTTTGCGTCGCCAATTCTACTTTGCAGTGACATTAGTCATTTTACCCAAAAATGCACGGCAAAACGGAAAAAAAAATAATTGTGCGACAAAATCGAAAAAAAAACGCCATTTTGTAACTTTTGGGGGCTTCCGTTTCTACGCAGTGCATTCGGTAAAAATTACACCTTATCATTATTCTGTAGGTCCATACGGTTAAAATGATACCCTACTTATATACCGTATATACTCGAGTATAGGCCGAGTTTTTCAGCACGATTTTTCGTGCTGAAAACACCCCCCTCGGCTTATACTCGAGTGAACTCCCCCACCCGCAGTGGTCTTCAACCTGCGGACCTCCAGAGGTTTCAAAACTACAACTCACAGCAAGCCCGGGCAGCCATCGGCTGTCCGGGCTTGCTGGGAGTTGTAGTTTTGAAACCTCCGGAGGTCCGCAGGTTGAAGACCACTGCGGCCTTCAACATCATCCAGCCCCCTCTCACCCCCTTTAGTTCTGAGTACTCACCTCCGCTCGGCGCTGGTCCGGTCCTGCAGGACTGTCCGGTGAGGAGGTGGTCCGGTGGGATACTGGTTCCGGGCTGCTATCTTCACCGGGGAGGCCTCTTCTAAGCGCTTCGGGCCCGGCCTCAGAATAGTCACGTTGCCGTGACAACGACGCAGAGGTGCGTTCATTGCGAACGTAATTCTGCGTCATTGCCAAGGCAACGGCTCTATTCCGGGCCGGAAGCGCGGAGAAGAGGCGCCCCCGGTGAAGATAGCAGCCCGGACCACCTCCCCACCGGACCACCTCCCCACCGGACCACCTCCTCACCGGACCACCTCCTCACCGGACAGTCCTGCAGGACCGGACCAGCGCCGAGCGGAGGTGAGTACTCAGAACTAAAGGGGGTGAGAGGGGGGCTGGATGATGTTGAAGGCCGCAGTGGTCTTCAACCTGCGGACCTCCGGAGGTTTCAAAACTACAACTCCCAGCAAGCCCGGACAGCCGATGGCTGCCCGGGCTTGCTGGGAGTTGTAGTTTTGAAACCTCTGGAGGTCCGCAGGTTGAAGACCACTGAGGGCGAATGATGAGAAGAGGATGATGAAGGGGGTGTGTGGGAATGATGAAGGGGGGGGGGGTGTGGGATGATAAGGGGATGATGAAGGGGGGATGTGTGGGATGATAAGGGGATGATGAAGGGGGGATGTGTGGGATGATAAGGGGATGATGAAGGGGGGATGTGTGGGATGATAAGGGGATGATGAAGGGGGGATGTGTGGGATGATAAGGGGATGATGAAGGGGGGATGTGTGGGATGATAAGGGGATGATGAAGGGGGGATGTGTGGGATGATAAGGGGATGATGAAGGGGGGATGTGTGGGATGATAAGGGGATGATGAAGGGGGGATGTGTGGGATGATAAGGGGATGATGAAGGGGGGATGTGTGGAATGATGACAAGGGGATGATGATGAGGATGTTAATGACGGGTCTGGATGATGACAGGGGGGGATGAGGTATTTCCCACCCTAGACTTATACTCGAGTCAATAACTTTTCCTGGGATTTTGGGTTAAAATTAGGGGTCTCGGCTTATACTCGGGTCGGCTTATACTCGAGTATATACGGTAGGTTTGATTTTGTCGCACTTCTGGAAAAAATCATAACTACATGCAGGAAAATGTATACGTTTAAAAATGTCATCTTCTGACCCCTATAACTTTTTTATTTTTCCACGTACAGGGCGGTATGAGGACTCATTTTTTGCGCCGTGATCTGAAGTTTTTATCGGTATGATATTTGTTTTGGTCGGACTTTTTGATCACTTTTTATTCATTTTTTTAATGGTATAAAAAGTGACCAAAATACGCTTTTTTGGACTTTGGAATTTTTTTGCGCGTACGCCATTGACCGTACGGTCTAATTAATGATACATTTTTATAGATCGGAGATTTACGCACTCGGCGATACCACATATGTTTATTTATTTTTTTTACACTGTTTTATTTTTTTTTATGGGAAAAGGGGGGTGATTCAAACTTTTATTAGGGAAGGGGTTAAATGACCTTTATTAACACTTTTTTTTTTTACATTTATTTTGCAGTGTTATAGGTCCCATAGGGAAACCTAGCCTAGCCCTAGCCAAGGAATCAGCCACCTTTTGTATCTGGATACTGCCTTAAAAAGGATAGCATCTTCTCTTCTGTTTCGTTTCACCACTTGAACTCTTTCTTCTAGCATCTAGACAACCCATAAGCTCTTCCACATCTGGAAAATGCATGCCTATATCTACAATCAGACGGTCATTTCTTTAATAAACTGCCAGTAACATCCCTTGTTGGACACAGTAACTCTCACCGTGAACTGCCTGCTGCACTATGAAATGGCTGAATGGCACCTTTCTGTGCCAGCATAAGATGTGTCTGGCTTTACTTTATCCAGGGGTACTCCAGTGGAAAACAGTTTTTTTTTTAAATCAACTGGTGCTAAAAAGTTAAACAGATTTGTAAATTACTTCCATTAAAAAAATCTTAATCCTTCCAGTACTTATTCGCTGCTGAAGTCCTAGAAGGATTACGATTTTTTATTAGAAGTAATTTACAAATCTAAAAAAGGAAAATAGTTTCCCCCACCTCAAGGCTCGTGTTTAAATTATTACAAAAATAATGCAGTAAGACCGTGCTTCAATTATTCTATTATTTATTAAAATCTATCATATAAATGTAAATTCCACTCTCACAGGGCCCTTGTGGGAGAAGAAAAATGTTTAGGATACATATAAAATAAAATATAAATGTCACGATTCGGCTGGCTGGAGGTGGATCCTCTGTGCCAGAGAGGGATTGGCGTGGACCGTGTCGGTGGACTGGTTCTAAGTTGCTACTGGTATTCACCAGAGCCCGCCGCAAAGCGGGATGGTCTTGCAGCGGCGGTAGCAACCAGGTCGTATCCACCGGCAACGGCTCAACCTCTCTGACTGCTGAGATAAGCGCGGTACAAGGGAGTAGACAAGAGCAAGGTCGGATGTAGCAGAAGGTCAGGGCAGGCAGCAAGGATCGTAGTCAGGGGCAACGGCAGGAGGTCTGGAACACAGGCTAGGAACACACAAGGAAACGCTTTCACTGGCACAATGGCAACAAGATCCGGCAAGGGAGTGCAGGGGAAGTGAGGTATAAGTAGGGAGTGCACAGGTGAAGATACTGATTAGGCCTGCTGCGCCAATCAGTGGCGCAGTGGCCCTTTAAATCGCAGAGACCCGGCGCGCGCGCGCCCTAAGGAACGGGGCCGCGCGCGCCGGGACAACACAGACGGAGAACGGGTCAGGTACGGGAGCCGGGATGCGCATTGCGAGCGGGCGCGTCCCGCGTCGCGAATCGCATCCCGGCTGGGGGTGAAACCGCAGCGCACCCGGTCAGGAGGTCTAAACGGGGCGCTGCGAATGAGAGGACGCTGCGAGCGCTCCGGGGAGGAGCGGGGACCCGGAGCGCTTGGCGTAACAGTACCCCCCCTTGGGTCTCCCCCTCTTCTTGGAGCCTAAGAACCTGAGGATAAGACTTTTGTCTAGGATGTTGTCCTCAGGTTCCCAAGATCTCTCCTCTGGGCCACAATTCTCCCAGTCAACCAAGAAGAATCTTTTACCTCTGACTGTCTTGGATGCTAGAATCTCCTTCACCGAGAAGACGTCAAACGAACCGGAAACAGGAGTGGGAGAGACAACTTTGGGAGAGAAGCTTTTAAGGATGAGTGGTTTAAGGAGAGAGAAATGGAAGGCATTGGGAATATGAAGAGAAGGAGGAAGAAGGAGTTTGTAAGAGACAGGGTTGATCTGGCACAAGATTTTGAAAGGACCAAGATAGCGTGGTCCCAGTTTATAACTGGGGACACAAAAGCGGACATACTTAGCGGAGAGCCATACCTTGTCTCCGGGAGCAAAAATGGGGGGAGTTCTTCTTTTTTTATCAGCAAATTTTTTCATCCGGGATGAAGCCTGTAAAAGAGAATTTTTCTTTCTATATGGTGGAAAGATCTTGAGTGACTTCATCAACAGCGGGCAAACCAGAGGGCATGGGAGTGGGGAGGGGAGGAAGAGGGTGACGGCCGTACACCATGAAAAATGGGGATTTAGCAGAAGATTCGGAGACTCTGAAGTTGTATGAGAATTCGGCCCATGGTAGAAGATCTGCCCAGTCATCCTGGCGGGAGGAAACAAAATGTCGTAAATAGTCACCCAGGACCTGATTAATTCTTTCTACTTGTCCATTGGATTGGGGATGATAAGAAGAAGAGAAGTTTAATTTGATCTTGAGCTGCTTACAGAGGGCCCTCCAGAATTTAGACACGAATTGAACGCCTCTATCCGAGACGATATGCGTGGGCAACCCGTGGAGGAGAAAAATGTGTGTAAAAAATTGCTTTGCCAACTGAGGCGCTGAAGGAAGGCCTGGAAGAGGGATAAAATGTGCCATCTTGGAAAACCGATCAACGACCACCCAAACAACTGTGTTGCCACGGGATAAGGGCAAGTCAGTAATAAAGTCCATACCAATCTGTGACCAAGGTTGTTCAGGAACAGGCAGAGGATGAAGGAGACCAGCAGGCTTCTGGCGAGGAGTCTTATCCCGGGCACAGACAGTACAGGCCCACACGAAATCAACAACGTCAGTCTCCAGAGTAGGCCACCAATAAAAACGAGAGATGAGTTGAACGGATTTTTTGATGCCCGCATGGCCTGCGAGGTGGGAGGAGTGTCCCCACTTGAGAATCCCGAGGCGCTGGTGTGGAGAAACAAAGGTCTTCCCTGGAGGAGTTTGTCTGATGGAAGCTGGAGAAGTGGAGATCAGACAGTCCGGAGGAATGATGTGTTGCGGAGAGGCTTCCACTTCAGAGGCATCTGAAGAACGAGAGAGGGCATCGGCCCTAATGTTCTTGTCAGCAGGGCGAAAATGGATTTCAAAGTTAAAACGGGCAAAGAACAACGACCACCTAGCCTGGCGAGGGTTCAGACGTTGGGCAGACTGGAGATAAGAGAGATTCTTGTGATCAGTGTAAATAATAACTGGATATATGGATCCCTCCAGCAGGTGCCTCCACTCCTCAAGCGCCAATTTTATGGCCAGTAGTTCTCGATCACCAATGGAGTAGTTTTTCTCCGCCGGAGAAAAGGTCCTAGAAAAAAACCCACAAGTAACAGCATGCCCGGAAGAATTTCTTTGTAGAAGAACTGCTCCAGCTCCCACTGAGGAGGCGTCTACCTCCAATAAGAAGGGTTTAGATGGGTCAGGTCTGGAGAGTACGGGAGCAGAAGAAAAGGCAGACTTGAGATGTTTAAATGCGTCTTCCGCTTGAGGAGACCAGGACTTAGGATTGGCATTTTTCTTGGTTAGAGCCACGATAGGAGCCACAATAGTAGAAAAGTGTGGAATAAATTGTCTGTAATAATTGGCGAACCCCAAAAAACGTTGGATAGCACGGAGTCCGGAGGGGCGTGGCCAATCTAATACGGCAGATAGTTTATCTGGGTCCATTTGTAGTCCCTGGCCAGAGACTAAGTATCCTAGGAAAGGAAGAGACTGACATTCAAAGAGACATTTTTCCATTTTGGCATAAAGTTGATTGTCCCGAAGTCTCTGAAGAACCATGCGGACATGCTGGCGGTGTTCTTTCAAGTTGGCAGAAAAAATCAGAATATTGTCCAGGTAAACCACAACACAGGTATATAGAAGATCACGAAAAATTTCATTAACAAAGTCTTGGAAGACGGCAGGGGCGTTGCAAAGGCCGAAGGGCATGACCAGATACTCAAAGTGTCCATCTCTGGTGTTAAATGCAGTCTTCCATTCGTCCCCCTCCCTGATGCTGATGAGATTATAAGCACCTCTTAAGTCCAGCTTGGTAAAGATGTGGGCGCCTTGTAGGCGGTCAAAGAGTTCCGAGATAAGAGGTAGGGGGTAGCGGTTTTTTACCGTGATTTTATTAAGTCCGCGGTAATCAATGCAAGGGCGTAGGGAGCCATCTTTTTTGGAGACAAAAAAAATCCAGCTCCGGCAGGAGAGGAGGACTTGCGGATAAACCCCTTTTTTAAGTTCTCCTGGATGTATTCCGACATGGCTTGGGTTTCTGGAGCAGACAGAGGATAGATTCTGCCCCGGGGTGGAGTAGTACCCGGGAGGAGGTCAATAGGACAGTCATAAGGCCTGTGAGGAGGCAAAGTCTCTGCTTGTTTCTTGCAAAAAACATCAGCATAGTCCAGATAGGCCTTAGGAAGACCAGATACCGGAGGAACAACAGGGTCACGACTGTGAGTACTGGGAGCCGGTTTAAGACAGTCCTTGTGGCAAGAAGTACCCCAGTTCTTGATTTCCCCTGTGGTCCAATCAAGGGTTGGGGAATGGCGTTGAAGCCACGGTAATCCAAGAAGAATCTCTGAAGTGCAGTTAGAGAGGACCAAAAATTAAATTTTTTTGTGATGGGGTTCGATGCACATTAAGAGAGGTTCCGTGCGCTAATGCATGGTACAGTTCAATCTTTCATTGTTAACAGAGTTGATGTAGAGGGGTCGGGCGAGACTGGTCACCGGGATGTTGAACCTGTTGATGAGAGAGGCCAAAATAAAATTTCCTGCAGATCCGGAATCCAAGAAGGCCATAGCAGAGAAGGAGAAGGTAGAAGAAGACATCCGCACAGGCACAGTAAGACGTGGGGAAGCAGAGTTCACATCAAGAGCTGTCTCACCTTTGTGCGGAGTCAGCGTGCGTCTTTCCTGGCGAGGAGGACGGATAGGAAAATCCTTCAAGAAATGTTCGGTACCGGCACAGTACAGGCAAAGGTTCTCCATGCGGCGTCGTGTCCTCTCTTGAGGTGTCAAGCGAGACCGGTCAACTTGCATAGCCTCCACGGCGGGAGGCACAGGAATGGATTGCAGAGGACCAGAGGAGAGAGGAGCCGGGGAGAGAAACCGCCTCGTGCGAACAAAGTCCATATCCTGGCGGAGCTCCTGACGTCTTTCGTAAAAACGCATGTCAATGCGGGTGGCAAGATGAATAAGTTCATGTAGGTTAGAAGGAATTTCTCGTTCGGCCAGCACATCTTTAATGTTACTGGATAGGCCTTTTTTAAAGGTCGCGCAGAGGGCCTCGTTATTCCAGGATAATTCGGAGGCAAGAGTACGGAACTGGATGGCGTACTCGCAAACAGAAGAATTACCCTGGACCAGGTTCAGCAGGGCAGTCTCGGCAGAAGAGGCTCGGGCAGGTTCCTCAAAAACACTTTGAATCTCCGTGAAGAAGGAGTGTACAGAGGCAGTGACAGGATCATTGCGGTCCCAGAGCGGTGTGGCCCATGACAGGGCTTTCCCAGACAGAAGGTTGACTACAAAAGCCACCTTAGACTTTTCAGGAGGAAACTGGTCCGACATCATCTCCAAATGCATGGAACATTGCGAAAGAAAACCACGGCAAAACTTAGAGTCCCCATCAAATTTATCCGGCAAGGATAATCGGAGGCTGGAAGCGGCCACTCGCTGCAGAGGAGGTGCAGGAGCTGGCGGAGGAGATGATTGCTGAAGCTGTGGTAGTAGCTACTGTAGCATCACGGTCAGTTGAGACAGCTGGTGGCCTTGTTGCGCTATCTGTTGCGACTGCTGGGCGACCACCGTGGTGAGGTCGGCGACAACTGGCAGTGGGACCTCAGCGGGATCCATGGCCGGATCTACTGTCACGATTCGGCTTGCTGGAGGTGGATCCTCTGTGCCAGAGAGGGATTGGCGTGGACCGTGTCGGTGGACCGGTTCTAAGTTGCTACTGGTATTCACCAGAGCCCGCCGCAAAGCGGGATGGTCTTGCAGCGGCGGTAGCAACCAGGTCGTATCCACCGGCAACGGCTCAACCTCTCTGACTGCTGAGATAAGCGCGGTACAAGGGAGTAGACAAGAGCAAGGTCGGACGTAGCAGAAGGTCAGGGCAGGCAGCAAGGATCGTAGTCAGGGGCAACGGCAGGAGGTCTGGAACACAGGCTAGGAACACACAAGGAAACGCTTTCACTGGCGCAATGGCAACAAGATCCGGCAAGGGAGTGCAGGGGAAGTGAGGTATAAGTAGGGAGTGCACAAGTGAAGATACTGATTAGGCCTGCTGCGCCAATCAGTGGCGCAGTGGCCCTTTAAATCGCAGAGACCCGGCGCTCGCGCGCCCTAAGGAGCGGGGCCGCGTGCGCCGGGACAACACAGACGGAGAACGGGTCAGGTACGGGAGCCGGGATGCGCATTGCGAGCGGGCGCGTCCCGCGTCGCGAATCGCATCCCGGTTGGGAGTGATATCGCAGCGCACCCGGTCAGGAGGTCTGAACGGGGCGCTGCGAATGAGAGGACGCTGCGAGCGCTCTGGGGAGGAGCGGGGACCCGGAGCGCTCGGTGTAACAATAAAACAGTAAAACAGTAGAACAATATGTCACTCAAATATTATTAGCGCAATTAGATGTGTAGACAACAAATTATACTAGATGTAACTGTCCTTTAGTTTGTAGCAACAGTTGCTATAATGTAGTTATATTGTGACTGGAGACTGTAACAAGTGCTATAATGAGTATAGATCTATTACCAGTTCTTTATGGTCGGCAGTTGCAGATATACTTGCAGAAATGTGTGCTGGCATGCACAAGTGGCGGCTGGTCCTGACAGCACAGGACCTGGTTTATACCGCCCGATGTATCGAGGAGATGGATTAATCCTGGCTCTTATAATATGACTTTACAGTTTAACTAAACAGATACTGTTTGCACTGTCCCATTGCCCCACTTTCATTGTCTCATTGTCCAACTAGTGAAGTGCAATACCACTGTGTATATTTTATATTTTTAGCATTTTATACCATTGTAACCATTTTATCTAGTGACCAGTCTGCGACAAGGGCCCTGCCGCAGACCTCTCATCATTTTTCCAAATAAATGTTATCATTTTATGCTATTTTAGACACGTTTTCTTTTTTCTCTCTCTCTTTCTTCTAATTTTTGACCTTATATCTTCTACCCTGACCTAGCCTAGCAGGACTGCCTCCCCTTTTTACACTATTTGTGTTCACATGATGTTGACTTGTTGAGGATTTGTTGCAGGTTTGCTGCGAATGTGTTGTAGATTTGTTATGGATGTGTTACAGATATGCTGCAGATTTGTTGAAAATTTGTTACAGATTTGTTGTTACAGATTTGCTGCGGATGTGATACAGATCTGTTGCGGATTTGTTATGGCTTTCTTGCGACTTTGTTACA